>NC_135478.1:40322161-40965911 GCF_052094955.1 Ictidomys tridecemlineatus | reverse complement strand
AAAATTCTTTGTATATTTTGAGTACTGCTCTTTTCTTATGTTTGTTTTTCTTATTGGGTTGTAGCAAATTCTTGGTATATTTTGATTCTTTCTTATGTATGTAGATCCTCTGTGTGTTTGTGTTTGTATGTGTGACATTAATTTTCTTTTGTTTGTTTTGTACCTGATGATTTTTCTTGAACAGATTTTAAAATTTTATTAGTCAAATGTGCAAATCTTGAATTAGGCAGTTTTCCATTACTATGACAAAATAGCAGAGGCTAGATAATTTTATAAACAAAAGGGGTTTATCTAGCTCTCAGTTCTGGAGGTTCAAGTGCATGGCTCCAGTATCAGCTCGAATTGGGTAACGGCCTTATAAGATGAATGGTATCACAATGACAAGAGTGTGTGTGCAGGAATGAGAAATTGCATCAAAAGACAGGAAGCCAGAGCACTGTGTAGGGCTAGGTTTGCTCTTTTTATAACAATCTCTCATGAGAGCTATCTTAATCCTTCTAAGGGCAGCCCCAAGTGACACAAGAACTTTGCAATAGGTCTCACCTCTTGGCAGGTTCCACATCACCTCCTAACGTACTACCCTGGGGACCAAGCTTCTAGCACATAGGCTCTAGGAAGACAGACCACATCCAAATCACAACAAAGCCTTTCTCTCATGATTTATGAAATTTGCATTTTGTTTAAGAAATAGTCTCCTTATATGACATTCTAACTAAATTCTCCCTATTTCCTTTTCAATATTGATGTTTTATTTTTCTGTACGCATATTCTACCCATATTTGTTGATTTTTTTCTTTTAGTTTATACACATGGAGGTATTTACTCCCATCACAATCCAACAATCAAGAGAGTCAATCAAAATGGGATCTGATATGCATTAAAGGCTGCATTTGAAACCAGTCCTGCCTCTAACCCTTAGACAGGACCCACTGAGAGTTTCCTGAGGATCTGATGCCTCCTACCAAACTTTGATCAAGGTTAAGCTAAGTCCATACTTGTCCTTTAGATATATTTTGTTATTACTGACTGCATCAGTATTTAGGTTTTCTGCCTAGAGATTCTTCCATTTCTCTGTAGATTTGAGGATACAGAAAACATGACGCAGATTTATAGTCTGATTCCACCTGATGGCTCTTAATTCTCAAATACCAACAGAAGAAGAATTGGCACATTCCTTCCTACTGGCAAAGGCTGAGCCTCAGACCTGCTAAAATATCCAGCTAATTCATTAATGGAGACTAAACATGTCTTTTCTGTTGATGCTTTTTTTCTGATGAAATTTCTACATGAATATGGAATGGATCTCACCTATAATTCTTCCAGAGGGACTATATTTGGTAATGACTTTACCATTCTGTAAATACCTGCCTTACCTAGGCAAAGAAGAAGGAAAGTCAAAGGAAAAGGCATTTGATGATTATACTTTGATAATTTAATATTTGAGGTTTCAAACATTATCCTTGGATAAAGCATACTTATGGAGAAATCTTTAGTTGTTAACTAGATCTGTCAGTTATTAGTACATCATCCCCAAACTCAATGGCTTACAATAACCATTTATTGCTTTCTGTGAGTCTGTAGGTTATCTGGGTGATTCTGTTGATTTGGGCCAGGCTTTGCTAAGCTCATCCAGATTGGCTGGTGGCTGCGTGGTCTAAGGAGACCTCAGCTAGGAAGGCTTAGATCCATCTTCCAGGGGCCTTTCATCCTCTGATAATCGAGCTCAAGTTTGTTCACAGGGCAGAAGCAGGAGTCCAAAAGAAAGAGTGAAGTATGCAAAGGCTCTTGAAGCCTACACTTGGAATTATTGCTCCTTTCTTCCTCTGTTCCTTGGCCAGAGAAAATCCCAAGGCCATTCCAGGTTCAGATGGTGGGAAAATAAACTCTAATTATTGATGGATACGTTACAAAGTCACATCTTGCAGGATGTGGATGCAGAAAAGTCATCAACTGGGTTGTCAGTGAAGTCAGTCCACCACTGCAGAGGCCCTCCAATGTTTCTCACTCCTTGGGGTGCCCGGTGAAAGACTCTGGGTCCCTGTCAATAGAATGGGTATTTATGTACTGAATACATTAAGTGAATATGATATGTAGGTGCATTTATGATAAGCACATATATGATAAGTGTTCTGAAGAAAAAGTTCAGAGGCTTAAATAATAATCTAAAAGGAGAATTTGACCTAGGTTGAGAGGTCACAGAATATTTTATTGAGATATGATGTGTCACTGAGCTCTAAAGAGTTAACAGGAGAAAAAGCCCACACATGTGCGAAGACCCTGAGTCGAGCAGACATGCAGACTTTTGGAGGAACTGAAAGGAGACAGACTGTACAAAGCCAGAGGTTGAGAGGGATAATGAAGCTATGCAGTTAGACATGACCCCTAACTTGCAAGTCCTTGTGCTCAGACCATGTTAGAGATTTTTGTGACCTCTGCAGCTGTGTTGATGGGGAAGTCATGGCAGAGTTGAGAAATGTGGGAGGACATCCAGGGTCAGGGGAAAGATCACGAATTTGCCTCTAGAATTGCTTAATTTAAGTGCCTATGAGATATCAACATAAACCCTGTAAGGTAAGGGCTGGAGATATCCACATAAACCCTGTAAGGTCACTGGGCTGGAGACATAAGTCAGGGAGTCTTGGTGTGCAGAGAGTAATGTCATAGAAGCCTCGGACATTAATAGTTTGCCTGGGAAGAGAACTAATAGTAAGAAGGATGCAGATTCGGGATCAAGTCTTAGGAACTCTGGAATTTGAATTTGGATAGAAGAGGATTTGCATATACTGAGGAGTGTCACAGTAGGTCACAGAAACCTCAGGAGGTTTCCAGTGGTTGTGCTCTTGACTTCGGGCTCACAGAAGATGAGGAGTGAAATAGCCCACTGGATTCAGTACCGTGGAGGTCATTACCAACCTCATCAAGAGTGGCACAGGTGCTGAGCAGTAGGAAGGACAAAGAGAGCAAATTACCAGGCAGGTGCCTCCAAATGCGGCACCTGCGGTTTATTTCAGAAGGGCCACCTCTGAAAATTCAATTGACTTTGCCCACCATCTTCCTTTAAAAGTTTCCAGGGACAAGCTCTTTTAACTTAGTATGAATGAGATGAGAAGACTAGAAAACTTAGGGAGAAGGAGAGGAAATGAATTTCAGCTTTGTAATACCTACTCCCTCAATAATACTTGGAATTTCTGTCCTTTCCTATATCTACTCAAGGTTAAGGTAAGTGAATGAACCAATGACCTATTTTTCCATTAATTTGGCTTCTGAGTAACTTAAGACCCCAAACTCCTCAGATTTTTTTTTTTTTATTGTGAACTCTTGAAGACCTCAGAATTACTTATTTCCGCACAAGGCTTGAAAGCCATTGTCCTGATGATATCCACATACAATTCCATCTCGCTTTCTCTCCAAAGCTATAATTCTATGCCAGAATAACTTGTTCCCTCTTTCTCTTCTTTCAGCTCTCCTCTCTTCGCATGGAGAGAAATTCTTATCAAGCATTTGCTTTGCCCACTTTCAAATTCTGCCTCTGCTTTTATTCGTTCAGCAACATCATCTTTTCTTTTTTCCAATAATTTTTTCTCTTTGTATTTCACTGTCACAGTTTTATATTTCCTTAGGTATCCAAAACTTAAAAATATGTCTCAAATGTCATGAATTGTTTCTTCAGACAAATGGTTAACTACTGAGAACCGTCACCGTCAGAGAAACAATATGTGATTTCTATTTACCAGGTGGATTTAAACAAACAAACAAACAAAAAGCCTTAGTAAATGGCTTGAGAATATTTAGTGGAGAAAACTTTTTAAGAAAGAAGCTCAGTTTTTTTAAAAAAATCTCTTGCTAAAACACAGGGTGTTTCATTTTCCCTCTTAAATTTCCCCCTAGCTTTAGTGACCTCATCATCAGACACATGCCACCAAACTGGAGCAATTAAATCTGCACCTTAGTGACAGTTCTGGTCCTGCCACCTGCCACACTGAGGAATGATAGCATTGTCCTTTGGCCGTGGAGAGGTCTTAGTAACCCAGAAAAACCCACAGCTGGTATGTGGGTTAAGAGGAAAGAACAAAACAGTGCTTTTTCTTTTCTTTTTTTTTTTCTGGACAGGATTTCCTTTCTTGTTACTTTTTCCTTTTTTGTTCATGGGAAATGGCAAGTCTCATCAAAGAAAATGCTCTAAATCTAGGAGAAGAAAGTTGACTAAAACGAGTCCCTGGGAGGTCAGGGCTTTCTGTTTGGGAATCTCTTGGAGGCTTCCAGGGTGCATGTTTCTCTGTTAGAATCATGATCCTTGGCAACGTGACTTCTATTTTATTTACATTTGGCTTTACCTTTCTGGAGAATAGATTGGTTTCCAATAGTTGCTTAATTTCACATGGAAACTCAGCAAAGCAGGGAAGAACAAGAGCAGCAGCCTGTGGTCAGAAGGTGCTTGAGCACAGCAGCCCTGCTGTGAACTAATGGAATGCTAAGTCCCAGCTCTGCCCTGCACCAGCTCTGTGGCCTCAGGCATGTCACTCACCTGTGCCCCCATTTCCTCCACTGTAAGATGGGCTGGCAATAAAGCCACATATAGAGCTGTTGTACGCAGTCATTGAGTTACCCTGTGAGTAGTAACCACTACTTAGCACTACAGCAATGTTTTGTTAAGTAATACACAGGATCTATCTTTTGCAAAGAATGACCTGGGCCTAACGGTGTGCTTTACATGCTTTCAATTTTTTTTTTCATGTGATCATTAAAAAGTTTATAAGAGGGCTGGGGATGTGGCTCAATCAGTAGTGCGCTCGCTTGGCATGCGTGCGGCCCGGGTTCGATCCTCAGCACCACATACAAACAAAGATGTTGTGTCCACTGATAACTGAAAAATAAATATTAAAATTCTCTCTCCTCTCTCTCTCCCTCTCTCACTCTCTCTTTAAAAAAAAATTCTCTCTCTCTCTTTAAAAAAAAAAAAGTTTATAAGAAAAGGACTGTGACTCAGTACCCTTACAGAAGAGAACGTCAAGATTTAGAGAGATGGATTTTCTCCCTGAGGTAAGTGCAGATGGGGAAGTGACCCATGCCCCTGACCATGACACCACATTCTACCAGGAGCCTTTCTGCCCAACTTGCAGTGTACTTGAACTCCCTGAAACTGCATACATTAGGGCTGGCGTCCAATCAGAAAGTTAAGCTATGTGTGCTCTACTTCTCCAGCCAAAGGCGGCTAATTCAAAGCCTTATTTGATAGAGGAGTACAGACTTGAATTTAAATCCTGGTTCCTGGTTCCACCCTGCCTTCTGACTCCTTGACCTTGGAAAGGTTACTAAAAATTGAGTTGCTCACATTTAAACAACAATCATAGACTCTTCTTCCTAGAATGGCTCTGAGGTTTGGCTGAGATGGGTATTAATAGTATTGTGTGTGTGCATGTGTGCATTTGTGTGTGTGTGTGTGTGTGTGTGTGTGTGTGTGTGTGCATGTTTCATTATGTTGCGCAAAACTAGGGTGGAGTTCAGGTGAGGGTGTTCTGAATGGAAAACGTCCCGGGGATGGTATTGAACTCTAGTCTGAAGTAAGAAACTATTTCTGTTCAGCGTTCTCCAGTGATTGGCCACTACAACTAATGAGAGGGTTTGTTGTAAATGTCAATAGTGACAGGCTGAGTTTGAAAAAAGTGGGGCTAGGAGGAGACTTATTGACCAGAGGGGGGGGAAAAAAAAACCAAGCCAAAGCCTTGGCTAATTTGTGTAATCAGCTTTATCAATTTGCATAAATTGTGCATCAGGCTATATTCCTCTTGGGCATAATAAGCCCAAATTTAGTTTTTCTAATTTTAAAGTCATTAGTTGCTTTTTTTTTTTTTTTTTTTTTTTTTGGCTTCTTCTATTCCTTTCTGGGACTTGTATGGGTCACACCTCCATACATCTGTCAGGTGGTCAAATGTGTCCCTAATTCACAGGGGCCTTGTCGGTGCCTTGCTATAGCATTTAACACTTATTCTCCAACCTTGGTCCAGTCTTGACCCTTTGTCCCCCACACTATTTGATGTCTTCTGTCTGTATTTCATTTGTTGTATCCTTGCTCACGTCAGAATCTTCCAAGTATTTTAAATGATCTCCTTCCATTTGATGTGGTCTTCTTCTATATCCTTTCAAATGATGGCCAAATTCTAATTTTCTTTTTTCCTAGCAGGCTTTCTTTCCCAGATTCCACCCATTTCTTCCTCTCATTACGTTTCCCCCCCGCAACATTCATCATTTATGCTAAGGATCTCTAAGGAGTTCTAAAAGGTCTTTAAAAATTCTGATTCTACTTTGAGGTTATCGGATGATTTTTCATGATTTTAGGGCTGCACTAGAGGACCCCAAAGGCCACTTTTCTCTACCCCTAGTGTTATTCTCTCAGTTCAACTCTGTTACAGTTTGAATCTGAAATATTCCCCTAAAGCTCATGTTTTGAAAGCATGGACCCCAGAGCAGCAGGGTTCAAAGGGGGGAGGCTTTTAAGCAGTGATTGGTTTATGAAGACTCTGATCTCATCAGTGAATTAATCCATTTGGTGGATTAATTCATTGATAGCTGAACAAACTATTGGCAGGGGGACCTAGTCAAAGGCGTAGATCACTGGGGCCATGCCCTGAAAGGGTATATCTTCTTCCCAGCCCACCCCTACCTAGCTTCCCAGCTGCCATGAGCTAAACAGTTTTCCTCCACCTTGCCCTTCCTCCATGATGTTCTTCCTTACTTCAGGCCCAAATCTATGGAGCCAGCTGATCATGGACTGAGATCTCTGAAATGCAATGAAAATAAGCTTTTCCTTCTCTCAGTTGTTCTTGCTAGGTATTTTGGTCACAGTGGTGCAAAACTGACTGTTTCTCCTGGACCACCTCTGGGGTGTCCCCACTGGTTTCCAACTTTCAGTCTTGCCATGTGTCAGCCCATCTCCCATATTGTCAGCAGAGTCTGGGCTTCTATGGGATCTATCTAAATCTATCTAATCACAAGAGGTGATCCTGAAACTTATTCACCAACTTTCATAATTAGAGAACTAACGAACCTCCTTGAAACTATCAAGTGTTCAAGAATGAGCATGAGCGAAATACTATTTAATATAACATGTAAGCAGCATAAGCAAGGTTATGCAAGTGGAAAACGTCAACAACTTTGGAAAGTGTTTAAACTTATGGATTGTACTTTAGACACATATCCCCAGCCTTTGGAGGGCAAAGTCATATGGGGGCCGGGGCTACAAACCATCATCAAAGACAAAATGCTGGATTCATGAGCAACTGGCTTAACCCAGACAACATTTCTTATGACTTTATGCTGTCCAGAGGGCTGAACTTCTGACATAAAATCTTTATCTCAAAGATGCAAATGTGAACCTAATGTCCTTTTTAAAATAGTAACTAGTTATGGAGCTAGAGATGTTTAAGCCCCGGGCTTTACAAACAGTTTTATAATAGCATTAGCCTGAAGATTGCCCATGTCTCTATTTCATAACACCAACATTTGCAAATCTGGGTATTTTCAATCCTTTCTATTTCTTTCAATGTCAGTGGAACTCAAGCATCTGCTCTCAGAGAATAAACTTTGCTTTCTCCCCTCAAATCCATGGAGAATGATAGAGAAGGGGAATGCTGAACTTCTCTTATGCACTCAGCCTCAGTCATAGCCAGTCTGCTCATATTTCCTTTGGGCTCTGGCTGTATCAGCCAATCATTTTCATGGCTGGTTTAAAGAGCATGTGCCTAATTTAGAGCTGCTGACACAGGGCAGGGAACAGGCCACCTGGCAAATGCCTTGGGCTTTCAATGATTCCACTAACTTGAAGCCTAGGCCAAGTTCCCCTCAAGTTGTACTGAGGTTTGTAAACCTTTTTGGCAATGCTAGGCTAGGACTGGACCAGGTAATCAGTGTTTCATGGTCCTCAGCTAGGTGTGAAAATTTAATCAAAGGGATTTTATTTTTTGCAAAAAATATAACGCACCACCAGAAATGTCACATAGAATTAGGCTTTAGATTCACTGAGGTTCAAAATGCATCTAATGGTATTTTGCAAAATGACAAATTCTATCCTCTTTGGTGGGGAGAAAGAGCTGTTAAAAATAAATGGAATAAGGTATTTCTGGTACCCCCTTTAGTATTATGGGGAAATATTTCAGCAATTTTTAGTTCATGCACATTTTGGAACTAGATAATTACTTTCCACTTTAATTGCAAGATGGCACAGAAACTAAGCTTCATCCTCAAAATACACTCTCTGGATCCAATAGATATTGTAGGATACTGTGGATATTGCTGTTATATACAATATGGTCTCCAAACCTGCTCCAGACCCCCAGAAGTTCATCCAGAGTCTTTCCCACAGTTTCTTGTATCTGAATAGTGATTACTAGTCATAGAAGACATTGGGACATCAGGCTAAAGTGAGAGCAGTCTCCTTACCCAGCAAGACAGAACTAGAGCCAAATCCTTTACAAAGTGAACTTAAGGCTTAACTGACGCTAGGGTGGAAATGGATGAGAAAGAACTCTCTGTGCCAGGTACCCCAAACTCACCAGAGCCCATCCATAGAGATCCTGGAAAGAGACAGTCAGAGTATGCTCCCCAGAGTCAATCAAAAACTCAAAAACAAGTCACCTTGTGTTGTCATCCTTTACTAACACAATTTACGTGAATGCCACGGGAACTGATTTCGCACCATCTCTTGTTGACCTTGTGCAAATCATCAAGTCTTCATCAATTTAGTGGTAGCTTTTCCCTCTGGTTAGGGTGTGGAAATCGAGGGTGGGAGAGTGGGTAGTCTTGAGCACAGAACAGAATGCTCTAGAATCTGATTGCTTGATGTGCATTCTGGTTCTGTGCTGTCCAGCTACCCAATGTTGGGGAAGGTTCTTATCCTTTATGCACCTCAGTTTTGTCACCTATGAAAAGGGGTTTGCAGTAGACCCGACATCAGAGTTATGAAGATTAAATAAATTGAGGATGCCTTTAGTACAGTAATCTTTCAACAAATATGATAATGCCTCAGCAAAAGAGGCCATGCTATATTGGGTTGTGTGTGTGTGTGTGTGTGTGAACAGAAAGAGGTGTTTGACTAATGGGTTTTAACAAGAGAGCATGAGCTACGATAGAAAAGTGCAGCTTCATGGGAGAGAACTAACCCCTCATCCTTGAACCTGAGGCCAGTGATGGACACAGAGACCCCAGGACACATCAGTGACTGCTGGTCTTCACATGTCAAAGGCAGACCTTGTTAAAGTCACTGTTGATTGTCCTAATGAGGACAAGACTGACATGGAGTCTGACACCAGAAGGCGAAAGGGGATGGCTGAGTGAAGGTTTTAACTTTCTCTTCTGAAGGCAAAGGTAGAATTCAGGACATGGACCACTGGGCTATGTAGATATTTCTGATAGTCTCAGAGAGAACTAAGGTAGAGCACCCAGAATGTGGAAGAGCATTCTCATTAGAGGCACAAGTCTTTACACTAATATTAAATAAGCATGACCTTAGGACTCCAAGCCGGCAAAGCTGGATCTACAGCCTACATTGCTTCCTCCTCGAGGTTCTCATCCTTGCAGGTGGGTTGGCCACGAGTGTGGTCATCATCTCTCTGTTTCTGAGTCATGATAGGAAAGCGGTTATGAATGCCTACAGGTTGTGTGATGCCTGAGGACTTGATGAGACTACTCATGTCTTGTCTATCCACTTTCTTTCTCCAACTTTGTTCTATATCATTGTCATGAGTATACCTCTACAAGAAAGAAAAGAAAATATATATAAGTCAGTGAGCCCAATTTCTACCATGATTCTTGAAATTTTCTCTGAATGATTTTAGTTTGGTTTGGAAGGTTTAGTTGACTACATTTCTTTCTCTCTGTCTTCCATCAGCCTATAATTTAACTCCCATCATTATATTTTAAAATAAGAATTTCTTTCTTTTTTTTTGTGGCATATGGATTTTCAGTTTTTCTCTCACCATGCACAAAACTCAATTCAAAGTGGATCAAGAACCAACGAATTAGACTAGAAACCCTGAGTCTAATAGAAGAAAAAGTAGGCCCAAATTTTCATCATATAACCTTAGGAAATGAATTCCTCAACAAGACTCCCAAAGCACAAGAAATAAAACCAAGACTCAATAAATGGGATGGATTCAAACTAAAAAGCTTCTTCTTAGCAAAGGAAAAATCAGTAATGTGAAGAAAGAGCCCAAAGAGTAGAAGAACATCTTTACTACATGCACATCAGATAGACCGGGATATATAGATTCAAAAAACTTAACACCCCCAAAATAAATAACACAATCAATAAGTGGGCTAAGGAACTGAACAAACACTTCTTCTTCTACATGAAAAAAATGTTCAACACCTCTAGTAATTAGGGAAATGCAAATCAAAACTACTCTAAGATTTCATCTCATTCTAGTCAGAATGGCAGCTATTATGAAGACAAACAACAGTAAGTGTTAATGAGCATGTGGGGGAAAAGGTACACTCATACATTGCTGGTGAGACTGCAAATTGATGCAACCACTCTCGAAAGCAGTATGAAAGAAAATTCCTTAGTAAATTTGGAATGGAACCACCATTTGATCCAGCTATCCCACTCCTCAGTTTATACCAAAGGACTGAAAATCAGCATACCATAGTGGCACAGTCATATCAATGTTTATAGCAGCTCAACTCACAATAGCTAAACTGTATAAACAACCTGGATACCCTTCAATAGATAAAAAGATAAAGAAACTGTGATATATATACACAATGGAATATTACTCAGCATTAAAAGAGAATAAAATTATGGCATTTACAGGTAAATGGATGGAGTTGGAGAATATCATGCTAAGCAAAGAAAGCCAATCCCAAAAAACCAAAGGCCGAATATTCTCTCTAATAAGTGGATTCTGATCCATAATGGGGAGGGCATGGGAAAATGGAGGAACTTTGATTGAGCAAAGGGGAGAGAGATGAGGCATGTGTGCAGGAAAGATGGTGGAATGATAAGGACATCATTACCCTATGTACATGTATGGCTGCACATATGGTACAATGCTACAGTGTATACAACTAGAGAAAGAAAAGTTGTGCTCCATTTGTGTACAATGAATCAAAATACATTCTGCTGTCATATATACCTAATTAGAATAAATAAATAAATTTTACAAAAAAAAAAGAATTTAAAAAAATCCTTAATGCTTTAAAATATCTTTATACAAGTAATATGGCACTTCTCTAAAATGCAGCAGCAGTTGACTCAGTGTTTTCTCCATACATATAAAATTAAAAAATAACATTTGTATTAGTTTTCTCTTTTGATAGAAACTATACTGTGGATTAAACTTGTAGAGAGGTGAGGAAGATTGAAATATGCCAGCTGAAGATGCCACTCTCAGCTCCGTTGAGAGTGAGAGTAGACCAAGCCTTTTCTGGAGGGAAAGCTTTGATTGGCCTTGACATGGTGGCTTAATCAACCCATGTTTTTGAGGGATGTTTGAGTACCCCCAAAGAAATGCTGAGACAATGTGAAGAGACTTGGAGTTAATTATGTACCTAAACCAGGAAACGAGAAGAAAAACTGTTAGGGATAAAGGGACACAATAGGGACTTTTAAAAGAAATCATATGATGCAGTAAAACATTTTGTATTGAGCAGGTGCAACCCAAACCAGTTATGTACTGAATGCCTAATGTTAGTTAACTTATGTATGAATTGAGCTTCAAATATTAATTAATTTAGTAATTCAACAAATATTTGTATCCCAATAGTAAGGATCTCCATCTGTGCTACCCTGAACATATTCTAATTTTTTACATACCAAGAAGTGGCTTTCTCATTGGCTTTCTTGTTTGTGGTCATTTATTTTTAATGTACTCATTTGTTCATATTCTTAACACTCTTGAATTTTTAGTTCATTCAATACATATTCCCCCACACATCATACAATAAACCTAGAACTGGCATAGTTCTAGATAAAGAAAATGCAGACTGTGTTTGCCCCTGGGAACTTTCCAATCTTTCTGAGACAACCAAAGGACATGGGATGACTCAAGTGTGACATCAACTACAGGTGTAAAAGGGTTTCTAAGGAGAGAGAGATCATCAGCTCAGCACAGGCTGTCCAAGAGGGGACTGTGTACATGGCAGAGCCATACTTGGCACCTGAAAATAGTAGATAAACCAAGTTGGGGAAGGGTGAGATTCCAGACAGGAAGGTCAGCATGATCTACAGCTTGGACTATTGCTAGTGTTCAGATTGATTTCCTTGTCCTATTGGAACAGTCTTTCATATATGAGTGTGGGGTCCTGTGTGGCCTGTCTTCTTTCACACTCACCCAATTTGAGACCCAGCTCTGTGATTGTAGAGACCAACCATGAGTGGAATCATAAACGTTTGAGGCCGGGGACTGCATCCTTTTCATTTCTGTGACCCTTGAGCTGGGCACTTAGAGGTCCTCAAATTGTTAACTGAGAACAGTCAGTAGGGTTTCCCCTACAGCTTGCCTGAGAAATGGCCACCCTATTCCTGCTTGGACGGGCTCATTGATTTGAAGCTGTCTTCTCTCCGAATCCATACCATTGTTGGGCATTTGATGTTTAGAAGTCCTTTCCAAATAATGGATTGGAAATTATTTCCAGCAGCTTCTGGCCACTGATCCCGGCTGTGTCTTCTGGTGCCAGTTAGGCAGCCCAGCAGTTCACCGAGGGAGCAAAATATTTTCAGCCTGGTGCATTTTTGGTTCAGATTGTATAGAGACACCCATGCGCTTGATCTCCTTTGGGGATGTTTTGTGAGATTATCCATCTATGTGGTTCAAAACCAGACAGCCTAGCCCAAATAGTCTGTACCTATTATTCCTTTTGTGATGGAAGAGAAAGACAACTGACCCTCCTAAAATTCCCCCAAACTCTGGCAAGACATTGGTATTGCTGTGAATACATTGATGGAAGCAATTCTGAGTCACATCTTCCAAATCCTGGGACATTTGCAAAGCCTAGCTGCCTGCCGACTTGGTAGAGTTGCCTTTACCTCCCCTCACTAGCAGAAAATAGTCCCCTTTATCACCCTGACTCGTACATATTTGTATTTTATGTTTTTCAAGGCAGATTTCAATTGCTTCTGTCAGTTACCCACCTATTTCTCTCTGTTGGTGACCTGAGGGGATTACTCCCACTCCTTAGGACAGAGTGTCCAGGCAGCAAAGCACTACCAAGGTAGGCAAATAGGGCTACAGGGAAGATTCTTTTCCTTCTCCTCCACCCCTTGGCACTTTTTCCCAGATGACACGTCAGCTGTAAAAACAGGAATCTTCCCTTCACTGTTCCCTGCCTTCCTACATATCAAACCAAAGAATGCAATTTCAAGAAAGCTTGTAAAAATTTCAATTTCCGTAAAAAAGAGAGAGAGAGAGAGCAAGAAAAAAGAAGCACAGGATATGTGATCAGCTTGAGGTGTCATGCGGTGCTTGGTCTTTGACACTTAGCTGCCACTAACAGCTAAGCAACGTTCCTGTTTTGTAGAGAGAAATCGTCAGGGTCTCCACATGTGTCACGTGTTTAAATCAGTGATACGTAGAGTCTCCATTTAGTGAAATTTGCTGACTGCACTGAACTCAGGGTTTGTGAAGCAGCTTTGTACTGGATGGAGGGAAGAGCATGTGGCCATGTCTGGCAGTTTCTTATTACTCCCTGGTGATCACAGGGTGTCTGGTATAGTAACATCCATGTGGTAGCTGCTGGTCACATGTGGCTATTGAGCTTGTGAAATGTAGGCAGCAATATGTTCTAAGTATAAATCTGCACCAAATTCCAAAGACTTAGTGTAAAATCTGTCAACTAACCCAATGATATTTTACATTGATTACATGTTGCAAGAATACTTTTGATATATTAGGTACGATGTCAATTAAATTATTTTCACCTGTTGATGTTTAGTTTTATAAATATTACTGCTAGAAAACTTAAAATGATGTATATGGCTTGCAACGTTTTTTGATAGGACGGCACCGATCCTGGAGAGGCAGGGAAAGGATTGCCCAAACAGAAATCCGTGATAATCCATTGTCACTTCTTGGATTTTAATTTCTTTAAACAGCAAATGCATTTTCTCCTGACTTTAAAAATATCAACTCAGGAGGATCGCAAGTTCAAAGCCAGATTCAGCAACCGCAAGGCAACAAGCAACTCAGCGAGACCCTGTTTCTAAATAAAATACAAAATAGGGCTGGGGATGTGGTTCAGTGGTCAAGTGCCCCTGAGTTCAATTCCCAGTATCCAAAGTGGGATATATTTTATATATATATAATGGCCATCTCACTCTGTTTCAGTAGAATTGATAGGGATCTTTGTTAGCTGTTCTAGCCCATAGAAATCTAGTCTTCTTCAGAGGAACAGTGTTACCAGTAGTGTCCTCAAGTTCCACAGAACCACTAATGAGCCTTCACTCCACTTTAGACTGTGTTTCAAGATTTGGCCTGCTTTGTAAGATTCTGTGAATCCAACATCTGAATGTTACTTAAACTTCTAAACCCAACAGACTAAAGGATGAAGTACATGGGTCTCATGAAATTGTTCAACAGACAGCAGAACCCTCAGTGTACCTTAAATACCTGGACACTCTTACTGAACTTGCCTGAGACACCCGCATCTGTGGAAACCATCCAACCTCCAATTCTTACCCATAGATGCCAAATGAACTACAAGCCATGTGCTGGGGTGTACGTGTAAATTATGACTGTTTCTCTAAGAAATGTGTGAACATTAAATTATTCTGTTTATTATTTTCAATGAAGTGTGTATTATTTTAATGACATTGATTTACTCCTGCATTGTTTAGTTGAACATTGTTAGACGTGAGCCACATCTGGGAAACATGGCAACATTTAGACTTGTTCAGTTCATGCGTGGTGCAGGTTTTCCTGGAATGGTCATAGGTGCTGATCCTGACTTGGACCTAAATTATTCTGATTCTTTACAAATGGTTATCCAAGAGATTTTTTTTTTTTTTTTTTTTTGTCATTCTAGTCTTTTCACTGTCTCTAAAGGGAGGCATCTTCCTTCACCTTCCTCCCAGATCTTATCCCAAACCTTCTGAATCTGAAGTGGGGCCTGTGCATTTGTGTATTTTGACAACATCTTGGAGGATTCAGATGCAGACTAGGATTTGGTAATTAGATGGAGTGGATTTGATGGAATGGTGTCAGGAGTGGAGACTGGGAGAAAGCATGGATTAAAAATGTATGCTGTTAATATTTTGTTTTCATCCTAGCTGTGCTTAGATCTCCTCACATGGATTTTTTTGTCCTCAGGCACCAACTTGCTTTAACACCTCTGTGTCATGCTTACCATGGTCCAAAGCCTATAAGGAAATCCCAAGCCTCTTTGCTCCTCTAAGATGCTGGAGCTTCTTTTGTTCAGTCCTCTGGGTAGGTGAAGACCCATTGTTAGTAGCTAAATATCCATTTCTTCCTCCTCTATCTCCAGACCAGATTCTGTGTGGTCAGGGTTACAGCAGGTACTAAGGAATCTGCAAAGATGTGTCCTTAATGAGGAGCATTGACCTGGGCCACCTAGATTGGAAGGAAAACCCCATATGATTAAGTATGGCAAAACTGAGATTAGAATATACAATTTATATTTATTTTAAAGATTAAAAAAATCAGATTTGTAGAATTGTTCTAGGCTCTATCCCTAGACTCTCCAGAGAAGCATATGCACTTTCTTTTGCCAATGGAAAAGTTTGCTGGGTCCTGATGTGGGTAAGCTGAGGGTTGGGCCCTTAACCATTCATAGATGAGGAACTGTTCCAGTTAGCCTCTTTATTCTGTTACTCAGATATTCACTTACTGAGACCCATGAATTCTCTATTCTTAATTATGAATTATCTATACTTGGACTTTTTTTCTTCCTCCATGTTCATTCTTTTCTTCCCCTGCCCCACTTTAGCCCCATGCTTTCTTTCTAAACCTGCTCGCCATGTTTGCAAAAAAGCCATTGGTTTAGCCAATGTCTGAATAAATGTTTGGGGGGCTCTTACAGACCATTTTTACTTTAGCACTTTGATCCGCTGAGCAATGCATCTGACTTATTTAATATAAATGTGGCTGTACTTTCACCAGTTGCTGCTCTTTTGTTCTCTCTGCCCAGCCTCTGCCAAGTTCAGCATGTTGTGAGATTTTGCAATGGGCTTCCATACTGCCCGGCAAGCACCTTGCTCTGTGTTCTCCTTATTGGCCACCTTTCCCTCCTGTTTGTGCTAAGCTTTGGGTCCTGAATAGAGGAACTGGCTTGTGAGATGCAAATACCTTGCTGTTTTTATCACATCAAAATGACAAAGTGTGCAGTAGAATATCCACACACCTTTTGTGTACTTGTTTTGGAGCCCCTTTAAAAATGTAACCCTGGAAGAAAATAATTTCCCACAGACTTCCTTTAAGTTTTTCCCCCGTGCCTTTTAATCTGACCTTTCCATTTCTTGAAATCTGATTAGAAAATAAGGAAATTTTATAGCCAAATGTAAATGTAAATTTGAAAATTTCTTTCTTTTTTTTTGAATTTTCAGCATTGTTTGGTCATTTTTTCTGTGAGAGCATTGATCGATCAGATTTAAGAAATGGAATGGAGGGGCTGGAGTTGTAGCTCAGTGGTAGAGCACTTGCCTTGTACGTGTGAGGCACTGCGTTTGATTCCCAGCACCACATATATAAATAAGCAAATAAAATTAAGGTCCATCAATAACTTTTTTTTTTTTTTGCTGATGACATGATTCTGTATTTCTTTTTCTTTTTTTTTTTTTTATTGTTGGTCGTTCAAAACATTACACAGTTCTTAATACATCATCTTTCACAGTTTGATTCAAGTGGGTTATGAACTCCCAACTTTACCCCGTATACAGATTGCTGTTTCACATCAGTTACACTTCCATTGATTGACATATTGCCTTTCTAGTGTCTGATGTATTCTGCTGTCTGTCCTATTCTCTACTATCCCCCCTCCCCTCCCTTCCCCTCCCCTTTTCTCATCCCTGTTTAATGTAAATCTTCTTCTCAAGCTCTTCGTCCTTACCCTGTCCTTGTTTACTCCCCTTATATCAAAGGGGTCATTTGGTATTTGTTTTTTAACGATTGACTAGCTTCACTTAGCATAATCTGCTCTAATGCCATCCATTTCCCTCCAAATTCTATGATTTTGTCGTTCCTTAATGCAGAGTAATACTCCATTGTGTATAAATGCCACATTTTTTTTATCCATTCATCTATTGAAGGGCATCTAGGCTGATTCCATAATCTTGCTATAGTGAATTGTGCTGCTATGAACATCGTTGTAGCAGTGTCTCTGTAACATGCTCTTATTAGGTCTTTAGGGAATAGACCGAAAAGGGGAATAGCTGGGTCAAATGGTGGTTCCATTCCCAGCTTTCCAAGAAATCTCCATATTGCTTTCCAAATTGGCTGCACCAATTTGCAGTCCCACCAGCAATGAACAAGAGTGCCCTTTTCCCCGCATCCTCTCCAGCACTTATTGTTGTTTGACTTCCTAATGGCTGCCAATCTTACTGGAGTGAGGTGGTATCTTAGGGTAGTTTTGATTTGCATTTCTCTAACTGCTAGCGATGGTGAGCATTTTTTCATGTATTTATTGATTGATTGTATGTCCTCCTCTGAGAACTGTCTGTTCAGGTCCTTGGCCCATTTATTGATTGGGTTATTTGTTATCTTATTGTCTAATTTTTTGAGTTCTTTTTATATTCTGGTTATTAGGGCTCTATCTGAAGTGTGTGGATTAAAGATTTGTTCCCAGGATGTAGGCTCCCTGTTTATCTCTCTTATTGTTTCTTTTGCTGAGAAAAAACTTTTTAGTTTGAGTAAGTCCCATTTGTTGATTCTAGTTGTTAACTCTTGCGCTATGGGTGTCCTATTGAGGAATTTGGGGCCCGATCCCACAGTATGTAGATCATAACCAACTTTTTCTTCTATCAGATGCCGTGTCTCTGATTTTATATCAAGCTCCTTAATCCATTTTGAGTTAACTTTTGTGCATGGCGAGAGATAGGGGTTCAGATTCATTTTGATGCAAATGGATTTCCAGTTTTCCCAGCACCATTTGTTGAAGATGCTATCCTTCCTCCATTGCATGCTTTTAGCCCCTTTATCAAATATAAGATAGTTGTAGTTTTGTGGATTGGTTTCTGTGTCCTCTATTCTGTACCATTGGTCCACCCGCCTGTTTTGGTACCAGTACCATGCTGTTTTTGTTACTATTGCTCTGTAGTATAGTTTGAAGTCTGGTATCACTATACCGCCTGATTCACACTTCCTGCTTAGCATTGTTTTTGCTATTCTGGGTCTTTTATTATTCCATATGAATTTCATGATTCTTTTATCTATTTCTACAAGAAATTCCATTGGGATTTTGATTGGCATTGCATTGAACTTATAGAGAACTTTTGGTAATATCGCCATTTTGATGATGTTAGTTCTACCTATCCATGAGCAGGGTATATTTTTCCATCTTCTAAGGTCTTCTTCTATATCTTTCTTTAGGGTTCTATAATTTTCATTATATAAATCTTTCACCTCTTTTGTTAGGTTGATTCCCAAGTATTTTATTTTTTGGGGGGATATTGTGAATGGAGTAGTTGTCCTCATTTCCGTTTCAGAGGATTTGTCACTGATATACAGGAATGCCTTTGATTTATGCGTGTTGATCTTATATCCTGCCACTTTGCTGAATTCATTTATTAGCTCTAATAGCTTCTTTGTAGACCCTTTTGGGTCTGCTAGGTATAGGATCATATCATCTGCAAATAGTGATAATTTAAGTTCTTCTTTTCCTATTTTTATGCCTTTAATTTCTTTCGTCTGTCTAATTGCTCTGGCCAGTGTTTCGAGGACTATGTTGAACAGAAGTGGTGAGAGAGGGCATCCCTGTCTTGTACCAGATCTTAGAGGGAATGCCTTCAATTTTTCTCCATTCAGAATGATGCTGGCCTGTGGCTTATCGTAGATTGCTTTTACAATGTTGAGGTATGTTCCAGTTATCCCTAATTTTTCTAGAGTTTTGAACATCATCAATAACTTTTTTAAAAAATGGAATGGGTCTGTCTTCTTGTTTGTTCTGCTTAATAATCCACAGCAAATAATCTGTGATTTTTCAAAGACCTTCTCTATTTCAAATAACACTGAAGGACAGCCAATATGGTGAAACCCTTGGTAATTTTCCCTTTTCTTTTATTATCAAAATTTTTCTTGAACAACATTGTGTCTAAGTCCAGCATTTACAGCCCAAACATTTGGGTCTCAACTTACTCCCTTTTAGTTGTGAGCCAAAAAATTAAAATATTAAAATATAGAGGCTTTTGTGTTAATTTTTAAAATGCTCATTACCTTTTCCAAGTTTTCATTAGAAGGAAATATACTAGATATTCTTGACACCTGATTTCCATCTGAAGATTATAAAGACATTGGTATTTGCTATGGTTTGTCTTCTCTGAAACTCGTGTTGAAACTTAACCTTTTTATGAGTTATTAAGAGGTGAAACCAGGTAGGATTTTCAAGAGGTGATTAGGGCTCTGCCATCATGAGTGAATTAATCCATTCGTTTACTTAATGTCTTCATAGATTATGTGTTATCTCTAGAGAAGTTCTGCTATAAAAACAGTTTGGCTAGGTCTCCTGCAACCTATCAGTTTTTTACCAGGTGATTCCCTGCAGGGTCTCCCATCCATAAGGTCATCTCCAGGTATAACTCCTCCACCTTGGACCAGAACTGTGAGCCCAAATGACTCTTGTTTATATATATATATATAACTTGCTCAGTCTGTGGTTTTGTATTATTAGCAACAGAAAGGAGTTAGAAACTTATCAACTATGTTCTGAATTCCCATTTCTTCAAATATTTTAAATATCTAATTTGCAAACGAAAATAAAAACAAACAAAAAAACACCCCAAATTAAAAAGAAAAACCTTCAACATGGTGAAATCTCCTGGCAGAATTTCTGAGATCTGACCACCAGAGTTAATCCCATACTGATGAGAGCTCTGTCATCAGTTTTGATGGCAAGAGTTTGGAGCAAAATATCAACAAAACAATGACTGTACCTGAAAAGATCCATTTTTCTTCTAAGAAAAGAAATTTGAATTTTCAATAATGAACAACCATCATGGAATCTTGGATATTTCTGGATTAGAAGATTTGAAGATTATTCAAAGAAAATGGCAGTGATAGAAATCAAATGGTCTCCATTGAAAAATGTCTCTTACTTCTTCCTAAGAAAGTGACTCGAAGGGCACCATGTTATGTAATCTCGTGCTGTCATAAGTACCTTACAGGTCATTCAGGAAACTGTGTGACCTTATGCACCCAAAGCCGTTTTTTTTATAGTTGGATTGTGTGCCCACTTTGCCTTCTAAGAACTGCCAGATTTGTACATTGTAAGACTAGTTCCACAATCTCAGCCTATCTCTTCCTATTGTCCATTACAATATGACAGAATTCTGGTGGTGCTTCTGGGGAAAGGGGTCCCCCCCTGTCCATTTAGCCACCTTGGTTGATGGAGTGGTAGCAACTCTTGGTAGGCTTGCTTTCAGAATAGGAGAAGGCAGAACCTTGACTCTTGTGGCCTTCTTTTCACTCAGGTCTTTTCGTGATTATCCCTCCCATGAAATTCTGGAGAAATTTCCAGGCAAATCCCCCCCACCTTCCCCATCTTCTATTAAAAGATTTCATGAAATACAGTTTTCTTCATGGACCCCAAGGTAATCATTGGACATCTGCCAAAGGTCATTTGACAATGGAGGAACCTATTCGGCTTTATAGTCTCCTTATCCAAAGGTTCTGAAAAGTCACTCTTCTATGGTTTGCCCAATGTATTGAGGAGGAATATGAGCTCTAATCCTCTGCTCTCATTGGCACAAGATCTGACTCTGGTCAGGAATGAAACTGGATCTGTTTCTCTTCTCTCTCTCTCTCTCTCTCAAGCTGAGTCAGAGAGAAAATTACCTAGGGTGGACCTCCATGAGACCCAAGGAGAGAATGACAATACAGGCAAAGTTTAGAAAAAGTAAAGGTGTCACTTTGAAATCAAAATTTACAATACCAAGGCACAGACATGAGGACGCAAAATTAAAATGAAGAATGTAAAAGAAGAAAGGAAAGAAATCTAAACCCTGGTGCATGCAAAAAGCTCAGGGCAAGATTCCCTCTCCAACCGCACCAAAGAGCGTCCAATTGTGCATTCCAAACTCGTTCCGGGAGGAGCACCCCCACCGATGTCGATGGGAGTTCTGCACTCAAAAGCATTGAAGCAATGGCAATAAAGATCTACAGTGTACAAAGAGAGAGAGAGAGAGAAAAAAAAAAGCACTACCACCACCACAAACCACCACAAAATACAAAACACCCTGCATAGCATGGGCACCGAGCAGGGAATTTCTGCTCTTAGCAACCAGAGCAGGAATGCAGGGCAGGCACCAAGTGAGCCTGTCTGCGACGAGATCTTAGCTTAGGTCCATCCCCCTAAAATTCAGAGCCTGAGTCAATGGATGGAATAGCTAGCACATCGAGTCACCGGGGGTGGGGGGGCTTTAAAAACATAATAATACCCACACCTACCCCCAGAGATTCTGATGTAATTGATACGAGGAGGAGGAGGCAGTGGTGTCTTTTCGGAGCCTCCCTGGTGACTCTAACATGCAGTGAGGTTGAGATCCACTGTTCACAATCTGAAATTGCTGCGCAGGTTTCATATCTGGGCCACAGAGAGCAGGGGGTCATCAGGTCTGGCCCTTAGCACCATCTCTGGGGCTAAGGAACGCAGGTAGAATTAAATCTTTGTTCATGAAAACTGTTGAGAAAATAAAGTATTGATCTTACTTGAGAGACTTTTATGTTAGTCAATTAAATTAGTACTGTACCTTTCTACTAGTAAAATAAGAGTACCATTACTATATGGAAATATAATGTTCCATAATATTTTTATTGTGAGACAGGGGATGTGTCTTACTGCACTCAAATGTACAGTTTACGCACGACTATAAAGTTAGCTGTAATCCATAAACAGGCGATATAGATCTTAGATATCTCTTTTAAGATCAGTTGGAAGGAAAATTCCTTATTCCTTAGCAACACCATAGGAAGCAGGATTGCCTCCAAGAAAAAAAAAATCCTTATCTTTCCTAATTATTCCACATGAAAAGGCAATAGAACATTCCATTATTCTAATATTTGAAGGGGACTAAATGTGCTTCTGATCATTCTCACGTACATTGTTCGAATATCACATTTAAAGACTGAAAAAAAAATATTTATTTTATTTTTGTTTATTCTTTTTTCAGTACTACTCATTGAGCTCCCCTGCAACTAGAACCCAAAAATATATTTTCCTGGATGTCATATGCTACAATAGAAAACAGCACAATATGTAGGAAGGTTACGTGTTTCCTGGGCTGTTGGGGGGCTGATCGTTTCAAGCACAAATAGGCATATTACTTGAGCATTTTCACTTTAGGCTATTTGGAAATGTGTCATTTAAAATGCGGAATCCTGGCATAAGATTTTCACACTGAAATTTTTTCAAAACTATCTAAAATGTGTCTTATTTGTGAAAATGCATCTTATTAATCCATTGTGATATAAAATAACAGCTGCTAATATGATTTTAAAGTTTGTAATAAAGTGCATCAAAATGTCTATAGAACGGATCGTGACAGCACAGCCAACAAGCGATATTTCAGGGACTTTTAATATGTGAGTAAAATGCCAACATGGCAGAAAATAAAAACTCTCAAGTATATATCTTTTCTGACTTGAACATTTATTCTAATTTGGACCCTATGAATGCCTCAGACAGTTCTTCTGTTAAAAGGTAATAGTCATTGATGGTAAAGTAAATGCTACAACCCCTGGTGCCAGTCTGCAACAGTTAGCTATTGCTGCAATAATGCTGTGTAACAAACCACTCTAGTGCAACTGATTAAAAAATTATTTATTCCAGTGTCTGTGGGTCAGTTGGGATTTGGCTTGGCTGCAAGCTGCAGATTGGGTCTGTTTCTCTTATGGGAATCTCTCATACATTTTGTATCAATAGCTAATGAAACCATGATCTTCTCATGGAAATGGCCCAAGTACAAGAAAGATAAGGTAAAACATAGAACACATTCCAAGGCCTGTGTGTGAAATGGCACACCATCATATCTACCTGCATATCATTGGCTAAAACAAATCATATGGCCAAAATTGATAAAAAATGATGGAAGATCAGGGAATGTACATTGCTACTACTGGGAGGAATTGTATCCAGAGTCACCTGTTGTTGTTTGTGATCATACAAGGGCAGGACTTGATGTTCATATAACCATATCTCCTAAAGCTCAGACAGTGTAAGAGTGCAGTTTTAGGTGCTAGGTTGCCAAAGTTAAAATATCACCTCTAACCACTATAGTCTTTGTGAGTTTGAGCAAGTTACTTAATCACTCTGTTCATTAGTTTCCTCATCTACAAATGTGAAAACACAAAAATACCTGTTATGGTTTGGATGTGAGGTATCTCCCGAAGCTCATGTGTTCAGAGAAGGCTCAGAGAAGAAATGATTGGGTTACCAAGAACCTTAATCTGATCAGTGGATTAATCGCTTGATGGGATTAATTGAGTGGTAACTGAAGGCAGGTGGGGTGTGGCTGGAGGAGATGGGGCATTAGGGCATAGTATTATCTGATGAGTGGAGATCTCTCTGCTTTCTAATTATCTTGTGAGCTGCTTCCCTCCACCATACTCTTCCGCCATGATGTTCAGCCTTACCTTGATCTGGGAGGAATGGAGCCAGCAGTCTATGGATAGAGACTTCTGAAACCGTGAGCCCCCAAATAGACTTTTCCTTTTCTAATATTGTTCTGGTTGGGTCTTTAAGTCACAGCAGGGAAAAAGTTGACCAAAACAGTACCTAATACATAGAGTTGTTAGAAAGATGAACAAGTTAGTACATATAAGTATTACCTTAAAAATGAATAATTATCTTCAGTCAGGGTAATATGTGGGATTCAAGTCTTCCATCTTTAACTCAATATGTTGTCTCTGAAATATAAACTTCCAGAGGGCAGGAGCTATGACTGCTCTACATGCTGTGTAGAGCTCCTAGTAAAACATCATGTTTGGCAAGTTGTCTAATCCATTATTTTTGGCTAAACACGAGGATAGAAGTTTCCACATGTATTCCCTCCGTCAAAATATGTTCATGCCAACCTCCTGACCATGTATATCTTTCCTTTAGAAACTGAAGCAAATTAAATCTAACCAAATAAAACAAGAATCCATTCAACATATATTTATTAGACATGTATTTTGGGTAAAGAACCTTGCTAGACAATGGGGGACAGAGTCTAGGTGAGGGGAATTACAGAGATGTAGAAAGAAAGTCTTATTCTCTTAAAGAGCTCCAGCTTTTTAGGAAAGAAAAGCACAAGAGCATGGGTAACAGTGGAGCCAAAAAGAAAGGCACATGCCACCACACAGGGAGTGCCAAAGGCTTTGAATGAGGAGAGGGAAGAACTGTTTTTACTGTGTATGAGTTTGCTCCTCTGTGGACTGCAGATAAGAATAGTACTTATCTCATTGGATTGGTATATGGATTAATATGTAGAGCACTTAAGACAGTTCTAACCACTGTCAGCACGAGTAGCAGGATGTCTGAGAGCCATGGAAAGAGATGAGGGAGGACAATGCACAGAGGGCATACTTAAGCCGGACCTTGAAGTCGGCCTGAGGTTGGAACATGCAAAGATGGAAGGGATGGTGGCATACACCTTGCTATTTGGGTTCACTGTTGCCCATACACGTGTGTCTTATCTTTTGTGATGAAGCTTGAAGCTCTTTAAGAGAACAGGAATTTCTTCCCACCTCTATTGTTTCCTTCACTCAGACCCTGTTCCCCATGGTGTCCCTGAGATTTGAACATATAAGAATGGAAAAGCATATCCATGCACTGGAATTAGGTTTTGGTTTAGACAGCCTGCCTTGAATTTTTACTCCATTATGTAAAGCTGGAAAGTTGTTAATTTCTCTGGCTGAGCTATCAGTTCTCAGAAGTATGCAAACAAAAAAATTCACCTTTGATGGAAAATGTGTCCGTTTCTTAAAATGCTTTCTGTTTTTGCTTATGTCTGTTGAAAATCAGGATAATTCTATCTTTCTGGTTAAACAGTCCTTTTTAATATTAGTAACGGTTCTCTTTGTACTTAATAATACTCTAGGTTTAAAATCCTATTTTGTCTCATGCTGATGTTGTACAGTAGTTAATTTTTGTCAGTGTCTTCCCAGCATGTATTATCCTTCTTTGATATTTAGCAACCCGTTTCAGTCAGTATTCTCCAGAGAGACAGAATTGATGGAGGAGATATGAGAGAGGGAGGAAGTCAAAGAGATAGGAGGTAGGGAGAGAAGGAGGAGGAGGAAAAATAAGAGGAGGGGGAAGGGGGTAAAAGGAAGAGGAGGGAAAGGGAGGAGGAAGAAGAAGAAGAGGAGGAGATTATTGGGGAAATTGGCTTACTTGATTTTGAAGACTGAGAAGTTCCACAGTGGGCCATCTGCAACTAGAGAACCAGGAAACTCAGTAGTTTGGCTCAGTCTAAGTCCAAAGGCCTCAAAACCAAGGAAACTCATGGTCTAATTCTCAGTTTGGCATTGAAGGCCTGACAGCCTGAGGAGTGTGTATGTGTATATGTGTGTATGTGTGTGTGTGTGTGTGTGTGTGTGTGTGTGTGTGTGTGTAGGGGGTGGTGCTTATCTCCATCAAAGGATGGAGAACCTGGATTCCTGATGCTTAAAGACAGCAAATGAAGGGCATCCCAGCTCTGGAAGAGGGAGGGTGAGAATTCACTTTCCCTCCACCTCTTTGTACCATCCTGGTCCCATGGCCAATTGGATGGCACCCACTTACACTGAGGGTGGATCTTCCCCATTCAGTCCACTGACTTACATGCTGGTCTTTTTTAGGAAGACCCACAAAGGATACACAAGGCAACCCAACCATCATAATCAAAAGCAAAACCCCCTCATCAAAAGGGAGAAACTCGTGCTTTCTGAAGCACGGAGAAGAGATCATTCTTTACCAGCCACCTGAGAGCTCCTTTGTCTAGTTAGGTTGGTCCTCCCAGTCACTTGTCATACAACCTGTAGATCTGATTATGTCTTAGGTTTCTCTCTCATAAACAATGAGAAAATATTTGCCTATTTGTTTATATTTATTCATTCTTGGACATATTTTGACTTTTTTTTTTTTTTGTATTCAGGTTTGAACCTAGGGGCACTCGACCACTGAGCCACATCCCCAGCCCTTTATTGTGGTTTATCTAGAGATAGGGTCTCACTGAATTGCTTAGCACCTTGCCATTGCTGAGGTTGGCTTTGAACACATGATCCTCCTGCCTCAGTCTCCCAAGCTGCTGGTGTTACAGGCATGTGGCACCTTAGCTAGCTTGACTTATATTTTGAGCTATAAATTGATAGCACATTATCATTGTATATGTGTACTTGTATATTATGTTTGTGTATCTACTATGTGTTATCATTACTGTGTGTTATCATTGCTACCTTCTTTGATCAGGTTTTCCTTACTCCTTTAAAAGTTTATTTTTAAATATGTTTTTAAAATGCAAAATTAAATAGGTTAAGGTTTATACTTGAATGAGAAAATATTGTTAAATTCTGAAGATACCATCTGCACGCTTCTCTCAAATAATGAATTTACAAGGACTTTGGAGTCCTTTAAATTAAATCACACTCTCATCTTCCAAAATATTTTTCTCTAATAGTTAAAACTATTATTAACTTATTATAACTATTATTAAAAACTTATTATTAACTACTATAACAAACGATTATGATTGTTGTTGTAGTAATTATTTTTTTTGTTGTTCTCATAACCAATGCTTATTTGCAGTTACCCATATTTAATTGTTAAACTTTGTTTTCTATTACTTCCTATATTCCCCTGTTTCTTCTGAGTTTGATTTCTTTTCTTGGTGAAATAGATCCTTCAGAAAAGAATATAGTTAGACTGGTTAGTTCAGTTTTGTCAAGTAGCTGCAAATAGATGCTCAGTATAAAGTGAGATAATAACCGTGCCTGCTTCATGAAGTTGTCATGAGGATAAAGTGTGTTAACGCATGTAAAACATGTACAGCAATGCCTGCTCTAATTTAAGTATTTATTATTATTATTATTTTATTATTATGATTTTTATTTTTTTAAAAACTCCACAATGCTCATCTATAGAGCACTGGTGATATTTTACGTTATGCTCATTTGATTTTTTTTTTCATATTTTTCCTTGGTACCTTATACTTGTACATAATGGTGGGATTTATTGTTGCACATATGTATGTGCACACAATATAAAAATATAATTTAGCTGATATCATTCCCCAGTATTTCCCCTTTCCCTCTCCTCCTCCCTCCCCTGGTCCCTTTCCTCTGCTTTACTGATATCCCTTCAATTTTCATGAGATCTACCCCCTGCCTCCTTTCTTCTATTTTTCCTTCTCTAGCATCCATATATGAAAAAAATGACCCTTGACCTTCTGAGTTTGGCTTATTTCACTTAATGTAATGTTGTCAAGTTTTGTCCATTTTCCTGAAAATGACATAATTTTATTTTCCTTTATGGCTGAATAAAACTCCATTTTGTATGCATACCACATTTTCTTTATCCATTTATTTGTTGATAGATATATAGGCTGGTTCCATAGTTTGGCTATTGTGAATTGTGCTGTTATAAACATGGGTATGCATGTATCACAGTAGTAAGATGAATTAAATTCTTTAGGATAAATACCAATGAGTGATATAACTGGGTTATATGGTGGTTCCATGCCTAGTCTTTTAAGGAAACTCCATTCTGATTTCCAGAATGGTTGTACTAACTTACAGTCCTACCAACAGTGTAAAAGTGTTCCTTTTTCTCCTCATTCTCTCCAGCATTTTATTATTTGTATTATTGATGCCTGCCATTCTGACTGGTGTGAAATGAATCTCAGTGTAGTTTTTATTTGCTTTTCCCTAATTGCTAATGATGTTGAACACTTAATATATTTGTTGACCATTTATATTTCTTCTTTTGAGAAGTGTCTGTTTAATTCAGTTGTCCATTTATTAATTATATTATTTGCTTTTTTAGTGTTAAGCTTTTTGAGTTATTTATATATTCTAAATATTAATCCTCTGTCAGAAGAGTAACTAGCAAAGATTTTCTCCCATTCTGTAGGTTTTCTATTCACATATTATGCTCATTTGCAAAAGAAGATGGCAATGCCTTCTTTACAAGTTTTGTTGTTGTTTAAATGAAGTGACCTATTTAAGGTCAAAGACATGAGTAAGTAAAAACTGAGTAAAATCATTGCATAGCTATGGAGAATCAAAAGTTATCTGGTTTGTTGAAACAAAGGGTCCAGGAAGGAGAATAATCAGAGTTGATGCCGTAAAGCTGGATTAGACATTGAGTTTTAAGCCATGGGCTATGGATTTTATTAATAAGCAATGAGAAACTACTGAAGAGACAAACCTGACTAGGTTTGATCCCTGGAAAGTTTGATCTGGGTGTCTGCTATAAAATTAATTGGGAAAAATGAGAAGCTGGAGATCAGGAGACTAGCTAAAGCTTGTAACAAGAGTGCAGGTACAAATTACTGCAGGCACAAATCACAAGGGGTGGGCCGATAATAAGGCAGAAAATCAAATGGATCCAAAGGTTCTGTGTTGGTATTGGGAGAGTTTGTGGATAGAATAGATAAGAGTTGGCATATGAGTGAATGGGGTTGAAGATGGGTTGTGATACATGTAATGTATTAGTTCAATAAAAGTCTTTTTGGTACCAGGATGGAACCCAGGGGTGCTTAATCACTGAGCCACATCCCCAGCCCTTTTCATTTAGAGACATGATTTTGCTAATTTGCTTAGGGCCTCCGTAAGTTGCTGAGGCTGGCTTTGAACTTGTGATCCTCCTGTCTCAGCCTCTTGAGCTGTTGGGATTAGAGGTGTGTGCTACCACACTCAGCTAATTCAATAAATATTTGATGAACTTTTACAGCCAGAAGAAGAAGGTCACAATAAGTAGTAGTAGTAGTAGTAGTAGTAGTAGTAGTAGTAGTAGTAATATAACAACATAACAATAATAAAGCAGATTAAAGTAGCTGCAATTTCTTGGACATACCTCTCATGAAGAGCTAAAGTCCAATTCCCCTCCCCTTGGATCTGGGCTGGCCTTTGAGTATAGATTGTAGACAATAGAGGTAGTGTGCATGCAACTCTTAGACTTCTGAGATTATCTAAAGAAAGGCATTCAGTTTCTGTGTGGGTCTTTGGACACCCTTAATTTTAAACTGCTCCTTCTTAAAACCTAGTAATTGAGTAAGTTTACCATGGTGAGCAGCCAGAGCTCTGTCCTGTTGAGCCACTTTAAGGGACCTTGTAGGACTTTGCTGTGAGAAGCCCAAATCAGATGGAAAATTCAGGCAATCAGATTGACAGCTGCAGAATCCCCTGCCTTCCTTGTGAATGAGCCATCCAGTGTGTCCCAACAATTGAGCCTTGAGATGTTTCCTGACCCTTCTCTGATTACAACCGCACAAGTGGTTCCAAGCAAAAGCCCTCCAGTAGAATCTTTCCCACAAAATCATGAGGTAAAATAAAGTGGTTCTTTTAAGCTAATACATTTTGGGCTAATTTGTTAAGTAGCAATAGAAATAGTCAACATATACTAAATTCCACAGTGAGAAACACTTTATTTGTATTTCTTCAACTAATTTTCTCAATAATCTTACTGCGCATCCTCTCACTTTAAAAATCAGGAAACTGAGGCTGTGAGAATCTGCTCAGGTAGAACAGTCAGGATGTGGTGGAGCTATAGTCAGAAATGAGGTCCAGACCCTGTACTCTTAAACACTGTGCTCATTTCGGTCTGTGTCCTTTCAGAAGCAAGGTCTGAGATCAGGATTTGAGTGCCAGTAATTTATTTGGAAGTTGATCCCATAAAAAAAGTAGGTTGGGGAAAAAGTGAAACACGGAAGGCGAGGAAACTGATGCCCAGTGAGTAATTGAGTAAGTTTACCATTGTGAGCAGCCAGAGCTCTGTCCTGTTGAGCCACTTTAAGGGACCTTGTAGGACATGCTTCAGAGTTAACTCAAGGGTGAAGGAGCTGGAGTATTTATCCTCTAAGTTCCCATCTGTGATTGGTTGCAGGCTGCTTCCAGGGATATTAACTCTCTGGCACTTCTGGCTTAATTTGAAAATGGACTGACTATAGTCTTATGACCAGAAAAGAGCCCTCAGGTAGAGTCACAGGTGTTTTCAGTGAGCAGCCTTCTGTGCGTAGACATGAATGCTGGCGGGTACTTGGGAGGGACAGTGACAGCATCTGCCTGCAATGCTGTCACTCACACTCCTAGCCACACAGAGATGAATGGCAAAATGTAAATATTGCAGAAAAAGAGGTAGAAATATCAGCTAAGGGAGCTTCTTCCTTAAAGGGCTCTTGTTTGAAGAAAGGTATGGGTGAATGTGTGCGTGAATCTGCACAAAATCCAAATGTGCCTAAAAATGTGAAAAGGTGGTCAAGGGAATGGTGAGCTACTGTCCTGTTTCAGAAGCGATAAAGGACAGAAATAGTGTTATTCTTTCTACTTCTGTCAAGCGGTCTCTCTCCCTCTGTGTGCTTATTTGGGTACTTTCTACCAACCTTGGGCTGTGCATATATGGCTTTTTTTTTTCTGCAACCAACTGTGGTGGGGAGAAGAGGTAAATATTTATGTTATGGTGCATTTATTAGACATTCATATTCACCTACTGCCAGCTGGGTGAAACTGGAGTAGGGAACTGGGCTGTATTAGTTGCCTGGCACATTCTCACAAAGTATTAAAGCTACAGAGCAAAGAGATTTAGATTCGGAATCACTGTGAAAACAACTCCATTTTTCCTTCTATCTCTCAAGTTTCCTTTATGTCAGAACGTATGATAACATGTAAAAATACGTGCTCAAAAAAAAATGCTTATTATATTTATTTATTTATTTTGATCCCCTTCAAAATACATTATAAGTCTGGAACAAAGAAGGTGAGTTAAACTAATTTGCCACTAAGGATTTGTAGTTTGGAGCTGGTTTTCTGAACTTTAGAACTCAAGGATGAAAATGATAGCTAAGGACAGTAGTTAAATGACTGTCTGGGTGGTATTCAATCATCCTCACTGCAAATACATTAATTGTGGAGTAGAAATATTAGGGTCAAAGGGAAGATGATGTGGGGTAAATATGCTAACCCTGCTAATGATGACTCCAAGTCCTAAAGATTAATGGGTAGCAAGCTTAATGGAAACCACAGTTTCGGTCTTTTCAGTGAATATTTATTTCACTGGTCCCCTATATGTGTATGCGAACATGATATTCATCTTATTAGTGCGTTAAGTCCTTGATGAGAAATACCATGTGTCTCATGATTTCCTTCTCTGGCACACATCATCCATGCCCTTAAGGCAAATACTTGGATTTTTTTTTTTAATTGAATGGAGAAGAAATGACCAAATAACAATAGGATGGTACTGAATTATGTGACTAAGCCAGAGTGCATTAGTTAAAAATGAAAGGAATTTTGGAGTTTTCGTGAGTTTGGAAAATTGGGACTGTTCCTAGAGAAGGTCTGGTTGACATGGGTGTAAATGAAAAGGCAAAGAAGACATACAACAGGAGTGAATCTTGGACATTTTTTTCAGAGGCAAATACATATGCTTGTTTTTAATCCATAAGGCCAAATGTTTCCTTTCCTCACTTGGGCCATATGCTTAATCCAGTGAGACAAAGACCAGAACAAAGACTATTAACCTCAAGGTCAGGAGAATCTAGGACTGATTCTATCACAAACTAGTCAGTGTGACTTTGGATGATCTTTACCATGACCCCAGGATTCACCTCAAAATGAAGAAAACAAAAAGAAACATAAAAGGGTATGCGGAGTCTTCAATGATCCCAGCGTTATGGCACTATAAAATGCTACTTAACAGAAGCTCTGCTTGGAAAAGAATTAAATCCAAAAGGAAAATAGCTTCTGTAATCATATCTGAACATTTAATTTGTCATTTGCTTTATGACATATGCATGAGGCTTGTTTAAAATAACTTTACAAGGTTAATTACCAGTGCAGAATACGACGATTGTGTCGGTAGTACAATATTTTGTTAGGCATGTGTGACAACATTGCAAAGTGGATCAGCTGCACGACTGTTTGTGATTTGGCGTCCCCTTAGTTTAAAATGGCCATGATCCTAAACATGTGTTCTCCCAATCCTCCCACCTCTCTGGACAAAGTGTGTGACATAGAAAAAATAACTAAAATAAAGCTTACTGGTAATTTACTGAAGTTCTTAAAGGGGAGACAAAGGGGAACACAAAAGGAACAGAGTTTCCATGTAGTTCTGATGCTACATATGCAGCAGTCTGAGATTTTTTCTTAAGAATCCATTATTTGTTTTTTCAATCATGGGGGGTGGGGCGGGGGAAGTGTCCCAAACTAAGAGAGATACTTGAATTGGTTAGGGGATAATTTTGGAAAGTATCAATTCGTTATTTAAATATTTATAGGGATGCCTTGCTTTGTAATAAAATCAGTTCCTTAAAAATAACTGTAAACTCACTTTTTGAGTTTACTCACAAATAGCACCTTAATATCTAAGAAGGAATGATTTACAATCACAGTTACCTAGGTTTTGTATACATAATGTCAATTTTTTTGCTTCCAGAAGGAAATTTGTCACAGCATTTCTCTAGGCTAAGAAAATAGAAGCACCTAGCCACAATAAACACACTATTTTCTCTGGAAGATTTTACTTCTCTTTCCTCTTGGGAAAGTAAAACCTTCTGTCAGTTGAAGGAGTATTGAATAAATGCCATAAAGAGCAAATGCCAATTTTTCAGAGATTGTTAACACTACTGAACATCATATTGTTATTATTGCAAATTATCTCTTCTTACTTATATGACTCTAAATAAAATGTGTTAGTGTAGAAAAAGGGTACTTAATTCAGTCCAAATATACTAACTCATGTACTTTGTCATACCGTAATGTCATTTATTTAAACCAATAGTATAAGACTTGACCTTTTATGCAACATGAAATGCAATAACAAAAAAAATCTCATGATTTGAGTAAGGAGTTTTAATCTTTGTAATCTTTCTAGAAAATGCTGTAATTAGAAAAGTAACCTGGCGATTCAATTCTGGCTGATACAAAGAATGATTAGAAGCCATATTGGCATAGGGACTCTTTGAGGTCATTGTGAACTAGACTAGAGAGATAAAACTTTTATTTTTCCTGAAAACCATCATGGTTAAGTGAAGATCTAAGTTATTCTCATGTGTGCAACTGTAGGAGTATTGTTTTATGTGTGCAGTTATTATGATTTGGATCTAGAATATTCCCCGAAAGGCTCATTGGCTTGGTCCCCAATGAAGAAATGAAACAATATTCAGAGGTGGGGCTTTTGGAAATGCTTCACCCATGAAGCTCCACCCCATCAATTCATTGATGGGTTCATAGCTGAATAGACTATAGGGAAGTAGAAGAAACTATAGGAGGTGGGACCTATTTGAAGGGTCCTTAGGGGGCATGTCCTGGGGGACTATATCTTGTCATGTTGACATTTCTCTCTCTCTTTCATGACCACTATGAGGTAAAGAGATTTGCTCCACTACCCTCTTCCACCATGATGTTCTGCCTTACCATATGCCCATAATAAGGGTGCCAGCCGACCATGAACCAAAACCTCTGAGACTGTGAACCAAATTATACCTTTACTTCTAAAGTTAATTTTCTCAGGTATTTTGCCATATGAACAGTAAACTGACTAATAAGCAGTGTACATTCTGCTATTGAATTAAGACTTGGCCAAGTCTTTCAGCTCTTGACTGTAAGGAAAACTTGATAAAATAAGTAAGAGGAAGGATCTAACTAGCTAGATAGCATCAATGAAAAAAAGGAAAAGTTTACCTTAATTTTGGAAGATAGGCTTAAGCCTGTGTCTACTGATTGTTTCTGATGTCTGTAATCATTCTTCATGGTAGAATTCTACCAAAATCTAGACTTCTCTTATAGGTAGAAAATGAAATATTTGGAATAACTAAAGGAGCTTCATTAAAATTATTATTTTTTAATCTTAAGGAGGGTTTTATCTCATGTAATATTTATGTAACAGATTCTGCCAACACTCTGCCTGTATGCCCTTAGAACAGCTTGTCTTCATGGTACGTGCGGGCCTCACTTCTAACAGCCACCTGCACTCGTCAGAGACCTAGCCTCAGACTGACAGAATCCACTTCACCTGGGTGAAGTGTCTGCATGACAGAGCCTCTGGGGCATTCTTCAGCCAATGACTTAACAGCTAAGGGGTATAAATACCCCAATTCCCTGCTCCCAGCAATTTACAGTATTTCCCACCTGATCTCTGAAATTAAGCATTAGTCACTCACTACCATAGCTGGTTTGATATTTCATTCCAACTGCCTTTCCTGCCTTCTATTACTTGCCTACTAGCATACCAGTGTCCCTGAACTTCCCCCACTAAAACCATGTGCACTTAACTGTGTTTCCTCTAGGAACTGGAAAGGACAGATGTTAAGTTTATGTCCAAAGAGTCAAAGACCATGATGAAGACCTGCCATGCTTCCTATGAAGATTTTCCTTCATGTTGACATTTCCAGTAAAAGATAGCACTCATGAGGAAGGGACACTGGAACAGCATGTTAGTTCTAATGTCCTCTAAGAAACATTCTGTTGTAGTAAAATTGTTCTTCTTGTTAGTGGTCACATTTGAAAAATTATGCATACTAAATTTAGAAACCAAACCACACTTCTGAAGGAAGGTTTTAGAACTGGTTGGATTCCGAATGGCACGTCACCATCTTTAGCTCTGAGAGAAAGAAGGGCCAGCAACACTGTCAAACAAAAACCTTTATTAGTTACAGGATCCAGCCTCCCACTTAGGAATAAAAGCAAGTTATTTATTTAACACTCACTTGACCAATAATGACTGAAGAAAATAAAAATAAATCTTGAGAGGAACAAAAAAAAAAAACTTTCAGCAAACTGAAAGTTATCTAAACCTTTCAAAAATCTCCAGTGTTATTTTGCTTTGCCTCCTCCTGTTAATGATAACACTTCATCATACGGTTCACTTTGGACAGAAAATTGTCATTGTGAAAGCTTTCTGTAATATGCTGCAGCTCCCGTCTCTGCATGTACACAGTGTACTGTATTTATAAACTTTCCCTAATATTTACATTTGAAAATGTTATGAGACTAGCCCTCACACGTTTCCCCCTTTTCTATTCTCTTGTATTTTTATTTCAGTAGCAAAACATCATACAAAGAAATGATGGACTTCTCTTTCTTGGTGATCTCGGTGTGTGGGTGCCAGAGATTAGATGTGACTCTAGGATAAGAATAAGTGTCATAAAGGAAGTGAGGTGAAGTGAACTTGAGAGAAATAGAATGCTTTTGCTTAGAAAAACATTCATGTTCTCTTTTGAGATGCAAACTTTAATATTCAAAATGCTATCTTAAATAAGTTGAATAAAATGCAAGGGTAGAGAAAAGTAAACTAGGGCTCTAATGCTAATCAAGTGTCTGAACTGTGCTGCCCAATTTGGTGGCTCCTAGTCAGAGGTGCTCTTTAAATTTATACTACTTAAAGTTAAACAAAATAAAAATTTTAGTGAGTCAGTAGACTACTCCCACTTTAAGCGCCTGATAGAGGCTAGTGGCTACCATATTGGACAGAACTGGGCCATATGTACAATATTTCCATCATGGCAGAAAGCTCTGTTGGACAGTGCTAATCTAGAAAGCGTAGCACTTTGGCATCATATACCAACAGACGTAACTGCAAGCTCTCATCTGACGAAGCATATGGAAATTCCTCTGTCCTCCACCCCCATTTCCTCTCTGTTCCAGTGACTTGAAATAGGAAGGAAAAAAAAATCCTATAAAACTAGAAAAAAAGAGAGAAAAGACAAAGAGAACTGTTGTAAAAATAAGATGCTTTAAAGAATCTGAAGCAGATGTTATGCTGGGAGCTAGTATGTGCTATAGTACCACCTGTGCCCACTTAATTCTATCCAAAATAATTTCCTCCGCAGTTACCATGAAAAAGAAAAAGGCAGAGATTCAAAGATTAAAAAATATGTGGTGATGGGGGTGGGGTGGAAAAAAGTAGATTAAGACCTCCAGTTCAGATGAGGGGTTCATCTGTAAACCGGTATAACAATTTACAGCCTGTGGATGCTCCTGGACTGTTAAGATACACTTTCTCTGTCCCAGAGGTTGGCTTGTTAGCCAGGTCACAATGGAAAACTATTCTACATGTTCATAATTTATCTAAGAAATTAGATGTCAGCTATGGCTGATTTTGTCTATCATCTGGTTAAAGATATGGTATCAATAGAAGCACAACTTTTTATGAAACTAGTCAAGGACCATTCTTTAATCTCTCCGACAGCATTTTTGGTACATATATTTTATTGTATTTCCATGCTTCTGAGTTCATCTCAGACATGATATTGCTTAACTCTTCCCTTGCAGGTTCTCACTTTTTTTCTGAGGCAACTCTTACCTTATTATTTCTGACAATGAAAGCTATCGGTTTTAACTAGTTGGTTCTGAATACTAAAGGTGTTCTATTACTGAACCCATGGAGACAGAGTGAATTATCTGATGAGTAATTTGAACATTCTCTTCAAAAACAAATTGCCTGGAAAAGGATACATTCCTCAGAATATGTCATCATTTTTCTTCTGGAAAAGTTACTAGTTCCCATTAATGGGAATAAATCATAAAATCTACCTGCACAAGAAAGGAAGCCATTTTGAAGTTGATGTGAAGATCCAGTATTTTACCAAGCTCTGACAGTAGACTCTTTCTGAATAGGAAATGTCAGCTGACTGAAAACACATCCCATCTAAAGGCTCAAATAGAGAGTAAGTGCTGTCCTCCCTCTATGATTTGCTAGCATTTTTGATTGTTCTCCTGGCTTGGCATAATTCTTCTCTTTTCAGAAGAGGGCTCATTTTTCACCTTCTCTTAGCTAAAGTTTTCCCTTCTGACTCATCTAAAGAAACTTGAGATCATCTGCTTCGTTTTCTATTTGATTCTCCACATTTATGACTCTTATAGAAGGAAAATGATACTTCCTATGAAGACTACAACACAAACTTTTGGGTATGAATCATAGATATTATAGTTCTTTCATTTGTTCATTTAGTTTTCTACACATTCATTTAACACATATGAGCCAGGCACCGTGCTACAGACACACAATGAAAAAGACCGACATATTGCATCTCTTTGGAAAATTTCATTCCAGTAAATGACAATAACCAGGTGTATAGCCAATTGCCAGATATTTAGAGTTTTAAAAACTACACAAGATTAACAATTCTGTGGGTCAGAAGCCTAACATAATATCAATGGGCTAAAATCAAGGTGTGTTTCTTCCTGGGGCGGGGGTAGGGGGATGACTTCTTTCTGTGGAATGGAAGAGAGGAATAGAGGCATATCCACTTCCTTGACTTCTTCATTTTTTAGAAGCCAAACAAATTCTTTAACTCACCATCCACTTCCTTTATTGTCAAAGCCAAAAACGGTAGGGCAGTTTCTTCTCATGTCAGATTTACTTTCATTCTTTCTTTTTGGGGTTGATTTGTTATCATATCTTTCCCTGATCTCAGGAGGGCAGGTTCTGGGGATTAAGCCATGAGCAACTTTTGGGTGGTATTATTCTGCCTCCCAAAACTCTAGTAATGTGTGAGAAATAACATTGCTTTGTGCACCAGTTTTCTAACACTCAAAACCAAAAGAATCCTAAATACTCTCTCCTCTATCAGGTAGATACATCAATAAAACAAATAAACAAAGAGATAAAGTGTGTTCTGTCAATGAAAATCAGAGTATGACATCCACTCTGGATACCAGATACCATAGTTAGGAGAGGCATTTTTGATATGCAGATCTTTAAGCTGATTCCTAAAGGATGACAAGGAGCCTCTCATTCAATCCAAGGAGTTTGACTTGGTGCCATGATGTTCTTATGGATTCTTTTTTTTTTTTTTTGGAGGGGGGCAGATACTGGGGATTGTACTCAAGGGCACTCAACCATGAGCCACATCTCCAGCTATTTTATATTTTATTTACAGACAGGGTCCTACTATGTTGCTTAGCACCTCACTTTTACTGAGGCTGGCTTTGAACTCAAGATCCTCCTGCCTCAGCCTCCCAAGCCACTGGGATTACAGGCATGTGCTATGGTACCTGGCCTATTCTTATGGACTCTATCTCTACTTCCAGTCCATTAGCCTAGGAATGAACACTTGACTTAGGATGGGCCAACTTGAGATCTTACCTGAGATAATTTAAGTTTGGTTTCCAGAAAAGTATCTCCATTCCTCTTTGTGGTGAAACTTGGAATTATAAATGGTCATCAATAAATTCCTTGCCTTAGAGAAGATTTTGTTATAAAAGAAGAGATAGGCACATAGAGTTAAGTAGAGGTAAAAGACATCAAGAGTCTTTTGTTCAAAGTAAAATTACCAATAGTATTATTTAGGATTCTTTTGGTGGTTAAGTATTAGAAAACTAAAAAGCTATTGTTTTTAAGCAAAAGAGTGACATTTATTGAAGATTCATGGTGTCCTGAAAAGAGTAGGTAGGGGTGTATCCAGCCTCAGAGAACAGGCTACTACCATGTAAAGCCAAACAGCTGTTTTACTATTTGGCTCAACACATTTAAGTTTTTAGTTTTCTAACACTCAACACCAAAAGAATCCTAAATACTACATGTAGTAACTATATTTTGAGAAAACAGGGCTCTCCAGGGGAAAGATAAGCACTTTTTGAACTCGTGTCTAATGTTATCACTCAAGTTTCATTTTTTTAAAAAATCCCAAACTGTAAATATCTATTCATATCACATTTTAAGAGCTGGTTTTCCTCACTTGCCCAGTTGGAATATATTTGTGAGATCTATAAGCTAGGCATTTTCTTTTCCTTTTCCTTTCTCCCTTCTAAAACTAACCACTCTTTTCTTCTATTCATCATACTCTCATTTTTCTTTCAAATATTATTGTATGTGTATATTTTTCTAAGCAACGTATTTTTTAATTTGTCATTTTTAACACCTTATATAAACAAACTCACAAATATTAGATCCTTTTATTGACTTTTTTGTTGTTGTTCAACATTGAAGTTTGAGACTCATTCACATCAATATGTAAAGACAAAGTTTATTTATTTTCACTACTATATACTGTACCAATTTATGAGTATAATTTACTCATGCAATTTACTATTGATGGACAATTCTAGAGTTTCTAATTTTTTTGCTATTATAAGCAATGTGACATGGAGCACACACATAAGATTTTCCCAGAGACTGTCTTGGGATGCAATAGCTGGGTCAAAGGTAGAAAGCATCTTCAGCTTTAGAGGTAATTCTAAAGTGAGTTTTCCAACTGCTCTATGGAATAATCCACCCAGTAATGTGTGAGAAATAACATTGCTTTGTGCACCAGGTAGAATTTGGCATTGTGAGCTTATTACTTCTCCTCCTCCTACCAATCTTGTGGATATAAAATGTTACCTCAAGATTTTAGATTTTCCTGATTATTAAGAATATTATCATTTTTGCATATAATGGGAAAGGCATGGTCTTACTTCTGGCAAGCATGTTTGTACAAATTGTATCTTTTCTCAGATCACGTTGTAATATTTCACTCACATAGAGAAATGGCTTTTCTCATTCTTTACTATATATTGTATTTTTAATAATCACATTCTTAACTTTAATGTAGTAGAATTTGCTGTTCCCTTCTTTTAGGATTTTCATTTTTTTGTGTGTGCTATGCTTAAGAATCTTTTTTTTCACAACAAAACCAGTAGTATATGTTACCATATTCCATATGAAAGTTTTAGTTTTGCTCCTTCCATTCATCTAATTAAAATTGATCTGGGGTACTTTGTAAGGTTGGGTTACAACTGACTGTTTTCTAATGGTCAGCCAATTATTCTGGTAACTGATGAGTAATTAATTCTTTCCTCCAGAATATATAATGCAGTTCTGTCAAAGACCAGATCTCCATATATGTAGAGGTCTGGGTCTGGACTATGTATTCTTTCTTTCAATTATCTACATGTGCACCAACACCAAATTGTCCTCATTACTAGAATTTTGTAAAAAGTTTTATTCCTGGTAGAACTGACTAGTAGTGTCTTGGTTATTCTTGGCCATTTGCCTCTTATAAATTTAAGAATTACTTGCTGAATTCTACAAAAAAAAAAAAATCCTTCCTGGGATGCCAATTAAAACTGCACTGAATGTAAAGATTAATTTGGGGAGAATTATCATCTTTAAAATATTGTCTTCCTATCTATGAATGATTGGTTTTTCCATTTATGTGATCTCCTTTATGGCTTTTGAATTTTAAAATTAGCCCACATAAAAGTCTTCTACATGTTATATTTGATTTCTTTTTTCATACCTTATGTTTCTGTTATGTATTAAATTGTATCTCTTTTAACTTTCATTTTGTTTTTTATAAGTATATAATGTGCAGTTGGCTTTTGTTAATTTTATATTTGGCAAAATTGCTTAATTCTCCTTTAAAATCTAATTTATTATTTGAAGATTTCTTGTTCTAGGTGTATACTCTTAGCACTCAAATATAAGAAAAACAGGTAAGGATTCGAAGTAACAATATGATTTTCCTTTTTCTCCAATGGCTCTTTAGCATATCATCAATGACATTGAGTATTTTTCTTGATTCTAATCTTTATTCTTTTTTTTAAACCTTTGTGTATAGCCTACTAGATCATCTGATAAATGTTTTTTTTATAATATAAAGTATTCTTTTAAGATTTTGCTGTTAAGTGGATACTTGGTGTAGATTTATCATAGACATCTTTTATTAGATTAAGGGCAGTTATCTTTCCCAGGAGGCTTTTAAAAATTATTATTTTAAATGAAGACTAAATTTTATTAATTTTTCTTCTGTATCTTTAAATGTAATAAATTATATTAATACATTTTCTGCTATTGATCCAACCTTGCATTCCTGGAATAAACCAAACAAGTGTCAGGTATTTTCTCTTTAATACAATTCAAGATTAGGTTAATAGTATTTTTATGAGATTCTTAATAGGTGTTTTTGAGTGTGATGATCTGTATATTTTCATTCTTCTTTCTTGATTTTGATAATAAACTTATATTAATCTCATGAGATAGGGTGTATTTTATTCAGTTTTTTTTGTAATAACTCCAGTATCTCAATTGACTTGCAGTATTATTTGGTTTTTGTTCATGTTAAATTGTGATCCTGATTGTCTTGGTTGGGTGCAGCTGGGCTCTGCTCTATGTTCCTTTTCTTTCCAGAACCCAGGGTAAAAGTACACTTCATATTTGGTACATGTAGTTTTCATGTCTGAGGGTGGGAAGTTAAAAGGCATGATTATAACCTAAATGTGGTAAAGATCACATATTTTCAATGGCCAAAGCAAGTCACCTGAATAAGCTCAAAGTCATTGAGACTGGGACAAGTCTGTACCTTGAGGAAGCTTGAGTGTAGCAGAGTGGAAATAAGCTATTGTTAATAAATAACAGCCTACCATCGTCAGTCTTCTTGATCATAAAAGGTTTTGTTCTTCCACCTGCTCACCAAGACATCTCCAAATCTCATTTGATAATGGCTTCGGGTTCTAACTCCAGAATCTAGAGATTCTATATTACATCTGGATTCAGCATCTCTGATTCTGGGAAATAAGACCAAAAAAGACAATTTATATGTTTTTGCCCTCATCCCATCATCTCTAATGCTAGAACAGAGTCCCCACTGGAAAGGGGAAGAATGGGAAACTCATCAGTGTTATTAGTTAATAGCAATTCTGAAATTCCTCTGGGAATATACAGTAAGTCCTCCTACTCTGGGGGTGGCAAGTATTTCTTATTTAGATTCTGGTCACAGCTCCTGGGAGCCTTTTCTATGGTCAGTTGTTCTCCCTGACTCTTGACTCTTCTCTTTGGATCATCCTTCATATTTCATCATTTGCTCAGCCACATCTTAAGAGGGACTTTTTCAACCCACTTCCTCCCAATAAAATGTTTGTGAAATCTGTATTAAACAGTTACAGACTCTTTTGTAATGAACAATCACAATCTCAGACTGTTGGTGCTTTGGGGAAAAAAAAATCTCTCAAATAACTTTTTAAAATTTTTCCATTCATCTGCAAAATGATGCACATTGTTTTATTATTAAGATTTAACTCTAAACATAATTATGGATTCTTTAAGTTTATCTGAATTCTATTGTATTTTGCCTCAGTCTCAGTTCCTCATCCATTATGGTCCTTTTGAAAGGGCTTATAGGAGGCCATCTTTAAAATTTTTTTATTTTTGTTTTTTAGACATACATGGCAGTAGGGTATATTTTGACTTATTATACAGACAGGGAGTGTGACACATTGCTATTTTGATCCTGTTCTTGTGGTTGTACATGATGTGGAATACAAAGGTCCTGCATTCATATATGAGTATAGGAAAATTATGCCAGATTCGTTCTACTGTCTTTCCTGTTCCCATCCACAGTCCCTTCCCTCATTCCCCTTTGTCTAACCCAATGAACTGCTATACTTCCCCCTCTTCACCCTCCCTTGTTGTGAGTCAGCATCCACATATCAGAGAGAACATTTAGTCTTTTTTTTGGGGGGGGGGACTGGCTTATTTCACCTATCATGTTCCAGTTCCATCCATTTACCAGCAAATGCCATAATTTCCTTCTTCTTTATGGCTGAGTAATATTACTTTGTGTATATGTACCACATTTTCTTTATTTGTTCCTCTGTTGAAGGGCACCTAGGTTAATTCCATAGCTTGCCTATTGTGAACTGAGCTGCTATAAACATTGATGTGGCTGCATCACTGTAGAATGCTACTTTTAAGTCCTTTGGGTATAAGCCAAGGAATAGGAAAACTTAGAGTAGGAGACCATCTGAATCCAGTCAGAGGCCTTAGCACAGGTGTGACAGTAAGGACATGACTGGATATTTTCTCTCAAGCTGTGCTTTAATGGCCACAATCAGCCCTTGGCTGTGTGCAAATTTGAAAATATCTTGCCATCTGGAGATAAGAAATAGCTGCAAGGTTCTACCCTTCAGTTCAGGAATTTCTGGATTTTTATTTTCTATTCATCCACCTAATAACCTGAAAAAAATGAAATATAACTAATAAACTTATGGTTTTAGCAGAGAAATTTTGAGACAAAGTATGTTTTGTGTATTCTAGGTTAGATTTACATTTCGTGTGTGTGTATGTGTGTGTGGGTGTGTCTGTATTTTGTATGGAATTTATTCAGTTTTTAAAAGTTTTACATTCATTTTATCAAATTCATTTATATTCATATATTCAAAATTTAATCTGTGATGGTTATACTCAGTTTTTATTGCTAGTAATATTTATGCTTCCTCTTTTTTCTTAATCTTGCTAAAGTCTGTCAATTTTATGAATCTTTCTTAAGTGCCAACTTCACCTTTTATTGTTTTTCTCTAGTATATCTTTGCTTTCTATTACATTAATTTTTGTACTTATTGTTACAATTTCCTTCCTTTTACTTTCTTTGAATTATTCTGTTGTTCTTATCTTCTTAATTTGGATTCCTTGACTTTTCAACCTTTCTTTTTTTACTAACACATACATTGAAGCCTGTAAATTGTCTTTTATAGACTGCTATTTTAGCTAATCTCACATGGGAATATGCAGTCTTAAAAATCATTTTTTTTTAAATTTCATTATGGGTTCTCCTTTAACCCCAAACTTGGGGCTCTTCCTGTGACTGAGGACCCAGGCACCATGATGAAGAAGACAAGGTCCTGCTTCTAGCCCCACGTGTGATCCTAAGCCAAGCAGGTAGCGTGGCCATCATACTTGGTTGAAACATTTGCACTACATCCACTCTAGTTACTAGATGAGTTGACTGTGGCCAACGTGGTCCACCTGCCCTTCCCTGTTCTTTTCATGCTACCCTTCCTGACAGACCTAGGAGGTACACACAGCTAATTGAAGCAGCTTTATACCATCCAGGTATACAGTTGCCACCACTCTTGGAGCCAGATTTCAAGGTTGCCTGTGCCCTGCTCTGCCCAGCCTGGCTGGCAGGACTGCATGTTTCCATCCTGTTTGCCTCTTTTATTTAATGCCAATGTTTTAGCCAAAGACACCTTCCTTCTTCTGCTGTGTTTTAGCATTCTGTTCTGCACTGTGGGTCAGTTTCTGACCCAACCCTGAGCATTATCCCCTGCCCAGGCTATTCATAGCTGGAGGCCTCTGGAGACTTAAGAAAGGTTGGACTACTCATTCTCTTCTCAGATCTTACTAATGGAAAGTAGCATATATATGCTTTTAAAATATTAATCTTTTGTAAAGAATTAAGAAAAAATGTATAATTTTATCCCATATTAAATATTTTTGATATTTTGGTCTAGCCACTTATGATATATAGATGACAATTCTCAGTTTTTCAAATGTATATATAAATTTTTGTAAATATGACTCGTTTGTAATTAACTCATGTACAGCCTCATCCTGGAGAGTTCATGCTGAATGTGCAGGGGGTCTGCCCCAGGTGCCTGTGTGGTTCCTAGGCCGACAGCCAGGCTTATGAGACACTCCCATGACTTTGACTTGTGACTAACCAGTGTCTTCTCCTTTGGACCAGTGTCTGACCAGAGACCCAGTACATCTCAATTGTCAGAAGTAGCCAGGACTGTTGCCATTCTCTGGGATTGGGAGAACCATCTTCATCCCTGCCCATATCCCCTCTCAAATAAAGCACTGATGTGTACTGTGGTTGGCATATTTGTATGTATATTTACTGAGCGGAAGCCCAGCCCTATATTTTTTAAATTATCTTTTTTATTGGTGCTATGGTTTGGATCTGGAATGTTCCACAAAGACTCCTGTGTTGAGGGTTTGAGTCCTAGTGTAGCAATGTTCTGAGATGAAGCATTTGGATCATGAAAACTCTGATCTCATCAGAGGATTGTTTCATTAGGGATTCAGAGATGAATACATTATTGGGAGGTGGTAGAAATTGCAGGTGGTAATGGGAGGGAGAAAGCCCTTGGGGACTGTATTTTGACCTCAGTCCTTTCTTCTGTTTCTCACCTGCCATGAAGTGAACAACTTTCCTCCACCATGCCCTTCCACCATGATGTTCTGCCTTACCTCGGGCCCAAAGCAAGGGAGCCAGCCAACCATGAATTGAGTGCAGTCTCTCTGAGACTGAGATTCCAAATAAATCTTCCCTTCATCTTATCTGTTTTTCTCAGATATTTTGGTCTCATGTACCAAAAATTGACTAACTCAGTTAAACTTTAGTTATGTTATTCAGATAATATGTGTGTTTGGTATTGATTCACTGAATTATGTTGCACTTGTTCTGTAGCAAAAAGTGCACAATGATCTTTTATAAATGTTCCATAAAGAATTGGCATCCACAAAAAGGCGTGCATAAAAATGTTTACACTTTTCCTTATAATTGCCCCAAACTAGAAACAGCCCATGTAGGTATCCATCGATAGGAAAGTGGATAAAGAGTAGAATATTCATACAATAGAACACTTGTTAACAGTACTCAACAATAATAAGGAGTGACATATTAATGCAACACATGAAAGAATATCAAAAACATTATGCTAAAAGAAACCTTACATAAAAGAGTACATAAAACACACTAAAGAGTAGGAATCTGACCAAGCTAAGCATCAGAACCTGGCTGCCCTGGAGTGGGGATTGAAAAGTGACAGTTGAATGAAAAGGTCATGGTCGTATGGGTTTGCACAGTTTTTTAATGTGTGAAACTTTTTTTAACAATTGCTTTTGAAGGTTAATTTAACTAGATATGAAATTTTGAGCTAACAGTTGGTTTACACCAGGCACTTCGAAGGTATTTTTTTTAAGTGTCTGTGGGTTTCCATTGTTACTGTTGGGAAGTCATCTGGTACTCTAATTGTTGTGCTTCCGAAGAATCTGTTTGGCTGCTTTTATCATCTCTTTATCTTTAGTGTTTCAATACCTTCAATGTAGGTGAATGGAAGTGAATATATTTTTTTCCACTTATTCTGTCAAGAATCTAAACACTCTCGTCTGATTCTGCTGCCTTCCATTCATTCTATGAAAGTCTCAGCCATTATACCTTTCAATGCTACCTCTCTCTGTTTTCCATATTAGCATCTTTCAGAACCCCAATTAGATCTCATTGGGGTGGTCTCTGAGTCTGCTCTCCACTTTGCTTCTGCTACAGTCTGGATAGTATCTTCTAAATTGTCTTCTAGCTCGTTAGTCTCTTCTCTATATACCTAATCTGCTGGGCAACTGTTAATTAAATTTTAATTTCTAATTTAAGTTATTGTATTTTTAACTTTAAGGACTTCTGTTTGTTTCTTTTTCGAAAACTGCTTCGTTATTTTTTGACAAACTGTTATAATTTTGTTATACATTCTTACCTTTAAAGTTTTCTTTAAACATATAAAATGGACTCATTTTATATTGTGTATGTGCTAATTCCAGATCTTTGGTCTTTGGGTATTGGATTACACTATTTCTTTCTACTTACTTTTACTTGATGTATTTTGCCTCCTTCTATGTGGTATAATTCTTATCATTTGATATTCCTTAGAACATGGGAATTTTTTGACATCTGGGATTAAAATACTTGTCATAGGGTATTTGTGTTCATTTATGCTTATGACCTATGGCTGCTACTAACCTGCGACAACTTTTAAATAAATTTCCTGCTTAAAGTTATCATAAATGGCCTCAAACATGCATAAATGTGCTATAGTTGGCAATTCTGAGAGATATGTATCTTTTTCTATTAAGTACAAATCCAAAGCTGAGATGGGAAATTACCTTTTCTACCTCCTCTTTTAGGATAGATTTTTCCTAGTTCAACTTTCAGGGGTCTGAGCTATAGGTGATGGTCTCTGGCGTGACCTCCCAGACTCTGTGTTTGGCCTGCCATGGTGCTTGGCCCATTAAGCCCAGGCAGTGGGCCACTAGGGACTGGCAGATACCACCAGGAAAAACATTGCCTATTGCACTAACTCCTTGGATTTAGATATTCTATGGATGATGTCCTTTCATAATCTGGACTTTGTTGTTCAAATTACAGTAATGAGGGATACTTGTATCATGAAGAGACTTAATATCATTTGAATATCAAGTGATTCCTTTTTATACAGAATTTGGAAAAAAAATTGCTTTATATTTAGGCATCCATGGTAGCTTGTTACCACTGACTTCTGCATTTAGTTTCATTCCATACTTATCAGACATATTGTATATGAAAAAAAAATAACAAAAGCATTTATGTTAGCAATGTGTTACTTTTACTCTACCTTCCATCTCATTTGCAAAATCAAGGTTGCTGGCTAAAACAGTGACCACTTTGTCCTCCCCCACCACCATCACACAACCCCTACCATCAAGCCCACCCCCTCAGCCACTAAAAATAAACAGAAATCCAATTAAAAAACCATGTGCTTGCTCTGCAAACACAGCTTTGCGACAAATCTCTTGGCCTCCCCTTTCAACCAGATTGTCATCCCTAAATATCCTAAATCTTCCTTTATAAAAATTTTGGAGCCTACACAATTCTTTCTGTTTCTGCCTCTAAGTTCTCCAAAATCTTGGTTGTTGGATTGCCCTTCACTATTGATTTTGGATCAGTTATTTTTGCTTCCATGGAAATCTTAAGTCACTATTCTCTTATTCTCACTATCCACAAACAGGAGAATATTCTTTCAGACTTTCGGTTCTTCTAATGCAGTTTTTTTCCACCTCCAGTTCTGCTGTCATTCCACAGATCTTACCTAATTTTAAAAGAAGATATTTGAGTGAGATTTCTTTGCATCTTGTCAAAATTGAGTTTCCTTCGTTTTACATAAAACAACTTTGATTTGACCTTGCTTGTTCCTCAAAATCTAGCAATCACCACTGCAAATCTTTACCAGCAGAGTAACATATGGAACAAGGGCTTTTAACCAGAGTCCAGATGCCGAAAGTAGCCATGAATTATCTTTTCTTTATTGTACCTTGTACATTGTAAAAAAAAAAAAAAAAAAAAAAAAAGCAAAACAAAAAATATTTTGTTCCAGCTACTTAGAAGAATAGTATGACAGTCCTTCAGGCCTTGGTCATAAGAGCAAGTGTGCTCATCCAAAGAATGGTGATGAATTCTCCTTCGGTCACCCAGGGACTGAGGATTTCTCACAAAGGGAGGTGGAGAGGGAAAAGTGGTGGTTAACAGAGCTGGGACTTTGAGTTTCTTCCTTCCGATAAGTACATGAAATGGGACTTCATAAAGTGCAAGTCACCCCCACTTGCCAATACAGACAGTGAGGCACTGTGAGAAAACTTCCCCCAAATCTCAGTCTAAGGGGGTAGAACTGTTGTTATTTATTTATTTATTTAACAAAATCCTTTAATCATTTTGAGAACCACAAAGTATGTGTTTCTTTCTCTAACCACAGTAGACAAATATCCCAGACTGGTCTACTAATTTCCAATTTTTATTTGTTCTTTTTAGTTATACACGACAGTAGATTATACCTTGACATATATAAATGTACACACACAAAATGGAGTATATCTTATTTTAATTAGGATCCCAGTCTTGTGGTTAAACTATGATGAGGAGTTTCACTGTGGTGTATATGTACATAGGAAAGTTATGTCTGGTTCATTCCACTGTCTTTCCTATTCCAGTTCCCCCTGCCTTGACTTCATTCTCTTTTGTCTAATCTATTGAGCTTTTATTTCTTCTCCCCACCACCAAGAATGACTTTATAACTTTTGCCAGTAAACTGATGGGTCTGGAGACTATTATGCTAAGTGAAATAAGACAGTCCCCAAAAAAGCAAAGGTTGAATGTTCTCTATGATATGTGGATGCTAGGATTCTCATTTTAACTCAGGTATATTGGCTCCAGGGTCTTTGCTCTTAACCTCTTTTAAAAACAGTCTTTGGAATTTATCATGAGGTCTTATTATTATATGCATAAAGATATGAATTTTTTGGAATATTATTACTTATGTCACAATAAAGCATCCTCTTTAATGTCTTTGCTATTAAATTTGTTTCATTTAATATAATATTACAGTATTATCTTCTTGCTAAAATTTGCCACAGGACATCTATATCCATAACTTATCTTTGATCCTTTAAATAAAATTTAAAAGGTATCTGTCTGTACAGAGGTAGCTTTTCTTTTCTTCTTCTTCTTCTTCTTTGGGGGCTTTGTTTTTGTTTGTATGTTTGTTTGTTTGAGGTAGCTTTTCTTTTTACCCCAGCCTACGAGTCATTTAGTTGTTAATAAAGGCTTTAACTCATCCACATTTATTGCCTTATGGACTTGTTCTTGAATTTTTTTTCTATTTTAGAAGTATTTCTTTTTTTTTCTTTTTGCTTTCTTTCCTTTTTGAACTGGATGAATTTTTATTCCACTTTGTTCCTCTTTATTTTGAATTTAAATCTTCCAACTTCTAAGACTTTAGTAATACTTATAATTTGAATATGTTGATTTAAAAATTGTAATTTGCAAACAAAAATAGTTTTACTGCTGTTTTTTTTTTTTTAAAAAAAATACTAGTCTCCAGAGTTAGCCAGTATCTATATACCTTCCTCCTCCTTATTTATTCCCATCTCTTTCTGCACTCCCATTGTGGTCACCCTGTAGAGGTGACATGGATCTCTCCATGTTGGTTTGGACTTCAAGAGTGATTATACCATGGGCCCACCAACATGATGTGAAAAGGTTTATTATTCACAATGAAGCCCTCTGGGGTGGGCTCTCTCTCACTGGTACAAATACTGCTTAGGGTAGGGAACAGACTGGCTCCGCTTTCATTGAGACTAGGGTTGGTGCTGGTGTGAGGCTTTCCTGCACACTGGTGGAGGCTTGTGTGGTTTGAACTTCCTGCCATCACCAGAGGGACAATCTACGCTTTTTTGCAAGCTTTCTCAGATACTGGAAAGAAGGGAATGGGGAAATGGTGAGACTGTCAGCAGTCAGACATCAAAACCAGAATCAGAATCTTTATTACAATTCCTCCCATGTTGAGATCATTTGGGATTTTAGTTCCAGATTGTTAATTACATTTTCAATGTATATCAAAATGTCTTTTGATTTAAGTAGGAATGTGATTGTTTTCTTTGTTCACTTTCATTTCATATAGCTAACATTTTACTCTTTTGGGGACTTGCTTTTTTTTTCCCTTTGTTAGAAGATGTTTCTTTTGTGAGGTGATCTGTAGGTGATAAAATTGTTTTTATTCTGCCTTCTTACTAAATGCTAGTTTTGCTAGGTAGGACTTATCTACAAACCAATTTTCTCTCAAAACTTTAAGCTTATATTCTCTTCTAGTATCTGCTTTTGCCAAGGAGAACTCAGACTTCAATCTGATTTTGTTTCCATATTTATCTGCCCAAACACCCTCTGGAAGTACTATTCTTTTTTTAATTGACAAATATAATTATACATATTTATAGGGTGCACTGTGCTGTTTTAAAACATGTATATGTTGTGGAATGAGCAAGTCAGGCTAATCAACATACTCATACCTTACATCCTTATCGTTTCTTTGGAAACGATTCAGATTTCACTCTTTGAGTAATTTCGAAATACACATTTTTATAGACAATAGTCACCTTACTGTGCAATAGCTCACTGGAACTAATTCCTCCTGTCTTAACTGGAACATTCTACCCTTGACCAGTATTTCCCCTTCTCTGGGCCCACCTCCACCTCCAGCCTCTTGGTAACTACAATTCTATTCTCTGCATCTATGAGTTTGGTCATTTTTAGATTAAACATATAATGAAGATCAAGATTTGTCTGAAAGCTTCATTCTTGTATCATAAAGTTTTACTCTATGATATCAGGTATTTAAAAGCTAGATAATCTGAAGTCTCCATTCTTTAATTTTGATCTCATTGCTCACTAATTTGCCCTCCCCTATGTTGACTCTACTTCTCAGTTCATATAATATGGGAAATTTAATGTTAATGCTTTGTATTTTTAGAGTTATTTCATATTGGTGATATCTTTTGGAACCTCTCCAAGTTTATCCAATATAATGTATTTTAAAGCCCCTCCATTTAAAAAAAATTGTTAGCTTTATTTCCTCAAGAGTTAATTCTTCTGTTTGTTCATCTTTCTGTTGGATTTCTAAATGTTTGTGAATTTTTTATTGTCAGCTCATTTTTCTGTTTTAACATACCTTGTAGCCTCTCAGAGGACTCTGGTTTTGATACTGAAAGTTAGTGCCACCTCAACTGCTCAATTCAAATGAGGGTCAGGGAGAGAAGCCAAAATGCCATGCTCCTACATTTTCCTAGTTATTTATACTTAGGTTTATCCCATGACAACCCCTTCTCTTTATTTTTCAATGTAGTAGGGTTTATTTGTAAACATGTATTTTCTGTTACTTCCAGGGCCCAGACTCTAATTCTAAATAACCTCTGCTGCCCTACATTTCAGCCTCTTGAATCTTGGGTTTCCATGTAGGATTTCATTTGAAAACAAGTGAATGAGGCCTTAAAGTGAGCCTTTCAAAATCTCTCCAAACATGACCTTACCTCCATTAACAATTCCCCCTATGAGCATGCTGATAACTTGTTATGCTTTGAACATTGCTACATTCTTATTAATGATGATACTAATGCATGTCAAGTGAACAGTTTGTGAGAGGTTGCTATTAAGAAAATAAACTTTCAATTAATACCAGAAGGGGATTTAAATAAGTTTAATGTTAATGACTTGCATTTATAAAAATAATTTCTTCTCATAATAGCAGCTGACATGGGTTTCTTATACACCTTGATCTAGTATCATTATATCTTCAAAGTCAGATGTGATCAGGTCCTGGGTAAACTCAGAATCTGAGCACAATCTTCAAATCTTGCAAGAATTTTAGTAACATGCCACACTAGTTCAGATCAGCACTGGTGTGGCTAGGACATAGTCCTTCCCTAGCACGTGGGAAGTCATGCTCTGTTCAATTTGCAATATTCTGCAGTGCACTATAAGCAACATTGGACAGGGAGGCGATTTTCTATTATTTGACTGGGGTGGGTGGAATAATTTTAATTGCTAAGAAATTGCATTTTCATTGTAAAGCAATTCAAGTTATAGCAGATTCATAATGCAGCTATTGTAAAAATGACATTTCAGTGACATTTCTGTGAGAAGAACATGGTGATTTTGCAAATGACATGGTGAGGGCATAGCAGTTACGCGAATAACACATTTTCACATTACGTGTGCTGGGAGCATAAATAATGATGATGGCAATAATATTAATAATAATGGAATTCCATGAGAGGAAACCTTTTATCTGTGTAATTCCAAAGTTCTTTAACTCGCACCTACCCACTTTACACTCCACTTACATAATTGGTCTTGACTCTTTGATGAAGGGGAACTGAGGAACTTGGAAGTGGTTGCCCAACTTTGTAGCCAATTAATGGCAAACATAGAATTGGAACTCCATTTTCTTTTAAAAAGTCTTTTGGGATGATTCACCCACAATGAGTATCATGCAGGTACTGGAAATGATATTGTTCTGATTTTATTGTAGATGTATTTCTATGAGTTTTTTTTTTTAGGCAGATTGTAGGTGAGCAATTAGCATCTTCTCTCTTCATGTACATAAAAGAAAATATAGCATGGTTTTATTTCTGGATGAACTTGCTAGCTCATTTCAAATATGTTTATAGAACACTCTAATGAGTTAAACAGGTAAGCTGCTTTTGTTAGCCTGAGGACATATTATTCCCACAGTGGATATGTCATCACCATTTTATTTTCACAATGTCATTATCATGTCATTAATATAGAAATTTCCCATTTTTTCCTCTACATATATTTTAAGAGAAAAAAATAGCTCCTTAGCAACTATATTGCCAGTGATTGGAAATAAGTTCTGGAGTGATGGCTGTCAGAAAGTATGACCCATGAGGGTCACCAATATAATTTATTAAACACACTACAAGCCAGAAGGAAAATTTGCATTTATTTACATACCTTTTGGCCAAATGTCTTACGACTTATTTTGTTGATTTTCTCTCAGTGTGTAGGCATGAAATAGCTTACTATAATTTAAGAACTTGAGGTCAAAGGCTAATTACATGCAATCGATACCTTGTATTTAGGTTGATGTATTTGGCCCAATGTAAAAATGTCAAAGCTGATGCTCTCTCCCATGATTGAGGGAAGTGAAATACAGTGTCCAGGGCACCATTTGAAAATTCCGATTTGGATCCATTTGAAAGATACTTGCCTATAACCTGCCATTTACTTTGTTATGCATTCGGTTGGCACTGCAAGCATACTTTGTTACTTTATCGTTAGGTCTTTGATCTTTGGGAAGGGGGAGTCAGCTTACTTAAATTTAGGTGAAGATTTTTATTTTATAAAAAGGATGTTTCTTTGCTTTTTAATCAAATCACTTATTCTTTTATCAATACAACTTTCATTACCAAAGAATGTGATTCTAAGCTAATTCCATTACTGATTTGTTGCCACATCAATTACCAAAAACTACTGGATTCTTGTTTCATGGGCTATGATTTGTACCTCATTGGTATCCATAATGTCAAGCTTTTGATCAGAATTCTATGCTGTGACTTTTTTGTTTCCATAGCTTGCAGGCAATAGCTCCTACAATCTGCCAACACAGTGCACCAATGACTCTTGTAAGTGTTCACTCAGATGACTAAATGGCACGGTGTATCAATGCATGTTAAAGCTATAATGCAAATTTGCCCACAAAACATTGACATTATAACATCTGCAAAGGAGTCGTCACCATGTCAATAACTATAAGTAATATTGCCATTTCTCTCCTGTTACTTTGGCTAAGAAAGACCTTGTTACAGAGCCAATATGGGAAAGATTTGACTGCATTTTATTCTGTTTTATTTTGAAAGGCTGTTTGAAAACAATAGAAAGCCTAAGAAAATATATTCAAAGATTTAAAGGTAAATACTCAATATGATGATTGAATAAGCCCCAGAGTGAAACTGAAGTTATAAGGAACTTGGATGAGAAAAATGACGAGACTAACACTCTATAGCAACCCCAGTTCATTGTTAGACTGTCAATATGGCTACCACAGTGAGTGATGATGAGTGACAGCCAAAACAACAGAAAGGGCCATATCTCATTGAACACTTGTGTTCCAATGCCAGTTAGGAAAAAAAGGAGGGGGGCAAAACCTGTGACTTCAGGACAACAGAGACAGTAAGTCACTTTATAGACAAAATAGTGAAGAGGAGCTATCCAATTGGTGCCTCACAGACACAAAAAATCTCCTCAGAGCTGAGTCTGAGTCTGCTCAGTTGTGCTCCTAGAGCCTGCAGCTGCCATCTTGGGTGTTGCTGGGTGGGATTGCTAGCATAGCATCTCCTTGCCACAATCCCCCTCTCTCCACCTAGCAATGCTTTGGGGAAGATGCATACATTCAGTCACACTTTCTTTTGGAAGGGATATTCAATGACATGTAGCTCAGACATTTTATGCCTAGTTCTGAGCAGCATTGGAATTAAGCAGAGGCAGTGCAGGCCCCATGAAGGAGAAGAATGAGAGCTGAGTGTGTGGTTCTCCAGACCCCACTCTCACATTTGAAGGCAACTCCTCCAATTCTTTGCTAACATTCATTTCATAAATGTTGCTTATCTTTGTGAAATCCCACCCCTGGTCCCACCCCTCATTTCACCAGAGATGGGAAGTGATTTACAAATGTAGAACAAAATTTGGTGACTGGAGAATTGATGGGTCTGTTACTAGCAGAAAAGCCACATTTTTTTTTTTTTCTTATTGGATTCATCTGCCAGCTCTTTTGCTTTGCTGTTTCTTTTCCATAAAATGCAGCTTTTCTGCCAGGAATCTTGGTTAGACCACCTATCCAAAACATAAACTTCCTGTCCTGGTAACAGACTTCTTCAGTATGCTGTAGCATTGTGGACAATAAAACCATTTCCCATCACGCAGACTTTTTTTTTTTTTTAAATCAGAAGAGCTCATTTTGGCACCAGAAAACAAATTCTGGCCTTGACAATATGTTGGCTGTGATTCCAGATCCCATGATGCTGATCCCAGAACCATGAGCCATCCAGGGTTCAAAGATTGCTGGACAAAGAATGGAAGTTCACATCCTGAGATTCCAGGCCTGTGCCCATGGGATAGGGGGATCCATATCATTCTGAGCTACCTACATCTCTTCCTGTAGGGCCCAGATCTCTGGTGGGTCCATAGGATGCTTCTGATTTCATTTTGTGTAAACCTCTTCCCTCCGTTGTCTGGCTTCCTTTATTCTTTCAGGGACAGCAGCTGCTGCCAGCCAGCCTACAGCACCATTCAGAGATGCCCCAGGGAACAGCTGGAACTTTCCCAAGGGCTGATTTTTACACCACCGAGTTTGGTCCCACATATTTCCTACTTCATGGAAAATACGTAAAATATATTAGGGAATTATCACTTAGAGCTGGAAGTCCCCAAATTGACCAGATATTGTTGTGAGAATTGCTTGTACTATTTGCTTTCAGTCTATTAAATCAATTTGTGGGGGTGAGTATTTTCCGTATTAATGTATCATGTTTTTCTGAAGCTCAAATTGAGGTCACAGATTAGATTCACTCACTGAAAAAATGCAGCTTTCCTGTATAGGAAGAGGATACATTCTTGCTCCTCTTTAGATTCTAAATTCTTTTCCTACACCTAAGCCTCCTCCTCGCTCTTTCACCTTCCCATCTTTTAAAGCAAAGAGATCCGAAGCTAGAGGTTTAAATAAAGGTGCTATGCCTTTAAAACCAGCAACAGCAAATGGGCTTTAATAACCCAACAGGATCTTGGTCCATCATAACATTTAATCTGCATTATATCTCACTTCCTAATCGCTACTTCCATTCCAATTGTGCGCAGAGAGGGTGGGCGAGTGGGGCATTTCAGATAAGTGCCAGTAAAACAAGTTTGCCTTACAGCTGGTGAGCCCCAAACACACGTTCGCAGTGCCTTATGGCTGTATGCAATCCGATGATCCCATAAACTAAAAATAATCACCCCTAATACTAATACCTCTTCCCCTTCATTGTGGCTGGTCGCTATGGTGCTGCATTCGACTGTGAAGAATTCACCGCCATTATTACCCTCAGTGTCTCTCTCTCTGAAATGTGATCTAATTGCAGAATCCACACCTGTTCCACAGTTCAATAGAATTCAGCTTTGATGGAGGCAGACTTTCAAATCACACACACACACACACACACACACACACACACACATACACACACGCAGGCACACTTGTGCACACACACACACATAGACAATTACCCAGGAGTTCAGTTGGGGCCAAAAATAAATAAATTAATAAAGAGGGTGAGTTTATCAGAAAATAATATTATGGAGAGGAGGAGGGGGGGAAAAAGGCTGTGTTTTGTGGTCACTGGAAGATTGCTGATGGGTGCATAAATAAGGCATGCTGGAACATCTGTTCTTTGTTGTGCATTCAGCTTTTTAATGTGTTCAAAGAGCAGCTCTGACGCATCGCTGACTACCACTCCCCATCCGAGCAACATTTTACCAGAAAATAATAAACCTTCCTGGTGGGGTGCAGGGAGCCAAGGCATTCGGGCAATGCCATTAATTTGGAAATATCTCTTTTTCTGGGATTTTAAAATCTCTCTCTCTCTCTTTGAACATTGCACAAATTTGGGACCCAGCCTAGCATCCCTATCAGACTAAACATTAAATCAGTCTGAATATCTATTCAACCTTTTTTTTTTTTTAAAGTCAGCAAAGGAAGGGGTGGCTGTCAAGTCAAAGTTTATACACATTTCCCCCTGTCTGCTCTTAATTCTATTAATGTTAGCTCCAATCTATTGGGATTATTTTTAACATGTTCCAGTATTTATTTGTACTGATAAAATTCAGAGGCAGCTGAGGCCCCTGACAGTTGAACAATATTGGCTGGTTATTTTGATACAGTGTGGTAGGCAGCAAAAGATTAAAAAACGGAGCATCCTAAACTGAGGAAAACCAGCTTGAATTCTAAAATAAAATTTTAGCAGCATGGATTTCTCTTGCCATAGGCTATGAGGCTACTATGAATTTCAGATGCATTTCCTGAGCTGTCAATGAGGTGGAAAGATGAGATTGGCATTACGAAGATTTGTTGCGGCTCCATTCAGTGTAATTGCAATTGAAGGTATAGAGACATTAAACCACCGCCCAAGAAGAGCTGTTTATGTGCATACTGTATAGAAATGGCTCGCCAGACAACCGTAGGACCAGGATGGGAATTTCTTTATGTCACTTTATTTGGCTTTTACATCTTCCCCCTTTTTTTAGGTCACAGCTCAAAAGCACTGCAATACCAATTAGCTGCTGGAGGTTGCCTCCCTGATGAGCTTGACTGTCCTGCGAAAGGGAGATGGGATCTTTCGGGTACAGGGCTAAGGGCTGTCATGCAAATTCTCTCCAACATTCTCTCTATAATCTCGGTGTCTAGACGCTGGTCTTCATGTTCTTGTCTCAGCCAGCCCTTTTCCAAGGGTAGTTAACCATTTGATCTATGTCGCAGGAGATAGGTCACCAGCAGGCTCTGGATTTGCAAAGCACTGTAGATAGTGGGTCATTCAGAGCTTGAGCCTGTGATACCAGAACAGAGACATTTGTAGTTGAGCAAATGACTTTTTCCACCCCCAAATCATCATTTTTGGACTTTCCATGATCTTCTTTTGGGAGAGTTGGGCGATTACAGTATTCAGTGTCAAGATAACATAAGCTAAAGATATTGATTTTGTCATAGACTGAACCTAATGATGCTGTATTTGAAGGTATCTTTCTGCTTAAGAAACCCACAGAAGGACAACTTTCCAAATGGCCAACTCAAATGGCTACTTCCAAGGTAGCACTTTACACTGAAGCTTCAATACTATCCACATGGAAGTGGATGATGATTTATAAACAGCCAAAAAATAATTAAGAAAATTTGATTATCTTAAAATTGGAAGGTTATACTTTGTGATATGTAGTTAGGATATATTATATACAAACTTACTGCAAATTACAATTATTCACTTATCTTCCCCACAACAACACTTGAAAACTTATCCTCTTTATCAAACAATTCCTTTTTTAAATTTTAATATTTATATATGACAGCATTATAATTCATATTACACATCTAGAGCACAATGTTTCATATCTCTGCTTATACACAAAGTAGAGTCACAATCATTCATGTCTTCATACATGTACTTAGGGTAATGATGTCCATCTCATTCCATTATTTTTAATAATGTGCCCCATCCATTCCCCTTTGCCTCCCCCACCCCCATTATGAATCAGCATCCTTAAATCAGAAAACATTCGGCATTTGGTTTTTGGGGATTGGCTAACTTCACTTAGCATTATCTTCTCCAACTCCATTCATTTACCTGCAAATGACATGATTTTATTCTATTTGAATGCTGAATAATATTCCATTGTATGTGTGTGTATGTGTATACACACATATATAGTATAGAAATGTATGATATATATATATATATGTATATATATATATCAAATTTTCTTTATCCATTCATCTGCTGAAGGGCATCTAAGATTGGTCCCACAGTTTAGCTATTGTGAATTGGGCTGCTATACATATTGATGTAGCCATGTCCCCGTAGTATGCTGTTTGTATGTTATTTCGGTATGGAGAATCCTTGGAAAACTGAGAATGGAACCACCCATTTGACCCAGCTATCCCATTCCTTGCTCTATACCCAAAGGACTTAAAAACAATTCCTTTTTTAAAACAACAAATTTTTAAACTTTCAAGTCCCCAAGGTAAATATGTTATGAGGTGTGATTTTTTTTCACATTATTATTTCAGATAAAGCCATCCTCATTAATTTAATCATCACAACACCGACTAGTCAAAGAATGTAATATAAAATGAACTTGAATTTCATGCCATGTTTGTATTAACCCTTTAATTTTACTTCAAGTACATGAGCTGGTTAAAAAAGAGGCAGACATAGCACTTTCTATGATGTGTTCCAAAGTTCACCTTTTCCTTTTTTTTTTCCCCCTGAGGGATTGGTTAAGGCTTTAAAGAAAAAAGCTTCAAGACCAGGATGTATGATTTGACATTGAATGTGTATGTGGTAGTCAACTACCTGACTCTTAACCACTATCCATAAAAAGCCCTGCTGTATCTCCATACATAAAAGAATGAGACTAGACCCTTGTCTCTCACCCTGCACAAAAATCAACTCAAAATGAAAACATAGGGTCAACCCTTCAGCAACAGGCATAGGTAATGACTTTTTCAATGAGATGGCATCCCCCACCAAAAAAATGGCCCCGCCCATAGCAGAGGCTATCAAACAGTAGAGGCTTCCCTCAGGTACTGAAGGAGTATTGCTTGGTATTCAGGTGCAATCCACTGCTAGCTTTCAGTGTGTGGGCCTCTCTGCAAATTGCCCTAAGTTAAAAAGAACCACTTGGACAGGTATTGCTATATTCCTGATGGCAGCCTTTTATCCCATGATTGATCCAGATGAAGCTGTCAAATTCTAGCCTCTTCACTCCACTGCAGACAAGTTGGAGGGGCCTTCCCAATTCCAGAGCCAGTCATGTCATTGGCTGAGAACTTCACTGAGACCACTGTGCCTAGTTTGTTTCCCTTCCTTCCCTTCCACAATGTGCTGATCTCAGGGTCACTCCTTGGCCAACTTCTGGCATACTACTCTGTTTCAGAATCCCTTTCTTTGGACACTTTTAGATGCAACACTTTTAACCCTTTTTCCAATGACCACCAGTTATCACCTTTGATGAGTACAATAAACCTTCATTACCTTACATTTTTTTGTGCAAATTATATTTATTTATTATCATGTTGTTCCTTATTTGAATTTGTTTTCATTGTTTGATTGATGGATTTTTCAATATGAAATTATTCCAGTGTCTTGGGTTGGAATAAAATCCATTAGAATTTTCTTCATTAAAAATTGATAAAAGTAGGGCTGCTGGGTGGCTCAGTGGCAGGGCACTCGCTGCATACGATAGACAATTTAAACTAATGTGACTTAAACATTAAGGAAAAAGCACTCTCTCAACTCAAAAAAGTCCAGAGGTAGGAAGGTTCTAGAGCTTGATAATTTAATCATTCAGTAACCTCATCCAGGACCTAACTTCCTCTGTCTTTCCATTCTTTCACCTTCATTGTAAAAGCTCCACTTGACTTGAGGTCACAGTGCGTGTGTTAGCACAATATGCAACAGCACCGAAAGTCTGGCATAGGGGAAGGGGACTTGGTACTTCCTTGGGTCCATCCTTAAAAGCAAGAAAATCTTTGCCTGCTCCCTTGATGGACTTCACTCATGGGACTCTGACAAGAATTTCAATAGTTCATTCTTGAAACAAGAACTGGCAACATGAATAAAATTACCATGATTGGCTTAAATCAGTTTTTACTTGTTTAGTCTGGGGGGACCCAACCCTCCTGAAGCACAAGGCTGCCCAATACCTGAACAGAAGTGGGATTCTCTTAGTGAGGACAAAGTAGACAACGGCTGTCGTGTATGTGACAATGATGTTGGAGAAGTGTATAGACTTTTCTTGCTGGGGATTCATACCCCTCTTCTTGACTAATAGTAACTAACTTATGGCTAAAATCTAAGAATCATTATTAAGTACACCTTTAGGAGTAAAAGTACTCTACAAATTCTTTATAAATCATTATTTTGAAATATGGTTGTGTGTGTGTGTATGTGTGTGTGTGTGTGTGGTATGCATAGTGTAAATATGCAGATGTAGAAATGAATATACAACCATGGACCAAAACTAAGATATATATATATATACACAACTCAGACACACATATATGTATTAAAGTGTAGATATCCACATTCCACAGATACACACATTCCACACAAGCATACATTCAGTTTCTTTCTTCCTTCCTTCCTCCCTCTCTCTTTCTTTCTTTCTTTCTCTCTCTCCTTCCTTCCTTCCTTCCTTTCTTCCTTCCTTCCTTCCTTCCTTGTGCTTTTAATTGTAGATGGACACAATACCTTTGCTTCATTTATTTATTTTTATGTGGTGCTGAGGTTTGAACCCAGGGCCTCACATGTGCTAGGCAAGTGCTCTACCACTGAGCTAAAACCCCAGTGGCCCCCACCCCCAAGAGATATATTGATGACATTTTCAGGATTCACACTAGTCTGGTTTAAAAAATGGAAATTTGAGTTAAACTTCATTTTAGGAGTCATAGATTTTTTTTTTAATCTTGTCGGGCAAAAAAGAAATCATTTCTTTATTAAATCCAATCAAATCACTTTCAATGTGCCACCATCATTTATATGCAGGCTTAAATATTTGTTAATGTATTGTTTTATTAATCTATTTTTCCCCCAGTAAGTTACCAAGTATTCCAGGAAATTAAAATCAGCTATAATTCAGTTTTCCAGGGATGATCCCTGTCAATGCACATCAGATACTTTTCCTAACAAAATGTTTTCACAAAGTGTATATGCCCAGTGGTTTATGGCTCCTGAAGTGCTACAGGGTATCAAGATGGTAGGTATCATTCTATTATATTTGAAAACATAACATTATAGTATGATTGGTTTCCTAAGTGCGTAAATGAAGTTCTGCAATATCATTTAAGATGGTTATATAGTATTCTACTATGTGGAAGTAAAAATCAAGTAATCCATCTACTATTAACATTCATATTTTTAAAAGGCTTTATTTTTAATCATTTTAAAATAGGAGCATATCAGGTTAAACATGCCTACTCAGAGTTTAGATTATTTCTTAAGATAAATTATTTGACAAGGAATTGCTAGCTTCTAGGACATATACATTTGAAAGAAATTTTATTCAAATTTCATGTGATAACATTTTTCTAAAATTTTATATCTGCTCTCACACTGTCTCCAGCACCAGGGATATATTGTTTTTAAAATTTCCTTGGAGAAATGTCCATTTGAGTATTTTGTCTATTTTCAAATTTTTGTTGTGGTTGTTGAGATTTAGAAATTCTTTATATATTATGGATATTAATCCCATTTCAGATACATGATTTGAAAATATTTTCTTCCATTCTGTGTGTTGACATTTTATTCTGATAGTGTCTTTCAAAAATTTTAAATTATGGGCTAGGATTGTGGCTCAGTGGTAGAGCACTTGCCTAGCATGTGTGAGGCACTGGGTTCGATCCTTAGTACCACATAAAAATAGATAAAATAAAGGTATTGTGTCCATCTACAAGTAAAAATTATATTTGAAAAAAATTAAAATTTTTATCAATTTTTTAAAAATTGTTTTTGCCTTTGGTATTATATCTAAGAAGTCATTATAAATTATGATGTCATAAAGCCTTTGCCATATATTTTCTTCCAACAGTTTTGTAGGTTTAGGTCTAATATTAAGGTCATATACCCATTTTGAGTTAATTTTCATAAATAGTAGTAGGTAAGGTTACTTCTTTGTTTTAATATATATAACCAGTTGTCTGAGCACCATTTGTTGGAAATACCGTGGTTTTTGTATTGAATGATTTTGGCATCTTTGTTGAAATTTTTTTTACCACATATGGAAGTGTTTATCCTTGGACTCTCTGGTTCCATCTATGTGTCTGTCTGTCTTATGCCACTACCACATTGTCTTAATTACTATAGCTTTTTACTAAGATTTGAAATTTTAAAAAATGTGAATCCTCCTTAGTTCTTCTTTTTTAGGATTGTTTGGGCTATTCTGGATCCATGAGATTTCACATGAATTCTAGGATGGACTTTTATTTCTGCAAAAAAAAATTGTTATTTTGATAGGAATTACATTAAATCTGTAGATTGCTTTGGGTGGTAGTCACATCTTAACCAAATTAAGTCTTTCAATCCATGAACATGGGATGTTTCCATTTATTTGTGTCTTCAAAATTTTTTCAGCAATGATTTTTAGATTTAATTGTACAAGTCTTTCACCTTTCAGTTCATTTCTAAGTATTTTATTCTTTCTGATGATATTAAAAATAGAATTATTTTCTTAATTTTATTTTTAACTGTTCATTGTTGTTGTATAGAAATGCAAATGTTTTTTGCATGTTGACTTATAATTTGCTACATTGCTAAATTCATTTATTAGTTCTAACAGGGGTTTTAGGGAATTTTTAGGGTTTTCTATACATAAGATCATATCATCTATAAACAGAGATGATTTCACTTTTCTCTTTCTAATTTGAATGACTTTTCATTCTTGCTTCTGGCTGGGACTTCCAGTACTATGTTGAATATAATTTGTGAAAACAAACATATTTGCCTTCTTCCTGATCTTAGAGGAAATATCTCTCAATCTTCTACCATTGAATTTGATATTCACTGTAGATTTTTCATATATGGCTTCTTATTATTTTAGTTAGTTTTTTATTCCATTTTATTGAATGTTTTTTATTATGAAAGGGTGTGTAAATTTGGTCAAATGATTTTTATGCATCAATAAAGATGATCATGCAAATCCCCCCTTCATTTTATTAATGTGGCATACTACATTAATTAATCTACATATCTGAAATCATTCCTTGTGTTCCAGGAATAAACCCCACTTGGTCATGTGGTATCATCCTTTCAATATGCTGCTGAACTCAGTTTGCTCATATTTTGTTGAGAATTTGTGCATCAGTGTTCATAAAGGATGTTGGTTAATAGTTTTTCTTTTTTTGTGCTATCTTTTATTTTGGCATTAATAATTCTGGCATTATAGAACAAGTTTAAAAGTGTTCCCTCCTGTTCAATATTTTGGGAAAGTTTGAGAAGGTATTAGTTCTTTTTAAAAAGTTTGACAGAATTCTTTAGTGAAGACATCAGGTACAGGATTTTTCTTTTGAGATGGTAAAATTACAGATTCAATATCCTTAATAAGGATTTATTCAGATTTTTATTTGTTCATGGTCTAGTATTGGTAAATTTGTTGTTTCTAGGAATTTTAACATTTTTGTCTGGGTTATCCAAATTGTTGGCACACAATTGTTTATAGTATTTTTTTGTAATTATTTTTATTCCAGTAGAATTGGCATCACTGTATGCACCATCATTTCTGATTTTGGAGGGAAGGTACCCAAGTTTGAACTCAGGTACATTTGACCACTGAGTCACATCATCCTCAGCCCATTTTGTATTTTATTTAGAGACAGAATCTCACTGAGTTGCCTAGCACCTCACTTTTGCTGAAGCTGGCTTTGAACTCACAATCCTCCTCCCTCAGCCACCCAAGAAATAATTAAGTCTTCTAGAGAGAAGACTTCTTATTTTCTTAGTCCATCTAACTAAAGTTTTATTGATCTTTTTTTAAAGATCAATTTTGTTGATCTTTTCAAAAAACCAACTGTGATTTTTATTATTTTCTCTATTATTTTGCTCTTCTCTATTTTATTTATCTTGGCTCAAATCACTATTATTTCTTTTCTTCTGACAGCTTTGAGTTTAGTTTGCTCTGCTTTTTCTAGCTTTTTAAGTAATAAAGTTATGTTGTTGATAGGAGTTTGGGATTTTTTTCCCAATGAAAATACATATGGCTTTACATTTCCCCCTTAACTCTGTCTTCACTGTATCCCATAAATTTTGGTATGTTACATCTTCATTTCCCTTCATCTTTAAGTAGTCTTTTTTTTCATACCAACAGTAGTGTTTATTCTGAAGAAAAGAGAACCAGTGACCTGTTATGCACATACTACATCAGTTACTTTAACAGTTTACATTCCAGTAAAGATAGTTTCTCTATGCTTTTCCCACCTTTCTTATTGGCAGACGTGAAAAATGGAATTTGGGTGGTAAAAAACTAGTTGAAATTTCTCAGACATAACATATATGCATATATACATTTGCATAATGCATATATATTTTAAAATATGTGTATTTTAATGTCTAAGTTGTGTTCCTATAGTTGATTTAAAAACAAAACAGTCCTATTTGCAAGACTACAGGTTTGTTTTTTTTTTGCTTTTTGAAATCATTAGGCAATATTGTTTTTGAGGGACTTCCATCAAACAGATAATTAATATTATCTAGCCACCAGAAATAGAACTTTTAAGATATATTTCTACCATAAATATATCTATTTATATTTTTGTATATAACTATAAATAAATTATTACTTACTCATAGTAAATAGGTCACTTTATATTACATTAAAACTGTGAGAGAGAAAAACAAAACTATGTAAAATTAATGTAAGATATTCGTGTTAAAATCCAGGCAAATAAAATCTGTCATTATACTAAAAGTTGTATTTTTTTTTTTGAACTCTTTTTTTATTGGTTGTTCAAAACATTACAAAGCTCATGATATATCATCTTTCATACATTTGACTCAATTGGGTTATGAACTCCCATTTTTACCCCAAATACAAATTGCAGAATCACATCTGTTACATACTCACATTTTTACATAATGGCATATTAGTGACTGTTGTATTCTGCTACCTTTCCTATCCCCTACTATCCCCGCTCCCTTCCCCTCCCATCATCCCTCTCTACCTCATCTGCTGTTGTTCAATTCTCTCCCTTATTTCCCTCCCCTTTCCCCTCACGTTTAAGTAGTCTTTAATTTTCCTTGTTATTTCCTCTTTGGTCCTGTGAGTAAGGGCATCTAATTTCCACAAATTTGTTAGTTTTCCTTCTGCTATTGATTTCTAACTTTAACTTGTCATGGTTTGAGAGGATACTATGTATGATATCTATCATTCTAAGGCCATTGGGATTTCATTCATGGCCTAATGTTGTCTGTAATGGAAAATGTCCCATGTGCATTCAAAGGGAAGAATGTGTATTTAATTGTTTGGATAGAGCACTCTGTATGTGTATGTTAGATATGGTTGGTTTATTGTGTTAAGTTCTGTTTCCTAATTTTAGTCTGGTTCTTCTATCCAATATTAATCCATTATGTCTTTTTTGTGTGTCCTTTAACCTGTTTTCATTTACTTCAAATGTATTAGTAGAGCTACCTTTTTGCCTACAATTTGTGTGGAATATCTTGTTTCCATCATTTTACTTTCAGGTTTTATTTATTTATTTATTTATTTATTTATTTATTTATTTATTTGCGCCATTGGATCTAAAGTGAGTCTCTTGTAGACAGCATATAGTTGGACCATGTTTATTTTTAATCTATCCTGTCATTTTCTGTCTTCTGATTGGAGAGTTTAATCCATTTATGTTTAAAGTAATTACTGACAAAAAGAGACATAATTCTGTCATTTTTTTTTGCTATTTGTTTTTACAGCTTTCTCTCTCTCTCTCTTTTTATTTCTCTCTTCCTACAGCACTGCCTGCTTTTGTATTTAGTTGATTTTTTTAGTACAGTGTTTGAATTTATTTCTCATTTCCTTTTGTGGACGTCCTTTAGCTGGAAAGGGGTAACCGTGTGTGTGGTTATCATGGTGATTACATTCACCCTGTAAAGCTGTCACATTCTAATTTGAATTTATACCAGCTGAAGTCCAATAACATCCCAAACCACTGCTCCTTTCACGGCTCTGGAAATCAGATCCTCTTCCTTCCTCAGGATTTGCTGTTTGGGGGGTTTTGCGTGTTTGATCAACTGTTGTAGGCTGTCTGAGGTGTCAACATAAGGTGTCCTCAAGAGTCTGAGTCTGTGCAGTCCCCTGTACATCTACAGTAGCTGTCTGACTTCCTCCATATATCCTGTGGCTTTTGAGTGTCTTTGTCTTCACTGTCGTCTTCCCAAAGGGAAAGAAGAGGGAAAATGATGAGAAAAACAAAACAGCTCTTTCAATCCCTTTGGAGGTCATGTCAGCCAGAGGGAGAGGGACTTGCAATAAAACTTGGAGGTGAAACACCAGTGGCTGTGCTCTCTGTCTAGACCCAGGTGATCAGAAACAGCAATCAAAGGAGAACACAGATCCCCAAACTGTGGAGGACACGGGCATTTGCCTACTGTGGCTCCCACAAGCTGTGTGCAAGCTGCTCCTGAACAACATGCACAGCTGCCTGCTGTGAAGCTAAGGAGTGGTGGAGGGGTGGGTGCTACTTTTCTAGTTATACATGGCAGTAGAATGTATTTTGGCATATCACACATGCGTGGAGTATAACTTTTCATTTTTGTGACTGTACATGATGTGGAGTGACAGTGGTTGTGTATTCACATATGAACATAGAAAAGTCATGTCCAATTCATTCTACTGTCTTTCCTCTTCCCATCTCCCCTCTCTTCCCTTCGTTCCCTTTTGTCTAATCCAGTGAACTTCTATTCTTCCCCCAGGTATTCTGAGTTAGCATCCACAGAACATTCGGCCTTTGGTTCTTTTGGGATTGGCTTATTTCACTTAGCATGATAGTCTCTGGTTTCATCCATTTACCAGCAAATGCCATAATTTCATTCTTCTTTACGGCTGAGTAATATTCTATCGTGTATATGTACCACATTTTCTTTATCCATTCATCTGTTGAAGGGCACCTAGAGGTTGGTTGTACAGCTTAGTTATTGTGAATTGATCTGGGCAGCTGCTACTTTGTAAAGAGCTACAATTGACCAAAATTTACCGCAGTTTATTGTCTAAGCCTTTTCCTGGAAGATGCAAGCCTTCAATAGGTTCCAAAGTTACAAAATCAGTAATCTGTATTTATTTTTTAAAATATGGCAATTCAAGTTGAATTTTACATTCCTGCAGTTATATGAAAGGACTGGAAAGGGGGTAATAGTGACAATATTTTATTAGTATATGAAAGTAAAAATTGACAGGTTTTTCTGTTAAAGGTATCACAAATTATTTGTTGATTTTCAAAATGGAGAAATGGGATGACATCTACCAATGGATAATAGTAATATTTGAACTCTAAAATAAAATGTAACACAAACTATTCTTTGTATCTATTTATGGTCATACAAACTACTCCTTAACTTTTTAAAGATGAAAAATGGGGTTGAAATTTACCAGCTGAGACATATGGTCGACCACATTGAATGACTGAAAAAATAAATAATTGTATGAACCCAAACTGATAGGCTATGATTTGGCATTTTTGCCTTTACTTAATAAATTGGAAATTAAGTGAATCATCAAATTTTTTAAAAAATGAAAAAACAAATTTACGAAGGTGACCTGTTTTAGAAGACAGAATTTTCCTGTCCACAGCTGCCCCAGCATGTCTGTGGTGAGGAGTTGACAGTGATATTTGGGGAGGTTTCCCACCCCTAAGGGAAAATCAGATGTGCTGGAAGAAAGCACCACATGGATTTATGAATCTCACTTCTTTAGTGAGCAAAGTGTTGGTCATTTGTGATAAAAGATTAAACTGATTTATAATTTTAAAAGTGCATAAGTGTGATTTGCAGAGAATGAGTCCTCCGAGATGCTTTCATAAGAAAGGACTATAGGTTTAGGCTATAATTCTTACTATAACTCCAGCATGAAAATTCAAAAGGCATTTTAAGGGCTCCAAAATATCCCATCTATACAGTTTGTTTTAACCCATGCTTTTAAAAAAAATAAGATACACTATCATTTCTCTAATTCAGGACTCATTGTATGTTAACTAGAGACCTGTTCTATGCAAGGTGTGTCCACACAGCAGAGGGCGATACATAGAGGGTCTTCATGGAGCTTACATCTAATGGGTGAAGCTGAAAATTAACGAGGTGACAAATACATCTTAAATTAACTTACAGAAAACAAGTACATAAATACATATTTTTATAAATCTAGGAAGGAAACAATCAGGCCCATGTTAAAAAAGAACAATCATGAAAAAAAAAAGAACAATCATGGCTTACATAGAACGAATGACAAGGGATATCCTTTTGAGCAGATGACAGGCTGGAAATATATTTTTGGGCCTAATACAAGTATGGTTCTGAGAAGAAGAGAAAGAGACGAAGTTTGAGGAAGAAACCAGGTCATGTGGGGACTTGTTGGCCATAATTAGAAGTTTAGATTTTACTTGATGGTCAATAGAAGCAACTGATGAATATTGTTATAGTTTGGATCTGGAATGTCCCCAAAAGCTCATGTATTGGAAGTGTGGTCCCCAGAGCATCAGGGTTCAGAGGTGGGGTTTTTAGATAGTGATTGGATTATGAGGACTCTGACCTCATTGGTGGATTAATCCATTTGACAGATTAATCCATTGGTAACTGAATTGACTACTGGCAGGTAGAAAATAGCTGGAAGAAATAGGTAACTAGCATTGCGATCAGCAAGGGATTTTCTTCTCCCCAGCCCTTTCTCTCTCTCTCTTCTCTCTCTCTCTCTCTCTCTCTCTCTCTCTCTCTCTCTCTCTCTCTCTCTCTCTCTCTTCTCCTGGCTGCTATGAGCTGAGCAGTTTTATTTCACCATGCCATGATGTTCTGCTTCATCTTGGGTCCAAAGGAATGGAGCTGGCTGACCAGGGACCCAACGCTCTGAAACCCTGAGCCAAAATAAACTTCTCATCTTCTAAGTTGTTCTTGTCAGGGATTTTGGTTGCAATGATGAAAAGCTAACTAGCACAAACATTAAGCAAGGAAATAACATGAAATGCTTTATATTTTAAAGGAGTACATTACTTTAATAATGGTTTCCAGATTTCTGGCGTTAGTAATTGGATAGCTGGTAATGTCATTACCGTCGTAGGGAAGATTTTGTGAGAACTTGGTTTCTGGGGGGGGGGGGAGACATCCAAGGGAAAATGTCAAATAGGTAGTGGGATATGTGAATATTAAGTAAATAGACAAAATTTGGCAAGGAAACAAAACTGGGGTAATTGACATCATATTAATGACATGGGGATGTTTGAAACCACCTTAGGATGGAGTATAAATAGAGAAGAATGTCTAGAACAACTCCACAGAACTCCAATATTTAATTATGGAACCAAGGCATCAAACCAAACCATCAATAAAACAGAGAAGAAACAATCTTTGACGTGGAAGAACAATCAAGAAAAGTATGTCACAAAAGCTTAACATTCCAGTAGCAAAACTAGAAAATTGCTGGTGACCTCTCAAGGTCAGTGTCACGAGGAGTCTTAGGGGAAATGCAGCCAGTTTAGTGTGGATTCATGGGTTTCAAGAACAGGAAGAGAAAATGTATGGATAAAGTTTTTTGAGAAGTTTTTTCTATGAAAGAATAAGGAAAATGGAGGTCTAGAGGGAATGTGAGGAGGAATTGGAATGCATGAGAACACACCAGAATCCACAAGGACCAATGGCAATCCACTGTGGGTGAACTGAAGCCATCCTTTTCTTACCATCTCTAGCCTCAGTGGTGAAAGGGTTCCCCTGGAATAGAGCTAGTGCTCTCTGCACCATAGAGTCACAAAAGCACCTGAGCCAGTACTCACAGACAGTGGAGTAGAAGATTCAATGAGAGTCGGACGAGATGCAGTTCAGGTGAGCCAAGGAGAAAAGCCAGGGGTTCAGAGGCATCCTGAGTGACCTGTAGCTCTGCACTGACCTCTGTGCTTAACGACTGCTGCTTTGCTTCTGCCTTTCAAATCTTGCATCTATCGCTCATGGGCCACTGCTACCCTCTGTAAGGAAAGGCACTCTGAGACACTGTGTCAGCTTAGCTATGCTAGTTTCCGCAGAGCTACCACCATGGCAAAGTGAGTTTAATATAGAAACTTACGTTGTACATGCTCATTTGGCTTTTGAAGTCGGTTTGGTTGGTTTCTTTAGCAATAATTGTGAGGAGTCATTTTAAGGCTAGATTGTGGATTATGGAGAAAGATAAGAGAAGATAAGAAAGAAGAGAAGGACAATCAGGATTCACAGAGGACTCAAGGGATTTGAAAAATCACAGGAGATGAGGAACCAGAGTAGATCAGTAGTAAAGACGCAAGTCTAAGGTGGAATATTTCAGGATCAGAGATGGGATGATTTTTTAGTGATGAGAAGGCATAGGACTTGAATCTTCTGACTAGGACTGGATAAGGAGTGAAAATGAGGAGGGTGAAGAAGGGAGAATCAGGGTTATTTATTTGGATGTTGAAGTCACCAAAAATGATAAGCATTGCTGGTGTGTTGGGGAACACACCAGAGGATCTCCGGGCTCATCTGCGTTCCATGAATTAGGGGGAGCGACAGAGAAATAACAGACCCCAGGGAGGAAGGGAATGGGATCACCAAATAGTAAGAACCTCAACGGAACATTTTATTTGGTAGGAAGCAGGGGAAGAAATAATTTGGAAACAGTAATGGTGAGAGTGGAGCACAGCATGGAAAGATAGATGGGTAGCTGGAGATGAAAGTAGACATGAAGAGACTTGTAGGAGAAAATAGAGTGATATGTATTCCCATAAGTTATACACACACCACACACACATGAACCACACACACACATGCATGTTAGGCAGAGCTGTCACCACTTGCTCATGAATTGAATGTGAAGGATGAGGGAAAGAGAGAATTAAAAATATCGAGGAAAAGAGAATGTCTGGCATTAGCGGATCCCCTATCTGGATCTTCAGGTGGCACCAGCAGAAGGGACCGGGAGGGAGGAAAGGCACGTGGAGTGGGTCTAGATGAGGACTTACCTGCAGCCACACAGGAAGGAGAGTCTGCGACAGGTGATCACAGTAGCTTGGAATCTGGAGGTCACTGCAGTAAAAAGGAGATGAGGCATACATGGGGTAATTCCTGGAGAACGGTAGCAAAATTCTTCTAGCATTAATCCCTAATTTTGCACTCTACTGAATAGCAGCTTCTAGGCTTGTGCTTCCTAAAAACTCTAGGAGGCTATATGGGAATAGTCCTTATTCCCTGGAATGATTGTGTCCATAACAGTGTGGAACCATGCTCTTGAAAATTTCTGGGTGTTCGTTATGCTGAAACGATTGCAGAAAACACTAGAGCAATTCTTGCTCCTCTTCAAATTTACCATCCACAAGAAACACAGACACTCCACAGAGGCATAAACTGGAAAGTGATGGCAGGGCCAAAGCCAAAACTTTATCACACAGGCAGTTGTTCATTGAACAAGCGAGCTACGTTGGATGTAATCATGAAGCCACATGATTTTTTACCTACTGTTCCATTAAATATATTCTATAAGGCCAACTCTTTTATGCCCTAAAATGAAATCTAGGACAAGTCTCGTGACTTTTTTAGTCATCCTAGATAATCAAATATCCACCTGTCCCTCCAAATCACAAAATACATACTCAGGTTTGTAATAAACATCTCCAGTCTAGTGTAATAATAATAATAATAATAATAATAATAATAGGGTTAGAGGGAGAAGGAAGGGCTAAGAAGGATGTCTCAGAACATTTCTAACTGGACAAATACTACTATACTAATCTTATTTCTACACTGCTTGGATTTGTCAAATTTAAAAGCTGACCCCTTCTTTGACAATGGTTTTTAGATTTATTGGAGATGCCCTGCATATCAGATGCTTCTTTTGTCTTACCTCACATCTTCTTTTTAAAAATTTTTAATTTGTTTTAATTAGCTCTATATGACAATAGAATGCATTTATGCACTTGGATATATCATACATAGATGGGATATAATTTCTCATTTTCCTGAGACACCTTCTTGACTTAAATGCCTTTTGCTTCAGTCACTGCCATGGCAACAACAAAATTCAGGATTTACCTGGTGGCATCTTACCTCTGGTACACAATGCATTTCTTGCTTTCTGCACTCACGATTTTTGGGTGCTGCTGTGTATGACACCTTTGAGGACCAACCTGAAACATAAGCAAGTATTCAGGGGTGGATAAATGCTCTTTTGTTTGTCTCTCATGTGGACAATTCTGAGACATGTTCTTCCTTGCTCACAGGAGGTCACGGTGGACGTCTGTCCCAGTTGCCATAGTCCAGTTCAATACCACACTTGTGTGGGCTTCCCTCCTCTCCTTTTATTTATTTCCTGTTCCCTACTCTTCTTTTCATTAACTTTCCAAAATAAGCTACCTGTATGCAAACCCTTGTCTCAGACTTTGCTTTCCAGGGATAATTCATACAAAGACATACCATCATTTTCCCTTGACATAAGACTCATTTACATTTCCTTTGAGATGAGCAAATACATCCCAGCAACTAATCTCTAACTACCTCCTCAGTCTCTTGGAAGTCCATCGTGTACTTCAAACTCCTTTCTGCCCAAGTTTTTTTGCTCCCCAGAATCTTCTTGGACAGTAGCAAAGAGACCTCCCTTCTAGCTCTTTCTTTGCAAAAGAGCCCATTTCTGGTTCATAGAATACCTACAAATCCTAAGTAACAAAGCAAGCAAAAAACTCTGGGGATGCAGATTAATTCTAACACACCCATCTTTCTTTGGTGTGCCACCAGCCAGTCTTTCATATATTAGAATTTTCTGGAATGAGGAAAACATAGAACTACTGTGAAGGTAGGTTCAAAGGACTCACATTAAGTTTCCCAGGTGGTTTCCTTAAAACCTGTGCCCTGCCCCTCATGACCTCTACTCTGAGAGCAAGGTGAGAGCACTCCAACAGCTCTTGCCAAAATATTTTCTTCTTATTTGATCTCTTTTCCCCCTTATCTTCTCTAGCCTTACTAAGAGCTACAGGATTAGTTGTCAAACATTACTTTTACATGTCCTGCATAAGTATGTCACTTCTTGATTTGAGATATGACCTCCTCTATTGTCTCAGACCATGGGCTAAGAATAGTTCCCATTTAATATTATTATGTATACAAAACAAGAACTTTATGGTACTTTGAGTCCCCAAGATCTGTCACCAGGTTTAGAATTGTTTGATTGTAGTTAATGTTGTGGTCTATTTAGAATAACTATAAGATGAAGAGTTCCCAGTGCTTCAAGAGTCAGAGAGATGATAAAACATGGAACTTCAGATCTCTCTCAAAGTTAGGAAATAACCGATTGCCAAGTACATACTGAGTTAATGATGCGTAGTGGCTTTTTCAGCGCTCAAGTCTTTGTTGGTGATTGAAAATATAATCATTCCCTCAAGTAAAGCTGTTTTACAAGCCTGCTGTAACTTCTTCTGTATTTGGGAGCCTCAAAAGAGAGAAAAAAAATGATCAAACTGATGAAGAGAGAATGGGGAAATAAATAGAGTAATTATGAGCTAGAGTAACAAATAGCACTTAGGCATATACCAATTATTTCTGCAAAATCCACAATTTATGGAAAGAAATCTCAATGTTTACATATTGATCAGCTTTTATTCATACCAAAAGAGAATACTTTGTAATAAAGATTTCTCACTGATTTGGAAAAAAAAAAGTGTATTCCACTAAAGTGTTAGATTACTGCTTCATCTCATCATCTCTTATTTTTACCACCACAACAAAACAGCTTATTTGAAGACAAATATTGTGCAGTATAAATCTCTTCATGAATGAATGAGCCTAAAAAGAGAGAATTGTCCAGGTTCTGTTTACTATTTCGCTATTCATGAGAATGTATTGTTTGAAATGAAAGTGGATTTGGGTAACTCTTGCACCAAAGCAACTGACAAAGATTTATATGGTTTGCCACAATGAGTCGCCTTCTCCGAATGTTGACAGTGACTAATGCTGTCCCTGTCTTAGTGGAAGCATTTTTTTTTATCTTGTCCATGTTTTATGGAAGGTGATCTTTGGTTTACAGAATCATGGAACCAGAAAATAAACTAAAGAGTACACTTCATCCATTCCCTTCTTATTATGAATGAGAAAACCGAGAGTAAATGTGACACAGTGGACTAATGGCAAAGAATTGTCTAGGAATCATGCTTTGTAATCCCAGATTCAGTATCCTTTCTAATGCACCAAGTGATAAAAGATTATAACAATTAATTCTACCTCTACAGCAAAAATAAAGGGGGGGGGGCTTATAACACTGATAGGTGTGCTGATTAAAATACAGGACTCAAATTATATGCAAAAGATGGACTTTTTATTTCCAAAATGGGAAAGGATATCCACTCTCAGTTTTCACTTGATTTTTCGCTAAGAGTTATTTCCCTTACATTTGTAATCTCATCCAGATTGGAGTAAAGACGAACCAAGTCAATGATATTTATAAACAAGACTTTGTTCTTGCTAGTTATCCCTAAGTATCACCAAAAGCTGATGCTCTGGAATGTCCATATAAACATCTGGGGCACTTCTGCAGAAGAGAGCTCATTACAGTGTGAGTGTGATTGAAAGAAAACGTTTCTATCCCTCCACCTCAGTTGTCAATTCTGTATAAGATGAAAATAGACTTTTATTCCCAGCACTTTCCCCTTAGGGTTCAGTGGTGAGTCCCTACATTGAATGCCATGTGTTATGGTTTAGATGGTGTCCCCTGAAAGCACACATGTGAGACAATTCGAGAAGGTTTGGAGGAGAAATGATTGGGTTATAGCCTTAGTCTAATCAGCGAGTTAATCCCATCTGGGATTAATTAAAATGGTAGGGTATAGCTGGAGCTAGGTGGGAATCGGGGTGTGGCTTTGGTGTATATATTTGTATCTGGAGAGTACACTGTCTTTCTCTGTTTCCCAATCACCATGAAGTGAGCTGCTTCTTTCCGCCACCCACACTCTGCCATGATGTCCAGCCTCATCTGGAGTCCTGAGAAATGGAGCCCGGCTTTCTCTGGACTAAGACCTTTGAAACCATGAGCCCTTAAATAAATCCTTCCTCCTCTACAATTGTGCTGGTTGGGTCCTTTAGTCACAACAGTGAGAAAGCTGACTAAAACACCATGCAATGGTTCCATGTATTGTAAAGAAAGATGTCATTTCTACATCACTTGTGTGTCGCTGTAGAGGGCTAAGGGGCTTTGTTGCTGGAAGAGGACCTTATTTACCCCAGACATGGATGAAGGGAAACTGATGATGTTGCACCCACAGAGTGAAGTCTTGCCTCTGCTGGATCAAGAGAAAGTTTTTGAGAAGTATAGTTTCATCTTGGGCAGGGTGTGTGCACGATGAAGGCATTTACCTCCCGAGTGATAGAGGGTGAAGAGACTTGCCACCCCACAGGAATGGGGGTGGCAACCTTGAAGTGGGCCAGACATTGAGAACCACAGTGCATCCTGGAATGAGCTCATGAAGCCCTTCTTGAGGTTATTTTAGACCAAATAATTCAGGTTTTGGGAAACCTGAGTTGTGAGTGACAGTATCCATCCTGCCTCCTTCTTGTGAGAGAGATGGGAACCACCAACCCAAGATGGATGGAAAAGATGAGGAGTTTTCCAGAAAGAGAGGTATAATTGCAATAGGGAAACATTAAACATTCCTCTTTGAGGAAAAATATATCTAGGAATTAGGGAATATTCACAGGGCAAATCTGTGAAAGGTTTTTAAGATTTATAGCTTTATCCAAGTGGATCAATGGATCTTAGCCATAGGTGATTTTGTTAGTTTGATAGTTTAGGGACCATTTTGAAATGTTTGAAAGGTTTTTTTTTTCTTTTCTTTTCTTTTTTGGTTACAACTTGGGGTAGGGTGCTTCTGGCATATACGAGGTATAGGCCAGAGATATTCCTAAGCATATTACAATGCACAGGACAACCCCTTACCACAAAGGATTATCTAGCCTCAACTGTTAATAATGCCAAGGTTAAGAAATCTTAACTTAGTCTAAGAAAATCCATATTATGTATCCTATACTGCCATATGCTGACTTCTGGCTTAGGGATGTGTTTATCTGGTGTTGTGGGAGCACAGAGCAATGACAGATATTTCTAGGCAGTAAGATCAAAATTTGAAGTGGACATATTTGAGTTAAATCTTAAGAAATAACTAGACATTTCCTAGAAAGCCTGGGTGGCATGGAAGGAAAATAAATTCCAGAATAAGGAATGGCATGTGCAGTGGAAGGGTGAGAGAGATGGGTAGGCACACTGGGCATTTCAGGAAATTCCAGAATTGTAAGGAGCAGCGACTTTGTCTTGCAGAAAGTGGCATCCTAGGATGGGACGAGATGATCCTATTTACACTTAAACATAACTATTTTCTTAGAATTATGGATGGGGTGAAAAGCACACTAGGAAATCATGAAATTAATCTAGGGAAGGAAAATGGAAGTCTGAACTATATATGAATGAGGAAAAGCCTTTAATTTTAAAAAAAAAAAGACAAAATGGTAGAAAATGCGGATTTGGTGACTGGTTGTATGCAAGGCTTAAGGGAGACAGGAAGACAGAGGGCTTCATGGATGGGGTGACTGGAACCTCCAAGTCGGAACACAAGAGGATGAAGCAGAGATAAAAGTCATTGAGATGCCTATGGAGTATCCGCTTGTGACTCTTCTATTTTGGCTAAATACACCTTTAAAGGATAAGAGAAAGAGGCCGATTCTGGACATAGATTTGAAAACAATCAGCATTTGGGTGGAAGTGAAAACTTTGGACATGAATGAGATTGTTTCATAATTTCAAAGAAGATAAAAGGAAGCCTGAAAATGGAATGCTGAGACCTTTGGCCTAACCTTGGGTAAAAGAAAAAAGCTAAAAATAGAAAATAATTGGGAAAACAAAGAGCAAGGAGGCAGAAGGATTGAGAAGAATGGAGTCATTGAAATCAAGATAGGAGAAACGTTTATGAATGAAGCGGTTAATTTGCCTAATGCAGCAGAAAGTGAAACTGGGAGGACAGAAAACCTTGATGCTCTCTTACAATGGGAAGGCCAGATGTCATCTTGGCTTGGGTGTTTTAGTTGGATAGTTAACTGAGGCCAATTAAGGAACAATAAGGAAGCAGTTTTCCAAGGCAGTGAAAGGGAAAGTTTGACCACGAGGGAGAGCAAAATAAAGAGAAGTAACTAGAAGACAATGTGACTCGAAAGGCGAGGGGACAGACCTGAGCACGTTTATATGTTGGTGCCAGGGACTGAACTCAGGGGCACTCGACCACTGAGCCACATCCCCAACCCTATTTTGTATTTTATTTAGAGGCAGGATCTCATTGAGTTGCTTAGCACCTTGCTTTTGATAAGGCTGTCTTTGAATTTGCAATCCTCCTGTCTCAGCCTCTGAAGCTGCTGGGATTACAGATGAGCACCACTGTGCCCAGATCAGAACAGGTTTTAGAAAGGAAAGCATAGAAGGAAAAGAAAAATAATGGAATCTTTAGCACACAAGAAGTGACTGCTCTGGGTGGGGTGGGGGAAATAATAATAATAGAAAATAAACTATCTTTTATTTTAAGATAGTCTGGAAGAATAAATTTGGTATAAATATAATCTCATCAATTAGACTGTTAATAGGAAGAATGATTGTCACGATGGCAGGAAAACCCAACGGCCAGCCATAAGCTACGGATGCCCACTTACACTCAAGAGTAAGACGGAAAATCTGTCTATGGCAGTGGGGGGGGAGAACCCTGTAACAAAGGGAATCTCTTAAAATGTTAGTTAAAAGTATCGTTTCTTGACAAAGACCAGAACAGAAGACCTTAAATTATTTAAATAAATTTCTGGTTTCAGTCCCTTCATTTATAAATTCCGGACTATAATTATATTTTTGTGACATCATTATATGATGACTAAATGTAATACGTATAAAAGTGCCTGGCACCTCACAGACACTGCTAAATAACTGTGTTATTGAGAAATAAAAGGGAGAAACAAGGAAGAAATTCAGATGTATGTATGGCTATCTTTAGAAATAGTAAAGAATCATCAGAACTTATCGACACCCCAGGAGATTGGCTGGGACTGGTAGAAAGCACCTTTCTGAGCCATGAGGGCATCTGTGGCCTGTGGCTGGCCCTCTGCACAGTGAATCTGCATGGACACCCATTTGTACACTGCACCACAGAGATTGCTGCAGCCTCTGAGATCACTTCTACTTATTTAAATAGTCCCACCTTACTTCCAGGTAACAATGGTGTCTGGAGCAGAAAAACCTTCCAAATTGCAATAATGTGTCAAAAGGAATATAAGAACTGGAAAATTGCTGTTTGAAAGTCTGTGTTGGAAGCTAGATAAGGACACTGTAATGGTTAATTGTCAACCTGATTGGATTAAAAGATGCAGAAGATTAAGAGGCCTCTAGGTGTGTCAATGAGGGTGAATCTAGGAATAATTGGCATGTGGGATAGCCAACTGAAGTGGAGACCCTCCCTCATCATGGGCTGTACTGTGCAATAGGATGGTGGCTTGGATGGAATAAAAAATTGGAGGAACAAGGAAGCAGCAGCAGGTGCAAGCTCAAAGCTTCTTGAACAGGTTCTCAATTGCTGTTGCGATTGCCTGGGAACATCAGACTCCAGCCCCTTCACTCTTCCAAAGCGGACTCTGCCCGTGATTCTCCAGAAGCCTTCAGTCTTGGGACTTGGGTAGCATCATTGATCCCTCTTGTTCCAAGACTTGAGCATCTTGGACTACCGCTACTGGTTCCTTCAGGTCTCCAGCCTGCAGACAGCCATTCCAGCTTCTGGTTGTGTAAGCCAATCTAATAAATCCCTTTTTTATAGTCATATCTCCTGATGGATACTGTTCCTCTAGAAAACCCTAATACAGACACCTTTCACATGCAGCAATGTCAGAGGCGTTTTTCATGGGTGGACCCTAGGGATGAAAGGCACTCAGGGTTAACTATTGAGAAACTGATATGATCTTGAAAGAGAAAAAAAAGGAAAGGAGATCCTGAAAGCACTTTAATAGCACCCTGAAATATAGGATTCCTTCCCCTTGAAGGTCCTACAGAACCTGAAGGCGGCCACAACTTGAGGTCAGCCACTTGGGACCTTGGGATCACCAAGTAGGGAATAGAGTTAGGGGTGCTTAAAGTTGAAAGACTTTTTCAGCCTGTTTCACAAAACACACACACACACACACTCACACACACACACACACACTGAGGCCAGACCATTTCAGATCTCCATTTCAGTTCTGGTCCCTAGCACAATAGCTTTGCCCTACACAAAGAAAGCTATGACCTTGGCTTTTTTTGAAGTCAGAGTAAATCTCCCATCAGGGTGTATACCATTGAATGGGCAAACACTGCATAGCATAAGATACAAGAGAGGATTAGAAAAAAATAACATGTAAAATGTGATAGGATCCAAGAAAAACCTATTCACTCTGTTTTGCAAAGACATAACAGGCCTGATAAAATAGTCATCATTCAAGGATGAATAAACAGGCAAAATAAAGCTCGTTATGAGGCATGTGAAAAATTTTGTAACTTTGAGAAATGAAAATATAGCACTCAAGAGGCAGAGGAAGAGCATACTTTGAAAAAGATTTACTACAGGAAATGGGAATAAATTTCAAACAGCATATGCTTTGTGATCTAAATAACATTCAAAGACCCCATGAAGCAAGATATAAAAAATGAGATAAGAAAACATTTGAGATGGAGAGAAAACTGGCCAAGAAACTGGGAGAAGAGGATGAACAAAGGAAAAAATGTTATAGAACTAAATACAAAACATCAAAATGGAAAATATATTAGGATCAATAAAGCACTTCATTGACACAGCTTATAATCAAATTAGTAATGTATCAGAGGCACTTTTCCAGAATTAAGGAAAGTGAAAATGAGATTTTAAAAAAAATGAGAAAGGAGATGATAGATTTAGAGGGCAAAGAGTGGAAATCCAACAAGAAGAAAATGAGTGTCTCCAAAGAAGATACCTGAGCAAATAGAAAAATAGCAATGATCCTTGAGTGCATAGAAAATAAGTTTTCTGGATTAAAGAAGAAAGTGCATACTCAGAGCAAATGGATTTGATATGTATTAGACCAAATACATACAGAAAGAGAACCATTCCTATGGAAGTGCTGCATTTTAATATTGAAAACGAATCTTGAAGATACGAGGAAAGAAAACAAACAAAAATAATAAACAGGTTAGCAATTAAGGAAAGGAAAATCAGAACCAGAAGTTAACAGAGCATCATTTACAGCCCAAATTGGGGGGAAATTAAGACTTCTGGGTTAGACATGTTGTTATTCACATTTAAAGACAACACAAGAGGCTGAGGTTGTAGAACCTCAGTGGTAGAACACTTGTCTAGCATGTGTGAGGCACTGGCTTCAATCCTCAGCACCACACAAAACTAAATAAATAAGATACAGGTACTGTGTCCATATACAAATATATATATATATATGAATATATGTATACATAAACACACATGAATATATAAATATATATATATATATATATATATATAAATTCAATATAAAAGCATTCTCCTAAAAAACATCAGAAAGTAAATCAATCAGGTTCTCTTCATCAAAAACAAACAAAAACAGTTTTCCAGACAACCATGAAATCAACCCAGTAAAAACAAAAATAAATCTTCATGAACAAGAAAGAAGGTGTGCTATGAGGGGACTGGCAATAAGCACAGAAATATTATAATATAAGCTCAAGACTAAATTGTAAATCTACTGTAGCCATAACAGAGTTTGCAAAACTGATGAATAATTCCAAAAAGAGAAGACATAGAACATAAACGATAATGTGTAATAAAATAAAATTGGGGTCTAAATTCCCAGACATTGAGATGTAAATGAAAAGAATGTCATGTTAATACCTTCATCATACCTGGAGGAAAGTGGTAGACACTGGTTCACCTGGACGTGGACAGAGAAAGAGGCATTGATTTTTGAAAGTTAACTTTTTGCAGAACTAAAAGTTGGATGCATGCTTTTCATTAGAAAAGAAAAAAAAAGGGAAAAGAAAGCATACATGATAGAATCAGGAATGAATAGCAAAGGAAATAGCAAAGAAACTGAAACACAATGAAACATGAATCCATCTGAGTAAACAACACGCAATCCACGACAAATATCAATATCAATATCAAAAACATCATATCAAATATAATATGACTTGATCATATTCAATGGAGAAGCTTAGACCACAAACAACAACAGCTGTCTACTTAAGAAATAGCAACTTAGGAAAATCAGAAGCATAAGAATTCACTAAAATATGTAAGAACTATCTATCTCCCTGAAATGATAGGCAGTCATGTAAAAGAAAGTATACTTTCAAGGTAAAACGTTAAATGTCTCATAGATGATCTTTTTCTTCCATCGTTGGTAGGAAAATCCCAAATGAAAATGTGTCAGGGTTCAATTTTCAGAGTATATAATATACCATAAAGCAAAAAACTGCCAGAACTAGAAAAAGGAATAGACCAAAATAGATGCAGAGCAAGAAAATAAAGTTCTTTTCTGCTCTTGAGTGTTAAATTAGGAAATAAACAAGGAACTACAACATCTGATAATATAATCTATTGATTTTAAAATACATGTAGCAATTCAGTTATCTTAAATAGATGATAGAATCACTTTTTAAATATTTGTGAACACTTAAAGTTTTATATACATTAGGTCATAAGAAAACATCAAAACTTTCTTAATAGAAGTTCTACATAGACTGAAATCCAAAAAAAATTTTTTTTGATCGGAATGCAATAAATTATTAATGGAACAACAATAGTTTTTTTTTTGTTTGTTTTGTTAATTTTTCCGTGCTCGTGATAGTTACAAAACAAAACAATTTTTTTTCTATATGACTCTGGGTCAAATAGGAGATTAAAAAACACCTAGCAAATTACAATAATGAAAGCACTACATATTTAAACCTAGGCTGTTGAGTCAAAGCTATAATCAGGAAAATTTACAAAACAAACTTTTATTGCGTTTAAATAATAAAAGAAACAAGTGAATTAAACCATTAACTTGAGAAACTAAGTAGGAAACAAGACAAGCCTAATTTTAAAAAAAGGAAAAGAAATAATCACAGATGAAAGCAGAAATTAAAATTTAGTACACAAAAAGGAATAGAATATAAATAAATTTTAGAGTGGTTCTTTGGAAAAAAACAATAAATAGAACAAAAAGAATAAAATGTAGAAACCTCTACTTATTCTAATCAAGGAAATAATAAAAGACATAAATTAGGGATATGAAAGGAAGTGACATCTCAGATATGAATACATTTGGAAATCTTGATATAATGAATCATTCTCATTCATATAATATGCCATTATTAACTGGCAAAGAAACAGAAAACTTTCTTAAGAAGAAATTGAAAAAACAAATTTAAAGACTTACCTGTTTAGAGCATTTAAAGAAAAAAGTATTTCAAATTTAAAGAACAAATAACTTTATCAAATTTTAAAGAACAAATAATTTTCTGACTATTAACTCTTCCAGGGCATTAAAATACATAGGAAAAAATTGCATTTCAAATACTAATGACAAAACCCTAACTCACAAAATGGATAGACCTTATATAAAAGGAAAAAGACAAGATAGTCACAAATATAGAAGCTGAAATCTAAAATGCGATATTAAATTTATCTAGGTATTTATGATATAATACAAAGAAACTTTAATAGGTTTTGTGTCAAGAATGCAAAGATAATTCAATATTATGATTAATATGGTATATTTTTCACATCAGTATATCATAGGAAAAAAGTAGAATAGTGATCCCAAAATATACCAAAAATTAATTTGAAAAAAAAATGTAATGTTCATTTCTAGTAATCATACCTAATAACTAGGACCAGAAGAGGAATGAACTCTTCTTTCTCAAGTTGATAGAGAATATTTATCTTAATATATAATACCCAACAATAAAATCCTAGGAACATTCACTTTTAAAGTATAATATTATGAGATTATTTAGCATTGTTATAACAATTTATAATCCACAAAGTAAGATCACACAGAGGGAAAAAAAAAACAGTTATTGAAGAGGGAAAGGACAAATATCACTTACTTAATATTATGATTGTCTATCCCCAAATCTCAAAAACAGAAGAAATGCAATTGAAAAACTAATAACCTTAATGAGAGCTTTCACAAGGTGACAAATTCTAAGGCAAATACACAAAACTGAACCAGCTTTATATATAACAACAATAACACGAAGATTTAATTTAAACATTCCATTCATAATGAAATAAATACATTATCTAGGAATATATTTAAGAGGAAATGTTGAAGATCTACAGGAATAAAACTACAAAAATTTATTATGGATTTCAAAGAAGACATGAATAAATGGAGAGAAACACTCTACTGTGATCCATTTTGTTTGCTGAGAACTTGTAAGGCTGTCGTTTTTGAATGGGGCCCAGAGCAACGTAATCTAGTACCAATAATGAACACAGATGCAAAAATCCTAAGCAAAACAAAATCAAATCAAGTTCAGCAGCATATTAAAAGAGTAACACATCTGAATCAAATAGGGATGCAAAGATTAGTAAAACCTCAGGGTAGAAGACTTGTCTGTCTTGTTCTCATTTTTATTCTCTGCATTTATCAGAGTTCCTGGTTCGTAATAGGTGCTCAATAAATATGTATTGAGTGAACAAATATAATGTAATCATTTAATTTATTTTGCTACATTAACTGATTAAAGGATAAAATCCACATCACATCTTAATGATGCCAAAAGGTATTTGATAAATTCAACATCCACTTTTTATCAGATACCAAGAAAGCTGGAAATAGAATGAAATCTTATCTTCTTAAAGTTCTCTATCACAAACTCACAGCTAGTGTTATACTTAGTAATGAAACATAAGAGCAAGCAAAATGAGTCTTCTACCCCCTTGTCTTGTGAAAACTTTACTGAAAGTTTTAGTCAATGAAACAATAAATAAAAACTAAAAAAATAACTGTGAATTGGAGAAGAGACAAAATAGTCATTATTTACAGATGATGCCCTTACCAGAGCCAGAAGATCCTGGCACCCTGGTCATAGACTTTATTCCTGATTTAGACTCCACTCAATATTGTGAGAAATACATGCTTATTATTTTAAGTTGCTCACTCTTCAATATTTTGTTATAGCAACCTGATCAAACTAATACAGATAAAGAGATTGGATCCAAGATCAACATACACAAATCCATAGCTTTTCCATGTTCTAGCAATAACTAAATAAAACTTTGATAATTATTTATTCACCATTTTAACAAAACAATTAAAATTTCAGGAATAAAAGAAATTTGCAAGACATAGATGAAATAATATCATAAAACTTTATAGAAGCCCTGAGTAAATGAAATGGATACCATGTTCCTGGATTGTTATCACTGACTTATAATTTCTTTATAAATTCATTTAAATTTTACTTGAAATTCCTATACTTAACAATCCACTTTCAAACTTGGGAGAGAAGAGAAATGTCATGACATTTTTAATAAGAATATGGAAAACAATGTTTGCCATCCAAACATGAAAACAGATTATGATTTACAGTCACTAGTAACGTATGATACAGGTCAAGAACTAAAAATCATAAATGGACCAAAAAGAAAATGAAATCTAGCTAGATTTCTTTTTGGTCCATTTATGATTTTATGATCACTATTCTACTTTTTTCCTATTCAGTAAAATAAAATTCAATATGAACTTAAAATCCAGATAGTGTCTATTTAAATTTAAACTATAGATATTTTTTTTCCTTAACTGTATGTAAGAAAAAAAACTCTAAAATTGCCCTTTGAGCTTCCTCACAAGATGGTGATCTCATGCTTATGCCATAACAGTTCAGAAATACCAAAGTGAGTGTTCTTTTGTTGGTTCGTAAGTGTGATGATTGGGTTTTCACACATAAATGTCATGATTGTGTAAGAGATGATTTCCTCAAAACATGTTTTGCCATTGACTCATTACTTGTTTGATCTGAACTAAGTGGCAAAAAGTGAGTGTCCCAAATGAACAGGGTAGAAGCTGAATGACCTTCCCCTATACCTTAATCTCAGAAGCCAACAGTCACTTCTGCCATACTGTACTGGTCAACCCATCATTAAAATTTGTCCAGAATCAAGGGGAATACATATAGACTTCACTTTTCATTAGGAGGAATGTCAAAGCATCTGAAGATATGTTTTAAAATCACCATGCTCTCTCCTGGTTGATATCGGAAATAGGAAAAGATTTTGGTGTAAGAAATGCCCTGGTTTAAATACCATTTTGGTCACTTATTATTTAGATTTCTTGTGAGTATTTAATAAATCAGCACATGTAAGATACATGGCATATGCCAGATTAAATGTTCAGTAAAAATTAACTTCATGTCTTTAACTAGAAGCAAAAGGGTTGTTTACTTGTTTGTAGGAATCATCATGATATTAGCCTTTCCAATGGCCACGATGAGTATATCCTGGGCTGCTGTGTTACAGAAGGTATTTTCAAGAAATAAACAATAAGTCAATTCCTCTGATGTGCAAGTGTAGAGTGGCAATAAAGTTCCTGGATCTCCTTCAAATTCTTAGAGAGTACAAAAAGCACAAGTGTTTGCCCAAAACTCTCCACAGAGCATTTCCCAAATGAGCAATGTCTACTTTTCTGTTCTTAGTGTGATCTGGTTGTAAGAATAAAGAAAAAAGAAGTCTGTGTGCATTGAATATTCCCTCCCCTTTCCCTTTCTAGTCGATGGCATAGTGGGCACTGTGGCATATATCTAGAAAACTCGACATTTGCATAGACACCCCTCTCAGGATTCACCACACAGCACTCTTTGCTCATGCTTAGATGGTGAGCAAGGGCTCATAAAATGCATATCATATCATTATGTTATGTTTAAACATTTTTATTTCTCCAGAGAATTTAAAATATACAAACATGTGACTCTGAGGAAATGATCCAAAAAAGATTATAAATACAGCTATAAATGTCAAAGTTCCTAAAACATTTCACTGGCTCTATCTTCAGAAGAAAGTGTTTACACAGAGCGCACGCCAGCATGTTTTATTATTGTTATTGTGGGCATTAAATGTTACAAATGCAATCTGTTTGACAGACATATAAACGATGGTCTCCACAAACCTTCCAGAATCACCTCTAACTCCGTGAAGCTGATCAGGAAGAGTAATTCGGAAAGGTGGGGGCCACAGATTCTCCACAGGAAAGGAAGACATGGCCATTCCCAGGGTATAGTTAGGACTTGGCCCTCAGGTTTGAGCTTTATAAATGTTTAATTTTTAATGTGTGCTATTTCACTTGTTGTTGTTGGGTTTTTTTTTTTTTGAGTATTATAGTTAAGTGGTTCAGCATTACTTGCTTTCTTGTTTGACCCACTAGAATAATGACAACTTCCCTTTATAAAAAAAAAAGAAAAGAAAAGAAGGAGGAAAGAAAAAGGAAGAAAAGAAAGGAAAAGGAAGGAGAGGAAGAAAAGGAAAGAAAAGGAGCGGAGAGAGGGAGAGTGAAAGAGTAGAGTAGATTTCCAGGGTAGATCTGTGGTAGTTAGAGTGTCCGCTTATTGGTGTCTGACCCTTTACTGAGTCAGCAGCAAATTCTATCTAGTCAGGTCCACACTGAAAAATGATTCACTCTGAACCCTTGCTGCCTTCCCTATTTTGTATAAAGAGAATCCTCTCCCCTAACATCTTCCTCAATATCCCAACAGCTGTGCTGCCCAATAAAAACACAACATGCAGCTTGGTGCACCTGCAGTCCCAGAGGCTCAGGCAGGAGAATGGCTTGAACTCAAGAGTTCAAGGCCATCCTGGACAACATAGCCAAACATCCCCCATCTTCCAAACAAAACAACAAATAACATGAGGCAGAGACAGAAATGCAAACCATACATTATATTTTCTAATAGTTACATTAAAAGAAATAAAAAGGCATAGATGAAATTAATTTTAGCAATATATTGTATTTAACCTAATATACCCAAAGTATTCTCAATGCATCAATATAAATATTTTTGCATTCTATTTTTTGGGGGGACAGGGGAGGTACTGGGGATTGAACTCAAGGGCACTTGACTACTGAGCCATATCCCCAGCTCTATTTTGTATTTTTATTTAGAGATAGGATCTCACTGAGTTGCTTAGCACCTCTATTTTGCTGAGGCTGGCTTTGAACTCATGATCCTTCTGCCTCATCCTCCCTAGCCACTGGGATTACAGGCTTGTGCCACCATGCCCAGCTTGCATTCTATTTTTATAGTAACCTTTTGATATCCAATTATTTTATACTTACAGCACATCTCAGAACTAGCCACATTTCCAAGAGATCCCATTGCTTCCTATTCATTATGAAAAGATACTCCCTGCAGGTGAGCCAGCTCAAGTTGGGTTCTGCTTCTTAGAACCAAGCAAAACTGAATTCCACAGCAAGTGGAGGGCTTGATCGCAGAGTCTTATTTACTTATCTCCTGTCTTTCGAGGAATTATTTGGTATGGCATGAGACCATTTTATTCAGTTATGTGCCATAGGGGATGTGTGGGATTATTTGTGCCTTATGGGATAATGGAGTTTAACTTTATTTCTCCTATGATGTACCCCTTTCTACTTCATGCTACACTTTGTTTGCAAAAATACTGGTGCAGTGCAATTTTTCATCAGGCAATTCAGAGAGTTCCCCTTAACAATGCCCTAGGAGACTATTATGAAAGTTGTTAACATTAAACTGGCCTAGCGAGGTGCTGCCTTTGATACCGTATAATTTCATTAATTTAAATCCAAGTAAAGATCAAATTTTCCAATTCATCTAAGCCATTTATTAGCCTTAGCTTTCTTGGTGATTAACTTTGATGACAATAGCATTTCACACAATGTACGAACATAAAACTGCTTCTTATATTACAGTGGGGTTATCTTTTGGTAAACATTTTACTCTGGGAGCAGTTTGGAGAAACCACGAATCTTCAAGTTAATGACCCAAGCCTCAGTTTACCTATTAATTAAATGGAAGAGCTTCTTAACTGTAAAATGTGCTGAAAACAACAGATCTTAATGATATTTATGAGTTGTACACCTATATGCATAAATATACACATATACGATAGGATACATTATGATGGCTTTTTAAAGTTATTCTAATGCTATTGATGGTGTTTTAGGAGTAAGACAATTGCTTGGAAAAACTGAATACCTTTTCTTATTTCTAGTATTTACTCTAAGTGTAATTATTTTCTCATTCCTAACCTCAGATGTTCATTGGGGTCTAGACTAGGATCTCAAATGCAAACCTTAAGGGGTGTCTAAAAGCTTGGTAATCAATATAAAGAACATTTTAATGTAATATTTATAAAGCAAAAATTAACATAAAAAGTTTATGATGGGAAGCATATTAGAGTTTAAATAAAAACAGGATCAGATATTGCAGTGAGCAGAGAACACTGACCTTGGACCATTAATAAAATTTAGATTCTCAAACCACATTACCCTAGTTTGCATTTAATTTCAGATGTGTTCACCACACATAGAACTAGATCAGTTTTAAACTTTTAAATAATCACTGAGTTCTATTATCTTTTCTTATATATCATAATTCTCTCAAGCTTCTCACTTTGGGTTCCCCCCAAATATTATATTAGGAAATTCAAATGTGTTTCACTCTTAAATCAAAAATTAAAGAAGTACTCTGTTGATGTTGCATGATTCTAAATAACTGTGAAACCTACTTTTAGGCAGAGTATAAATAACATACTTGAGAATAGAAATCTATGAATAGCTCTTTGAGTGAAAGAACGGTGTAGCCAATTTCACTCCATTGAGGTAACACTAGGCAAGATGAATTTATTTCGTACAAAGGAATGATCAAATTAAGCTCAAGAAAAATGCAATGAAATTTTCAATCATTTCTCTTTTTTCCCCCAGCTTGGATTTTTACCCTTCTCTGCTGCTAGAAATGGAATTCTCAAAAGAGACACCCTCTTTTTTCCTGATCCTTGTACTAATCAATTTGGTCTAGGCTTGACTTTATCAGCAGTCTCCTGATTTCTTGGGTTTTTTTTTTGGGGGGGGAGGGGGGTGTTGGTGCACCCCCCCCCCATTGCTTTAGATCATTGTTCAGGTCAAATGGGAAGAAAGAAGTAGTAAGGTTGGTAGCAAGCAGGACTAAAGGCTAAGTCAGTGCTTCTCAAACTTTATAAATAATTTCCTGGGATTTTATGAAAATACAAATTTGGGGACTTGGGGTTGGGACTGGAAATGACACATTTTTAACAAGTTGCCAGGAGATGCACAAGTTGCTTGGGTTTCTCTTTTGCTTTTGAGATTAAATGTTATCTGGAAAAGTGAGTTACATTTCCTCTCTGGAATTCCTTAATAACGGGATTTTTTTCCTGTTTGTTTTTATACTCCTAGGTTCTAGGACACTGTAAAACATGTCAAAGTTACTAAAATGTTATAGATTATTGTTGAAAGAATGAATAAATTAAATTAAAGCCAATTTAAGAAGAGGTGTTCTTAAAAGCTTCTTGTTTGTGCCTTGGATCCTATTTCCTCTGGCATTCTGGTTAGAGTGTATGGACCCCTTTTCAGGATAATAGTTTATGAAAACCTTAAGGGGTGTCCAAAAGCTTGGTAATCAATATAAAGAACATTTTAATATATAGGTAATACAAAGAAATTTAATATATAGGTAATACAAAGAAAACCAATTATATAGAACTAATCAAAATACATAAAAGTCAAATGTGTGGTATAATGTATGTGATTTTAAAAACTAAAATTTAGCAGTGTATCTAATAATTACTATAATTTTGAAGAAGCAGCGAATATAAACAATGTTTTCAGATACCTACAATAGCTCTAATTTGATAGGGAAATATGATTTTTGTTGGGGATAAAGAGGCAGGTACTACTGGTTGTTGCCTATATTCTTAATTGAAAGATTACTAGATTTCAGTTGGAGCTGAGTGATAATAATGTAATTGATTTTCCGTTCAAGTCCCCTGACATTCTGAGTTCTACCCAGGATCCTCCTAGAGTCTATGAACTCCAGTTTAAGGATCTGATTTTAGATAGTTAGTGGAATTTGTTTTCCAAGCCTTTTCAATATTATCTGAAAATTGTTCCATGACAAGAGAAAAATGCATTTATACTTATTTTATCCAACGAAGTATCTGATAGTAGGCATATTGTTCCATTCTTTAACACAGAGCTTTAACTTGAAAAAAGTCTGGAATCGCTTTTTCCTGTGATTATTTTCTTCCCCTTTATTCATGTCTACAACAATGACAAAAAAATATAATGGATACCTTTATTCACTGAATAAACAACTCACAAATGCAACTTTGCAAAGTGCATTCCCATGAAACAGATCCATAAACCTGGTAAGCGCACCAAGACCCATCAGGAATGTTTGAACTAAATCTTCATTTGTTATTCACGAACACTTTACGTGGCCCTCTAAATGAATTATGTGCTGCCTCATTGACAAGAAATGTAACAGACTACACATTCGAGAGGCAGAACAGGGCTTGTGGGATTGTTTTATTGAACAATTTCACAGGTGTTAACAATAGAGGTGGGCTGAAGAGTTTCAACCGAGAGAAGGTAACTCTGAGGTGAGTTACTGAAACACCTGTTGGCAAGGTGTATTCTTGTTTCCTCTGTAACAGTTTCGTAGGGTCACCTTACAGGTCTTTTCTTTCAGAAGTCAGAGAGAGAGAGAGAGAGAGAGAGAGAGAGAGAGAGAGAGAGAGAGAGAGAGAGAGAGAGAGAGGAGGGGAGAAAAGAAAGAGAGGGAACACGCAAGGATTCAAGTTGGCACAGTGCCCATGGCAGCATAATCCCTAGATTAGGGATCTCAAATTTGGAGCTGCTGGGCAAGGCACAGAAGCCAATGAGTTGTATTTAGCTCACACACCATTAACAAAAATCGAATTTTCTTATGCACAGTATACAGGTAAATGTTTAACAATCAGCCCTCTAGGGGTGTAGGAGGGGTGGAAGCCCTGATTTATATCTTTGCCAATTTCCGCGGTGTACATGGTCCATTTTTAGCTACCAAGAGGAGGACCCTGTGGAGGGATTTGGGAGGGGAAGTGCACAGCCCGCCCTGGGAGCCCCCACTAGCTGGCTGCTGCACGTCCCCACCAATAGCCAGAGCCAGCACTCTCCTGGGCCCCAACTCTTCAGAGCATCTTTTACCCTACCCTTGTGCCCCTCTGAAACCATCTCCCCAGCCCCAGTGGGCATCGGAATGCGTGACTTCTGCCTACAGCTTTTCTGGGCTCCTGACGTTGGTCACAAAGCTAGAGTGAGGAAAGCAACGTGCCAGCTATTTTGAGGTGCGATCAGAGGCTTGCGTTCATTGTGAGGAAAGCGGGAGGATTTGGCAGGAGAAAGTAAAGATGGCATGTGGGACGCAGCCGCTATGGGAGGTGTGGCTTGGGTGTCACTAGAGTGGCTGTTACCTGTCTCTGATTCCATCTGTCAAACACAGCTGCAAGGTCACGACGAATCAAAAGCGGGACAAGACTGAAGAAACAAATAGGGCCACAGAAGAGAGGAAATATTACTACTATTCTCCCCCACCCCTCTGCTTCCCCATTCTAGGAAATGAGACACTCGACAGGGATTGGAGGCTATTTCTGTCTTTTTGAAGATTGTCTTCTTTTGCTAATTTTCAGTGGGCTTCTGAGATCTGATATACATGTGGGGGGGGAGGCGATGTAAAAACGGATGGAGACAGATTTATATTAAAAATTATATGCATATTTTTTGCCACTAATTTTAATGATGCAATTTTGGTGATCTTCCAGTTGCTTAAAATGAAATAAAGATTAAAGAATATAATATTTAAATATTATTTCATGTGTTTTTTTGCTTCACATTAAAACCAAGAAGGAAAACAAAAACAACAACAAAAAGAAAATCCTATATTCATTAGCAGAAGAAAAAAAGTAGAGAGTTTTTAAAAAAAAAAAATTTATTTTTTAGTTGTAGTTGGACACAATACCTTTTATTTTATTATTTCCATGTGGTTCTGAGGATCGAACCCAGGGTCTTGCACATGCTAGACAAGCACTTGACCACTGAGCCTTTTTTTTTCCCCCAGAGCTAATGGCACCTCCCCACCCATCATCTGCGCCCAACATACACCTTACCCCTGCCCAGCATGCACTTCCATCCAGCCTGACTTGTTGGAGAGGGAGAAACGAGGCCAATTGCTCTGTCCTTTTGTAGCCCACTTCCCTCCCACAAGGAACGTTACTGTCCACACCCTAGTGACATTAATAGAGGGTCCATAACAGGAAACCTGGGGACTCTGCTTAATGGGATGGCACTCTTTCCTTCCTCCTTAGTTTTCTTTCCAGTTGTAGTCACCAACGCCTGCCGTGCCTGCTACCAGAGGGACAAGAGAGAAGTAAACAAGCAAACAGTAAGACTTGAATACTTGTTTAAAGAGCACTTTAACAGTGCTGAAAAGATGAGACAAATAGTAAGCCAGTTCTAATAATAATAATAATAATTCTAGATGCCATCTCCTATCATTTTTGTCCTTCCTCTTTCCCATGGTCTGAGGGTGGAGACAAGACAGACTATGATGAACACTTAGGCTAGTGAAGCTACAGTGATAAGAGAAGTTACTGTCATCCCCTTCTAAGGCTTGGCACTGTCCTCCATGCCTTGGGCACCCAGGCGGGCTAACTTCTATTTGTCTTCTTAGACTCACTGCAGACACTCTTGCTTTCAGGAAATTTTCCTACTGTCCCCATTGACACCACCTTAGGTGCACCCTCTGTTCCGATGAGTCTGTCTCACAAACTCACAACTCCCAGTGAGTTGTACAGTGAGCACAGCACGCTGCGCTCCAATTGGACTATACTTTCTTTGAGAGTAGAGACTTCAACTCATTCATTTCTTGGTTCTGGGTCCTCTTTTTTGCCACGTATATAGTTAAAGCACTCCAAAAAGTTTTGAGAGTAAATGAATGCTGAATGAATCCTGTGATAAATGGGAATATATTAGGTAGAGCTCGTAGAAGAAAGGACCTTTAGGACGAATTTTAAAGCATGTAGTGTTTGCAATAAGGAAAACTATTTTGATGCAGAAATGAACTAAATCAGATACACATAGAGGATGACATTTCATTTTGTTTAACCAAGGACTGATTTTCAGATAAATGGGAAAAGAGAGGGAACAAGTAACAGAGAGAGCAACTAGTACATAGTTTGAAGTCATTATGCAAGGGAATTTAGTCCTATTGAGGACCTACATGCTACAACGAGTCTGCACACACCACAGATCTTAAAGCTCAAATAAACGTATGCTAGGTTGTCTTGCACACTCATAAATCCCGCAAGAGAGTCGTAGTAGCCACACTGGAAAGGAACAATGAAAACCTCTGGTTCTGAGTTTCTTTGGGAGCTGCCTGACTTAATGAAATGGACCTGCTCTTGAAGTCCATATTTCCCCTTCATCCCTTGGAAAACAAAATTTGGCTCTGCATAAGTATTTCACATTTTCTTTAAATTATTGATAGCATCATAAAATGTTCCTGTTTCCACTTTTCAAAATTTCATCTTTCCTGAAAATCATGTGTAGTTTTTTCATTAACTGATGCTCAGGACAGAAGATCCCTGTGTGCTAGCCTCTTCAGACTCTCATTGAACACTTTTGAGAAGGGAAACTATGTTTTCTGCTATGTATACACACACACACACACACACACACACGCACACACCCATCTTATGCCATTAATGGTGTATCTTTAGTATCCCTTATAGCAAGCCTTCAATATATTTTTCTAAGTACTCACTGTTCATAGATCTTGTTACCATCTTGATAAGGACCACAAGAAATGATTTCTGTCCAGGACACACATATGCTCACCCTGATATGCCATTACACCATGTATACATATATTATAACATCATATGGTACCCCATAAATACAAATAACTTTTACATATCAATTCAAAAAAATAAATAAAATTTGAAAGTAGGACAAAAAAAAAATAAACACTTAAACCAAGAAAAGAAACCACTTCTGACACCAGCAGCAGCTAACTAAAAACCTGTATAACTTCTTCGCCCCTCCCTCCCATTCCTACACTACCCTTTCTATCTAATTTATTATCTTAAGGAATTTGCTATTTTTCTCCCAAGAGGAGTGGGGGGAACCTCACTCCTCAAGATGTTACTTTGTTTACTCCAGTTAATTATTTAAGAGGATTCCTTAAGCCCTCACCACTCAACCTTTACAATTCCACACAGAAACAAAGATAATTCTGAAGGCTGAGAATCTTTATGCAAATTGAGATTTTTTTGCAGAGCAGCAAAGGGCACATCAGTGATGGGCTTCATCCTGAGGAGGTTTGGACTCCAGGGCACAATGGTATTTGGTAGTAGCAGGAGGATTTTGGCCACAAATATGGAGCCATTGGTCGAACGTGTAAGCAAATATTAATAATACAGCATTAATTTATTGCTTCTGCAGATTATTTCTAATACAGACTTGCTGACTTGTACATGTATAATACATAAACACAGCCATGAAAGTTTAATGCCTTCAGAGTAGTACATTCACCCACAACACCACCCGTTGACACGTTTTCACTCTTCTGAACACGGCTTCCTGAAAGAGTCAACACGATGTCAAGGTGACAGAATTAAGAATGACATGGGAGGGACGGTCAGAAAATTAACTTTTCTGAAACTTTTGTGTCATTTACATGTTTGGACCTTCAGGAAAATGTGTGACTATCAAGAGGTGGCTTTAGTTTATTTTGAAAACTGGATGCTGAATTACCAATAGGAGCCAGAGCAGAAGAATCTAACTATACTCTCAGGGCAAAGTGCAATGAGGTATTTCCCCACCCCCCTTGTGTTTTGGATGAGTACCATTTGGGAGAGAATAAGATTTGGGGTTAAAAACATTTTCTATCATTTGACAAGAGTTGAGTCAATTTTAAAGAAAAAAAAATCAACCCACACATTCCTTTTAAGATGAACATTTATAAAGAATGGGAGCTGAATATAGGAAGAGGGATGATGTTTTGCAGCATCTGAGCCCTGAAGTTTGGGGTTCACGTGATTCCTTCCTTTCTGCAAGAGCAGTTGAGGCTAGACCTCTCTTACCTGCCTCTCAGATTTCTGGTATAATAAGCTCTTCATTCCGTGTCAGAGAGACAGAATACAGAAGGATTAATATCATTTCTTTTTCACCCTGTGCTGATTGGAAACTAGCCCCACTCGTAGCTTGTTTAATTTCCATTTTTTAGAAAAAGGCATCTGAGTACATTTTGCCTTTTCAGCTTCTGTGTGTCGGTTGCAGATATAGAAATTGGAACCGGCCGGCTCTGCCAGTCATCTACCCCCAAACAGTCTCGGAAATTTCTGTTCCTCTCTGGATAGTGGATGTTCAGTCATTTTGCAGCACTCAGCTCGGCTCTAATAACAACTCTATTATGGCCCTGTGGCCTTTTTCACAACATTTATTTTCAGGTCTGCCATGTGTTGGGCATCCATAACAGCCAGGCTGACTATCATTCTGTGACTCCAAAGGCGCCGACAGTGAGAGAGATCTGGACTCCTGCAAAGTGTGATGGAATTGGCCAGGTTTCATGTGACAAGCTCAGATGATGGTCCTTTGTCCAGAGCAGGCATGAAAGAAACAGAAAGGCTTGATACAGGTCCTGTTTCCTAAGCACATGTAGAGAACAACTGATAGTGAATTTTTTTTTTTTTTTTTTTTGGATCCAAGCTCAACTTTTTCTCAAAGTTCTGTCAATTAGGTAGGCAGCTTGCTTTACTGGGAATTTTCTTGGTACCAGTACTTGTAAAAAAAATTTTTTTTTTTTTTTTTTGCTCAAGTGAAGCTGGATCCAGTTTATAGCTGAAACTCACACTTGAAAACACTTGAGCAGTATATCTTCCTTTGAATCAAGTCTGATCACTCTGGAGTCTAGGTCCAATATCTCTTTATAGAGATTTCAGAATTATCCACTTTGGGGTAGTTGTATACATAATCTATATTTATCAGCGATTGACAGGTTAATAGGTATTGCCTCTTTTCTTTTTACCTAATAACCATTTGTTTAATTATTGTGCTTATCAAAAGCTTTTATAACATATACACATATGAAAACTCCTAAAACTTAGGCCTTATGAAAAGTTATTCAATTTATCACTTTTTCTAAAACTACCCGTTTCAACATTTGAACAGCTAACAAGGAGAACAGCCATCTTTAAATAAACATGCTATTAAGCTGAGACTATTGAGAGCCATCTTCAGACAATACCCCCTTGCCCATCTGCGATGTATAACTAACATCCAGAAAGCAAAATGAAATTGCATCTCTGAAACCCAAATATTTTGAGTTGGACAATTCTCTGGGATAGACAATTGCCTACATGGCACCTCCACTTTGATGTCTAGTAGATCCTTTAAGTGGGTCAGATCCAAAAAAGAATTCTTGATTTCTCTATTATTCCAAAATTCACTCTTAGGCTTCCCATCTTTTTAATGACAGAAGTTTTGCTAAGATGCTCAAGCTACAAACTTGGAACTCATCCTGGAGTCTCTTTTTGCCACATAGCCTATTAAAGAGATGGGGAAGCATACAGTGATGTCAGCTCTGCCTCCAACATACATCCCAAATCTGCACACTTCTCAGTCCCTCCATTCTTTCCATCCTATTCCAGGTCACTGTCATCTCACAGCTGTCTTGGAAGGTCTGGTCTCCCTGCTCCAGCATTGCTCACTTTGGGGTTATTCTCCACACAGCAGCTGCAGTGGCAAGTATCTCATAATGTATACCAACTGTACTGCTTCTCTGCTCAACAACCCCCAATGCTTTCATACCTCACTTATAGCAACAGGACCTTCCAGAATTCCCCCTGCCCATTTCCCTAAACTCACTGCCTGTCACTCCTCTCCCTACTTGCTGTGCCACCCATTATTGCTTTCCTGTTCTTTAAACATGCTGACCTTAGTTCCATCTCTGCACCACTGCCCTTTCGGTTTCTTTTTTATTTTATCTTAAATTGACATATAATATCCTATGTATTTAATGGGTATGGTGTTTATAATCCAATCGCTGCATACAATGTGATCAAATCAGTAAATAGCATTTCCATCTCCTCAAATAGTACCATATTTTGAAATGTATAGTCAATAGTATAGATAATAGTTGCCCTCTTGTGCTATATAACTTTAGAACCATGCCCCACCCAACTTCCCCACTATGTTTAGTACCGGTGGAAGCCCCCCTCTCTGTTCCTTTGCCTGGCTCACTCCGTCACCTGATTCAGGGTTCTGTTGAAACATCATTTCTTCAGGGATCTCTCCCTTGACAGCCTTTCCAAATTGGACCCCAGGATCATCCACACATCATCTCCCCGTTTCACCTGCTTCATTTTCCCTCATAGCACTTATATAATCAGGGTCCTTCAGAGACATAGAATCAATAGAATATTTCAATATATAAATATAGAGATTTATTTTAAAGAATTGGCTTATGCAACCGAGGGTATTGCCAACTTTGTAATTTGTAGGGCAGGCCAGCAGTCTGGAAAAAATCAGGCAGAATTTCTGTGTCACAGTATTAAAGCAAAATTCCTTTTTCTCTGTAGAAATCTCAGGGGTACGTTCTAAATGCCTTCCTCTGATTGAATGAGGCCCACCCACATTACTGAGGGCAATTTTTATTGTTTTGCAGGTATTGCCTCTTTTCTTTTTTTTGTCAGTTGCTTTGCAACTGACCTGAGATGTTCATTATAAGTAAAAGATAACTCATATCAATGTGTCAACTAATGTTTAACCAACCACGGGGCCCTATTGCCTAACCAAGTTGTTACATAAAATTGAACCATTGCAGAACTTATATGTTATGGCGTTTGACAGGCATTGATTTAATTGTTTGAAATAAGTCTCCGTTACTAGAATGTAAGGGCCACAAGAGCAAGGACACTGTGTTATCCAACACCGATTCCAACATTGTGTATAACCGTGACTGGTACATCGTGAACACTGGCTAAATTAGTAGGTCAGGTGCTTTTCTTGTCTTATATAAAGCAATCTCCTTAGACCACAGAGTCACAGGCAGCATTTGGAGAGTGCAGCTGTTTAAGAAAGAGGTTCAACTAGTGAGAACTACTGAGCTATTCTAGAAAACAGCCCTCTGATGTGCTGATATGTACTTGTTCAAGTTCTCAGGATTAACAAGAGCTGATATTTGAGTCTCAATCTTGGGACAGGAAAAACTGACAACTTCAACCAACCAATATGCCATTCCAACAGCAAGTACTTAACTTGCGTGTGAAAAAAAGAAAACTCATGTTGAAAGTTATTTTTATGTTTTGCAAAATAGCAAACAAGTCCTATAGCAAATTATCATTCAGTATAAAAATACTGCACATTAAGATATCTACTCACCAGCTTAAGTTAAAACTTTATTTAACTTTTAGTTTTAAGGGCTAATTTTAAAGTTTTGATTAAGAGGTTTTAAAAACTTCATATATATCTTCAAGGAAGGATTTTTTTTTTCCTTAGCTAATTTGATACAGAGTGGGAGGAGATGGAAGTGACAAACATCAAGGGACTCTGGAGTTACAGACCGAGCACCTGGCAGATTTTAGGACATAATATACTCTGGGGATAGAGTCAGGTGGTTTGGAAACAACATATTTTTCAAATTGTAATATGGGTTTGCCAAGGCAAAATTAAGAAAGTCAGACTTCCCAGACAACAGAAAGAAAATGTAAGTTTATTTGATTTCAATAGCTATTAAAAGGTTTTTGCACAAATGAACCCTACAGCTCTTCCAGGTTTGGGAATTAAGATTGCAGCTAATGCTTTGGACTTGAGAAATCTTATTGGATAACTCTTTAAGGTGGACCTTGTGAGATGAACTTATGAAGTTTCATATACCACCATATTTAACTTTATAGTCTCTGGACCTGAATGATCTTTCTCTTTTTCTTTTGCATGACAACTCTATTTGAGCATTTGATGATTCTGAGATAAGCAGGATAAGGAGAATGATACCATTCCTAGCTCACCAGAATGGAAACTGAGGCTCTGACCAAGTTACCTGATAGATTTTTACACCAACAGCTTCAAGAAATAAAGGTTACCTCATACATACTTGTATCAGTCTTGCCAACTCTTTGGGGTTTCTCTTTTCCATTGTTCTTTGTTTCATTAAACACACTAAAACAAAACAAAAAAGACAGACTCGTGTTAAAAATTAGGGCAGAATATTTGATATGAATTTAAGTTGACACAAATTACAACAACTCCCAATTTGGCAAAAATTACAACTAATAGGATGAGAACAGAAGGCAGAGAAGTTCCTGCTCTGGGGCGGACGATACATTAGCACAACACTTTTGGCAATAATGGTATCAAAGACTTTTGAAACTTGCAAACGTTTTGATCTTCCTATTCCCCATTTAGAAATGTATTAGAAATATTCAAGGATTTGTGTAAAGGCTTGGTGGTATGGCCATTTAATAAACCTTGTTTAGGAGAATAAAAATATGAAAATCACCTAAGTATCCCATATTAGGAGATTGATTAAATATACTATGATACATCCTGACTCCAGATTATTGGACATCCACTTAGAAAGAGGTTAAAGAAAACTTACATGGTACCATAGGAAGATGTGCAAGATACATGTTTAAATTAAAATTTAAAACAGTATTCTGAGTAGGATCCCACCTTTTTAAAAAGCATGAATAGAAAGAACAAAAGGACTGAAAAATTACATGCAAAACTGTTCATAATGGAGGTCCCCAGGGAGTAGATTTGTGAATGATGTTGGTTTTTTCTATCTGTAGTTTTATACTTTTTAGTTTAAGTTTATATTTCTTTTGTAAAGAGAAAAAGTAGGGTTTTTTTTTCTTTTTTATCACTGACACTTGATTTAGTAAGTCCTAATTGGTTGTAAAGTGATTTATTCTGCATGATTTTATGTATATTTAATGATCCTTTTGTCTTCCAGGACATCTCACAGACTGGCTTGAAGGTAAAAAATTTTGGAACTCCCAGATCTTTAAAGTAGCTTTTATATACCCTAAGGAACTACCTTCAAAGATCTCACTTAATATGTTCCCAACCCATGATTTGCAGGTGGCTGGTAAAATGATTATCTAGTACAAAATGATGACTGGATTCTCTTTCTCGGTTTCAATTATGGTCTTGGGATAGCATGTCCTCCACCCACCAAGGTGGAAAAAAACCCTTGTGAAAGGCACTGGCTGGTGATTCTAAAACAAAAAAGCCCTAATGGAGGGTAATAGGCTGGAGCACCTGTGACAGAGTCAGTATTCTAGTTTTGCTGGACTTGAGATGACCAACATATGTCACTATCTTAGAATTACAAAAACATGGGAATTCAGAGTTGGGTAACACTCATGGGATTTTTTTTTTTTACCCTCATCGTATAAATAACAAAACCACAGCCCAGTAAAGCTAAATGATGCATTTAAAATACAGACCCAGTTAGTATCCAAGCCAGGACTTGACTTCAGATCCTCTCACCTTTAGACCAATGCCATTTCCAGGATCAGGGTTCCATACCATAACATTGATTAACTGGAGCAAGGTTTTTAACCTCCCTGACCCTTGATACGCTTATCTATAAAAAGTAAACAGTCATATCTACTTGTAGAGTTGTGGAAGAAATTAAATAACATTACTTAAACAAACAGCCCCATGTCAAAATCTGGACTCCCTAGGATTTGACAGACCACAGCATTTCCAAGAAAGAGGTTTGGGGAACATCAAGGGACCAAGATGATCTAGGCTGTCCAGGATCCATGGAGATGGATCCTGGACAGCCTAGAGGAAGGGAGGAAGCAATGCTCTTTGCTGGACATCAAGTGGCAGGAGCTGGGGAGGTCAATGAGATGACCTCTGAGACTGAGATGACCTCTGAGACTATGGCTGGGGTGAAGTCAAGCAGCAATTGGAGAGTTGGGAACCCAAGAGGTTAACAAACTGAAGCCGGAGGAGGTTTCAACAGCCACCAACGTTGCCCATTGAGACTGGGTGACACAGAAGACTGTGGGTGAGGGCGCCCCTCAGCTGCAGGTGTGGAGGGTGTGCAGAACCCTGAGCCAGGGGTCCCTGAAGCACCTGCCACCCACAGCTCAGCATTTCGGCTGAATTCCCAGCCAGAACAGAGACTTGGGGACTGCCTCTTGTCATGATCTTGACAGGCTGGTATGTCTGAATCCAGGGAGCGCTATTCATCACAGGAGACCCGGTGCTTCTGGATCTCCCTCTGGGGAGAGAATGAGTCTACCTGCCTTCGCCCTCAAGGGCTTGTTTGTTCTCTACCCAGATTCCCAAATGCCGTCAAGCCTCCCCCTGGTGCCAGCCTGCGCCTCACATTTGGAGAGGCTGTGATGCTGCTATCCATTCTGCAGTCTTTGTACACATCAAAACAAACAAACAGAGACCCAAACACACCCCAGCAGGCTTATTGTCAGAGAATTAGCTCCCATGCTGGCGCAGCCAGACGAATTCAGATAAGAATAGCTTAAAATAAATCCTCCCAGGCAAACTGGTCACAGGCCAGAGCTATGGGATAACTTCTGGCTACCACCATATTCTGTACACATGTTCTGTTATCCTAAAAGATTTTATTTCACATTTTTAAAGGGAGCCAGAGATAAAAGGAAAGAGAATTAAAATTGCCTTCTGCCTGAAACCTGAGGTAGTGGAGGAGGTATTTGGTGGAGTACTCAGACAGCATGGTTGAACATTCGAGAGCACCTGTTTATGGTTATTTTTTGCCTCCAGGTAAATATAAATATGATCTTCTACTGCTAGCAGCTTCTCCTTTCTACAAACATTAACCACATGCATCAGTTGGAATGCATTGGACTCCCAGGTCAAGCCTGTGGTTCCCGCCTCTGTAAATATCTGGCCCTCCTCTGTAACCTTGAAAGCTACCTAGAAACACTCCTTGACATTTGGTGCCAGTTTAATATCCTAAACTTATCTTCTGGGACCACCTCGGTGGTTACAGAAAGAAAAATCATTTTCATCTTGTAGCTAATCAGGTGGATTCAAAGCTGGTACCTAGATTATTCTTAAATACCTCTTCCTTCAGGGAAATCTGAGTCTAACATTGTGACATTACATTTGCCAGTTTCATATTATTATAACTATGGTTTCGACATCCCTGTGTCTGACTGTGTGGAGAGACGGTGACCCAGCAAGGGAATGAGGTATAGAATTAGGAAGGAAAATAAATGCTGTTTAGCTGGTGACTCAGAAAATATGTATGAGCCTAGCTTGTGGCAGTTCTATTTTCTTTCTCAGTGAATTTTTTACAGGCTGGAAATCACCTTGATTATTTAAGAAGCAAAGAGGGGTTTGATGCCAACAAGCCCTTATCCAATTCATGGACCAATTAGTGAAACAACTTTTTCCAACCTATAATTCTAAAGCAAAAACTTGCTTTCTCTTAGAACTGTCAATCTAGGAGTCATCAGGAGTGGGGAATCATATATTTGTGGAGACAAACCAATCTACAGTTAAGTTTTAACCACTGAGTGAAGCTGATCAGGTAACTTACCTTCTGGTGTTTTAGTTTTGTCATTTATAAAATGTTTATAACATCCAGGTGTGGCAGTGCACACACCTGTAATCCCAGTGGCTCCAGAGGCAGGAGGATCACAAGTTCAAAGTCAGCCTCAACAACTTAGTGAGGCCCTGAGCAACTTGGTGAGAACGTGTCTCAAGAAAACAAAACAAAAACAAAGAAAGAAAGAAAGAGAGAGAGAGAGAGAAAGAAGCTGGAGATGTGGCTCAGTGATTAAGTGCCTCAGGGTTCAACCCCTGGTACCCCAAAATAAAATAATAATAATAACAATGAAATGGTTATAACAATTTCTACTTTGCACGCTTATTCTGATGGTTAAATGACATAATGTATATAAAATAGTACAATGTGCAGTGGAAAGCAGGAAGAGAAGTAACAATAATGATCTCTGACTAGATATAGAGTATGGTGCAAAATTCTTTATACGAAGTGACTCATTTCATCCTCACAATAAACCCATAACGTAGGAGCTGCTATGAAGATTTATTTTTTACATGAAACACAATGAGGTCCAGCATGGTAGAAGTGATGGGAGAGGTAGAAGAATAAATGATACATATAAGAATGAAAGGTGTGGCAATGGTGATGGTGGTGGTGACCTCTAACATTTGTGGAATGCTTAATGAGTACCAGGGCTTGTGTTAGTCTTTTTAATAGTCATTACTACAATCTTGTTCATCTCTTATAATTTATGTATGAGATAAGGTACAATCTTTAGCCCCATTTTATACTGAAGGAAACAGAAGTACAGGGAATATTAAAAACTTGCCCAAGGTTATACAGCTGTTCCGTGGCAAGATTGTGACAAATTCATCTCTCTTTGACTTCAGAGTCTCTGATCTTAACCACAAGCCCAGTGATTCTCAGAGTGTGGCCCCAGAAGCCTCATCAGCAGCACCTGGGAATTTAGAGACAGACAAATTTTCAGTTCCCACCCAGAACCTATTCAATCATGTGCTCTGAGGGTGGAGGCCAGCACCTGTCATTTCACAAACCCTCCAGGGGATTCGGATGCCTGCTCAAGCTGGATAACCCGCATGGACTCTATTGCTCCCTTGTAGGCTGGGTAAACCTATTCTATAGACTTGATTTGACTTTTTCAGTGTGATTTAGCCTTTGTGTTTGGTTACCTCCTGAGCAAAACCTATCATCTCATTCTTTTTGGCCTCTATTATTTATTGCCTCCCCACCCCGCTGTGTGGCATCAGTAATGAAAATTTGGGTTTTTTTTGTTTTTGTTTTTGTTTTTGGCACTGGGGGCTAAGGATTGAACCCAGGGGTGCTTTTCCACTGAGCTATGTCCCCAGCCCGTCTTGTTTTTGAGACAAGGTCTCACTAAGTTGCTTAGGGCCTCGATACATTGCCCAGGCTGGCTTCAAACTTGGGATCCTCCTGCTTCCACCACCACACCCACCTGCCAGGAGTAGAATCTAAGTGTGCTTCTTTTTCTATCCTTTAGAGAGCTGTTCTCATATGCCTTCCATAGGAGGTGACCAGCAAGATAACTCCTCACAACTTGTTCGTTAGTGGCTGAATTTGCTTTGAGATAATTTACAATGGAGATAATTATATCACTCACCTTTAAAGATGTAATGAAGATTAAGATAATTCATGTGTAAACTATGAGTCCTGTGCTTAACACATTTAACTACTTAATAAATATTATTCTTCTTATTTTGAAAAAAACTTTTTTTTTCTGTAAAGAATTGGGCATCATTCTAAAAGATCTATTTAGGATGAAGAAAATGTTATAAACTAATCTACCGAGATAAACTATGAGAGAGGCAGCTAGTAGCAAAATACCCTGTTTCCCAGGTATTGTCAATTTCAGGAAAGCCTGATAGGAAGTAACTAACCTCCATACAGAAGGTGGCAATTCATCTACCCTTTGATTCAATCAAGGCTACAGGCTCTGCTTAAACAGGTCGTGAATAAATTGGGAACCACGGACTTAAATGCTCTCAGCCACTAATGAGTGATAAAGGAAGAAATAGATACTCTTTCAAATCCATTTTTTTTTCATTTCAGCAGCCCATTAGTTAAAACACTTGCATAGAAAAGCCTCAGCCAGCCTTTCTCTCTGCACCAAACTGCTTCCCACTTCTATTTAAAGGCAGGGAACACTCAAGGGGCTCCAGTGTAAGTGCTGTCAGCCACTGCCCAGAACCTTGGGAGGCATCTCTTGACCTTGTGAAAAGTTAGGACTGTAAAGCAGGTGTTGCACCCTAACTGCCTAAGAGGGAGGGAGGTGGCAGCCTGTGCCCAGTTCATCCTCCCTGAAGTTTTCTTTATTATTCATGAGATAAACTCATGCCTTGGGTTTCACATGAAATCAAAGGGATAATGTATTAGTTTGCTAGCGCTGCAGTAACAAGTACCACATACTAAGTGGCTTAAACAACAGAATTTTCTTCTCTCAGTTCTGACAGCTTGAAGTCCAAGATCAAGGGGTCCACTGGGTCGGCTCCTTTTGTGGGTCGTAAAGGAAAATCAGTTTCATGCTTTTCTGCTAGCTTCTGGTGGTTTTCTGGCAATCTTAGGCATGAATTGGCTTCTATTGCGTCACCCCTATCTCTGCCTTTGTCTTTTTGTTATTGCTGTAGTGGTGGTACTGGGGATTGACAACAGAGATGCTTTACCACTGAACCACATCCCCAGCTCTTTTTGTATTTTATTTTGATACAGGGTCTCATTAAGTTGCTGAGGGTCTCAGTAAGATGCCAAGTCTGGCTTTGACCTTGTGATCTTCCTGCCTCAGCCTCTCAAGCTGCTGGAATTATAGACATGTGCCTAACTTCTGCTTTTGTCTTTACATGGTGATCCTCAGGCATGAGTACCTGTGTGTATATTTCTCCTTTTGACAAGAATTCCTTTCAGATTGAATTAGGGACTCATCACACTCTAGTATGACCTCATCTTAACTAATAATGTCCTCAACAACCCTGTTTCCAAACAAGGTCACATTCTGATAGGGGTTAGGACTTTGGCATGTGAATTTTAGGAAAGATAAAATTCAACTTAAGACAGATGGTGAATGAAACCGTAGGTCCACCAGGCTGCACTTCACACACTGCCATGTGTACACAAATCCCCTGGGGATGTTGCTACAATGCAGATTGTGTTTCCTTTCAGTATTTCTGGGGTAGGACCTGAGATTCTGTATTTCTAGCCAGCTCCTTGAAATGCTGCTGCTGATACTCTGAATAGCAAGATCCCGGAGGAATTTCATGACAGTTTATTCTTATTTCCTGTTTCTCATATCTACTGTGATTCTTCCTAAGAGCTTGCAGTTTACCACCTCCTCAACTGTAATCATATTTCAGAGGTAACCAAAGTTCAGGACATAAAATATGATCAGATTCACAAAATTCAGAGTTGTTTAGAACCATCCCTGTCTGAACTAGAGGGAGCTAAATGTCTCTGATACAGAAAATCTTCTCTGGATTTTTCCACAACTTTGGCCCATTCATGTCATCTTTCCACCTCTCAGAGCTACTAGTGCAGTTTGGCCATGGTGGTCTCTGTGTGGTATGATCCTCCTGAGATCCCACTCATTACAGACTACTTGAGGATGGGCTAAGCTTTCCTTGGAGCACTTCAATAAATTAATACCTCAACTGAAGGGAAAATATTTGCAGCCTATGTTACACACCAAGTATTAGCATGCAAACACATAAAGAACGACTACAAATCAATCTACTCAACATAAAAAATGGCCAAAGGTTAGGAGGAGGGAATTCACCTAGGAGGAAACCTCAGTGACCAAAAAGCAGGTGAAAATAGTTTTGTTCCCATTAGTAATGGGAGAAGTTCAAATTGAAACATTAAAGCAAGATCATTTCTCATTTTTTTTTAGAGGAATGAACATTTCAAACATTAATTGATGGCAGGAGTGTGGAGAAGTGGGTATTCTGGTTCATGGACAGAAATATAAATTAGAGGCAAATTTGGCATGGCTGCTACATCAAACGTGCATAATTCCTGTATCTGTGGAATTCCACTTCGTGGTATCTGCTCTACAGAAATTCTGATGTGGACACATAAAGAAGCATGTTTAGGGGCAGTAACTGAAGTATCCATTATTAATACCAGCCAAAATTGTTGACAATCTAAATGTGTATCAGTAGGGAAATAAACCATAGCGTGGACACACCACACAGCCATTAAAATGAATAACAGGAGAAAACATTTCTTGGCTACTTACAATATAACAGATCCTGTTATAAGTGCCTTTCATATATTGACTCTTTAATATGTAACAAAAACCCTCTGACACAGTTACCATCCTTATCCTTATTTTAAACATGCTAAGTAACTTTCTCAAGGTCATTTGACTGGACAGAAATGAGATGGGAACCCAGCAGGATACATATGCTCTTAACCATATAAGATTACCATATCCAGACCACCAGTGTGATCTGGACAGTCTCTATGTCCTGGTGTAGAAAGATCTCCTCAGATGTATTAATGAATGAAAAAGTAAGCTGCAGAATAGTCATATGACCTAATATCGTCTATGTGAGGAAATCCCAACCACTTACAATATTTTATGGGGACCTGTAGAGACATGCACGTAAGTGCAGAGAAAAGTGCTACAACAGATGCCAAAGCAGGGTTGCCTTAGAAAAGGGGAAGGGAGTAGCTCTGGGGATTGCAGGGATGATACAAAGGGCATTCCCGCTCTTATTTGCAGAAAGTATTTTTCTTAAGAATTTATGTTTATTTGTTATTTTGTAAATTAAAGTTAATTTCCATGATGTCAGTTTTTAGTCCTGCCCCGATTAAGCTCTGCTGTTTCTGTACAGAAATGAGCATCCACCACATTCCCTTCTGGCCTCCCAGGGCAATGATTCCTCCCCATCCCACTCAATCTGGCATTTGCGCAGAGATGTTCTCCAAGCACATTACCTTTCCTTTATGGCTCCCATCATCATCACTATTTGTTTATCTTTAGTTGAGGTGTTATTTATTAGCCCTGTGGCAGTTGTTTATGAAGGCTCCTGTTATAATTGGGAAGGAAAGGAAAACTTGGGTTTGAGACAGGCTGGGAGTCTAACAGCCACAGCATGGTTTCAAGTGACGGATGGCAGGGGATAGGGAGGATTTGGGAAAATTACTACATCCTTTGAAATCTTCTGCTAGGTCTAACACAAAATCCTCAATTGCCCTGACAACCCCAAATGGTTTTACATCTGAATTCAAGTTTATCCCAGTCCATTACCTTGTCCTCGCATTTCCCCCTACCTGTGCCCAAACCATTCCTCTAACCCAATGAACACAAGGCTTGTAGAGAAATGGAATTTATAATTGATTTTTATTTATTGAGCATGCAGATGTACTAAGTAGTGCCTGGAGCAGATAGACAGCAGATTTAAATAGTCATTTTTCATTTTTAGGCTGAAGCCAGATGGCCAGTTCTACTTGCTGTTGCATCTAGCACATTCTGATTGGCTGACCTGGAAAAGGACATGCTCACAGCAGATCCCAGCCCTGTCCTCTCCTCCTCCACACTTAAAGTCACATTAAAAAAAAAAAAATCATCTCCCCTACCAAAAGCATGCATACCTTATAGGACTTAAATTTCAGGGATTCTTTTCTGCTTGACCTCCAGAATACATTGAAGAAGAAAATTATATTAGATGCTGTGTAATCCCAATAGACATAGCTTTGATTCCGTATTCCTTATGTAGGTGCTATCAGCGGGGATTGTAGGCCTAAGGCTACGGGTAGAAACAAGAAAACTGCTAGGAGAAAAGAAAGGAAAAATCTTTGTGATCTTAGGCTGGACAAAAAGTTCTTAGCTATTATATACTATACCAAAAAAACTAATCCTTAAAGGAAGAAAAAAACCTGATAAATTGTACTCTATCAAACTTGAAAGTTTTGTATATCAAAAGACACCACTAATATAATGAAATGAAAAGCCACACACTGGCAGAAATATTTGCAAACCATGTATTCAATAAAAGGCTTTAGGGAGAATATATGAAAAGAAATACTATCACTTATAAGAAGACAGATAACTCAATTATAAAATGAGCAAACAATTTGATAGACATTCCATCAAAAGAGAAATATAAATGGCTAATAAGCATATAAAAATGCTTGACATCATCAGTCATCAGAAAAAATGCAAATTTAAATCACAGTGGGATACCACTACACCCAGAAGAATGGCCCTTGTTAAAAAGAGAGACATTGCCAAATATAGGAAAGGATGTATGTGGAGACACTGGAATCTTCTGGAGGAAGAATGTGTGTAGAGAAACTGTATTGCTGGTGAAAATATAAAATCATACAGCTATTTTGGAAACAGTTTGGTAGAATTCTAAAAAATTAACCTTTCTATGCTACCCAGCAACTTTCCATCTAGAAATCTAGACAAGAGAAAACTGTATGTCCACATAAAGCCATGTACCCAAATGTTCCTAGAACATTATTCATAACCCAAAAGTCTATCAGCTGGCCAATGGATAACAAAATATGGTGTGCCTGTGCAGAAGGATATTATTAAGCAATAAAAGGAAATGAAGAAAGGAAATTCTTTCTATGATATAAATGAGCTTCAGAAATATACTCAATTTAAAAATTCACACGTGAAAGACTACATATTGCATTATTCCATTTCTTTGGGATGTGTAGGAGAGGCAAAGTTATAACAACAGAAGGCAGATCACTGATTGTCTAGGACTGGGGGCTGAGATTAATTAGAAACAGGTATGAGGAAATTTGGGGGGTCATGGAAATGTTCTAAAATGAGATTGGTCGCAATAGTATATTTACTAAAAATTTACTGGCATTCACCAGTGTACTGGTGAATTTTATGGTATGCAAATTATATTTCAATAAAATTGTTTTTTTTTTAAAAAAAAAAAAAGAAAAGAAAATTAGTAGTATTTCCCTGTGTCTTGACCTGTGCGGGTCATTTGATCTATCACTCCAATACTAGCTAAGTTATTTGCTAACCACATTAACCAAGACCTTTTGTCTTCAGGGAAGTTCATTATTCACTCCAGGGATTGACCAGTGTTCTGTATCATTTTAAAGACAGAGTACCAAACTACTAAAGGGCAGAATAGATAACAAAGATGCTACTCAATCATATAGTGGTCACAATTCCGAGAAAATTTAGCTTGCAGGAAAAGTAGTTCCAAACCTATTAGCTACTTAAGGAGGTCCTGATAAGTGCTGCTGACATTTTTGTAGACAAATATTCCCTTTTCTTCATCCATGGCTAAAACTGTTCTTTCAGATTAATTTGACCATTTTATAGCTTCTCATTATTGAGAAGAGTGGCCCAGCAAGCGGACTGGAGAAGTCAACATGGACTCTAGATGGAGCCAGAAATCATAGATTCAAATTCTAACTCCTATCACTTAATGAATACATGTTGGTGCTTGGGAAATTATAAAGTACTCTGGGTGCATTGGTTGGCGTATTAGTCAGCTTTTCATTACTGTAATAAATGCCTGAGATAATCAACTTATAAAGAGAAATTATATTATTTTGGTTCATCATTTCAGGAGTTCCAGTTCATAATCCATTGGCCCTATTGCTTTGGATCTGTGGCAAGGTAGCATACCATGGCAGAAGTGCCTGCAGATCAAAACTGCTAACCTCATGATCATGATGCAAAAGAGAAAGAGAAAGGGACTGGGTCCAACTTCCCCTTTCCAGGGATGCTCCCAGTGACCTAAAGACCTCCATCTAGACCTTACCTTACTTGCTAAAGGCTCTACCATCCCCCCAACGGTATGATTCTAGGGACCAAGTTTTTACCACATGGACTTTTGGGTGTCACTTAAGATTCAAAACATAGCAGCTGATATTATTGTCATTCAATAACTCTTGTTTCCAATTTTAGGTGGTTTACTTTAAAATCAGTATGTATGGATTTTTATCAATAGGAATCCACATGTACCCAATTTCCAATTGAACTCATTATCTGCTTTCCCAAATTTTCTCAAATCTTGTCTTATCCAACAGGTTTCCAATCTCTGGTTCCCCAGCGAGGATCCTGATTTCCAGTCAGACCATCCTCTTCACTGCCCACTCAGCCTTGCCTCCCTCTTGCCTTACATCAGGTCCTTATTTTACTTCTAAATACTTCCTTCAATGGTCATCTCATGGCTCACTCTGTAAATGGCAAAGTAGGAGAAAGGTTGTCCTTAGTATTCCCTGTGCTCCTCAGACTGTCCATTTTCCTGAACACCCAATCTTGGGCTCCCCCCAAACAGGTCTTAAATTCATCCCTCTTTTTACCAGCTCATCCACGCTACCATTTCCTATGATGTTCAGACCTCAGATGCTTTTAGGAGCTGATACAGTAATTCACATTATGAAAGAAATATCTTCACACATTTGAGCCCTCTTATGACTAGACATCTCATTTTTTAAAAAAATGATCACCTGTGAAACAAAGCTTTGGCCCAGCAATGACTAATAATATATAATGTCACACAAGTAGGAAGGGGTATGTGGTAGAGGAGGGGTATACAAGAACATCATCCCAAAGCCCTTGACTTCACCCTTTATGAGTTCCCACTTGCTATACCTGTTGAAATGTCATCTGGGAACTCTGCAATTGGAGTCCCAATTCTTCCCTAGAGCAATACTCCTGGAGGCACTAAGGTTTAGGAATAAGAAAGACCTGGATCCAAATTCTGTCTTGGCTGATGACTAACTACATGACTTTGGGCATGTCACTCAAACTCTCTGGGCCTCCATTTTCTTGTGTGTACATTGGGAAGCATGTTGCTTATTCTGCAGACTGGTTGTCATGTAATAGAAGATGTGAAAAAATAATAATAAAATAAAAAATTGATAAACTCTAAGAAAAAAAAAACAAAAAAAACATGCAAAATACCTTGCAACAGTATCTATTACATAGTAAGAGGTGAATTCAGAGATAGCTTATTACCTTTTGAGTTCTCGCTATTGAGTAATTCCATTAGTGTATGCTACATGTCCTTGGCCAGTTTTCAAAGATTCAAACTTTGTCTTATCTTTCCTTATTTTTCCCAATAATAGTGATTCCCTTATTTGTGTGTGCATTTGTGTGATCCCCGTATTTGTGTATGTATTTGTGTAAGTTTTTTTATGTTCACATCATTCCATAAGGTTTTTGATATGACCTTTATCTTTAAATGAAGCATTCTAAAAAAAATAATAAACCTCAAATTTGCTTTTAGTCCTTAAGTAGTATAAATCTATATACAAATTCAAAGCTCAAGAGGTCATTTAGTCTACCCAAAAGAAGCCATTGGCTTTTTCTTTCTTTTTTTTAATCCAACAGATCTCTAGTAATATAATCCTTAAAGATAGAGACTTTTATGATGTGCTTCTAAATGCATTATTGTTGTAATCCAAACTGTTCTTTCTTTTGTGACAAAGTATTCAATCTTTACAAACTCCTGACTAGTTTAGATACCAGTCTTTTTCGAGGACACTTTTTTGAAGGAGGTCTCTTTTGACCTGAAAAATAAAAAGTGTTTACTAACTATATAGTGTTATGCATAGGCTGATGTAGTAGTTAAGAGGATAGTTTTAGCCATGGTTTGAATACCAATTTTTATTCTCTCAGAATTCTTTCACCTCTCTCAGCTTCCATTTCCTCATCGGGAAAGGAGATGGTATTTGATTTAAGTAAGGATAAAAGTGAATAATTAATTTTAAAGTGATTAGCATGATGTTTGGCACATAGTATGTACCTAGTTGTCATTCTATTGATAAAGTGATCATTTCAATAGTCAAATATCCTACTAGATACTAATCCATCTCCCTCATGGACCTGGGACTTCACAGATTCCAGAAATCTAAAAGAAAAGGCAGGACACAGAACAGCAAGCATTTCTCTGATTCCTTGTCCCTTCAAGTGTCCTGAGAACAAATAGGACTTTTTTTATTACTGCTTTTTTCTTACTTCTTTTCAAATTGTTGTAAAATACATATAGCATAAAAATTACTCTCTAAGTTGTTCTGAACGAACAGTCTGGTATTGTTAAGTACAGTCACATTGTTGTACCTGGACTCTTCTCCAGAACTCTCTGAATCTTGTAAAACTGAAACCCGTAAAGGGTCCTAGCAAGTACGTTCTACCTTCTCTATGAATTTGATCATCTGGGTACCCCATAATAGTTATATCATACAGATTTCTCCTTTTGTGGCTGGTTTGTTTCACTTAGCATAATGTCCTTAAGGCTCATGCATGTTGTTTGAATTTCCTTCTTTTTAACTATGATAATATTCATTGCATGTAGAAGCACATTTTGCTCATCCATTCATTGCTTCCTCTTCTGGTCTATTATGAATGATGTTCCTATGAACACGGATGTACAACTATCTCTTCAAGACCCTGCTTTCTGAGAGAATAAAAACTGGGATTCAAACCAACACTAAAACTATCCTCTTAACTACTACATCAGCCTATGCATAACACTATATGGTTAGTAAACATATCACCATATCACCAGAAGTGAAATTGCTGCATCATATGGTCATTCTGTTGTTAATTTTGTAAGGAACTGCCATACCATTTCCCTTAGTGTGAACCACCCCTTTAAGATTCCCTTCCCAAGTTCCAACCATCTTCAGAGGCTGTGGCACATGGCTTCACAGCTGTCCCATCTCCTCCTCTCTTGGTCCTACTCACATGGAACTGCCTGCTCTGCAGCTAATAAGGGCCAAAGTTTCCCCCACCTTGCCACTGAAGTTGACATCTGCCACAGATGACTATTGTGTGGGTTGGCATCGTCTGTGACTTGGGTAACATCTCTTGCCACAGCCAAAGCTTGTCTGTAACAATTGGGTGTGTTGAAGGATAACTATGTGACAGGGGCTGGGCTGTGTACTTTGTAGCATGACTTCGTTTAATCCCCAGCTCACCACTTTTGAAATTGGCCTGAATACTGGTCCTTTAGCCCAGTGTGATTTGCTCACTTGCCTGCACATTAGACCCAAGGTCGGAGGAGGGAACTTCAAAATTCCAGTTCTCAGGACAAGTCCCAATTCACAGGACAGGTCCCAATTCTTAGGACAGGTTAATTAAACAGAAATCTTTGAGAAGTTTTTAAAAAGCTTGCCGTTTGATTTCAATGTAAAGTCAAATTTGAGAAACGGAGTCTTCAGGCCCTTGTTCTCAGTTGTTCTAGGAGCACTGAACTCACTGCCAGCTCCTCCCGTATGCCTGCTCTTTAGCCACACCCCAAACTTGCTGAATCAGAATCCTCATTTTCATAAGAACCCTCTGGGAATTCAAATGCCCATTAAGGTTTGAGAAGTGCTGCCTTAGAGCACAGAACATTTAACTGAGACAAATAAATCCAGTAGAGCAATAAAACTCTCACCTGAGGGGTCTCTAAGCTAATCCTAGTCATTAACTAATTCATCTTCCTAACGGGACACCACACCTATTTTAGAGATACAGAAGGAAAGGCATATTTGCAATTTTTAATTATTTGATTGCTTCTTATTGTCGAGTATTCTAATTTCAAGGCTGAAGCATTATGACTCCTTAAATCATCCCTCTTCCTTATAATCCTTAAACCAATTTCTAAAGTAAAAATCAAATGCAGAGGGCAATTCAATGAAGGCCTATCTAGATAGAGGGGAAAAAAAATTCCTTTTTACTCCAGGGCAGGTTCTTGCATGTTTTTCTTCTTGCCTGTTCTACATACCTGATAACCACCAAAAATATTTCCTTTCAGGTTTTCCGCAAGCTTCTGCCTGTAGAGTCCTCTGCAGAGCTTTGGCTTCTCCCAAGAATTCAGCACATCACGTGCACTCAGGTCCTATTTTCCTAGCGCTCTCCTAACCTTTCTAGCTTCCTATTAAAATAACAAATTGCCATTCACCTTTGCCAAGCCCACAAATATTTGTACAATTAGGCAGCAAGCTTTGTAGTTCGAAAGGGAAGAGGGTTCCTTCACATCTTGTGGCGCCAAGCAGATTTTTATGAATTTTTCTTGGTTGTTAAAATAAGTCAGATTAGCAAGATCTAAAAAATAGGGCAACTGTGAAGGCATTCAGCAATATATTGAGGCATTCTATTTAAGGGACGTATAATTCAACATCTTCCATAGGTTGAAGTTCTCAGTAGCTTCCAGGGAGGTGGCCCATAGAGAAATTACCAGTAAGTCATTAAAACAAAAGGTTTTTTTAAAAAAAAACAAAAAACTGGATTTTAGAAAATTAACAATAAAGGAAAATGCCTGGGATGAAATCTGAAGCCCTAAAGGGTGACCAAGGTGAAGGCTTTCTGACCCCAATCCTATTAGTCACCTTTTCCAAGGGATATTGTGAGCTAATCTTCTGTAAGTGATACATGCAGCCCTCTATTCATGGCTACATCCTGACCAGGCCACAGCCTTTTGTTTCTGGTTCTGGTGGCCAGTCACAAGGCAGAAGTAGGCCAGGGTTCAATGGAAGCCAAGTTCCACGCTTGGAGCAGTTATGGTGAGTGCCATCCGCTTCCGATGCTTCTTCTCAGGGTAACTCTTCCAGTGCCTCCTTCTTTCTGGAGGGGTGAAGTAAATTATCCTTACGATGCATGTCTCTCTCCTAAAACAAGGCTTTGTGAACAAAACCTCGCCTCTTTTGAAGGGAAAGCAAAGAGGGGAGGTGGGCCACAGTAGATGTTCCATAGGAGGGAGAGGAAATTATTACCCTTGGAAATAAGGTCAAAGCCAACAGCATGAACAGTTATCTTCAGAGGACGCTTGACTCACACTTTACTCAGGCAAGGAAGAGCAAATGGAAAGGGAAAAGATGGGGAAAAAAAAATTCTACCAAAGATCAGAATTTTGGAAAATGAATGAAGGTCAACCAGGCTGTTCCTTCTGGGAAATCATTAGGCTTGCAAGCTTTGCAGAAAGAACTTGTCCAATTTATTATGAGCACCCAGGATGAGCATCGTCACCTGTCCCTTCCTTCAGTTTTCAACAAGCTCCCAGGCTCTCTTCCTTACCAAAAGAGTGGAATCGAAGTTTTCTGGCCACAGTAGAAACATTCAGATTCCCTCTGGAACTCTGTTAGAAATTTTGCTGGTGTTTCCCAGGCCTCCTTTGCTTAGCAAATTTGGTCAAAATCCATTAGTTTTCTGCCTTCTGCATTCTGCATTCTGTGAGGGAAGAGACAACATTACTTGAAGGTTTTCTTGAGGATCTCCTTGTAATAATCTAGCAAAGGTTTCCATGAAAATAGTGCTTCTGGCCTTCCTCACAGTCCCCCAATTTCTGATGCATTCACTCTCAAGGGAATTTGAGGAGGGCAGATTAGGCCCCCAAATGTATTTGGAGTCGTCTTTTCTTCTCTTCAGTGGCTTAGCCACTGTTAGTCAATCACACTTCGTATCTGAAGTCACTTTTCCCCAAGTAAGCTTGTGTCTCCAATGATTCCTCACAGCTCCTACAGGAATCTCTGCTGTCTTCTGGAAGTCCACACTCCAGGCCACTCAGAATGTCCAGCCTTTAATCTCTGGCAGTACTCCAGGTGAGGCTCCTTAGTGCATATCCCATGTAGAGACCACAGAATTCAGTGGCCTGGCCACAAGCATGCTCATCTGCATGGCCACAGATGACTACATCGGGTATTATTGTCCATGACAGCGAGGTGATAGTGTTACTAAGAGAATGACAGCCAACTTGTCTCGAGTCCTCATCACATGCCAGGATGATTACGAGTGCCTTGTATGTATTAATTACAAATGTATGAGATACATTTAATCCTTACAGAAATTAAATGGCTATTATCATTCCCATTCTAATGAGATGATAAATTGAGCTACCGAGAAATTTAACAACTTGCTCAAATTCCCAAGGGCATAAGTGACACGGTCAGAATTTGAACCCGTTGCTTCGGTACCAGAGCCTGTCATGTTCTGAGCACTATCTTATTCTGAGAATCAAACTTCATTTTTTAGGTAACTGAAGCAGTTAAACCCAACAAATCTAAAAATGGAAATTACCCAACTCTCCTAATGGCAGGGACATTCCAAACTAAGCATGTCTATGAGGGTCTCACAATATGGGAAGGGTGCTGATCTTGACCACCTAGCACTTGCCACCTAGCACCTGCCATGTGGCAGAAGCCAAAGTCAATGCTTCCAAGAAACACCCTCTCTGAGGAGTATACATCCTTCCCTAAGAGTCCTTGGTCTTCATGAGGACTTTTTTCCTTCTGTTATCAAAATGAGACTAGCAAGGCAGTAGACACCCCTCTAGTTTTTAATGTCACTAGAAAGTCAAACATTGGTGTGAAATCACAGCTCTCTTTTCAGTGGCATGCTCCTATACTGCTCAGATGCTTCATGCTTCCCCCAATTCATGATTAAATTCCATAGTTATTGGACAAATTATCCAAACATTCATTTTCTCTAAAATTTACAAAGCAACCAGATTAGAAGTAGAAAAGACCATTATAACTAATAGATTTGAAAGAAATCTATTTCTTTTGTTGCTATTCTTCTTTGTTTTAAATACACCAAATTAATTCTTGATCTAGCCACTTGACAAAATTGATGATAAATCTAACTTTGGTCTATTTTCAATTTCAAGGTTCTTCTTCTCCTACCTTCACTTATACAAGATCTTAGGGGTGTGAACATCCTGAGCAATAAATGAAGACCTAGGATCTCAGGCTATTTTGCAGTTTTCTGTCAGGCCTGCATGGATTCTGTAAGATTCTAGCTCTGCTGTCATCCCAGCTCCCTCAATATTAAGCTCAGTCTCTGGCACTTTAAGCCAGTGGCCTGAAGGCCCAGACTACGTGATCACCATGCAACTAGCTTCATGGGGAAATTCACTCAGCAATCTGGTTTCTCTTCCCTTTGGTGCTCAAGATTTTCTGTCTTCTCTTCCTAGCCTCCAGAATCATCCAGAAGTTAGCTAATATTCTTATTTCTTGAAGAGCAAAAAGCCACTTCCCATCTCTATTTATGACAATACAGTGGAAACTCCCTGCTGAAAGTATCTCTCCATTTCATTGAACAAACACTACAGAATAGCACTATATAGCACTTGTTATATAGTTGTAAGCACTTTACTTATTTTAACTCTATCCTCCCAATACTCCTGTGATGTAAGTACCATTATTATCTCCATTTGACAGAGGAAAAAATGGAGGCATGTAGAGGTCCAATAACTCACACAGGATCAAAGAGCAGTGGAACCCGGATTCAAATACTCTACTTGCTGTGAAATATTTGACACTGTTATCCACTTCCCCATCACTAGTCCATCTCAGCCAGGAGAAGTCAATCTTTTAGGAACACAGTCCTGGTGTCTTTCAACCAAGAGAAAGCAGGAAGATGTTAATTCTCTGATTAGCCTATAGAAGAAAAATTTGCCACTACTGCAGACTTCGGGTGCATTTCTCAGAAAATTATTGTGTTAGAGAAACAAATGTCTCTAAGGCCTAGACTCAGGCAAGAGGATCCTGAGATAAATCACCATGTGGATGGGGAAGAGCCAGGCTGAGTGGAGTGATTCAAGGCCAGTGGTCCTCTTTAGCCAGCTATTTGGAGGATTGGCTTTGCCTTGGGGCAAGAGCAAGTGAGGGATATAAAGAACACCGGAGTCTCCAGCAAATGTTTTAAGCTGGATATTACCCTCCCTCCAGTCTTGAAAGAGATCCAGAGACCTGGGCACCAATTTATACCAGTGACAATGACAACAACAAGCTGGAGGCTAAAGCTCTCCATGGTGGGCCACCCCATGGGCTCTAACACCTGTTGTAGCAGCCACTGGGTTGTCCCAGTCTGTTTTGACACCAGACTACCAGCAGTGATAGTAATCCATGACAGGTACCAGATTCCAGTAGCCGTGTGGCCCTCTTGGCTCAGTGGTGCATCTGAGTGACAGCTACAATAGAAACATGGAACAAACAGGGCTGTTGATTATCATGCACATGTTGTCAGCCTTGGAGTTTCCCGGACTCAGAATACAGTGTGTGGGGAGGGACATTTCATTAGAAAACTTTTACAAAGAGGATAAGGCTTTGGAATTCAAAAGTTTGGACTCAAATTCTAACTCCTATTATTCCCTTACAACTTGCCTACAGGAAGAAAGTATACCTAAGTTTCCATAACTTCTAACATTAGGATCCTGTGACCTATCTCTGTGATTGTTCTTTGCATTTAGTGAGATATTATTTTATAGTTTACTAATTCAATGTCTCGTAGATTTTTGTTATCTGACAAATGATAGAAGTATTACGACTATTATTTCTTAATCTCTCCTTTACCTTCATTTCCTTATCTGTAAAATGGTTTTGCCTCACATGGCTGTTGGGAAGAATAATTAAATAAAACTAAGAAGGCAGAGTGCCTCAAAGAGAAGGCTCCCACCCTATCTGGATTCCTGCAAACAAACCAAACACACCCTCCTCTACATCCATCTCTGCTCCTCAAGCGCCACATGGATTCCTTTTCATGAAACCTTCCTGCAGAATGATTCAATTTTCTCATTTTGGTGGAACTTTTTGAAACGAGAAATACAATGAAACCTGTTATATTGCTTGTCTGTTCCCACATTGAACATTTTCCTGCGTGTAACATTCCTAGTTCCTTGAAAAATGAAAACAACATGGTGTTCTGTGCGCTTTTCAGTCTTCAAAGGACTCTCCTGCCTGCCTCTGGCAGTGGTGACCTTGGACCTGTCTCTTTTGCCTTTGTTGGGTGGTGATTTGCATGCTTTTCAGCAGCTTTGCCCCTCACCCATGTCTGGGTTCTAGCTACCTTGGCAAAGCGAGGGATATTTCTTGTGATTCAGGTGGAAGGCTGACTTCTGGCAGCTTCCATTGCAGCTGCTCAACTTCAGAAAATAAAGAAATGTGAAGGTCTAAGACATCCTTTAAGCAGACTTCCTTATTTTCACACTTGGGTTGAATCTTTGAGGATCAACAATTATAATTACATCGTGGCTTTAATGTGATCATAAAGCAGTAATTCTATTTTTTCAACTTTATGTGCTCTGATATAATTGTAATACTGCAGATCATTTAGTTGACTCAGGCCACTCCAATTTGACCTTTAGGTATCTGTGCCAATAAAGCGTTTAAAAAGTAAAGCAGAAGAACATTTAATTAGTCTTCATCTATAACAATCTGATGAGTTGGGTTAGCTTTGAAATAAAGAAGTTCAATTGCCAAAGAAGGATGCTAATTTTACACTTTACACACGGAGAAGGTCCAGAAATAACCTTCTTACAACATGCTACTTGAAGCCAAGCATTTCAAATCCACTAAATTAAAAGGTATAAGCATCCATGGTCAAATTTAGAAAGCTACTAAAATCTCATAAACCCTTTTTGAAAGTCTATTTGGAGCAATGCTCTCCATTTGCCTTTTACTTAAGTCCAAATACATAGGTTAAAAATTGTATGGTATTTAATTTACATAAGCTTGCTAAAGTTGCACTGTTCTCAGCTGTTAACGGTAATCATATTTTCCTCAGGGTTGTCATTTATTGCCACTCACTCGTTGTGTGCCACGTTATATTCAATAGTGAAAGGGACCACCTTTCACTTGACCCTGATAACCTTCACCTCTAAACCCTATATAGAAAGACCGTTAATACTCCTTGTCTAATTCAAGAAGATAATTCAGCAACACAAAGTGGGATTCAGTGTGAACACAGACATGCATAAAGAGACAATTCTGGGCTGGGGATGTGGCTCAAGTGATAGCGCGCTCGCCTAGCATGAGTGAGGCACTGGGTTCGATTCTCGACACCACATAAAAAAAAATAAAAATAAAGATATTGTGGCCACCTAAAAATATTTTTAAAAAATTAAAAAAAAAAAAGATAGACAAATCCTGGTGAATAGAGAATTATTTAAGCAAAGGAAGTTATGAAACAAAAAAATGAACTCAATGCTCAATGATGAAAGATGATAGTTTTATTGAGTACTAGGTGTTTACCTAAATACTATATCTATATTATTTTATTTATTTCTCACAAATATCATAATAAGCTAGGTTTTGCTGTTAAAGAAAGCTTTAAGTAAAGCTCAAAGACAGTAGGGACTTTCCCTAGGACTCATAAGAAGCAAGAATTCTGGAATCAGAAAACTGTTGCATTTGACGGCATCAGGGTGGATGGACAGAGCAAAGGTGGAGAGAATAAGAAGACAGTCTTCCTCTCTCTTTTCAGAGAAGGTAAAGTGAGAAGGCAAATAAATAAATAAAACTGGGAAACTTCCCACTTTGGCCACACATTTAATAAATTTAGACCATATAGGAAAACTGCCACAGTTCCATGTACAAAAATAGTATGCAAATTCATGAAAAGTCCCATATTTTTATTAAATATGCCCAGTAAACTATCAAAGAATGGAATTGCAATTTATAATTTGCAAATCAATAAAAAGGGAAATATTCAGTTTTAAAAAACATGTTTTAAGGCAAGAAAGGAGAAAAAAAAGCATAGAAAAAAACACATTAGACCCAAGTTTAAGCACATGAATAATTACAATAAATGCTTTGGACAAAATTTTTAAAACACAGAGATTTTCAGTTTGGATTTTAAAAATTTAGCATATGCTACTTATAAAACTACCCAAAGTAGTTCGATAGTAGCATAGAAATCATGAGAATAAAGGGATAAAAGACATACATCCAAAATACTAACAAAAAGAAATTTCTGTAACTATAATCATAACAAATGAAATAAATGTCAAGACAAAAAGCATTCTTAAGGGAAAAAAGGGTTTATTAGTTGGCTATTTCTGCATAACACTCTATCACAAACTTAAGCTATGAAACAGCAATTTATTAGCTCACAAAGGATCCTGGCACAGCGTACCTGGGTTCTGTGCCCAGAGTCTCACAAAGCTGATCTCAAGTTAAGGGTGGGCTGCATCCGCACATGGAGCAACAGATTTACTTTAAGTATCTTCTGATTGTTGGAAGAATCTATGTCCTTGTTTCTGTAAAACTGAGACCTCATTGTTCTTGCTGTTAAATAGGAAAAGTTTTCAGCTTGTAGAAGCCACTCTCAGGTTCTTACCCTGTGATTCTTTCCATCTCCATGAAATCCTATAGACATTTACTTTTTACTAAGTAATTCCATCTCTAGGTCTGTATTCCAAAGCTAGTCTGGTAAGAATATGAAAAAGTATATGCACTAGGATACTCATTCCAGGATTATTTTTTAATAACAAAGGTCCAAAACCCATCCAAATGGCTATAAGTAGATTGTTGAATAAACCATGGTTATTCAAAGGAAGGGGTACCATGAATCTAAAGGGGTTGAGAGATATCATCACATGCTACTATGAGGAGATACTCAAGGTGTACTTGCAGTTAAAAAAGCAAAGTGGAGCCAGGTGTGGTGGAACATGCCTGCAGTCCCAGTGGCTTGTGAGGCTGAGGCAGGAGGATCAAAGCCAGCCTCAGCAATGGTGAGGTGCTAAGCAACTCAGTGAGACCTGGTCTCTAAATAAAATACCAAAAATAGGGCTGAGGATGTGACTCAGTGGTTGAGTACCCCAGAGTTCAATCCCTGGTATCCTCCCCGGTATCCCCCCCGCCCCCCCCCCAAAAAAAGCAAAGTGAATAAAAGTATGTATAGTAAGATACTGTTTATCTAAAGTGATGGATAGATAGATATCAACTTATATTTACCAAATAAGCAACTGAAAAGTTAAACTCTTATTTGATTTTTAAATTTTTTTTTTAATTACCTGTGGCTTATGGGAAGAGAGATGCAAGAAAGGACAAGCAAAGATGCTGGAATTTTTTGAATGTGTCTTACTTGTTGATTTGACTTTCGTGCCATGTAAGTGTTTTTACACACTTTAAAAATAAAAATAAAATTTAAAAAGTAAGTTTTAGAAGCAAAATGAAAACAGAGCCAACACATGCAGAGTTGGTGGCAAAACAACAAAGAGAGAAACAATTTCATGTGATACTAAAATAGTGTAATTTGACATCTCCAAGGGGATGTACCTTACATTAAAAACAGAAGTAAAAATCATAAATTATTTTCAGTGATCATAGTGTCATTGGTAGAGCAGGTGTTGCTATTCTGACCCTGTTGTGAATACACTGTGGGATGAGCAAACTGTAAGCGTTGAGGACTGAATTGCTGGCAAGAGAGAGGAGAGATACAGATTTAAGATATTTTATGTAAAATGACAGTTTATGTAAAAATTTTATGGTTCTGAGTTTGAGTTGGAAGCCTTACTAGGAACTAATGGAATAGACAGCATTGGGTCTGTCCACTGAGAAGAATTGTCTAGAAACATTTACTACCTCCAGCAACAATGATGAGTGCCCAGATTTTAGGATCCCAATACTATTTCTCATTAAGAAAAACCTGGGCAACTTCAAGAAAAGGCCAAATCCAGGTCTGAGGCAGAATATGTATAAAATAAGCCTGAAATATTTTTCAGCAGATAGTAAGAAAGCTACTAAAGTTTACCAGACTCATATCCAAAATATCTTCTTTAGGAAAGAAGAAGCCACTAAAAATGCATAAAATTTTAATTAATTAAAACACTCATGTATGTTTCAATTCATGAGTTCATAACAATTCTTAAAAAACAGGTAACTATTACAAAGGCTAGGAAATCAACTCATTATTTTGAAAACTGATATATAAAGGAAAAAAAAAGAAATATTTAGGCTGCCTTTGCTATATAAATTGTTCCATTGAGTAACCAAAAGTTGATCAGGGAAAATTTTCTCTTTATAGAATTACATCAAATACACAAGGGGAGATAGGATCAGAATAGCAATATTTTTTCAAGGAACAAAGTTGTGAATCTCAATATTAATCGTTAATGGCAGGTCAGAAACAGAAGCCATCAGATAATACATGACTCCTGGTAGAAAAAGAAATATTATCAACCAGACGAGCTTGCCCAAGAAATCAAACCCGAATCAGATCAGGTCTTTGATCTCCCATAGATATCTGTCAATCAAGCATTTGGTGTCCAGATATACAATTTAGTATTACTGTACATGGCATATTCTACTATTAAAAAAATTACAGAGAATGTAGGAACGTGTTAAATGACACCACAGAAATGCCATCAGCAGAGTACAGACTGTGGCAATCTCTACAACAAAATAATGGCACAAGGAGTGAGTGGCGAGGGAATGTATTTCGAGGAAATAGGAAATGTGTGGATCTCACTTGGACCCTGATTCAAACAAATAAACTTCAAAAAATCATGGGGCAATGGAAACTTGAACTGGTTGGATATTTCAAGATATTTTTAAGGAAGATAATGGCATTGTGATTGTGTTTAAAAAAGAAAAAAAAGATAAAGCAACAATGATTCCCTATCAGGGCAGTTTGGTTTCAGCTGAAGAACAAAAGGATTTGTGGAAGTTAAAAAAAGGAGGCTCCCCTAGCCCCTGCCCAAGAATGCACGAGGATATCTATAGAATAACAACAGATGTCCTAGGGAAAAAAAATGCAAAGCCTCATTCTCTCTCAAGATTCTAGGGCTATTCATAAACTGTTCAACTATGGTATGTCATCAAGTGAGTTCGTCTGGTGAATTACAGCCTTCCATCCACTTTGGGATCATCCATTACAAGATGCAACCACCAGGCAAGATGCAGTTAGCCCCTCTCACTAAGTGTTTTCATAAGCAGATTTATAATGAGAGGAAGATGCATTTTTATCAATACTAAGCAGGGCTGCAGAGAACTCCCCCAAATTATTAAGGGTTGTTACAGGGGCAATGTGCAGAGCCTTCTTTCCAACCAGATAGTAAAACAGCCCTGATCCTGCTAGCTTTTTAAAATCTACTAACAATATGAAGGCACAATTTTGTTTTTGTTTTTTTTCTTTCTGGCTGAAGATGGTGGAAATGTTCATCACCCAGTGTGAAGTAATATGTGAAACAGGTGTTTTATTCCCTAGCAGGTAAAATGGGTTTGATTCCTGTGAGATGTAGACATTTCAAGGCTACCAGCAAGAGGTCCAGATGGTGTGTATTTTCATATCTAATATTATATAAAAGATTTCAAATGTATCCTGACTCTTAACAAAACCATAAATTCACAGCTTATTGCCATGCTGAACAGCTCTGGTAGCTACTAATTAGTATTACTGTTTTTGCTTTGCTCTTCCAAGGATCACTAGAATATCTGAGCCTTTTCATATTTAGCTTCCGGTAAAAAGAAAAAAAAATTCCAGGGTAGGAGCCCATCTCACTTAAGGGCCAGCTGCATGTAGAACATTAGAACTTTAGGGGATATACAAATGTTTATGGAGCCACCAGCGAAAACACAGGTTAACCTTTTAAGAAAAAGCACCTCTATCCTTCAGGGCAGATGCCTGTGCCTAGTCATCCCCTATTTGGTTATGTCACTATTTGTGAAATGTTATTGACCATCTTTGAAGAACAATGATACTGATGGCAAGCATTATCGCAGGTTTACGATGAACCTGGCAATTTTCCGATGATGCTACATTACACCTTGTCATTCAGTATTCCTGACCACTCCTGGAGATCACAGTGCGAGCTCTGTGTTACGGATAAGGCAGCGGATGGTTACTGAGCTTCAGAAACCTGCTCCTGAACACACTCAGGTCAAACTAGTGGCAGAGTCCTGGAGGTCCTGGGTGCGCTATGATGCAGAAGGAGCCTGTTGGTAAGAGCTCTGTGGGATATAAAGAAGGCAAGTCAGGTCAGCAAGACAGTGAGTTAGGGTCGTTCCCATTTGAAGAAAGCAACAATCCATGTCCTGATAAAGGGGCAGCCCATGCTTCCTAAAAGTTCCAGGCTTCAGCCTCCTGATTCGGTTCTCCTGCCTCCTATTCTTGGGTGCTAAGCAGCCTGCGAAAGAAACCCCTGGCTGCTTCTTACAAACACTTACTATGCTATATCAAGCAGTGAGGGAGAAAAAAAATATAGGAGCTAGTACTTCAGAGGGAAACTCCAGTGATCGCCCATTGGCCATGTTATCAACAACTTCCTCAGGTTTTCTGTTGAGAAGAATCAGTAGGATCGATTTATTTGATCCTGATTCCGTAAGGGTAAAGCCTCCATTGACACTGTGCAATTCCCAGATCTCATTTTATTCTGTCCTCAAGAGGAAAGAAAGTCACCTTGAATGAAATCAAGCTAGCCAGGTGGGCGTGATGGCGCATGGCTGTAATCCCAGTGGCTGGAGGGGCTGAGGTAGGAGGATCACAAGTTCAAAACTTTGCTGAGGTGATAAGCAACTCGGTGAGACTCTGTCTCTAAATAAAATACAAAGTAGGGCTGGGGATGTAGTTCAGTCGATGAGTGCTCCTGAGTTCAATTCCTGGTTGCCCCCCACCCACCCCCCAAAAAAGCCAAGCTGCTGTTTCTACCCTTTGTGGCTATAAAATTGTCTTTGTGATTTTTTTTAGTCAGTGCTGTCACCTCAGTGGGGCTTGGTGCTGGTGCTCTTATCTCCAGGAATCATGGTGTAAGATAATGTCTAAAGGTCATATTTCTTGACAAATCAATGCCTAATGCCTATACTTATGCCCACAGCCATAGCTTGAATGAATAGGCTCAGCAGAGTACTAGTAAAATGATTATTTTGTTGTTTTGAAGAGGGCATGATTGATGGAATGGAAACTCTTTAAAAAAAATAAGAATTTGGGGATCTGTCTTACAAAGATAAAAACTAGGGTATAATTTGCCATGATCTTATAAGGCAGATGAAGTGGAAAGATAAGAGGAGAGAAGCATTTCTGGGTGAGTTTTGGGGAGTGAAGTTCATTGCTGCATCTTAATGCTGTTTAATCCCTCATGATAGCAGAGGCATTGACATCTTAACTTTCTAGGAGAGCCAAGAGGACATTGCATAAAACAAATCAAAGACCTTAATTTCTAACCCTTACAAGAACTCTTATAGATATAGGCAGCTTGACTCTGGTCATTTTTTTGACCAGTAAAAAAGATGTTGGGAGCAGATGTTGACCTTCCATGCTCCACTGCATTGGAAAGAAATCCCTGTCTTTCCTTTCTGTTCAGGTGTGCTGTTCAGGAGTCAACTGTGAAAAGAAGGAGCGAAAGTGGGTTGCCCTCCATGAGGCATAAGATCTCTCTAAATCCAGCCCCCGAGTATGGCTCCAGACTCGGCTTCCATTTCTTAATGATATGTGTTCTGCGCCATATCTTCTCCCCCTTTATTCCTGCAATATTTGCATTTCATGTTCTTATTCTCTTAATGCCTGAGCAATTTGAAACTCTCATATTTAGGCAATTCCCAGATCTCATTCCTAAAGCATTGTGATTCCCTTTCAGCTTTTCAGAGGCACGTGTGCTGGGGAAGGCACCGAGTCCTCCCTGTCAATCCAATTTGCGATAAGGATTTCCCCAGGTGCACCCATTCCATGGTCCCCGTGTTGCTTTGTGCCTGGTTGGCATCCTTTGGGAAAGCATTTGTATTGCTTTTTCATCTCAGAAAAGATACTCTAGTCACAAACCAGTCATCTGCCTGTTAAGCTGTATTTAGAACAAATCACTCGGAAGCAAAACAACGGCGACAACAACAAAAGAGCTACACTTATTTCTTTCTAGACTTTTAACAGAATGTTTGATGTTGTGGAGATTTCCAAACAATTAATGTGAAATTGGGGACTGTTGTTCACATGATTTATTTACCATATATAGAGAACTCAGCTGGAGTGCTGCCTCTATGATGCTCCCAATGAAATTTTAGTAGAGAGTTGGAAAACTGGGAAACCCTTTCCTAAGAAGCAGTACATTGCCAAAGGGTAAAAGTTCGCAGGAGTCATGGTTCTTCAAAATAAATAAATAAATCCCAAGATAGAGGAAAATCTACCCAACTCCACCAAAGGGCACATCTTGCTTTGAACACTTGGTTTCATATTCACAATTGGTCGGTGTTATGCAAAGCAGGGAAATCTTCTTGTAAACTGAGAAACAGCTTGGTGCTTTTCCTAGCCTTCCACATGATAGATGGGGGCCACGTATTTGTGCACGTGTACACACAAAGCAAGAAAAAAAGAAAGAGAGAGAATGCTTGAATGGGTAGCACATTTTATAAAAGTCAGATCCCAGACCTGGAAAATCCTAAACTCATAAATTTTACAAATGCAAAATGGAACTCAAAAAGAACCCGAAACTGTTCCTCCTGGGTCATCTTTTCAGCCTCTCAGTACAGGCCCCAGGAGAACAGCCAGGTTCCTGTTGCACAGGGTAGTGCAAAAGGAATTGAGGACTAAAAAGGAGCAAAGGTACCATACAAAACAGTAAAAATGAAATAGAGAAGGTGTGAAGTTAGATGTTTGATTTATGTGTAGAAAACCAGCGCCAAGAATATTGTTATGGGCCTGGCTCCTAGAGGCAAGATTTGTTAGCAGAAACTGTCTCTAAATATTTATGCTCAGCTAAATAATTGCTAAATAATTCCAGTACTCAGCTGGAAATATAGGATCAGGACTAGCCTAAATTAGTAGATTTCTGAGATAGTATATTGGTATTTTATTCAGCAGTACTCTAACTTTCAGTATATAATTAATATCCTTTTATAAAAGCCTTTTCATACCCCACATAGGAAGGCTTCTTTTGGAAATATTTCCCTAAAATAAACAAAGCACTTAAGGCAGTTCATTTGACAGCATTTGTTTCAGGATTATTAAAGAAATACAGTTTTGGCCTTCATACCGCATGTTAACATGAATCCTTTCACTTGCTGATCCTTGCATATGGAGTGGAATATTGCCAAGAAGGGGTGGCAGTGGTACAATTCTTCATCACCTTGGACATTACCTTCCTGAGACTCATAGTATGTTTCTAACATTATTTTTATGGCTCTGACTAGTGCTTAGTGAACCCAAAATTAGAAGCAGGACTCTAATCTGTAGAGACTCTAGGAGAAACAATATTTTGAACAAACCAAGAGATATGGAGCAAGCATTGTCATTGAATTCAACTACCAGAGAAACAACTATAAAATTCTCATGTTCTTTTCCTATCAGAACAGAGGATTGTTGCGGGTTTTTGACCCCACACTGAAAGACTCTAAATTCAAAAGCAGTTGATTGAAATGGAAGTCTGTACTACTTAACACTTCTCATTGTTTTTCTCTTGGACCCATAAAAATGTTTCAAATATCATAAAGGATATTTAGAGTCTTGAGGGGACTCGGCCATAAACAAGTTCTATTATAAATCACTTCTCCTTCTTTGAGCTACAAGTTTCCTCATCTGTGAGTACATTGGATGTGATATTGGTGAGCATTTCTGGTTAGTTCTACCCAGTAGTGATTCTTTTCTCACTTTTAAATAAAACCATGCTGCAGAAACAGAATAACAGAGAGGAAGAACTGGTGAAAGAATCATTTCAGTTGGAAATTTGAAGGGGTTGGAGTAAATAAATCATTTTTACAGTGTAGAAGAAACTTGCACTGTGGCTATCTATTGTTATTTTTACCTGATTATAGCATCCTGAGCATCAGGAAAACAATGTATTAATGTAACCAAAAGACATTTTGTGGAAAGAATAAAGAAAAAAATATTTCAGTAGAGGTAATAAATGTGTATGAGTTCGTGTGTGTGTGTATGTGTATGTGTGTGTGTGTGTGTATGTGTATGTGTATGTGTATGTCTTAAGAGAGACAGAGATGGAGAGTTTTTTCTCTCCATGCCAGACAGAGATACGAGATGGAGCTTTGCAATCTAACACAGATCTATTTCGTCCACTAATGCAGAAATAACATCATGTGCATTTAGAAAGCTCTGGATCTGTTTAAATCAATTAAGCAAAGTTAATGTATTTTGATATCTGAGCTCTTTCCTTATCGAGATAACTCTGCAATGTTTTCTTCTCAGAGCCCAAGGTGATGAAAAATAGACTCATTTACTCTATTACATCTTATAACTGTGGCTTCAATGATTTTTTTTTTCCTTTAGCTGTGAAGCCACAAGAAGACTCTATGTGGCTCTAAAACTGCTGTTGGCTTTCATACCACAATACTCAGGGGCATTTCTCTTCTTCAGGCTGCTATTGTTTTAAATCTGGAGATAAACGCACACTTGATAAAACTATTTTAATGATGCTAATATTAATACTTTGGTAGAATACTTTATCTGCTAGGAATAGCTTTAAAGAGTTGGTTGAGATTTTGTCATCTCATACATTTTAATAGAATATGAGGTTTGTAATTAACAGGAAAAATAAGTAGCTCCACCTCTCACTGCCTTCGCATTCCTGTAATGATTGCCAGTGGAATATTTGCTATTTTGTACCCTTTGTAGGCCAATCAATATTTTGGTGAATGGAGAAGTCTAAAGCACAGAACTGTAGTGTAAACAAATGTGAAACATTAAAAGTATGTTAAATATTATAGCTAGTTGATTATGTAAATTTAAACAGTGTAGGGTAAAGGAATTGCTTATTAAATTAGTCTGTTTTTTTGTTCATTCTGGCATTGTTTATTATACGCTATAGCCAGATATTTCACAAATAGACTCCTTTTACAACCTGGAGGTTTGGGGAATGCCAGCTGATTAATGAAATGGCTTATGGGCTTGGAGGCCATGATGGAGAGAGCTTGTCTTATGATCATTTCCAGTGTACAGCTCAGGGCTTCTGCGGGGTGGGTGCAGACAAGGTGCAGGGGAGAAAGTGAGCGAGAGAGAGACTGAGAAGAGGACTCAGATGGGCAGTCATTCCAACATGAGCACCTGTTACATCAATCTGTGAATTGGTTGATTTTTAGCTATATCCTGTTACTGATCTTCCTAGAGGCAATAGATTAAAGTTTTCTATTGAGAATTCAGGGCATATATTCCACTCACAGTACTTGCTATTATCCAACGGTAGGAGTATCTACAGTTTGTGACTCAAGAGTTTAGCATGCCTAAACAAATCTCAGAGGGAAAGCGGTGGGGGAGACATCTCAGAATGGTGGCTTCCTAGAAGGAGCAACCCAATCTGCTGTGGTGGATCCTGTGCCAAAACAGATCATGGAGAAAGAATAAACAAAGAACAAGAAACTGGCATTTCCTTGTCTTGGAAGCCAAGAGGGGTAGACCCCATTAGGCATCTTGTGCATAGATAATTCCTAATGTTGAGGACCTCTCGGTCTACCCAAGCCATTCCATTTCTTAAGTTCTTTCCATTTCTCCATTTCTTCAATTTTCTAGCAATTCTGATTTGCACGGATCATATATTCCTCTGCTGCTTCTCTACTTATAGTTCATAGTAGCCAACACCTATTTCCTTCAATCTCATCCTTTCCTTCCCTTCTGTCTTTAAGATGACATGTTTATCTGCTTTTCCAAAGTTCTGATTCCTTTGCTCTTTGTTAACGTGGGTACTTTCTCCTGCATCTTCTCTCTCTTGGCTTAACTACTTCCCATCTGCCTATAGCCCAGTTCTATTTCCTTCAAACTAAAAGAGACTATCTCTGGGCCAAACTCTTGTATTAATTGGTGAAGCACACGAACTCTCAAGAAATCATTCCTCAGCATCTGCCTTTTCTTCCTTGTTGTTGACTTATATGCAAAGCCCACACATTCTGATTTCTGTAACTATTGTCTCAAGGAAGCCATAAGGTTGAAGATGTCATCAGTGACACTTTTGTGAGCAAATACAGTGAACTTCTCTGCACTTGGACCCCCTTTTGTCATCCTGTCTCTTGCAAGTCACTTCCAGGCTTGAAATAGTTCTTCCCTTGACATTCATGATACTATGCCCCTGTTTTTCTGCAATCTCTGATTGCTACTTTTATGTATCCTTTGCTTCGGTTTTCAAGAGCACTTCATAAGTACATAGGCTATGGTTACATTTTTCAAAACTTTAATGGGCTACAATGTGGTCATTTCCATTTCACGGATACAAAAGTGGAGGCAGAGAGAATCTAAACTTGCTCAAAAAGTCACACACCTCAAAAGTGATGAAGCCAAGAGTTGATACCAGGTCTATGTCCAAAGCCATGTCCTGCTTAGTCACCAGCTAATGACTCCAGAGGTCTCTGAAAAGTTGTCTTCTCAGAGCCCTAAGTGGGGGAAAAAAAGACTGGCTTGCTCTACTGAACCATATAATTGTGTCTTCAAGATATTTTTACATTTTGGTTGGGCAGCCATAAGAAATATCACTGGAACTCTCTTTATTTTCCAAGCCAGCCACATAATCTGCAAATCTGTATCTGTCTGTATATTTTCTTTCATTCCTAGTACAATGGAAGATTCACCCCTCTATTGCATCAGCTTCATATGCAGGGGAACACTCTATTCTTTACCATTCTAAAAGAAATTCTCTCTCAAGTCCATGTTCCATTGCAGCTTCTTCCCCATTTCTGCAAAAGTTTTCCACCAACCCTTTCCATTCCCTCATGTCTCGTTTATGTTTTAAGTTATATTCCGGCTCATATTCCCACTTCCCAACTGAAACTACTCTTGCCAAGGTCACTAATGACCTCCCTTAGATGGCTGCAGGAGTGGCTGGAGGAGGTGGGTCATGGAGACATGTCCTAGGGGTATATATTTTGCATCTAACTAGTGGAGTCTCTTTCTGATTCCAGATCATTATGTGAGCTGCTTCTCTCCACTACACTCTTCCACCATGATGTTCAGCCTCACCTCGAGCCCCGAGGAATGGAGCTGGCAGTTTATAGACTGACACCTCTGAAATCACAAGCCCCCAAAGAAACTTTTCCTCCTCTACAGTTGTTTTGGCGTGGTCTTTTGGTCACAGCAGCGGCAAAGCTGACTCAAATGTCCCCTTTCTGGCTCTTCTTTTACTCAGGGCTTGGTCTTCTTTCTTCTTCTATTTTCTATCTACTAACTCAGCATTGATGATTTCACCCACTTTTGTGAATTTAAATACCACCTATTTGATGATCCATCTCAAGTCATATCTCATTTTTTTTCCTGCTGATTCCAGACTTATTTATCCAACTCCATTGTCCAAGGTCCTGATACTGATGTTAAACTGGCATTTCAAACTTAACACAGACAAGTGAGAAATCATCTTGATTTGTCTCAAATTGCCCTTCAAGAATCTTCCCAGCCTCAGTCAATGGAACCACCCCTCCACCCCCCACTTCGATGCTCAAAGCAGAAATCCAGTCATTGTCCCTTGGCTTCACTTCCACCATCTACACCATCACCCCTCACAGTCACCTCTCCTCCAAATCACTTTTCCATTCCAACTTAGCTTCTAATTTGGATTGCCACAATTTTAGTTTCATTTGCCTTAACATCTTAGCTTTGAACCGGCATCTCATCCTTTACTGGGGGGGGGGGGGGCACCATCTGAGCCATTCTTCACCCAAAGTCTGTCTTTACAAGCATGGACCACAACATGCCACTTCTTTAGTCACTTCCCACGGCACTTAGCATGGAATCCTCCCCCTTACTGCTCCCTCCCCTGCTCATCTTGACCCCTGGCTCACAGTGCTCCAGCCCATCAACCTCTTCTCATTTCTTTACACACATCTGGTTCTCTCTTGCTGCAGAGCCTTTGCACGTGTTGACCTTGACTTTGAAGTTGGAAATTCTTTAAGTTTCCCTTCAAATGTACTCTAACCACAGATGTTTGTCCTGATCACCTTGTGAAAGATGGCCATCTCTATCCCCAAATTATCTCTTTCATATTCTCCAGTGTATTTCTTTTGGTTTTCTAAATTGCTTATTGTTGTTCTCTGTCTCCACTCTCTAGAACAGCACTGAGAGAACTTCCCTGCAGTGTTGAAGACACTCTTTTGTGCTGTCCAGTATGGTAACCACAAGCTCCATATGGCTATGGATCGTTTGGAATTTGACCAGTTCCTTTAGGACTGAGGAATTGAATTTCTAAACTTAAGTTATTTCTAAACTTAAGCCACACGTGGATTGAGGCTACTATAATGAACAGATTAGTACTCAAATGTAAGCTCCGTGAGGGCAGGTGTCCTTATCCAATTTGTCCACTGCTGTCTCCGAAGGGCTTACAAAAGTAACCAAAATATGAAAGATGCTCAGAAGTATTTGTTTAGTGAATGAATGAATGAATGAATTCTGGAAGAAAAAGATGATTATCGTTAATAACAGTATGCTTTGTAAGTAATACAACTCTCCTTCAAGAAATGTGTCTGGACTATATATGGTTGTCCTGAGATCTTTCATTAGGATTCTAAGTGGGGAGGGAGGACCCAATATTGTAAATGAAATTTTTGACCATGTTGAAAACATGCTTGATTCTTTTGCTGTGTTTTGTTAACCAGTGATACAATTATGCTATCTATGGTGTTATCATACGTAATTAATGAATTAATCAATTTACTTAATTCACAGGCAGAAAGATATTCTGTTTTCTAGTGTTGTCTCCTAATTATGCAGTAAATCAAGGCTTTGAAGAGTTTCAACAACCATTCATTTTTTATGAATTAATCTTTCCTTGGCTTTCTTCTCCAGGGGTGAACAAATAATGCAAACATAGACCCAAGGATACATGAAGTCTGAATGCTAAGAGCATGCAGTAGAGGTAGCTGAATATAAAAACTATATGGAATTAATTTTAAAATGGCATACTAATGTCACTGGGCACAGGCAGGGTCAATCCGTGCCACGTACAAGGACAGATAAGTATTAAGGCCTTGTTTTCTTAGAAAAAGACATCAAATTAAACATGCAATCAGCAACAAAAAAAGATTAATAATAATATACAAGCAAGAAATATAATTTTTAAAAAAACAGAATGCTTGGCTGAAGAACGACTTTGTCTGTTCTGATATTAATATCCACCTAGGAATAACTACCATGTTACTGCTCCTACTAGTGTTATTAATGCTCCTATGCTCTATCTTTTGAGAAACCTACTGTGTGGCAGTAACTATACTAATTACTTCTTATTCATGATTCCATTTGATCATCAGATCAACTCTATATGACGGATGCTAATTTCTCCATCCTGAAGATGAAACACATTCAGTTGAGTTTGTGCGTAGTTGGAGATGCAGTCTAGCTCCCAAATAATCTGATTCCAAACTTTGTGTTTTAAAAAAGAAAAAAAAAAAAAAAGCTTAAAATCTGATGTTCTCCATCACATTCAAATAGTGACATCTGGGAGCCTCTGGGTAAGTACAATGTAATTCAGTTTCAAATATGATATTTTAATAGAGTCACTTCTCTTTTTCTGATCTAATTGTTGTTAATAGTCATGGTCGAGAGCAAATGGAAAGCAGCCAACGTAAGTGAACAAAGCAAGTTAGGTGAGACACAATAAGGAGTGGTGGGGTCTGTGGCAAAATCAAAACATATACATATCCAAAGTCACTAAAATTCATTTTAGGATGCTATGATGGGTGTAATTGTGTCTCTAAAAAAATAACTATTTTGAAGTCATGTCCTGTAGTATCTCAGCATGAGAGCTTATTTGGAAATAGGTTTACAGCAGACCTCAATTAGGATTAGATTATACTAGGAAATGTTGGGCCCTAATCCAATATAACTGGTTTATTTAAAAGGGAAGAGACACAGACAAGGAGAGAGGGAGGATGCCATGAGAAGATGGGGCAGTGGAATGATGCCCCTGCAAGCCAGGAAATGCCACATGTTACCAGGCAACAACCAGAATCGAGGAAGAGGCAAGGACAGATTCCTTAAAGAGGGTGACGGAGCCTGGTCCTGCTGACACGTTGACTTTGGACTCTAGATTTCCAGAACCGTGAGAGAATTAATTTCTTTTATTCCATCCAACTTCCTAGAGATGCTAACAGAGAGCACAGAACCTAATTCAGAGGCACCAGCAGGACCCTCCGCAGTCCAGATGAACATATTACATATAGGTGATGTGAACCAACTTCAACCCTCGACACGATGATCCACAGGACAAGTTTAGTCACCGAGCATGAATAAATGAAAACAGACTAAGGCATCGTTCTGAGTTACTCTGATTTTATACAGCAAATTACAGAGCACTTCGTTATGTTCTAGATACTGTACAATGGTTTTATATACATTAACTCATTTGTTCCTCATAATAATTCTATTCCTTAGGAATTATTACTACCACTTCCGTGTTACGCTGGAGGAAATTAAAACATATAGAAGTTAAATAACACCATGGTCACCCAGTTCCTAAGTGTCAGGGCTGGGAAAAATCCAGATAGTCAGGTGCCACAGTCCAGCCTCGTCAGCTGTGTCCCACCAAGGTATCGGAGGATTGACGGTATTTATTATCAGTGCCCTACCTCCATCTTTGATTTTAGTGATTGATGTGTGAAAATTATACTTTCCCTATGTTATACTACAGACTGCGTGTTTGTGTCATCTCCAAACCATGTTTGAAACCTAGTTTCCAGTGTAATGGTATCAGGAGGTGTGGCCTTTAGAAGGTGATTAGGTCATGTGGAAAGAGTCCTCCTCAATGGGATCATAAGAGATACCCCAGAGGGCTGCCTTGCCCTTTCACCAATGTGAGGCACAATGACACAATGAGAAATGAACCAGAAAGCAGCCCCTCAACAGATACCAAATCTGCCAGTACCTTGATCTTGGACTTCCTGGAACTGTGAGAAATTTCTTTTTTTTTTAATCTGTTCTTTTTAGATATACATCACAATAGAGTATATTTTGACATATCATACATAGGTGGAGTATAACTTTTTCTAATTAGGATCCCATTCTTGTGGTCATACATGATGTGGAGTTTCACTGGAGGTATTCCTATATGAACAGAGGAGAAAATGTGAGACACACATACACACACACACACACACACACACACACACACACACACACACAATGGAATATTAATCATGCATAAAAAGAATGATCTTATGACTTTAGCCAGTAAATGGATGGATCTGGAAACTATCATGCTAAGTGAAATAAGCCAATTCCAAAAAAAAAAAAAAATCAAAGGCCAAATGTTCTCTCTGATATGGGGATACTAAGGAACAATAAGGGGAGGAAGGAAGAATAGAAGTTCAGTGAATTAGACAAAGGGGTATGAAGGGAAGGGAGAAGGATGGGTGTAGGAAAGACAGTAGAATGAATCAGATATAATTTTTCCAAATTTCTTTTATTTATAAGCCACCCAGTTTATGAATTTTGTTTTAGTAACATGAATGGACCAAGATACCCTACATCTATAAAGTCTTTCTAGTGGCTCAGATTACTGTGCTCTCTTCAAGAATACTCAGTGCCTTCAAATTCACTTCTTTGATATTCATCTAGTCCCTTTCTGTGCTAGCCCCAACTTACTAAAATAGCTGAAGAAGGAACTCTGACAGTGGCTAGCAACATTATTTCAACGGCATGTTAAAAGTCTGGGGAAGTAACTCTTGGAAATATTCAAGATCCTACTGGATCCACCATGATGCACAGTAGAATCTAAATCTCCCCTAAAAGTTTCCTTTTCCCAGTGCATAGTTCCTAGGTGCATGTCTGCAGGTCCCTGTCAAGGAGGGTTACACACAAAGTATGCAGTGAGCAGCAGGAGTATAACAGCAGCCTTTCTTTCCCAAAGGTTCTACATGTGTAAACTGAGTCAGGTCTGGGGTCTAGGTTGAAGGCTTTCAATTGGACCTGGAGTGCTTTTATTGTTGTTTTAAAAAAACAAACAAGAAAGACTTAAAGCTCTTTGCTTGTTAATTATATTCCTTGCAAGCCCATGTTTAATCAAGCACATTCAGAGATATCTGTGAGCCTGAATAGCCTCGAAATTTGGGGGTTACTTTGGCCTTGATGCCAGTTACAGTTGGCACGATCCCTCTGCCACTGGGAGGTCACAGCTACTGAAGTCAGGGGAAATTTCTATTGCAATCCTATCCATCCAGGCTACCATCCTAAAGAGCTGAGACAAACCTTTCCATGATCATCCGATCCAGGCCTTCCTGAATGTGAGAATCTTCCAGGCTCTCTGAAAGGGCCCAGGTGAGGAGTGAGTGGGTGGAGTGAGTGGGCAGACAACCAGCAGTTCATCCTCTACGGCTTTGAATTTATCCCCCTACCTCTGTGGTCCTTAAACTGAACATGTCTCAGAATCACCAGGAAGGCTTGGTAAACACAGTTTGCTGTGCTTCAGCCCTAGCGCTTTTGATTCATTCTGGCAGGTTTAGGGTGGAGCCCAAGTCTTCATTTCTAAAAAACAATTTCTGAATAATACCGCTGATGGAGGTACCTCACTTAGAGAACCACCGTTCTATGTAATACTGTCGGGTTTCTAGCATTTCGGTTAATTTACTGAGGAAAGCACTAGATCCCTGTTTGCATCCACCAATCTGGGAAGCTTGTAGAAGCACAGCTCATGGTCTGAACTGGAACATCAATGGCAGACATTCAGAAGGCACATTCAAATAATTCAGACCAGCCAGTGGATTTTGATCAATTCTAAGATCAAAGCACCTTCAAAATCCATCTCCATAAATAACATTTCTGCAAATTTTAATTTTCTCTGGCTTCAAATTTCTAACTTATGTTGAGATCAGATGCTCAATTTTGGCCTATAATTATGGCTGGAGGCAGCTGGGGGGCATCTATGATTATCTTCTATAAGAAGTGTCTCTGCTTCCTGAGGCAAGGGAGGAGCGTTTTATGAGGTTAAAGAAGGACTTCTCTGAAAATATCCCATTTTCAGAGGATGCTGGTGGATTCAGGGTATTCCAAGTAGTCTGAATTCTCTCCAGGTATCACCATTCCTATTGTCTTGAGTCAGATACAATCTAACCTTCACAGAAAAGGCTTTATGTAGCTCCGAATTCCATCATCATCATAATTCAACAATCTTACTTTGAGCATTGTCTTTTGGAGATCTTGGCCCATTTCTAGGTGAGGCAAGAGATTTTTTTTTTTTTTTAATGATGGTTAGGACAGTCTCCACATTTCATCTGAGGTCTTGAGGCAAGAATTTACATATTTTGCCATACACAATTTGCCATCTTCTCACCTTGAATGTAGCCAATGCTAACTTACCCCAGTCCCAGAATTCCTCATGTACTCCAGATTTTGGTTTAACCCAATGGGCATAAGAACCAGAGGCAGTTGGCAGTTGCTGTTGTAGCTTTTGTCTAATGACCAATTTCAAACAGTACACCTTATCCTTATAAGCAGTGCCCTCCTCCATGTTCTAACTTTGATATCAGGTTCTTTAGTTGTAAACAAAAGATCCTAAGAAAAAAAAAAAGAATGCATGATCTCACTAAATGGGTATAGCTCTTAGAATTGGAGGCCAAGCTAAGATTCAGGTTGGAAAGCACCCCAGCACTAAAACAGCTCTGGAAAACGAGGTATCAGAAATGAACAGGCAGTCTTTTCAGAAGTACATGGTCAGGATGAATGACCTTCAGTTATTTTCGGTCTTTGAGGAATGAAAAAAAATCAATGTTCACATTTCAGGAGGAAGAAGACTAATGTCCCTTAATCATCTGTCCACCCATTTCCCAGGAGAGTTGAGGCCACCATGATTATCTGTCTCACCAACACTATGCTCAGTTGGGGAGGCATTTCCCCCAAATAAAATTAGGATATTGTGTCCAGAAAAAAAAAAAGGGAGTGGGAAAGGAGCTGGACAAGGAAAACATATGCTGTGTCCACTCCAGTCCTAAAACCCAATTTACATCAAGGTATCACATTGAGTCCCTCCTCGGTATAAGTGAACAGGACTTGCAAGTTGTAACAAATTCACATACATTGGGGGTTTTTATTTCACAAAATTTTTGACTCTGGCACGGTCTATTACCTGGACTGTCTTTGTTCTTCTTTCAGCTTCTGTCAGTGCAAAATTACGTGTGCCTCTTTGATAAATTATTGCATCTTTTTAAGGACAGCAAAACGAAGAAAGACACAAGTAGGTTTTAATATCCACAAGTGTAATCGTGTAAATCTCCTTTTTTTAAAATTTAAACCATCTGGGTTTACAGAGCAGTTGAAAATAAGTCAGAAAGGCATTAATAACCTTGACTAAATAGAAACAGACATCAAGCTAAGCACACAAACATCCAGAAAACCAATGGGATGATAGAGATGTACAATAAATACAATCAAAAAGACTCAATCAAATGTAGAAGGCAGCACATCAAAGGTAAAACCTTTACCTATTATTAATTATGACAGTAATTTCTATCTCATAACATTTCACATAGCAACCGTAACCAAGAACATCTGCATTTTAAACTGAAGGTGCCTCCTCAGCTGAAGAGAAGCAAGATGTGAGCCCACCTTCTAGGAGCAAAGGAAAACCATGGAGCAACACCCAGGCATTCACACCCATCACCACTTGCCTCATTCCATGTTGGAAAAGTAGCCTCTTCCTATAGCACACACGTACGTATGTGTGTGATTCTTCCTATATATGACTCTAAGGAGAGTTCAAATGATGAAGGAAAGGTAGTGTAAGGGTCCTGGGTTTTCTTGTTATATATACTATATTGTCTATTTGAGCAAATGCCATTAAAAGCAATAAAAGTATAAATAATCACAAATATCTTTCATCTAGAAATAAGGGAACAAAAGCAGAGTCATACAAGGCCAGGGATTCTTTGAAAGTAGGATTTTTGCTTAACATTAAATATCTCATCATTTCTCTCAAGTCTGATCAAAATCTGCTTCCCAGGGTCCCCCTGTATCTGCTCACATGAACCATAGAATCCTGACAGCTGCTTTCCAAGTCCTTATACTATCTCTAGCCTGCGTCACCTCCATGGACACTAGTTGGAGCCTCTTTTTAATTTTTTTATATGACACTCAAATTATTATTTCCTTTTTTACTGAGTCTGTCTGAAAAAAAAATCCTAAGATCATTAGTTCACTTGGCCTATGGCATCAAAACAATCTACTTTTTTGATTTAATTAAAACAAGCACTAAGTCATATGAGAGTGTCTAGGAGTTGAGCTAGTTTTCCCTGATAAACCATTATTGGTGTGTAGTTTCAGTGTTCAGGTCAATCCCAGCTTCTTACAAGAGCTATTGATAAAGCATGTCCTTTTTAAAAAAGAGTGTCATATAGATTGAACACCTATGACACATTCTGTGTGCGTGTTTGTGATTTAGATTAGTGTACCTGACCAGGCATGGTGATGCACCCCTTAATCCCAGTGGCTGGGGAGGCTAAGGAGGCTGAGACAGGAGGATCACAAATTTAAAGCTAGCCTCAGCAACTTAGTGAAGCCCTAAGCAACTTAGCAAGACTCTGTCTTAAAAAAAGTTAAAAGGGCTGGGGATGTGGTTCAGTGGTCAAGCACCCCTGGGTTCTATCCTTTGTACCCAATAAATAAATAAGAGCTGAATACACCCCAAGGCCCACATATTAAAGGCTGGGCCTTGGGTGGCTGGATTGGAAAGTGTTATGGACCTTTAAGAGATGAGACCGAGTGGGAGGTCCTTCAACCATTTCTAGAGGATCGTGGGACTCTAGCCAGTTTTTTCTCTCTGCTTCCTAGCTATATATGTGAGCACTCACTTCTATGTGCACTCTTGTCATAAGTTGTCATCTCTGCAAGAGGATCGAACCAATTGGGCTGTCTGATTTTGGACCTGAATCTCCAGAAACATGAGCCAAGATAAACTTTTTATTTCATAGGAAGGCTGTGGCAGGTATTTTGTCATAGTGTTGTAAAACTGACTAACATGTGTACCATCTCAAACATGCCTTACTGCAAGTATGGGAGATGAGTACTTACAATGGTTATCTATTGTTTCAATGGTTCCCAGTAGGACTACTGCTTTTCCAAGGTGTACTCAGAGCATTTGCTTTACCAGGCTCCCTTGCAGCTAGGGAAGAGATGGGTCATAAATTCAACCTAACTCATCCACCTATGTAAGAATTCACTCAGAGTTGAGTGGCCTGAAGGAGGAGGCTCTTCAGGGGTGGGGAAGAGCATTTGCTTTTCTGAGATAGAGGACAGCATAAAAAGGTGGCCGTGGTGTATGCAGAAGAGTTCCTGTGCCCTTAGGCTCTCAAAGCAGCTGTAGCGACAGCAGCTTCACCCATGTGATTTTTCGCTATAGCTTATGGCTTTGTTCATTGTTCTGGAAACTTCAGAATTGAGCCTATTCCTTTGTTGGTGGTACTGATCAATCCTATGAGCTGCCTTGTATCCTTTAAAATATTTGATTTCACCTTAAAATAGCCAAAATAGACCCTCACTTATGAAGTCTGACCAATACAGGATTATTAGTATTATCTTGCTTTAAAGGGTGAAATAAGCAGAGGCACATGGAAGCTAAGTAATTTGTCTCATATGAAAAAGAGTAAATAAGTATTGGTAGCTGCAATTGAAAATCAGTGACTTCTTTTTTTTTAAAGAGAGAGCGAGAGAATTTTAATATTTTTTTTTTTTAGTTTTCAGCAGACACAACATCTTTGTTCATATGTGGTGCTGAGGATTGAACCCAGGCCACATGCCTGCCAGGCGAGCGTGCTACCGCTTGAGCCACATTCCAGCCCTGAAAATCAGTGACTTTTTAATACTCCATACCATTAACTTCTCTCCACAGTATAGACACCAGGTTGAATTGTTCACAATCACATACACCTTGCTTGGTATACCCCTGTGCCTGCTCTCCATGAGATTCAGTTATATTAGACTTTTAAACTAATGTATTACTTAGTTTGTTTCTAATTTTCTAATTATTTTCCCTTGTTCTTTGCTATGAAGGACTCTGCCTACTGTAGGAACACAGTCCTATCTTTCAGAATTATTTGAGAATCTTCCGTCTGCTATCACCAAGTGAAGTCTTTTGAATCCCTTCTTGTTGATCATCTCCACAGATTGTTTGGAGTTATATAACTCTCTAGAAACCTTCTGTTGAATGCCATTTGACTTTGCATTTAGTTTGTTCTCAAGGATCCTTAAAATGAGTTTCGAGATGTTCATGTCCTTTGAATAGACAAATGGTCTTGTTTCTAAGAAGCTATTTTTATTTGTGCTCTCACTTTGAATCTCTTTGTATTTGGAACCTTCAAATGCCCTTCCTTGTTCCTTTATTAATTAGATACTTCAATGGGTCTTTTAAAAACTAAAGTTCCCATTATTATATTTAAATCATATTTTCACTATGGTTCTGTGTGAATTATCCATCATTTTAAGATTTCAATTACTTTTTTTTAAATGGAGATTCAGCACTATAGACTGTGCATGAAAAGAATACGGTCCAAGGGAGTGGAGGTGGGTTTTCTTTTGCTTAAAGTTTCTCTAAAGACCACAGGTTCAGAATTTTAAATTTTAAAATTCCCAAACCCATGACTCCTAGCCTCATTCTACTTATCAGTGTCTACTCGGGAGAAGAAAACTCACCCAAGATCTTTCAGTAAAGAGAAGTTTACACACAGAAATAATTAGAAAGATATTGGAAGAAAGAAAAGGGAAATAAGAGAGGGTGAGGCATTCCAAATATTAACAACAGTGGCCCCAGTCTCTAGGGTGGGAAAGGCAAATGGAAGACAGAGGTTATATAAGCAGAGCCCAGACTCCGGGGCTTCCCTCCAGGGAGCTGGAAGGAGCAAGGTGCAGCCACCACAGGAGACAAGCCCAAAGCAAAGAAGGTAGGTGAAAGACACTGGCTCTTTCCTCCCTCCCTGGAAACTCCCTGGACAGACTCTAAATGAGAGTCAGTTGGTAAACCTGAGAAATGGGCCTTTCAGTCCCTTCTGATTTATAGCAGAGCAGGATCAGGTTGGAAGTCCATAGAATAACAACAGTCCCCTGGCCACCACAGCTATGTCGGGAAACATTTGGAACTCCAGCAGGATTTTGTCGAAAACTGCATCTACTTACTCTTCCACCTCGAAATTATTGATAGGGTTTTCTGTAGTCAACAGTTCTGCGAGAAGTCTCATTGCATGGAAAGCTGTTCTTATAACACACACAAAACATTCTCTTATGTCATCCGGTTATAGTTATTTTTTTTAAATATTAGTTTATTTGCCTTGCCTTATGATGAGCTATTTATTTTTCTTTCTTCTATATATAGAACCCAAGATAGTATCAGCTCTAATGAAGTCTTATAATAATGATTATTATTATTAGCATGCTCTTATCCCATAAACTGGCAAGTTTTCCGGTATGCCTTCAACTCCATCCCCATTATCATAATCACGTAATGTCTGGCAATAACATCACATTAAAATTTCAAAGAAATTTTTCTAGGTTCCCTGACAAAATAAAATCTTTGCTTATCTACAAATTATATTTACTATTTTTAGTCATAAAGGGCACCAGCATAAGGAACTTCCTAGTTGATGGTACCAATTGTAGCAAAAAAAAGAAAATATGGCAACTGATATTTCATAGAAGTGCTGAGTTACAGCCAAGCTGTTCCACAGGCAATGGGGGAGAAAATGGTGGGGACCAGGTGGAAAGGGGTAGCAGGTGACAGGAAGAAGGAGGGAGAGGGGACACTTAGCTAGTCCACAAATGTTTAATGAGCACCTACTGCATGCCAGGTATTGCTTCATCTGCTGACAATGGAGTGGAAAGCAAGAAAGACAAATTCTGTGCTTTTGTGGATCTTATATTCTAGTGGGAAAAAGACAAACAAAACAAGTTTTAAAACTACCATCACATCAGGTTGTGGTGCTATAAGAAGAGATAGCATTTGTTGAGTAAGTTACCCAGAAGGGGTGGCCTGAAAATTCTCTCTGAAGTAATCACTTTGGTACCGAGACCTGAAGGAGGACCTTGGGAAATAGGATTCTAGACAGGACAGAGTCCCAGAAGCCAGAACACACTTTGCATTTTTGAGTAATCAAAAGGCAGCCACGTGGCTAGAACATCGTGAGGGAGGGAGAGGGAGAAAATGGGTTGGCGGCTGCAGCAGCTGCATTTTATTAAACCCACAAATTAGGGTGGAACCATTATTCCAGGATGACTGTGAAACAAATAGCACTGGGATTGTAAAGAGGGGATCCCGGCATGCATGGTATTGTGCTAGGAGCTTAAAGGATGCAGAGCTGAATAAGGCACCATTTCTGCCTTGCAGGATTCCCTGGCTGCAGAGGGAGAGACCAGAATCAAAAAAAATGACTCAGTATCAGAAAACCCTACAAAGTGCAATGGGAGTGCAGAAGAAAAATATTAATAAGGCAGCAAGCCATTAAAGGAAACATAATATTCATTAAAGAAGGAATACTAGCAATGCTTCAAATGTGAAACAACGTAGCTCAACTTTGGGCAAATGTTCTAAGGACAATTTCATGACTTCTGTTATTGGCCAGACTAGAATATGGATCACAGAGCTTTGGAGCTACAAGGGATATTAGTGATCACTGAGTTCAAACACTTCATTTTTTTCTACAAAGGAAATAAGAGAAGTTAAATTACTAGCTCATGGTCAGTAAAGTGACACCTGACCTTGAATCTTTCTAGAAGGCATCTTGCATCTTGTTTGCATATCATAGCATGGCCACAGGTGTCAGCTTCTACCAACACTCCACACATTCTGAGATATGGATCAGCTGATTCTATCATCCACTCATTCAACAAATGTTTATTGAAAATACGGCTACCACCTGTCACAGAACACCTACTGTCAGCTAAGTGTCTATATACTATTGAACAATATATGCTGTTTTAATCAGCTTTTTTTGTTCCTATAACCAAAATATCTGACAAGAACAATTTTAAAAGAGGTCTCATGGTTTCAGAGGTCTCAGTCCATAAATGGCTGCTTCTACTCTTCTGTGCCTAAGGTGAAGCAAAATATCATGGCAGAGATAGGAAAAGAGAGGAAAAGTGTTCAAGACATGTCAATCAGGAAGCAAAGAGAGATTGCTCCACTCACCAGGGACAAAATATATACCCCAAACGCAAGCGTTCATTGACCCACCTCCTCCAGCCACACTCCCACTTACCTACAGTTATCACCCACTTAATCCCTATCAGAGGATCAAGGCACTGATCGCATTAAGCCCCTCATAACCCAATTATTTCACCTCTTTACTTTTTTGCATTGTTTTCCACATGAGCTTTGGGGGACCCCTAATATCCGAACCATAACATATACTAATCACTGGACTCCTGCACAGCAAATCAAAAAAAAAAAAAAAACACGCTAAGAACTTACAGTTGTTATTTCCCCTTATATAATGTCATGGAAAGTAAGAAGTCATTATAACTAGAACTATAATTTTCCCAAAGCATGGCAGTAATTCTGGGCTTACTGTCTATAAATAGGTTGGTCCACTCTAAATGGACCCCACTGCACTTCTTTAACTCACAATTACTAAGTAACCAGCCACAAACAGCTGACGTTGGAATTGCAGGATCAAGATGAGCAAACTTCATATGAGGGCATTTAAAGATATGTCTGTGGGATGACTAATAGCCTATATGGAGACTGAAATGCTCAGCTGCTCAGAATTCTTAGCAGGTCTCTGCATTCTGTCTAAAAATATTGGCAGCAACATCTGCCCTCATTGTCAATGCTTGCTGAGGAGGCTTCAACATTCACCCGGAACAGGTAGGCTCTTGGCTTTCAAGGGGTTGAATAAAGATCCTCTAACCAGCAATCTGGGTAGAATTTAAACTTCCTTGGAGATATTGAAAAATGCTGGAAATGTGAAAAAAATTTTTTTCCAGCAAGATTGCTATTTATTAAAGGAACCCATTCATTGAAAGTCAAGAGATAGGTTCCAGCCATGGATGATACTACGAACAAGTCCCTGACTGAAAGTCCTCCATCTGCTCCCCACCCCTGGACCAGAAATGGAAGAACTTTTGATTTCTGAACATACAAATTTTATAACCCCAGCACCTCTGTTCATATTGTCTCCTCTGGCATCTCATTCCTGTATTTGTATGTCTAAAACAAGAGAAAAAAAGAAGAAAAGAAAAACAAACCCCTTCTCCTGAGTCCTAGCTCAAAATTTACTTGCAACTTCTATCAGGAAAAATCATCATATCTTCCCCAGTATTCCCTAATTTTATTACATACAACTTCATCTTACTATTGGCCATATACTTTATAGGCATTTATTGAATTTAATTCTCACAGCTTTTTTTCTCTTATTCACAAAGAAAGGAAAAAAGAGCCTATAATCCCAGTGGCTGAGGCAGGAGGATTGTGAGTTCAAAGCCAGCCTCAGCAACTTAATGAGGGACTATCTCTAAAGAAAATATAAAAAGGCCTGGGAATTTGGCTCAGTTGTTGAGTACCCCTGGGTTCAATACCTGGTACCAAAAAAAAAAAAAAGAACCTAAATGAGATATGACTTATATAACTAATATAACTATAATGGAACTTTCAAGTTTAGGAGAAATACTATTTATATTTCATTAATCCATAAGCCATCATTAGTTTGTAATACATTTCCACTCTCATGCCTAACAGGTAAATTAAGCATGAAGGTAAGCATAGGCTAGACACAGACAGAACACAGAAACAATGCTAATATACACGAAGAAAAACACACTCATAAGACACCATGATAGTTCTAAATAAATATCTCAAAAACTCATTTTCACTTTTGTTGCAAACGACAAGTTTTAAGTCAGAATAGTTATAGTCAGATGGTGCACCATCTAAAACATTGCCCAGAATGGTAACAATATAAATACATAATGTTTTCTCCTCCCACATACATATTCAACTACAACTGACATATAGTTGAGGTCATTGGTGTCTCACCAATCTGGGAGATTTTGCTATTCCTATAGTCCTCCCTCTCATTCCTTTAGGCAAACTAGCAGAGCTTCATCGAAAGACATTCTTAATTCATAAGCAGATAATACTTTGAGCTGGCAAGTCTCATAAATGTGTACAGTGTTGGCATCCATTCCTATCCAACGCACCAGCAACTGCTATATAGCCAAATCCCCCGTTAAGTCCTGTGCCACACTGTTTACGTCTCCTGTAGGGCCTCCAGAATGTATCTCATTTTTGCCAGTCGGGAACTAGAAGCCCAACAATATTGGCTAGGAGAAACTTGAGGTGGTCAATGGGTTATTTACTCTTATATTCCCTATTTCTACATCATCTCTATCTATCCCTTACAGTTCTCATCTTGGTATTCCCATCCAGAGACATTCAGTGAGGGGATCTTTCTTTGTCCTTTCTGTACCAGAGGTTGAAGAACACTAGCTGAAATTTATACTTTTTGTTCTTTTCAAAGAGGAATTTAGAGATGAAGAATTATAATTTTCACAACGCTTGTTTATCTCTTGGTTGAAAATGCCATCACAGATTGGAAACCCTGCATTCACATTAAAATGATCCACAAGAGCGTAAGGCCCTTGGGAGTAGAAACTGTGCTTCATTCGTATGTTTTCATATTTCTTGCATCTCACACAAAGCTTCTAGAATGGGTCTCTGCATGCTTGAATTGCATGGTGGTGTACTTTGTTTACGCTACAGATAGGGGTCTGCTAATGATGTCACCCAATTTGGGGGAAAATTTCTGGCCTTTTACAGAACTTAGGTAGCAAGACAAATAGTACATGGAATCAGCTTGGAAGAGTTTTGCTTTGAGTTCCCAAATCTATGGGGGATTGCTTAATCAACATATTCTGTATTTGTACCCTGGGCTGGCACCATAGATTCTACCCTGTTATAGTTTAGATATGAGGTGTCCCCCAAAAGCTCATGTGTGAGACCATGTGGAAGGGTTGAGAGGTGAAGTCATTGGGTTATGAGAACTTTAACCTAATCAGTGAATTAATCTTCTGAGAGGGATTAATCAGGTGGTGACTATAGGTAGGTAGGGTGTAACTAGAGGAGGCAGGTCATGGGGGGCATGCCTTCGGGGCATATATTTTGTACCTAGACAGAAGAGTCAATCTTGGCTTCTTGGTGGCCACCTCCACTACACCCTTTCTTCCATGATGTCCTGCCTCACCTTGGGCCCAGAGCAATGGAGCCAGCTATCTATGGACTGAGACCTCTGAAACTGTGAGCCTCAAAACAAACTTTTCCTCCCCTAAAATTGTTCTTATCAGGTCTTGTAGTCATAGCAGTTGAAAAAGCTGATTAAAATATTCCCCCAAACTAATCCATATTAAGTTGACACTTAGATGAAAAGATAAGCAAAAATATTTATTTATATATAAATAAATATATGTGTGTGTGTACAAAATACATGATGTGTATATATATATAAAATGCATATTTATATTATATTTATTATATAAAATGCATATTTATTTTACATGTCTAAAATATATCTAGATTTAAACACATGGTGAAAAATGCTGCAGTTTTTTTTACTACTGCTTTATAGCACAACACTTGACCTTTACATACACTCCCTTCCACAGTCATGATTTAAGTTAACCTGTTTTGTCAAGCATATGATAACTGCAGGAAGATATGGCAGTCATGTAGAGTGGAGATGGGGCAACGTCCTGCTGTTCCTTTTTGTACTCACTTTATCAGCCAGAGGAGTAAGTTTTCCCCTGTGGCTCCTTTCAGCTTGGTTGTCATTTTTTAGCATTGAAAGCTCCATCAACAGAGAGCAGCCTCTCCACCAGAAGAAAGAGGATCTGCCACTTTAAATTTTCAGCAGGCAACTGGCATTTTATTATTTACGTATTTCATGTCATTATGTTGGATAATATAACAAATGATGCAATCAGATCCACGGGAAATTTAAAGTGGTGTACACCTGTTCTCACCTGGGAGAGAAGCAATAGCTCATATACAACTTCCCCAGCTGAAAACCAGCAGCACACAAAGCTTTTGCATGAAGCTATGCCTCTGGACTGACAAATAGGCCAAGTTGGAGAACATGAAATAAATTCCTTTAACCTCTTTGGATGAGCTTAAGTCTCGATTTTTTTTTTAATAAAAATGGCATTTTTCTTTCATTGAAAAATTCTTGGTAGTAAAATTGATTCCCCCAACTGTCATTGAGACACAACATGAAATCAAGTATAAATTACTACTGCTTTTCTAAGCTCCTGGCTGAATTTGACTGCTAGTCCTAGAGATGGACCCATTTATCAGTGATGCCATTACTTCCGTTTGAAAATTGTGTGCGAAGATACCATATTGTATTTTCTGCAGTTAGTGAACCAGGAAAATATGCTTCTCAAAAGCAATTAATCATGGGTCACGTAAAAGCACCAGCTCTCTACTCACCCTCATTCCTTTTCAGAATTTTGGAACTTACTCGAGGAAAAAAAATGACTTAAACATATAGGTGGTCAAGCACCTCACTGCTGAGCATGATTTGTGTTGATAAAATGTGTCTCAGTCATTAGGATGATTGGACCACAGGAATGCTAAGCACCCCAATTTTCTGCCATTCACCTCTTCCCAGGTCTGGCTCCTGAAAGGAAGAGGATTCAGGTAAAATCTTTCTTTTCCTTTCTGAGATTTTGTTCCAAATTCGTATGGACTTTCCTAGTAAATCAAAATTACCTGGTAAGTTTTCCAAATATGAAACATTCCAATAAAATTTGAATTTCAATTAAATAACAAGTGGCATAAGAATATCCCAAATATTGCATACTAATGTTATAAGGTATAATTCATAGTCTAAAACACCCAATGCAGTGAAGATGAGGACATAATAAAATTTTTATTATATTAAAATAACGTAATAAATATTTGCCTAGAACATATTTTGTATATCTTATACAAAAATAACTTATACTATATAATAAGTCCCCAATCCTACACGGAACATATTTTATACTGCAAGATTATTTGTTGTTTATTTGAAATTCAAATTTAAGTGGTCATTAGGGAGGTTCACTTTGTTTTTTATTAACTCTACAAATCTAGTAAGAGAAAAAAATGATTCCCACTACCTGAGCTACCTGTTAGCTGGAAGCTAGTGCCCTCTTGGTCCCTCTCACCTGGATCATGCACTTCCCAATCACATGCTTCATTCCCAGCCCATTATTTAACCAAGTAAGGAAATGGAAGAAAGAGATCTCCTCCTGAAGGTCTATAGCAGATGGGCCTCACCCACTCAGCCTAGGCTTCCCCACAAAGGAGCCTCCTCCTAAAGTACAATGGTCCAGGGGTCTTTACCATGTCATCCATGTGTAAGGAAAAGGGGAAGTGAGGAAGGGTCCAGCCTACTTCAGGGTCTCTGAGCTCTAGTACCTTCAATCTTTATCCCCAGATCTCCACCACTAAGTGCCCCTGTTCAACAGAGTGCAGTGATTGCAAATTGCTTCCACCAAAGGATAATTGGTTTCTGTCCTCTGCTAATTCTTGCATGATGTATGAGTTGAACTGATGGGTTCAAAAGAACTTTATAGTACACATTGTATTTTTTCATTCTTTGTTTTCCACAATAAACATATGTGGCATATCAAAACTACAAAGCAATGAAGATCACGTTCTCGCTTTCCTGTTGTTCAATCTGGCACTTGCAGTAGATCTTATCTTCTAAAGAGTTATCTATCACAGAGGCTTCTGCCTCTTAGAGTGTTTTTATTTCTTAGCAATCATACCTGTAAAAGGCATGTGCTCTTTTGATAAAATTATGTTAAGAAGACTATGGCAATGGATCTCAAGTTTGCATGTGCCAGGGCTTGTTAAATCACAGGTTTTCTGATTCAGGTTTGGGTGAAGCTTGTGGATTTGTGTTTGGAACAAGAGTCCAAGTGATGTTGCTGTTGCTGGTTGGCAGACCACACTTTTAAGAACCACTGAGCCATTGGTTACGCTTCCTTACTTGGCCAAATATTGTCCTCTCAGAAGATACCAATATCCTATTAAAGCAACTATTGAACATACTCAAATCAATTTTAAAAAACACACACACAACCAGTGTGGGAAATACCTATAATACCAGCAGCTCTGAAGTAGGAGGATCTTGAGCTCAAAGCCAGCCTTAGCCAGATACTAAGCAACTCAGTGAGACCCTGTCTCTAATAAAATACAAAATACAGCTGGGGATGTGGCTCAGGGGTTGAGTGTCCCTGAGTTCAATCCATGGTACCTACCCCACCCCTCAAGAAAAAAAAGAAAAGAAAATGAGAAAGACAATGAAAAAACCACATAGATATATGTATGCATATGTGCACACGTTGTATTACATATCAATTAATTTGAAGGACAACAAAGCCAATATTTAACTAGTATTTCATTCAATAAAGAACACTGTGGTTCTCACATTTCTCTGTTCTTAGTTGGACATAGAAATTTCTCTCACCTGAGAATTCCTTTCCTTTCCTAGCCCTACATTACCAGATTACTATATATACACACACATAAAATATTAATACTTACAGAAAATAGAAACCTTGCAAATAAATTAATTTGTATTTATAAACTGATAATTCAAAAATAGTTTTCCTTATTTTAATAATTACTACAGTTTAATAGAAAATATAAAAATAAACAAAATTTAAAAATTATAAAGAAAGAAAAATATTCAAAATAAAACTTAAAAGTTGCACTAATCCCACTGTCTAGGCAATTTCTGAGAATGCTATCTAATATATCTTTCCTGTATTTTTTACTTTATTTGTTGTTGTTCTTGCTTTATGAAACCGTAACCATACTGTACATACTATTGTACTATTGTACATTCTATTGTGTACTTCTTTTAAACAAATGATAAATTGTGGGCATTTCCCTATGCCATTGAATATGATTCAAGGATATGATTTCTAATGACTACAAAGTGTTCTTTTGCAAAGATATGCCATCATTTATTTTGCTTGTCCTCTATTAGTGGCCATTTAAGATATTTCCCTTTTTGATAATACAAATAATGCCCTAGAGAATTCCAGGTTAAAATGCCTTTCTGGTTGTTTGCATAGAACAAATTCCTCTGATTTCCAATTGAAACAGCTATAAAGACCAGAAAACAATAAAACCACCCAGAAATTCTAAAAAAATTATAATCTAGGAACAACAAGGCAAAATCTGGAAGGACTAACTATTAATTGTGAAGAGAAAAATCTGAGCAAAAAAATGAAAAGACTTTAAATTTTGCCTCATGAAATGCCCAACCTTCACCACCCATGAAATAGAAACCATCAGAACATGCAAAGGAGGATTTTTTGTGTGTGTGTATTCCCATTGACTGATCCTGCTCAGAATCCCAGATCTTCACTGAATAGAAAATTAGAAGCTGTTCTTTGCCCTACAACTATTGCTTCTTAAGGACACCACTCTTCTCTTTCCATTACTCTCTATCATATCCCAAATACCCAGAATGCAACTGATAAAGCAAATGGGATGCCCCTGGCAAGAACTGCCATCTTAGTAAATATAGCCCATAAATAGATCTGCAAAGTCAGGGCGGAAATAGGCAGAATGCTGGGAAATGTGTGTCAAAAGCATTGTGTTCCAGGTATTATACCCGTCCACAGCCTCAGCAGAAAATGGCATCTCATTAACGCAGAGCTGCAGCAGATGAACTTGGCAGGAACTCATCGGCCTACCCTTTTAGTTGGTATCATGAATGAGGAAATGAAATATCTCAGTGGACAGAACCAAAGGAACCCACACATCTCGTTTGCTGACGTACTTCAAGGTTTTGCTAAAAACAAAAAGAAATCACCAGTGAGCCTGTGGAAATATAATGCCAATCTGGGAGTTTCAGCTGAGGAGCCTAACTATGAAAATGATCACATTATAGTTCAGAAAAAAAAAAAATCACGGAACTCTTTGGCATCTTCAATTGATGCAAGAAAAACGTGCTTTGATGAAGAAGAGATGAAATGTGGATGATGAGAGTAACCCAGGATGAAAGCCGTCAGGTTGACAGGAAATGACAATTGTATGAGATAACAATAGATGTGGATGAGATGAGGAAGTATTGCAGATAAACTTCAAGTGTTATAGGAGAATTTTAAATGATATTAGAGGTCCAAAAAAAGAGGCATTGATGTACAACACCGTTGTGGTTTCCCCAAAGACCCATGTTCTAAAGACCTGATCACCAGCCTGTGGTGACATTGGGAGGTAATAGAACCTTTGGTAGGTGCGGCCTAGTGGGAGGAAGTTAGGTCATCAGGGAATGGCCTTGATGGGCATTTGGGGCTTCTGTCCCCCTTCCCCTCATTCCTGACTGCCATTAGGTGAAGTATCTTCCTCTGCCACATACTCCTGCCGCCATGATGTACTGTTTCTTGACAGGCCCAAAGCAACCAGGCCATGTGACCATGGATTGAAAACTCTGAAACTGTAAGCCAAAACAAATCATTCCTTTTTACAAGTTGTTCATCTCAGGTGTCTCATCACAACAATGGAAAGCTGACTAACATAAGCACAAATGTGAGATCCCTTACCAGACTACAGAGGGAAAGTACACAAATACAGAAGTTACAAGAGAGAAAAGAGATAATTACAGAGGACAGAAAGCCAAAATGCATATTGTAAAATAATTGGAACTCATGAAGAAAAGCTAAAGCAAATATGTCAAAATAAAATACCAAAGATGTTAGTGGAAAAAAAAAAAGTTTTCTAAACTAAAGCAAGATAAAACTGCATGAGTTAGTAAGTTGCAGGAAAAAAGAACATAAGATCATATCCACAACTGAACTGATTCGGTATGGTGGTTTTTAAACATGATGACAGATTGTTTTATATTTCTCCTTCAAGAGGTGGAGCTTAATTTCCCCTGCCTTGAGTGTGGACAAGATTTAGTGACTTGCTTCTAACAGAATAAGGTGGAAATGATATAGAGTCTAGCATATCAAATGCACCACACCATAGCATACTGCTTTCTCTATTTTTCTCCTTTTTAAAGAAATTATTCATCCTGATTCTAAAATTTAGGTAGAATTTCTCCTTAAACTCTTTTGGACTGAAATTTATCTAGTTTAAAATTTAACATTCATGTTCAAAAATTTATATTAAATCCAAGAAGAAACATGGTAGGGAGTGTTCACAACTATCAGGCTTTGTTCTAAAGAAATTATGATTTAGAAGTAGTAATAATAACAATAGCAGCATGCACCATTTGATAGCACTTGTTAATATACAAAGCACTTTATATATTTATATTTATATTTTATTTTGTACTAGGAATTGAATCCAGGGGGTGCTTAACCGCTGAACCACATCCCTAGACCTTTTTAAAATTAATTTAATTTAATTTATTTCATTTTACTTAGAGACAGGATCTCCCTGAGTTGCTTAGTGCCTCACCAATTTGCTGAGGCTGGCTTTGAACTTGCAATCCTTCTGCCTCATATAATTATATTTCCAATCAACATATCAACCTTCTATTGCAAATATAATTGTCTACAATTTCAGATGAGGAAACTGAGACTCACAAAAGTTAGGTAGCTTTCTTCAAACCCTACTCTAACAAGTAATTCAGGCAGAATTTGTACCCAGGTCTGTCTGATTCCTAGACAAATAATTTTAAGGCAGTGAGCATCCAGAGTGAATACACTATGTGACCTTCCTAGGGAAAAAAATCAAATAGCTTTGCTGTCATTATTATGAAGTAGTACATGATTGATCTATGTACTTTATCCAAGAAGTCTCTAGAAGAAAAATATTCAGCATGATAATTCATCTTTAAGTAAAGTGTTTCATAAGAATTATAAGCTTTTGTGAATTAGAATAAATAACATTTATAGTGTTCTCCATGGTTTGCTAAATACAAAACTTAAACATTCTTTCCTGAATTCTTTATCCAGCATTTTACCACCTGGTGGAACCACCAGCTCCTGAGTGAATATTCCTAGTTTTCACATGTGTAAGAATACGTTTAAATGTTTGTGCAGTATTCCTGTTGCTCATCCCCCGCCCCACCTGCACACATTTATCTTCCAGAAATAAATCTGAATAAAAGAGATGGTTATTTTTTTTCTTTATTTTTCTGGTAAGCTGTTTTAGTACAAAGGTTTCACTTCAAACCCAATGCCCAAAATAGATTTCCTCCCAGCTTCCCCCATCAACTTGGTCTTGCTAACAAATTAAAGTAAATGTCATTCTTCTTGGACTATCCAAAAATATTAAGTGTGAGTCTCTATATATTCAATATTTCAGAAATAAAGACCCTAAATCTCTTGCATTTTCTTGAAGTGCTTGAAGAAATAAGGTTCATCATGGATGCTACTAGATGTAATTGGTTTAGCTTTTTAAATTACCCCCCAAATTGCAGTGGCTTACAATGATGTAGGAATTTGGGGACTTTTGTTATTGCTTTGCATCAAATAAAAAGGTCCAAGTTAATATGGATGATGAAAATGTCAGGGTGTAGTTGTTCAGTTCTGTTCTGTCTTCATCCATATACATTTTGCCTTCAATAGCCTGGTCTATGAACCCTATGGTTCACGTTTCCATAGGGAATTTTCTTTATCTGTTCATCTGTTGAAGGGCACCGAGGTTGGTTCCATAGCTTAGCTATTGTAGGCACACATCTTTTTTTGGAGGGGGAGTTACCAGGGATTGAACTCAGGGGCACTCAACCACTGAGCCACATTCCCAGTCTTCTTTTGTATTTTATTTATAGATGTTCTCACTAAGTTCTTAGTGCCTCACTGTTGCTGAGGCTGGCTTTGAACTCTCGATCCTTCTACCTCAGCCTCCTGAGCCACTGGGCTTACAGGTGTGCACCATCAGGCCCAGCGAAGGCACACATCTTTAGGAATACTTTTACAACTACCTCCTTAATTGGCTCTCCACCTTCAGACATCTGGGCTTCAGTTTATCCTCTCTAATGTTACCCGACTGATCTTTGTAAATACAAGTTGGTACCTGCTTTTAGAACCCTTGCATAGCTCCACAGCCATTACGTGATGGGAGGACCAACACAATCGTTCATGATCTAGATCCTGCGACTCCTGACCATCCCACGTGTCAGTCCACACACATAAGCATCCCATACAAAGAATTACAATCCCCTTCGCTCACTATACTCTTTTATACCAATGAATCACTGAACATCCCTTCCCACTCTGCCTCCAACCTCCTCTTCTTCCCTTTATCTTCCTGGTAAAATCTACTCACTAATCACAAATCTACTTTGATGTCAACTCAAGCATCGTCTTTTCTGCAAGTTTTTCTGGTGCATGACCCATCCAAATTGGAGCTCATAACACTTAGCAGAGATCTATGATTGCATCTCATTGTGTTGCAATTTTTTATTTCCAGGTTATATACACTGGACTCCAAGGTCTTTAGTATGAAGATCATCTTGTCATTGTCTATATTCAACCTACAAAAGAAAAACGAAAATATGAGAAAACTGCCACATTCTAAAAAACTTGGGCCTGGAATGGCTCACATCACTTTTACTTGTACCCCATTAGTTAAAACTTGGTCACAAGGTCATACCCAAGTACAAGAAAGTTTGGGCAATGTAGCATAATGGTGTGCCCAGGAAGTAAAATACCAAGATTTTGGTAAATAGCCTGTATTGCATCTAAAGATAATTTAATGCAGGCACCAGAAATATTTAGCACTTAGTGCTACAAGTTTACACTCCCTGTGGATCAAGGCAAACATCACTAAAAGATGACTACACTGAGCTTGCTTATCAAAATAATGTCCCAGAATCCTAATAAAAAATAATATCCCTATTCCCTGAAGACCTTAAAAGAGCGTACTACAGGGATATTGCCACATCGATGTTCATAGCAGCACAATTCACAATTGCTAGACTGTGGAACCAATCCAGATGCCCTTCAATAGATGAATGGATAAAAAAAAGTGTGGCATTTATATGCCATGGAGTATTATGAAGCACTAAAAAATGACAAAATCATGGAATTTGCAGGGAAATGGATGCACTAGAGCAGATTATGCTTAGTGAAGCTAGCCAATCCCTAAAAAACAAATGCCAAATGTCTTCTTTGATATAATGAGAACAACTAAGAACAGAGCAGGGAGGAAGAGCAGGAAGAAAAGATCAACATTAGACAGATACATTAGGTGGGAGGGAAAGGAAGAGAAAAGGGAAATTGCATGGTAATGGAGGGAGACCCTCATTGTTATACAAAATTACACATAAGAGGTTATGAGGGGAACGGGAAAATAAACAAGGAGAGAAATGAATTACAGTAGATGGGGTAGAGAGAGAAGATGGGAGGGGAAGGGTGGGGAGGGGGGATAGTAGAGGATAGGAAAGGTAGCAGAATACAACAGTTACTAATATGGCATTATGTAAAAATGTGGATGTGTAACTGATGTGATTCTGCAGTCTGTATTTGGGGTAAAATTGGGAGTTCATAACCAACTTGAATCTAATGTATGAAATATGATATGTCAAGAGCTTTGTAATGTTGTGAACAACCAATAAAAAAATAATAATAATAATATCCCAGGGAGTCACTACTCAGAAATCAGATGGTTTCCAAGCAGAAATCTATTCACCTTTCCTTGTGAAATCCTTATTTAAACATCAGGAACTTACTAGGGTTCTTACACTGGGACTTGTTCCTTGACCTTTTATTATGGAAGTGACCGCTTGCACCATCATGGCCTACTCAGGCCATCTGGGTCTTCTCAGAGATGATACAATGCAACCTGGAGTCAGAAACTTTGAGTTCTGTGGTGTCTTCAGCCTTGCTGGAGGTTCAACAAGTAATTGATGAAAGATAAAACCCTAAGAGTCATACAATGGCCCATCTTCAGCTCAAAACCAGTTAGAAGTTCTGAGGAAGCACGCCTTTAGAGTAGTATACATAATTAAAGAAGCAACTATGGATTAGCATTTTTTTAATCAAACCAGAGAAACTGACCATTATTGCTGCTTATAAAACAATATATTTTGGAGCTGAAATCACAATACAAGTTAAATTGAAGAAAATTCCAAATGAAGAATAAAATTACTACATCGCGTGGCTTCATTTTAACTTTTTTGGGTATTTCTTTGAGCGTGGTAACTTTAAAAACGGAGCAAAAGTCATATTAGATGCCACAGTTACATTGATACATTGATTTAATATGGGAATTAACTTTAGAGTATTACCATTTTTAATCTTGGAAATATTCCAGTGCCACTGATTAGGATTTTATAACTTATTTGAAAGTCTGCATCATTTCTGATTGTTCAAAGGGACGTTTTGAAATAGAATTTGACCAGTATCAAAGTTTCCAACTGACTGCAAAACTCCATCATCTGTTTTTTTTTTTTTTAAAAAACTGTCAATATTAAAGATCAGGTGTTTAGTTCTGAAAGTGTAGGTCTATAACTTAAATTTCCTGTCATTTAAAATAAAATAGATCCCAAGGCAGTTTATTCCCCACAGAATTAAGAAGAAAGTCATTACTCAGTAGAGATAGAAGAGTCTAGGTTGTGAACAATGTTTTCAATAAATACCCAAATAAATGCTCCAGATGGCTTCATCCCAGTTTTCCACCCTTCCACATTTTCCCTTTGTCACTGATGCCAGGCTCTTTGTATATACTAAGTGCATATTTATCCCTCCAAGGGCTGATTCTTTTTAGTAAGTATAAAGGGGTATTTTTCTGACACAGGATCCAGGTGGCAACTGGTAGAAACAACACCTACTCTCAAGCCGCCACCAGTATCAGGTGGCATTCATTGATATTCATAGGAACTGTCATTTTGTGACTAGTTGAGAAGGGAAGATTTGGTGGAGGGCGGAATCCATGAAACTTGGAGAGGAGTTGAGAGTTCCAGGAGAGGTGAGGAACACCTGGTCCTTATCCAGCTCTTGGAGCTGGGTTTGGGTCTGCCTAGTGCATAGCCTAAGGGCTCCATGACTCCTTTCATGAGAGACTTTGTGAATCTCTGGGAAGAAGCAAGGGTTTGTGGGTTTTTGTTTGTTTGTTTGTTTGTTGTTTTTTGTTAGTTTTTTGTTTTTTCAGCAGATAGATGCAAAGAGTGGCCAGAGCTAGGGCAAGAGTGGCTCTCCCTTTCTTTGCACAGTTTATCAATACATGGAAAATTTGGCAGCTTGGGATCATTGAAAGCAAACCTTGAGCTGCATTGGCAACAGCAGGCGCAAAATTAGAGAGTGGCTTACTTACTGAGAGAGAGGCCCTGTGCAAAGCGTATAAGAGAAGAAAACCAGGGGGCAGCCACAGCACACAGCCTAGTTTGTCAGCATGTACTAGAGTATCAAGGTAAAATAGTTAAGCACTGGCACAGCCCAACACCACGAGAGCCAATCAGACCAGAAGCCAGCTGTAAAGAACTGGTACAGCAGTACCTGGCCGCCAGAGTTCAATCTTTGGGGACTCTTAGAAATTCTGAAATAGAACAATGTTCTAGTCTGGTCAGACAGGGACAAGAAAAAGGACTTTGGATTCCTGAAGATTCATTTGAATCTACAAACCAGTGAGGACCTGGTTATATTGGCATTACACATGGATCAAATCATAAGCTTAAAGAAATACAGGTTTACCTTCGGAATGTCTGCTACCATCCTAAGGATGAGGGAAAGGATTATGAATATTTTTAAAAAATGTAATCTCAAATAATTTGGGGGAACAGTGCTTTGAACTAAGACATTACTAATATTACTAATAGAAGTTTCTTTAAACACCTATAAGATATGAGTTAGCAGGATGTTTAATATAGAACTATATTGGAAACCAAGAATGTATTTTTCTTTTTTAATACAGTAGGATTTTTCATCAGCCAATTCTGACAAGCAGAGCAGGTATTTTGTAGGATTCCATAATCAAAACAAAAACATTACAGGACCAAGAAAAATGCACTTTTTCACTAGAACAGTTTTCCCTGTGAATTAAGGGGTATGCAGTAATTTTTAATAGTTTTAAAATATTTTAAAATAACAGAAAAAAATAAAGCTCTTTCAGCCACTAGTGCTTCAGAATATAGCCATGACCGTGGGATCACAAAACCATGACACATATGAGCATGTACTTGTGTGTGTGTCTTGCCTTGTCCCAATTTCCTCAGGATGTTTGGTCAAACCATTTAACCACTATGTGGCTCTGTTCATTGAACTAGAAAAGAACACTACTTATCATCATAACCCATATTCCCACTCTGTCCTGTCTGCCATGGCCGAATTGAATTGTGCACATGTGGGGATGTACTGATAAAAATCTTACTAGTTTTTCTCTAGACCGAGAGATGGGTTTTAGGCTGGGCCTTCAAATATAACTTGTTGGAAATGGAAAAATAGTATCAGTTTAATTTCTCCTTTAAATGATGTCTAAGTTATTTCTTTGACTAGAATTATAACTGTTTCATAGTTTGTCTTTTGGAAGAGACCTGACTTCTGTGATTTAAAAAAAAACAAAAATTAACGAAAACTATTGTCCCAGTGGATCAAATAGAGGTTTTTCCTCCCTAAAGGAGTAATGCTTCGGTGATCCAAATAAAATTCGTGTTATGATAGGAACTGAATTATTTCATTAGAACAATATAAAGTCAAAGCTATAAAAGAAAAAAAAATTCTATTGGGTGACCATAGTGTCCCAGAAAAAGAAATTTCTTTTCTTGGTTTCTTTCATTCTGATGGTGAGCATAGAAGACCCCCAAAGAGAACAGTGATTACTAAAGACTGGGAAGTGTATGTGAGTAGAGGGAGTGGAGATAGGGTTTGATGAGTGCATGCTGTATACGTGTGTGGAAATATCACACCGAGCAATTCCTGTGAATATGTACAATTAATACCGGTTAATAAAAGTTTAAGAATAAATATTCTTTCTTAAAAGTTTAAGAATAAATATGTATTTCTTAGTCTTTTCTATTAAAATAGTTCAAGCAGGACTATCACCATTGAACATACCTGGGCCTCAAGAAGATTCCTGTTCCCCCAAAGTCCTCAACAACTTAAGAGCTTTGCCTTCTGCCAGAGATGAGGTGCCCTGTGGTCATTCTATCCACCAAGCCTAAGCGTGTTTCAAAAAAACACCAGTCTGCTGTCTACTTCAATCAGCTAGCTGCAGGGGCTCACCTGGCTCCAGAGAGTTCCAGTATTCTGTCAAACTCTTTTTCATATTTCAGGATGTTGACTGGAGGACATTGATTCCCTTATTTATTCCAAGATTAGTGGAATCACTGCATCTTAAAGGGCAAAGCGGAATTAAAATAACCATAAGAAAGCCTTTATTTAATTAATTATTTATTTATGGCTGGTGGTTTGTTAAAGAACATATTGTAAAACCAAAGACCATATGTATTTTCCTCCTCTTTTCTAAAAGTTTCACGATTTTACATTTAGATCTATGTTCCATTTCGGGTTCACTTAGAGATGTTGTGAGATATATGCTGAAGTTATTTTGGTTTTTTTGTTTTGTTCTGTTTGGGGATTTTGGTTTTTTGGCCTATGGATGTCCAATTACTCTAATATCAATGGTTGAGAATTTTACACTTTTGCACCTCTGTTGAAAAACAGTTGGGCATGTTTATGCAACTGTTTATGTCTTCTCTATTGATCTAAGTGTTCATCCTTTTATCAATACAGTATTGCCCTGAGTATTATAACTTTGTAAGTGTGAACGATGGTTAGCATGATTCCTCTAACTTTATTCTTTTCTGTTTCTTTCAAGAATTGTTCTAGCTATTCTTGTTCCTTTGCATTTCTGTATGTTTTAGAATCATTGTATAAATATACAAAAAAATTCTGTTGGGAGTTTAATTGTCGTTGCCTTCAATATAACAATATAATTTAGTCAATATTTTCCCCCATTATTTCCCCTTTCTCTTCCTTTTTCCTTTCTGAGTTCAACTTGTTCTCAACACAGATCAAGTGGAAGAACTGATACTTTCACCAGGCTGACTTTTCCTATCCACAAATGTATTTATTTATGATCTTTTTTCTTTCTTTAGTGTTTTGTCGTTTTTAGTATATAGATCCTGTGTACATTTTGAAAGATATATACATAAGTATTTAATTTTGTGAAGGTATTGTAAATAGTATTAGTTTTTAAATTTCAGTTTCCAATTTTACATTTCCTGTTGATAGAAACATAATTGATTTTGTCTGTTGACCTTGATTCTTGTGACTTTGCCAAATGCGCTTATTATAGCTAGAATTTTGGGGGTATATTCCTTGGAATTTTCTATAATAAAAATAACCTATTATCCACAAATAGGGACAGTTTAATATTTTCCCTTCCAAACAACATGCTTTTAATTGCTTTTTTTTTTTTTTTGAGCTACCTGAAAAAATTAGAATGGTAAGAGTGGACAGACACCCTTGCTTTCCCCCCCGATCTTATGTGAACAGCACTCAGTCTTTCAATATTAAGTACTGTGTTAGTCATGGTTTATATATTTATTTATTTTTTTGTAGAAGCTCTTTATCTTGTTGAAGTTATCTTCTATTTCCAGTTTGCTGAGAGTAGGATTTTTTTCAAATGCTTTTCTGTATTGCTATGATTATGTGGAATTAGCAATCTTCTTTTGACTGCTAATATGGTGGATTATATTGATTGATTCTAAATATTGAACCAATGTTGAATTCGTTGGATGAACCCCACTTGTTGGTGGTATGTACTCCTTTTTATAGATTGCTCAATTCAATTTGCTCTTTTTTTGAGGATTTTTATGTCTATGCTCTTCAGAAATATCCACCCATAGTTTTCTGTTAATGTCTTTGGTTTTGTATGAGGATAATACTAACCTAAAAAAAATGAACTGAAAGTGTTCTCTTCTCTACTATTTTGAGCAAGTTAATGTGTATATTTAGTATTATTTCTTCTTTAAATAATTGGTGAAACTGACCTGCCTGAGCCTGAAGATTTTTTTTTTTTTCAGTTCCATTAATCGAATCCAGGGGCACTTAACCCCAAAACCACAACCAGAGCCCATTTTTGTTTTATTTTTTTTTATTTTGGAACAGGGTCTCACTAAGTTGTTCAGGACCTTTCTGAGTTGCTGAGATTGGCTTTGACCTTGCAATCCTCCTGCCTCAGCCTCCCGAGCCACTGGGATCACAGGTATATGCTGCTGTGCCTGGCTGAGCCTGGAGATTTTTTTCTTAGATTTTTGTGACACTCTCAGTTAAAGTTTTAAAATAATTATAAGGCTATTTAGGTTGCTCATTTGTTTGGGGTGAGTTTGACAGTGTGTGAATTTTGAAGAACTTGTCCTCTTCTTGGTTTTTGAATTTTTGTGGGCAGAGTTGATTATGATATTCTTTATTTTTCTTTTATATCTCTAGTGATATACTCTCTTTCCTTATATATATATAATTTGGGTCTTTCTTACTTTCACATTTTTTCCACATTTTTATTGGAGCATTATAATTATGCATAGTCATGGGACTCTTTGTTATATATTCTTCACACATGTACACAACACAGCAATATAATTTAGTCAATATTATTCCCTATTATTTTCCCTTTCTCTTTCTTTTTCCTTTTCCCTGATCCCTTTTCTCAATTCTACTGGTCTCCCTTCTATTTTCATGAGAGCCCCATCCTCACTTTTTTTTTCTTTTTTCTCTTTTGTATGAAAGAAAACATACAACTTTGACTTTCTGAGTTCAGATTGTTCACTTAATGCAATGTTCTCAAGATCCGTTAAGTTTCCTACAAATGACATAATTTCCTTCCTCTTTATGTCTTAAATAGAACTTCATTGTGTATTGTACTACTTTTTCTTCATCTATTCATCTGTCGATGGACACTGCTATGGATGTGAGGTGTCCCCCAAAAGCTCATATATGAAACAATGAAAGTTTAGAGGAGAAATGATTGGGTTATGAGACCCTTTACCCAATCAGTGAACTGGTTATCTGATGGGATAAGTTGAGTGGTAATTGAAGGTAGGTGGGGTGTGGCTGGAGGAGGTCGGGTATTGGGGGCATGGCTTTGGGTATATATTTGTATTTGACAAGTGGAGATCTCTCTCTTTGCTCCTGATCATCATGTGAGCTGCTTCCTACTGCCAGACTCTTCCACCATGATGTCTTGCCTCACCTTGAGCCCTGAGGATTGGAGCCAGCTGTCTATGAACTGAGACCTCTGAAACTGTAAGCCCCCAAATAAAATCCTCTATAATTGTTCTGCTCAGATCTGTAAGTCACAGCAGCAAAAAAAAAGTTGACTAAAACAGACACCTAGGATTCCATAGTTTGACTATTGTGCATTGTGTTGCTATAAACATGGGTATGCATGCATCACTGTAGTAAGTTGACTCTAATTCTTCAGGATAAATACTAAGAAGTGGTATAGCTGGTCATATGGTGGTTCTATGCCTAGTCTTTTGAGGAACCTTCATACTGATTTCCATAATGGTTGCACTAGTTTACAATAGAATCAGCAGTTGAAATTCCTTTTTCCCCCCAACATCCTTGCAGCATTTTTCTTTGCCATTCTTGCTACAGGTTTATTAGTTTCATTGACAGTTTTAAAGAATCAGCTTTTGGTTTTATTTATTTTCTCTATTGTTTTATTTCTTTGATTTCTGCTCATTATTTTCTTTCTTCTACTCAATTGGGTTTATCTTGCTCTACTTTTTTCTAGGTTTCTGAGTATGGTAACCTAAGTTATTCCTTTGAGACCTTCCTTCCCTTCTAATATAAGAATTTAATACTATAAATTTCCTCTAAGCACTACTTTAGCTGAGTGTATTTTAATTTTTGTTCACTTCAAAATATATTCTGTAGTCTGTTGAGATTTTCTCATTTACCCATGGTTCATTTATCAATCCTTTTAAAATTTTTGTTCAGAGATTTTCCTATTACCTTTCTGTTACTGGTTTTTAGCTTAATTCCATTATGTCCCAAGATATAGTTGGCATAATTTCTATTCTCTTAAATTTAGCCTTCCTTAATAGTCTGACTTATCATACAATCAGCCATCTCCAGGGAAGCAAGTGTTCTAAAGAAAGTTAACTTTTTTGTATATTTACCTTCAATTCAAAGGCATGAAAGAAAATATTGAAGGCCTGTTGCTTTGGAAATCATATGGATAACATACTTTGGAATACCTTCCTACCTGTTTGGATCACCTTCACCCTCTTCACTTTAGATAGTAGAGAAAAGAATTTCATGGTTTAAAAAAAACAACCTGGAAATAGTCTCAGGAATAAAGGTTTGGGGCAGGAGTCCCAGAGAGAAGATTTTCCTCTGTATTTTGGAAACATTTTCCCCATTGCAGGCTCTACTCATGATTTTCCACCAGTTTTAAAATGTTCTGGTATGTTCTTCACTTTCTCCAGGTTCTTGGTGTTGAAGAAAGTGAAAGAATGATATGCAAGAGTAGCACACTGATCTAGAAAGCAGTAAACTCTAGTTGCATTCTTCTAGAGTGGAAAAAAAAATATGTTTCCAATATCCCATATTTTCCCCATCAATAGAATCTTGCTCAAGGGTTGTGGCCTCCTCCAGATCCATAGCCCTTAAAGTTCTTTACGAATGAATCTCTTTGCATTTGGTTGATTTAAGAATCGCCTTAGAAGTTTAGGAATTCACATTTCTTTTTTTTAATATTTATTGTTTAGTTGTAGTTGTACACAATACCTTTGCTTTATATATTTATTTTTATGTGATGTTGAGGATCAAACCTAGGGCCTCACACATCCTAGGCAAGTCCTCTACCGCTGAGCCACAACCCCAGCCCAGGAATTCACATTTCTAAAAAGCACCAAGGACATTGCACTCTGGGTCACACTGTGAAAGGGTTATTAATGCCTCGTCATCATAGACTAATGTTGACTTTGGGTTTACCATTATATTTCTTAGTTCTAATATTAAATGTGAAAAATATTGACAGATTAATTTATATAAGCTCTTTAGATCTTTAATACTTTTCTTTGTTTCTTATTGTGGCAAAAGAAAAAAAGGAAACACAAAATTTGCCATCTTAAGACAGTAAGTGTACTCCTTGGTAGCATAAATTCATAGTGTGAATGAATTCCAGAACTTTTTCATCGTATAAAACTTCATAACTCCTTAAACAACAACTCCATTGCCTATTTTTCCCTGGACCCTGTGACCACCATTCTATTTTCTCTTTCTATTAATTAAAGTATTTAGATCCCTCATGTAAATAGAGTCACATAGAATTTGTCCTTTTGTAACTGGATTATTTCACTTAGTATAATGTCCTCAAAGCTCATCCATGTTGTAACATGTGGTTGGATTTTCTTTTTTACTCTGGCTGAAAATGTTCCAGTGTGTGTGTGTGTGTGTGGTGTGTGCGTGCATGCGCCATTTAGTTTATCCATTCATCTGTCAACGAACTTGTAGGTTGCTTCTGCCTCTTGCCTGTTGCGAACAGTACTGCTATGAAATTGGTGCATGATTATCTCTTCCAGGCCCTGATTTCAGAGTTTTTGGATATATACCCAGAAGTAAGAATTTGGGATCATACAGTAGTTTTATTTTTTAACTCAATAATTTGTTTTTAACTAGACTTCTAGTATAATCAGATTCACATACAAAACTAATACAAAGAGATGTATGTATTCTTTACCTGGTTCTCCCCAAGGAAAACATCAGGAAACTACATTACAATATCACAGGGAGCCCATTGACATGAAGACAGTCAGGATACAGAATCCTGTGGTTCTGGTTCTCTTTTAAAACCAGACACATTTCCTTCTTAACCTCTGTGTGACAGTCTTTTCTTTCTGCACTTAAAAATTGATGTGTCACTTCCTTCTGGACTCCATGGTATCTGATAAGAAGTTTGCTGCTTTTCAAATTGGTTTTGCTCTCTATATCAGGTGTTGTTTTTCTCTCTTGCTGTTTTCAAAATAATTTCTTAGTCTATAGTTTTCAAAAGTTTGACTGTGATCGATCTTGATATGGATTTTGTGTGTTATCATGTTTGAGTGTTGCTGAGTTTACTGCATCTATAGGTTTATGACTTTTGCTCAATTTAAGAAGCTTTCAGCCATTATTTCTCCAAGTCCCTTTTAACCTTGCCTTCTTTATCCTCCTTCAAGGTCTCGGATGACAGGAATAGTTGATCTTTTGATGGAGTCTCACAGGTCTCTGAAGTTTTGTTGGACAGTGTTTTTTTTCTCTCTGTTCAGATTCAGTAACATATATTGCTCTTTCTGTCACTGACTTTTTTTTCCCTTCTCTCTCCTTTAGCTTGCTAACTAACCTACCCATTCAGTTTTTTATTTCAGTTTTTACACTTTTCAATTCTAAAATTTCCCTTTAGTTCTTGCTTATGTCTTCTATTCCTTTGCTGACATTTTAAAATTTCTTCCAAATGTCTTTGTAATTGCTCATCGAAGTATTTTTTGACTGCTTTAAAATTTTTTTTAAGGCAGAGGAAGAACTAGAAATGTATCTCAGTGTCGTGGGTTCAATTCCCAGAACTGGGGAAAAAAGAAATTGGTGCGTAATTCCAACATCTCTATAATCTCAACACTTGCTTATATCTATTGTCTTCTTTCAATACTTCATACGCTTATTTTGCAAAGACAGTCTTTTAAAAAGTAACACACATAAAGTCTCTTCCATTTAATTTTTTTTTCTAAAAGTGGGTAACTATGTCTTGTACTTTTAAATTTCACTGCAGAACTTAGCAATCAGCACAGGTCTGTTTGGTTTTAACTTATACATTTTCATTGCACCAGCAGTCATGAAAAACTTGAAAACCTTATCTGTTGGAAACCTATGTTAATTCCAACTTATTTGGGCTTTAAATTATTTTGATAAACTTTAGTTTGGGGAAGATTGATGGAAGGTACATCTATTTTCAATCTACCTCTGCTGTTCATAATGACACATCGTCATTATCAATATACTCTGCTGAAACAGTAATTTGTTATAACTGATGAACCTATATTGGTACATCATGATACTCAAAAGTCCATTGTTTGCACTAGGTTTCATTCCAGGTGTTGTGCATTTTATGGGTTTGGATTAATGTATAATGGTGTGTATCGACCATTATGGCAACGTACAGAATGATTTCTAGTCCCCTTAGAATCCTCTGTGTTCTACCCATTCTTTCTTCCTTGTACCCCAATCCTGATTGATTTATTGTTTATATCCAGTTTGAAATCTTCCTGAGTTTTGGTATCATCATTTTTTTCTTTTGTCATTGAAACCTAAATATTTGGGGTATCATATTATTAAATTCTGGATCATAATTAAAACCATGACTTAAAACCTTAAATCTTTATTAAAACCATTATTTTAGCTAGCAACTGCTTCTTCGCCTTTTTCTCCCCTTTCCTCTCCCTCTTTCTCCTCCCCCTCCTCTATTTTTCTTCTTCTCCTTCTCATTGTTCTTCTTCATGCTACTCTGCCAAAGGGAAGTAGAAGTGCCACCTGTGTACTGCCAAGGGAGGGCAGGAGTGCCAGGTCCCCACTGGGACTTCAGTGAGCTCTCTAGACAGCAGGAGAAGTGCATTTGATGTTGCTGTTGTTCTTTTTAGATATACATGACAGTAGAGTGTATTTTGACATATTATACAACCATGTGGTGTGACTTACTCTAATTAGAATCCTATTCTTGTGGTTGTACATGATGTGGCGTTTCACTGGTGTTGTATTCATATATCAAAATAGGAAAGTTATGTCGGATTCATTCTACTATCTGGAAAAGTGCAATGTTACTATTCTTCCCTGCGGGCTTCACTGAAACCTTGGTGGCCTTGTCACCATTGGGCAGTAATAAAAGTCTTGATGGTCCACTAGGCTCTCTTCAACACCACCCCTGGGGATACTAAGGGAACTTCTTGCAGCCTCTGGAAGGCAGAGATATGGGTGTCCCTTTCTACTTTCCTGGCCTGGGAACAGGGAGGGCCATGCTGTGTCTGCAGTGCTTGGCTGGAATTAAATGGTTATTACCATAGTTTTCTGTCTTTTCTTTTCCTTAGGATAGAGAGAGAAGGCTGACTTTGTCTGCCTCCACTGGTATTTCTGGATTGTTGGCTCCTTTATTTCCAACTCTGGGATAGATGAGGCAAAAACGGAAACCCAAGGAACTTAGAACTATGTTGTTCCTTGGTCCTGAGACCCCTGGCTGGTCTGCCTTGTTCTCCTCAACTTTCAGAGTCTTCCAGCATTGATTTTTATATAGGATGTTGAAGGGTTTTATTGTACTTAGCAGGAGGAATAAATAAAAGTGTGTCTACTCTATTTTCTGAGAAGTGAAAGTGTCAATCATTTTTAAGAAGAAATCCTGAAACCTAAAATTTTGGTCCAATAAAAGGGTTCTTATGGTTTCAATTTTATGAGTATGCAAAATAAAAAGAAAATTTAGAAGTGATCTCAATAAGGTTTCTTTCTACTCAATGAAACACAGAAAAAAATAGTAGAAAATGAGTGTTCATCTCATAATTTATCATTCTTTTTATAAAGTAGGTATTTTACCACCAAAATTAAGAAGCCATTCTCAGAAGATGTTTCAGCCCTTTCAACTAGTCAAAATCAGCATTATAAAATTTCTCTTACTTCCAATATGTTTTTGGTTTTTCTCACCTCCATCTTGTCCCATGGAACTCCGCCTTACATGGGTACCGTTGAAGAGACCAGCCTATGAGAACTCTTACTCTCATTTACCTGCCTGGCAATAATGATTTTAACCTAACACTTCCTGGCCTAGAAAAAGATGAATATAAAATTTTTCTAAAAATAAAAAATACCCTCCAAATTTACTCTGTGGAAATTGTTGAGAAAAGTATTTTTTTTTCACACTCAGCTTATAAAATCTAGTTGTTCATTCCATGCAGGACACTGTACCACATATACCCAAGGTTTGAAATAATTGTCCAAAATGATATTACAGGAAGGTCTGTGGGGAGGATGGCCATCGCAGAAGTTTGTGGCTATTTTTGAGTCAAATTTTATTAGAAGTCATTCTTTCTTGATTTTTCCTATTTTTTACATTTTATTTATTTTTTTTTATTCAGAGGCTATTGTGATATGTGTGTTTTTAGCAAAGAAAATACGAAAAGAAATACACAAATGAAATTCAAATAAATATTGGGTGCAATTCAGATAGAATTAGTGTCTGCAGCTGCTTTCTCTTAGACACTGGCAGCATTCATCTCTGCAGGTTTCCTGAGCTGCGTTGGGGGAGATGAGGGCAGAGAGCCCTTTGTTCCTCTTTGCTTCTCTAGAGGTCAGAAGAACATTTCTTTGGGACATGGCACCCGACCACTGGCACTACAGCAGCAGCCTTTGTAAACCGTGGAGATCCTGTGTGCAGGAAGGAATCATTTAAATCCCCGCAGTCTTGGTGTGCTTCAATAGAATTCTCTCCAGACTGAATTATTTCCCAAAGGGCCATCAAGCCAAGTGCCAATTTAATCTCAAATCCTCAAAGGAAAAGCTTATAGTTGTCAGTGGTACATCCTTCTTGGGGTGGAAATAAGATAGCTCTAGCTTTCTGCTGGGCCAGGAAGCATTGATTGCAGGAGAGAGCAAATGCTCTCACAGACTAATCAATCTCACAGAGCAGATGGATACAGCAATTAGTGCAAAAATAATTTTGCCAAGAATATTAACACTTCTAGAGTTTATCAAGAAGGGGTGAAGTTTCTACTCAATAATTTTCTAAATTTATAGAATATTTACTGGTGAGCAACAGGGTTGAGGATCTCTGGAATCCTGCTCTTGGGGAGGCCAAGGGAGTAAGGAGAAATGAATGAATGAGGTTCTTTATACACATCAAGGGAAATGTAGAACCGAGAACAGAGGAGTTTTCTAGGATGATATGTACTCCATCTCTTCTAAAAAGTACTGGCGTGATTATTTTCTTTTGATGCAAGCTACCCAGATTATTGCTTTAATTCTTCACCTTTGCAAACTCAGGCACAGTTCAATGGCCCAGGGCAGAGGCTGACAAGCATTTTTTTTTTTTTTAATAAAGGAGAGAAAGTAGTTTTCTTTTGGTGGGCTACACAGTCCCTTCTACAATCACTTAACTTTTCTGTTGTAGCACAAAAACAGAGAACATGAACGTAAGATGGCAGCACGGATTTGGTCCATGGACCACAGTTTGTGGATACATTCATTAATACAATCATTAATATTATCATTTCATCCCTCTATATACTTTCCTTTTCCAAAGTTAGGGCATTTATTGAAAGCACCAAACTTATAAATAGACAATGTCTCTAAAGAAGAAATTAAAGGAAGTCAGTTTGCAATGTGATCTCCAATTGTTTTTCTTATAATATGAAAATATGCAGAAGAAAAGCTTCCCCTTTGAGTAATCTCACCAGGCAAAAGTTTTCCTATCTTCCCATACGTCCTTCATCCTTCCCTTCCTGTGATCCTCTTCCTTCTCCTAGCTCTCTTCTTCCTTTCATTTTATTCTTTTGTACAACCTCTCTCCTGCTCCCCTTTCCATATTTCAACTTTATTTTGGTCAGATAGAATTTCATGGGCTAGTGTGACGACCTGTTCAGCTAAGGATCAAAGCTCTGCTTCTAGTGGCAAAAAGAGTAGATCAGAGAGTACCAAGGCAAAAACTAGAACTGCCTTAAAAGGTCGTGGGGTTGCTGGGATTTATATTCACTATGGCCAGTGATAATGCTCTAGGTCTCATTGTTATCATCAAGTGTATGGAGTTAACAACTGATGTATCTTACATTGTTGTTACGTAGACTAAGTAAAATTTGTATAGTACAGGGCTTAGAATAGTGCCAGTACATAACTTTAGGAAGAAAGCAAGGATTTCTGCTCTAGCAGTTTCTGTTCAACATTTTCCTGGGCATTCTAGAAACTAAAATGAAATAAAGAAAAATTAAATTATGTTTATTTGAAAGATGACATGATTACCTGCATAGAAAATCTTATGGAATATACAAAAAAAATCTAGTGAGTTTAGAATAGGCTGCAGGATAAAAGTTTGGTTACAAAAAAAAAAAATAGTTTCACTATACTGGGAACCAATCATTAAAGATCAAACTTTTAAAAATACTATTTGCAATGGAATAAAATACATGATATAATTTAAGGATAAATCTAACCAAAATATACCAGGAATATACATACAAACTATAAAAGATTGCTAAGAAAAATTAACAAAGCTCTAAATAAATGGAGAGATTATTGTGTTGAGGGATCCAAGTGTTCATATTGTTAACCTGTCAGTTCTTACCACAACCATCTCTGGAGTTCACCAAAATTCAGCAGGTTTTTTTTTTTTAAATAGAAATTGAAAGGCTGAATCTAAAATTAATAGGGAAACGAAAATACCCAGAATTGCAAAAACAACACTAAAGAAGAATAAATTTAGGATACTGTTTACCTAAGACTCATGATAAAGCTCTTGTAGTCAAAACAAGGTAGTCTTGAAGGAAAGGCAAAGAGCAAAAAAACAAAACAGAGTCCAAAAGAGACACACACCTATATGGTCAATTGACTTTAAATAAAGATGCAAAGTCAATTCACTGGGGGAAGATTGATCATTACAACAAAAGGTTCTGGGACAATTAAAAATATATATGCAAAGAAGGAGAAAGAAGGAAAAGGAGGAAGAGGAGGAGGAGGGGGGGGAGAGAGAGAGAGAGAGAGAGAGAGAGAGAGAGAGAGAGAGAGAGAGAGAGAGAATGAATATATTTGGATTAAAATCTTGTTTCATATATAAAAATTAATCCCAAATAAATCATAGGCCTAAATGTAAATCCTGAAACTAAAAAATTTATAAAAGAAGAGAGAGGAGAAAATCTTTGTGACCTTGGATCAGGGAAATATTATTCATATAGAACACTGAACACAAGACTTTTAGCTGGGTGTGGTGGCACATGCCTAGAGTCCCATAGGCTAGGGAGGCTGAAGGCAGGAGGACTGCCAAGTTCAAAGCCAGCCTCAGCAAAATAGCGAGGCACAAAGCAACTCAGTGAGACCCTGTCTCTAAATCAAATACAAAATAAGGCTGGGGATGTGGCTCAGTGGTCAAGTGCCCCTGAGTTCAATCCCTGGTACCAAAAAAAGAAAAAGAAAACAAGATATTTAAAAGAAAAAAAAAATGATAAATTGAACACCAAAATCAAGAACATCTACTGTTCAAAGGACCACTGTTAAAAGAATGAAAATATAAGCCATAAGCAGACAAGAAATATTTCAAACAACATTCCTGATCAAAAACGTGAAGCCATAATACATAATGGACTCTCATACTAAATAATATGACAATAAACAGCTCATTAAAAAAAATGGGCAAAACAACAGACACCAGACACTTCACCAATAAAATAAATATTTATATGCATATGTATGTGTATGTGTGTGTGTGTGCATAGCTATATACACATGAAAATATATTCAGTAAAAGAAATGCAATTCATACCTGGGCATGGTGGCCATATGTCTGTAATCCCAGCAGCTTGGGAGATTAAGGCAGGAGGATCACAAGTTCAAAAAAAGCCTCAGAAATTTAGTGAGGCCCTAAGCAACTTAGCAAGACCCTATCTCAAAATGAAACATAAAAAGGCTAGAGTTGTGGCTCAGTGGTTAAGCATCCTGGGTTCAATCCCTGGTAGAAAGAAAGGAAGGAAGGAAGGAAGGAAGGGAGGAAGAAATGCAATTAATTAAAATCAGAATGAGATGTCATCTACAGACTTATAAGAATGTTTACAACGAAAAAGACCAATCATATAAAGTGTTGATGACAATGCAGAGCAACAGGAACTGTCACATTGCTGGTGGCAAATGTAAAACCACTTTGGAAAACAGTTTCAGTGTTTTAAGGATTTAAACATAAACCTGTGATGTGCACAGTTATTTAAATTCTAGGAATTTACCCAAGAGGCATGAAAGCCAATGTCCATTGAAGATTTACGTATAAATGTTCATAGCATTTTTATTTCTACTAGCCGCAAACAAGAAACAACCCGAATATCCATCAGTCATATAGGTAAACAAATTGCACTCTATCCACAAAAGGAAATATTCCTCAACACTAAAGAGTAATGAACTTGGCTGAATAGTATCACAACTATGGCTGGGTGAAAAGAGCCAGACAAAACGGATACATTCTAAACAACTGTTCACTTACAATTCTAGAATATGCAAACCACTCTGTAGGGGTAGAAGGTAGATCAGTGGAAATGGTGGATAGATGATAATAAAAAGGATGGGAGACACTGGGAAAAAGGGCATAGGGAAACTGCTGAGATGGTGGATATGCTCCTTATATTCCCTGTTGCGTGTTTGTATATGTACACATATATGTCATGTATATTTTTGATATCATGTATATTTTTTATATATGTACATCAAAACTTATTAAATTGGACTCTTTAAATAGATGCCACTTATCATATGTTAATTATACCTCAATAATTTTGGTAGCCCCCTTTAAAAAATTGCACAGGATCTTATGCATTTCTGTGTGTCAAGCTTATCTTTCAAGCTGTGTTACTTTCTACCAAATTTTGCATTCATTTGTTGTATTTTTTTTTCTTTTTGAATCCTATTTGATTATACCTTTGAAAGTCTTAGCAAGTTGGTTTTATAACAAGATGTAGCACAAAGTTATTTTTCAGCTGGACCTTGAGATGTGATATTTTAGAGACAACCAGAAGGCTCTTCATATTTGTCCAAGCACAACTCAGAGGATTGTCTATGGAATTTGGTTGTCCTTTCAAACTATATGTTCAAAATTTCTGCTAAATTGTCTGATCTCATCCATTCATTCACCAATGATATTTCTGTGACAGGATTTGAGTAGTACCAAGTACATGATCATTAATTTACTTGAACTTTAACGGTTGATTATGACTACAGTTTAAGCATTATCTGAAAAACTTTTAGACACCAGGAAGTCCTAATGAATTTCACAGCACAATGTCATCTCTATAACATTATTTTCTTCTTAGACATTATTTTCTTCTTAGCTTTGTGTTTCTGTGACCCAAAGACCAGATAAGAACACTTAAAGGAGGAAAAGTACATTAGGGCCCAAAGTTTCAGAGGTTTAGTCTATGGTTTACCAACTTCGTAGCTCGGGGTACAAGGTGAGACAGAACATCATGGCAGAAGCACCTGGAAGAGGAAAGCAGCTCAGGACATGGTAACCAGAAAGCAGAGATTGTGCTCTGCTTACTAGGGACAAAATATAAATTCCCAAAGCACAACTTCAGTGACCTACTTCCTCCAGCCACACCTTACTGGCCTATAGTTAACACCTGGCTAATCCTTATCAGTGGATTAATCCACTGATTAGGTTATACTTCTCATAATCTGATCATTTCACCTCTGAAAATTCTTGCATTGTCTCACACATGAACTTTGGGAGGATACCTTAAATCTAAACTTTAACAGAAACTTAATAGGAAAAAAATTGGGTTTTTTTAGAATCACCCTGATACATTCTGACATTTGAGTGGTTGATTTTATTTGATGTATCACCCTTTTAAAAAACAGAATAAATGCCAAATGCCTCAGTGAACTTCAGTATTTATAGCACAGAATTATTCATTAAAATTTAGTTCTTGATTTGAAAAATAAATTTATAGGACTGTACCAACTGAAGTGTGAATTAATTTGGTGTAGTTTGAAAAATAGGAACTACCAACCCTAGCAAATTTTTATTATGTTATTTCTATTTCTTAAAACACAAACCCCTGTTTAGAGATTTTTTTTTTCTCCCCAGGTAAAGACGATTTTGGTCCTTTTAAATTTTATCTTCTTGGGCATGCTGCAGAGATTCTCCCTCTTGGTGTTTTTCAAGTCTATTGTAGTGCAGCCAATTCTTCATTTTCTCTGCTTCTCGTCTGTTTCTGTCTATTTATTTGTGTATAAGATGTCAAAGGAAAATGAAAAGTAACACCTCGAAATACCACCTTGAAAAAGAAAATGCCAACAAATTCTTTTCTGCACCTGAAGCTTTTAATTCTTTAATCCACCATGGAATGTTGCTTAATTACATATTTTATTATGCATAACTGAAAATTGTGTACTTTAGTTTCAACAATGATATGAAAGCATGTATTGTTTATAAATAGAGAGAGGCTGGTTTGTCTCTATTTTTTTACGTTACAAATATTTGTGGAATTCTCACAGGTTCTTCTAAAACGTGGCTTTTTAAAAATTCTCAAAGAGCTCTTAGAAAAACTTCCAAGTTTTGTTTTCTCTAGAAATCAGAAAACTCATTACTTTGCAGAAAATAAAATGATATTATGTTATTATGAGCAAATGCCATTGAACAGTTGGGTGTATTTGTAGAAACTTTATCTAAATTTTAAAAGGTTTTTCAAAGCATTTGTTAATAGAATAATGTTATCATTTTTGAACTAGGTAATGGAGCTACAGGAGTTGATTATCTCTACTTTTTTGTATGTGTTTGAAATTTTCCATAATAACGTTTGTTTTAAAAACATATTTGGTGTGCATACATCTCCTACTAGGACAGTAGGATTTTGGGGTGATTATTTCATTGTGAAATATCCATATGCAGTATTTCAATTACTTAGTGATCAACCTCATATTAGCAAAACACATTCTAACATATTTCTGAAGGTTTTGGTGGTGATTATTTCTTTCTATATCTGAGAAAGTCTTTATTAAGGAGAAAGTAGAGATAGAAATTTAAGATGAATTTGTACTAACGCAGCCATTTGAGAGCTGAACCAATCAGTTAACCTAATTGAGTTTCCCTCCCCTTGACTTTGAAGTGGGAATTTCATTGGTGTCTGCCTTAAGTACTTCAGAGTGGAATGGAGAGATTTAAACAAAATGTTAGTGTCTTATAAAAGGGAGTATTCTACAAATGTTGCTATTGTCATTTTAAACAGATTTGAGGGTAATGTTAGGAGAGCGGCTTCAGAAGGTAGGACAACTTTTTATTTGATCTTGCAAAACAAATTCTTGGAAATTAAAATTGGACACAAAGGTGGAATAAGTGACGCCTGTCCCCATATTAAAATGCTGTCCAACAGGTTTGTACTCTGGACAAAAAATCAATTGTATCACATTGCTAGAGGCTCAATACATTAATGGACATACTTCAGTATTGGAACTTTCTTCATCTAGAAGGTGCTACTGGTTCTTTCGTGAGTAGAAAATCAGAGCAGAATATGGGATGTTTCTTTTTCTGGAAGGTGTAAGGGTACGAATGAATGACTCAGTCACCAATGAAAACTTCTTATTTGAATGTGTTTCTCATGCAACTAATGTTCAACATTTAACTTGGTGCAAAATATGTCACAGTAATTTCTCTGCATGAGGTGACTTTGCAAGATAGCAAATATACCATGCTACTGCATTCCCCCATCAACCACCTCTTCAACCATCAACAGAGAGCAGAGCCCATATCAAGTGCTTTTGATCACAGGTGTATTAGCAGCTGAAAATCACTGGTGGAGAAAGATGACTTAGTTCAAGACGAGGAGCTGTAATTGATTTGGGTAGTGTTCTTTTGATAAAACTAAATTTGGAGATATATTCCACATAAGTAGGGTAATGTAAGAAAGGCTTAAAAATATTGCTCATCTTTTAAACATTAATTCCAAACTATTTTTATTTAATTAATTTATTTAAATTTATTTATTTTTATTATTAAACAGATATCGTACTCTGGACATACACCTTCCACATTTCTTTAATAAGGGTACTTTATATTTTATCAAAAATGTATATATTAATAGATTGTAGTCCAGCTTGTGTCTAAAGACATGCAAGTATTTAGTATGTACATGAAAAGGATTGCTTCAAAAGAAACATTGAATCTATACTATGCCCCCTTAAAGTTTCAAAAATATTTATTTGTAAGGTGGACTATAGGATCAATATTTTCAATGATTAATATTTTTGGATTTCTGTTGGTTTCCACACTAACATGCAAATTTCTGACTTGCTGTAACACAAAATTCCAATGTCTATCAGCTATATTATGGGGTATACACATTTTAATTGCTCTTTTTGAAAATATCACCAGGCAGTTCAGAATATCTCATTTATTGAAAATATCGTGACAATCAAGGACCTTAATATCAGCCAGACGTTAACAGTAGGGAATAGGGCAGAATTTAATAATGGAATGGATGGGATTCTCATTTTTACTCAATCTTGAACCATTTAAATGCTTCCTAATCAAGCTATGTATTTTAGATAAGCACAGTTAGATATTGATATCACTACGGAGGGTGAGGAAACTCTTAAGCTCAGAATTCCTTAGACTAAATGCTAATCAATACACATTTTATACATAACATGTACAGACTTTGTTACCAAGTGCCACACAACTAGGGCACACATATTAGTTACCTTGGTTTTCAAAGGTTATGTGTCAACTCTGCATATTGCGTGGCAAGAAGATACTATCAACATTATTTTTTGCATAATGTGCAAGTATTATATGGCCACAGAGTGTAATACAAATTAGTGGCAAAGTGCTGAGTGAAGGAATCCATGACAGATTCAGATGCACAAGGTTGAATATTACCCGTAAACTACCTGACTCGGCTAAGGTCTTAAGAGCACAAAGCATTATGTCATGCCCAGCTTTTAAAAGTCTCTGAAATACTTGGACACAATGAAGCTTGTTAAAGGGACTTTACCATAGCCACAGGCATGAGGAGGAGGACTGGTGTGGGCAATAAATGACCTTGGGGGATATGGATGATCCACCTTGATGAATCTTTTCCAAAATGTGCCATCTTCCCTGAAAATGGTTTTGCTCACTCCATCATGGCCATCATTATTTATTAACATGTGCTTTATACTAAATTAGCAAAACTGTGCTGATCTTAAAAAGGGAAAAGATCTCAGTGAGAATTTTGTTAGCAAAATTATGCTGATTTCCAACACATATTCATCATTTCATTGAAAATATGATTTCAGAAGAATTTAGGTTATTAAGAATGGAAAAATCTTATTTGCAACCCAATTTCTCTCTCCAAAACAATAACAACAAAAAAAATTTACCAAATTTTGGATCTATTTGACACTTCAAGTGTTCCGCTGGTTAAAAAAAGTCACCAATTCTCTTCTATGCTGATCTAGATTTTTCTCAAAGTTGGGGAAAAGGAGGAAGATAATTTTTCTTTAATTGCATTAGGTTATATTTTATTTTCTATTTTTTAAGTACAGGAAATCTAGTTTCTATTTTAATTTGAATTCCTTTGGCTCAAATGATAACTTTTCTTAAACCTACTGAAGAAAAAGGGTGTTTTCTCATTTAATAAAAACAATTGGGAACTAGTTTGCAACAAATCAGCAGACTTCAGGTTAGCTCAGCTATGCTTCAAAAGTAAACGGAACCTTAAAGCTTTACTGGGAATTTTGAATGATCCCATTTTAGTTTCTAAAGTAAAAGAGCAGCCCAGTTACCTACCCATGAGCTCATGGGGGCCTGAGGAAATGGTAGGCAAAAAGAGAAAGGGCAGTTGCACGACCACGTCTTCAGAAGCCCAGATAATCCTAACATCTAGGGAACTCTAAGAGGAGGAAGCAAAAGATAAATACAAAAATAGGCAACAAACTGAAAACCCCAAACACCCAGTACTGCAAGGCTAGCACTTGGAGGAAAGGAGGAAGATAATTTTAAAATCCTCCAACTGCCTTAATTCTTTCTGTGGCCATTAACATACCTTATTTTTATACCCTGGCTAAGTTTACTAAGGTTTTATGTTGTAGGGATTTTGCAGATTGTGTTTAACTTCCAGGTGTGTTATTCTTGTTTTCTTCACATGGTTCTTAAAGACATATGCAGTCAAATGAGCTCAGAGTTACTTTCTCCACTTACAACTTGTTAGAACAAAACAATGCTTACTAAGGGTTTTTACACAGAAGGGTCCATTTTACCCCATACTTATTTTAGGTTATTATTAATGCCCTTTAAAAATACACCATAGCTTAAGGAAAAGAGTTACCATAATCGAAGGATTGTGAAATAAAAGCAAATGAATCCATTTTAATCACATAACTGCTAGAGACTAGATTTATGTTTTTGTTGGAAAGTCTTCTGACTGTCCTATCTCTGTTTATTAAGCAAGAAGTTAACCAAAACAGGTTATCATCTTCATTGTGAAATTTCATGCTTATTTAAAAATGAGCATGTTGCTGGGCTTGGTGGCACACAGCTGTAATCCCAGAGTTACTCAGGAGACTGAGGCAGGAGGATCATAAGTTCAAGGCCAGCCTCAGAAACTAAACAGAAATGGTGTCTCAAAATTAAAAAAAAGATTTTATATATATATATATATATATATATATATATATATATATATATGGTGCTGGGGATGTAACTCAGTGGTAAAACACTCCTGGGTTCAATCCCCTGTACCATTAAAAAAAAAAAAAAAGATACTTGGATGTGATTTAAATTTACAGTGTTTCAAGTGACTCTTCAATTGTTCTTTTTAAACAGTAAAATAGCAGGAAAGTACTGACATGCACATATGCACATAAGGGTGAGGGTCATCTTTTGATTCTTCCTTAAAGTTACTTCACATAAGCAGACAAACCCTACCATGTCATACCATACAAACAATTTTAATTGTGTAGTTACAGTCAATAACCACTCCTAATCAGAACATTTCTGCATAAAGAAAACTGTGATACACTTATAAAAACAGCCAGCTGTAACAAAATAGCTGGTGTTTTCATAGCCATAAACTCATAAAAAAGAAATACACCTTTATACAGAAATTTTATACAGATGTAGCTTTAAAATTGATTGTAAACCAAAGGAAGACACATTGCAAACATCAATTATTTTCACATTAATTGCATAATTTTCTAAGGTGATCTATTAGTTTTATTTACCTAAGCTTATTTGCATGATAGTAAAAATTGCATACAACAATAAGAGTGAAGCTTATAGTATGAATTGCTTGGATAACATAGAGCACTTTTTATAGGCAACTGTGTAAAGCACATTTTCTCTATTTAAAACTTTAAGACACTTTGTTTTTACTGCCCATCAAAATACATTTATAAATAGAAAAGAATCAGTATGGTAACAAGAGAAGCAATATTACATTTAACGGAAACTTCCAAAAAATTAATTACAACATGACGCTGCAGGATCTACAAATAAATAATGAGGACTAAATTGTGTTTCACATTTTCTTCTCCTTTTTTTTTTTTTAAAAAAAATCATGTAACAATGAGAATGAAAAAAAAATTACAGTGAACTTTTATTTCCAAAATAAAAACAAATTTGAATTACGGCAGTGCCATATAATACAAGGCATTTGTTGGCATATGTCATCTTTAAACTGCATTCCACAGTCTATAGTTCTTTTGTAACATACAATAGAGTAACAAACTCTTTTTTTTTTTCCTTTAAAATAAGGGGCGAGTTTCCAAAGATCAGTGTGGAGTGTTACAGAAATAATTAAAGGAAAGGAAATCATAATCACAGAAGTTATAATGCTTGTTGGAGGCTCCAGAATAATAATTAAAAAAAAAAATCTCTGGTATCATGCTTAGGGGGCACACACACACTGGTGCAGCCCTTGAACACAAATTCTAATACCAAACAATCCTCGATGCTTCACCTGGGCTGCCAAGCAGTTTGTAAAAACAGAGTAAAACGTTTAGTGCAGTCTGTACTATTCCTTTTCCAACTTTCCTGTTTGTGCAAGTTTCTGAAGATTCATTGGCCAAACCATGAACGACGAAGGTTTTTCTGAGCAAATACAAGGTGGACTTTTTTTCATGTTGTTAGTAAATACCCAGTGGCACTCTGTTGAATGACAATACTACTTGGATCTCAGTCTTTCAAATCAGCATTAATGTCTGTGTTTCCTTCCACGGACAGCTCTTCTTCTAGTTTCACCGAGAAAAGGGTGTTAGCATTTTTGTCTTGGACACTCTCTTCTAAATCCTTGAGCAACTCCTCTTCTTTGTATTCGGCCACATCCACCTCTAAGCCGGAGTTGTCCTTCAGTTTGCCGTGGTGCTTGAGATAGTACCGCTGGTTCTGAAAGAACTTGATGATGGTGTACTTGGGAAGGTCAAGTTGGGCGGACAGAGTCTGGATGGCCTCTTCGTCCGGGTACAGGCCTACGTCTTGTATGAAACTCTGGAGGATTCCCAGGGCTTCCACTGAAATTTTGGTTCGTGGCCGGGTCTTCTGCCGGGTCTCCTCATCAGACTCTGCGGGCGAGGCCACGGTGGGCTGGCGCGGGGGAAGCCTGGGGCCCGCCTGCTGCTGCGGTTGTGGCTGAGGGGGTGGCGGTGCCTGTGGCTGCTGCTGCTGCTGCTGCTGTTGCTGCTGCTGCTAAAAAGAAACAAGCGACAATCAGAGCTCTGCTTGCCCCACGTTCCGTGCACAAAGCTGTCTAGAATTAGAAAACACGTGCTTATGCATCCCGCATATAGCTTCTTTGATATGGGACAAAGATTCAGAGCAAAGAGGCAGACCAGCCAAATGGCCTACTGCATTTCGGAAAAAAAAAAAAAAATCAGAATGATATCAACTGGGAAGGCAGGAATTCGTACAGCTTTCAGGGGCTACTGTGTTCCCTTATCAGATATCAGGGCAGGAGGAGAGAACTCAGCTGCTCTGAAAATGTTTGAGCCATAAACTTCACCAGAAGGACATGCATCAGAGGCACAAAGACAGCAAAGCAAATTAGGATGTAAATAATTAACAAAGATTTAAAATGAAGATTGAGGAGCAAGGATTTCAAAAGACATTTTAGAAAAGTGAGCTATAGAGGCATGGGGAAAGAAATTTGTGTTCTGCCCCCCCACACCCTTTCATCAGATGGCAGAGACAAGGAGCAAGAAAAGAAGGTAAGCGTCTGCTCTTATTCAGCATGCTCTCCTAGGAGTCCAGAGGATGTTCCAAGAGGCTCAGGTTTGTCAATTTCCTCTCAGACAGCTCTGATTTAACATACACACACAGTTTCTTACCAAATTGCACTAGGCCCTAGTGCACAATTTTTTTCTTACCCCAAAATAAAGGTTCAATCCGCTGTATGACGGCTAGTGAATTGTTTTGTCTACAGGAAACTCAGATGTGATTAGGATTTAAATTTAGTGTATACAGACACTTTTTCATAATTAGTATCTGTATATGTGCTGTAATTTCCATACACAATTACACATAACAAATGTGTGACACAGGCAACTACTATATAGTGGAAATCCATAATTCTTATCAGCAGAGCAAATCAACCTGAGTAAGCTGCAAAATATTAGAACATTTGTACTGTGCCTAAGCATTTCCTTTCATCCCCCTAAGAAGCAATTTTATTAAAAACAATTTACATTTTCAAACAAGTACTATTTTTATTACTTAACATATATCTTTTTCTTTGTTTTTCCTAAAACAGTAAGTTTTTCATGCTTTCACAATTATTTTAGTGCTTGATATCCTAAGGGATTCTCCTTTTCAATTTGTTTTATCTTTAATACACACTCAAGGATTTTTTTTTTCCTGGTGGATGGATAACATTCTCTCTCTCTCTCTCTCTCTCTCTCTCTCTCTCTCTCTCTCTCTCTCTCTCTAACACACACACACACACACACACACACACACACACACACACACACAATTTTCCCCCAGTAATACCAAGAAATGAGCAGGTGACTCAACAAAGAGAATAGAATTTTAGGACTCTGGAAATCAATGGCATTTTTTCCTCAAAGGAGAAAACCAAAAAACATTCCTTAGATTTAACAGAAATCCGTCATACAGTTCAAGTTCAATTAGAATACACTTTCTGAGAGCCCCAGTGAACTACCTGATCCCAGAACACTTCCATCTAAATTCCCAGGGCTGTTCCCTCAGCGGATGAATGGAGAAAAGTCCCAAGACATGAGTAGGTAGAAGGCTGAATGTGCTGCACAGTGGGCTCTGGCCACAGCCATGCTCAGTGCATCCTCTGCACGTCTGAAGATCCTGAGCAAGGGAGCAGGTCTCTGTGCCACCCCCTCTCTGTCTCCCTTCCTTGCTGGCATAGGTAACTTGTGCCCGCTCACCTGAGGAGCAGCACCGAGCCATGGTGCAGGGGTCGGCAGGCCTGGTAAGAAAACGCCTCTAGACTCTCCTTTCCCAAGGGTGGTGGGAGAGGGGCTCTAAAGGAAAGACAAACAGATATGACTCACCCCCAACCTGGACTCTGTGTGGGTGCAGGGAGACTGCTACAAGGTGAAGGAAGGGACACGGAGTGCAAAGCAAGATTCCAATTAGATTTCCCTCCCCTCCTTGTTTTGGACAGAGTCCAACGTATAAAACTGTGATTCTACAAACTTCCTCTACAGAATAAATGTAATTCCTTTCCTCAGGGGCGGTATGGCATTGATTAAGAAATAGGTGTATTTTTAAACGATTTTTAAAACAACATACAAAAATTTCGAAGTTCTCACACACAAAACCCAGAACTAACAACGATATATTTGCCAAACAAGAAGTGCAAAAAGGGGGTTCCTGCCACTCTGGCAGTGGGGAAGTGAGGGGTAGGGAATATAACACACATGTTGGAAAAAGTATGTTAATTTTCCTTTTATCCCCCTGAGCAAGATGGCACTGTATTGTTATCTCTTGCTAAAAAGCCTGTGTTTAGATTGGCGGGAAGAAGAGAGATGCTAATTTCCCTGCTAAGTTTAAAGCTTTATTTACTTAGTGCTCTACTGAATTGGCCAAGGTAAACGGACCTGAATCTGTTCTGCTGGAACGTGGATGATGTGGGGCGGCCTGTCGCCATGGTGATGCACCGCATTGCTCTCCTGCTCGTAAATGGCATCACGCTCTGGCTGAGGAAGACTGAGGAACCTTCGGATCATGGACAAGTTCTCCCACAGAGTCCTGTTTTCTGGAGAAGGATCTTCTTTCCAGCGTAACAGCTCACACAACCATCCCTTGGAGACAAAGGAAATGAGAGGTCAGTTCATGTTTATGGGGAGGGGGCTGGCATTTTCCATAAGGAGCCAAAAAAGAAAAGACTCTGTATAGTAACTTTCTCATATGCTCTCAACACTCTCATTCACTTTAAAAATATTTTAACCTTTTAAGAGAGGATAGCTGCGGCTGTCAAGGAGGCAGGCTGTGTTTCTAATGAGTGTTCAGACTTGCATCTTAAAAGAGAGACATATTTTTCAGACTCCAAGGGCAAAAGAGCATTTATCACAGACTTTGCAATATGTGAAATAGGAGGAAAGCAAAAATAAGTGTTTCTACGCTTGCTTAATCTTCTTGTCTGATGGGGGCCATCTGAAGACGCTGAAGGTATTTAAAAAGGGGTTGAACAGATCCTAGAAATAAAAAGATTTCCTAAGCTTATAAAAAAAAACTATGTATATTTGTGTATATGCATGTATGAGAGAGGAGAGACACATACAACTAGTTGTGAGACCAAGAATACTGTCCAGTTTCGGCATAATGATTAGAATGGGCACTCAAGGACTTCTCCAAGAAAAGAACTTTCCAAAAAGAGACCTCAGAGTCCTGTTTTCTGCCTGTGGCAGTGTTAGCACATGATCTGCTCAGGCAAGAATTTTAATAGGCTTCCTGAATTAAACGAGAAAGAAATGTCCAATGAATACCAAAATATGAACCTCTCCGACATATCCTGAGGTCCCAGATTTGACTTTAGGCTTATCTGTGAGGAATGCAATGGTCCAAGACCGTCATCACCTCAAACTTTCATCCTAACTAGGATGAACTCTAACCACTGGGGTAAGGAGCAATGGGATTCCCCAGCCAAGGCAGCCACACCTCAGCAGCTGAGTTCTCTGCTAAGAGCTCTCCACTGTACTCTTCTCTGGAGAAATGTCCTGAAGCCATCTCATCGGACGATGCTTGGAACACTGCTCCCCCTCCTCACTGACCTTCTCACTCAGGAGTGGCCAGCGATTTACTGATCCAGAAGTACAAAGTCTCAATCCTTATTTCAAGTGGACAACTCGCTCTATGCTTCAACTCTCTGGAGACAGTCATCCCCCTTCTTTTACTCCATCCCCTATCAATGGAGGGCTAGACTTTATCTGGGGCCACAATTTTTTTTTTTTTTTTTGGTGCTGGGGATGGAATCTAGGGCCTAAGCTAAGCAAGGTTGAGGTACATCCTCAGCCCCGGGGGGCCACGTTCTTACGCGACCTCTTCCTCTGCCCTATTTTCCCTCATTCCTCAGGTCCTCCTCAAACCACCAGCATCTGATTCCCATCTTAGACTTTGCTTTAAGGGAACCTGACTTAGGACAAGAGTTTCTTGGAAATCTCAAGAAATTTAATTGGATGGGAATTCTTCTTCTGATTGTAACACACGGTGAAAAGAAGCCAGGCCTGTCCTCCCCAGAATGGCCTACTTGAGAGAATTTAAAAGAAAAGATGGTGACAGATACATCGGCTTCTCAAGGCTCACTTACAGATCAGCCAAGAAGGACTGCCACAAACTCTCATGAGATATGCTACATTTTCTGAGAGTTTGGATTCTCTACTCAACAGGTCTTTTAATTGAACAAATATACACGTGGGGATGGCCATGCAATTGTGCACTTATTCAGTGCACTGGATGCATAATTCAAGGTAAGGAGAGGAAGCAGCAAACTGCAAATTCACCTCAAGGAATGTCAACTAAATTTAAAAAATCCCTGTGACAACAGGATTGCTGAGCATATTTCCCTTCTAACTACAGCAACTCCATGGCTATTCCCAGCATACTGTAAGATATTTCAGCGCAGACAGACATCATTACCCTTTGTACATGTGTGATTGCACTAATGGCGTGACTCGGCATCGTGTACAGTCAGAGAAATGGAAAGTCGTGTTCCATTTGCGTACAATGAGTTGAAATGTATTCTGCTGTCATGTATAACTAATTAGAACAACAAAAAAATTAAAAAAGATACTTCAGCTCTATCTGTGTGAATATAATATTGACTACAAAACTGTGTTTGAGTATTTGAAGTATCTGAAACCCACCTGCATATGGTGCCCTTCAGATGTTTATTTAGTTCTTATAGGCAAATATTTGCTACCTAGATTAAGATATGAAAATATCATATATTTTCCTACATCTAAGCTGTTTTGTTGTATTATACTTCTAAATCTTGTTGCTGTGTAGGTTTAGATACATATCTTCCTGTGGGCTTGAATATTAACTATGGTTATGATGACTTCCCTCTTCTCCTTTCTGTATCCTTCAGCTATCACCACGGACAGGTCAAGCTCTATGCCTGAACACAAAATTATTTGATTTCATTTACCTTTCAATGAAGAGAAGTTAGAAGGTTCATCAAGAACAGAGCAGAAAAAAAAATTTTTTAACTTAGCTAGTATCCCGCTACTGCAATAAATGTTAAACATTGAGCTTCTACAAATTTTTTTTTTAAGAAATAAATGCTTGTAACTAAAAATTGCTAAAAGTTAAATTAAGAACGATTCATGTAGGAAAAGCTTCTTGGAGAGAGCTGCAAAACTCCAATGATTTTTCACATCCTTTAGAAACTTTTTAAAGTAATGCAGAGATCAGTTAGCACTTGGATATATGTGAAAAAACATGTGGATCACAGATGTTCTTTGGAAAAGAAAATCATTAGTTCTTTTAAAATGGCTAATAATGATAGCTAATTCCTAAACAATCACACTCATGCTGGTTTAACAAATATTTCAGAAAAAGAGCCCTGACTCATTCAACAAATATTTTGCTTATATTGTCACTTTTGTGTCTCTACACTTACGAGACAGATCCTTATTTTTATTAATTGCCCATGACTAACATAACATTTCCAGTAGTTTGCTATTAACCTCTGCCCTTAAATAATACTTCTAATTCCTTATCTAAAAATAATTTGATGAATTATAAGCTGAAGCATGTCTCCGCTAGCCTTTCAAGAGACACGATGATTTTAAGAGACTGAAATCAGATGCTTCTTAGAAAAATATTTAACAGTGCAGCTGGGAACTGTTAGTTCTACAAGGGTATTCCAAAAAACAAAAGGGGAGGGGGGGATTGGCTTTTCTCAATGTGTGTATCTCTTAAGAAATAATGGAAAACAGACATTTTGACACATTAGTTCTTTGTTAGTATAGAAAGAAACTGATTTGTTCCCATATTACAGGCAAAAATAAGGTTAATTTATTCTAATATATTTTTTTTAGCAAAAATACCTTGAAATAGTTTTAACTACCTCAAATCCTATTGATTGCTATGCCATTAGTGACAACAATAATTTGATCCATGTTTTTTTTTTTTTTTCAGAAAATGACTGAAAAAGCCAAATGCTTTTTAATTCTCCAATACCTTTTTCCTAGGTCAAAACATTTGCAATATTTGATAAAATAATTCCACAAAGTACGATGCTGGTCTTTAAATGAGAACTCTATAGATTTACTTGGGAGAAGAGAGATGACAAATGCAATGTGGTGCTTTGTTGCAAGATGTGAACATAATCCCATTTTTAAGATTGTTCCCCAGGACTTGATGTCCTCTAAGACCACAGGCAGGGAACTACTCTCAAAATTAAATTAGACCACAACTGTTTTGAACAGTAGAAAAAGACTGGGGCCTCACAGCCTTAAAATAATGAGACCAATGAATCCATTCTAAGAAAACTAAAATGGTACAAGGAACAACCTAAACTTTAAATGTAGTAAATTTGCCAAGCAACATTACACTGCATATAAAGAGGGCAAAATATAAACAGTGGCCACATGTAAATAAATTAGTAAAACTTTCAGGATGTTACTACTTTTCAAACTGACAAAGTTTAATTTGACACCTTCTGTTCTAAACCCTTTGTTTCTATTCAAAATCACGCCTTGAGCTGTTGCTATCAATCACAGCGCTCCCCCTATTACTTAAAAAAAAAAAAAAACTGGCAGGACCCTGAATAAGCTGAAAATGCCATGCAGATGAATTCTGAGATAATATGTTCAAACCTGTTATATACAACACAAATCCTGTAAAGTTATGTATTGTAAACCTACATTTATTGAGAACTAAAAGTCTTAAATCCATCTGCCACAAAGGAAATACTGTTATGTACTTTATAGTAACCAAGAACCATCTGCAAATGTCTTGCTACCGTAAGCAAGAAAACGGTGCAAAAGATGCTAAACCTAAGACTGAAATAAATAACATTTTTTTTTTGACCGGTTTTGGTTAGGGATCTATTAAAGAAATCTAAGACTGAGGAGGGGGAAAAAAAAAAGGAAAAGAAAAAATGCAGAATGACTGCCAAACCAGCACTGCAAAAAAGCAAAACAAACTCAATGACAACACAATGGCAATTTATTATGGTCCATGAAACACATGACTGTATGCTCATTTTAAAGGAAAAATTAGCAGTTCTAAACTCAATATTCTAATGATGTGCTTTACTGACAGAATCTTGTTGTACCACATTTAAATAAAAATCCTGGCACCTTCATCTCTCAGCTGCTAATTTCCAACCAAGCTCAATCTCTGATTTCCACCCCACTCTTTTTAGAACCGTTAATTCAAGTCAATTCGCTGCTAACATTTTAGTGGGTAAGGGGTACACAATTTTAATTGAGCCAGGAAAGCAACATCCTTTCATGAATGAAATTTATTGTACCTATAAAGCCTCTCGCACATCGAGAACCCTTACAGGGCCTGGTCTGTGATAAACCTGGGAGTTCATAACACAACTAGTTTTCCAGGGGAAAACAGACTTTGGTATTCTCTGAGAAAAAAAAAAAAGTCATTTAATGCAATATACATATATGTGTATATCATCATCATATACACATGCATTCTAAAACCAAGAGCTATAAAAAGAGAGAGAAAATGACAATTTTTGCTGCCACTAAGAAGGAAAAATACATTTAAAAAAAATAGAACGGTAATTTGAGCTCTAAAAAGCAAAACATTTTATCGTCTGTATTTATTCCCCCTCACCCTCATCTTTTATGTGTTATCTGCAGGAGTATTTTGTTCCAATCTCTGGGGCATACAGTATACTAATATATGATATTAAAAGAAATCAATCTAAATAGGAAAGTATTTGATACAAACACTTTAGTAGAAAGCATGAATTACATTTTTGCAAGTAGTAGGAACAAGGATTAAGTACATAATCCATTAAATAGTACTTCTAACAAAAAATTCAGCATTGTAGACTAAACTACACTAGGCATTTTGAATGAGTACATTTTCAACAACAACTAACTATAAAGCTAGCAATTTATCATTCAGCAAATAATTTTCTACTTCTAAAAGAATCTGTAAGTGTTACTTATGCTAATGAAGACAGTTTTTAATCTGCCCACAAACATGCTAATAGAGGGCAATTTTTTTTTTTATTTACAAAGCTGTCGGCACTCAAGGGTAATTTCATATCAGTGTTCTATAAGCCAGGGTGGGAGGAGGGTAGGGAGGGATATGGATTTTAATTGTCAGAGCTACCAAATCCTTCACCTTTAGCATCTAGGTTTAACAATATCACAAAAAAAAAAAAAATGCACAGGGACTAGTGATGTTTTAAACCACCACTTAAATGCTGTAGAAGGGTTCCACTTTCACATCTTTTATGCTCTCTATATACACTGTCCCTCAAATGTAGTATTTAAACATATAATTGAGGAGGAGGCTTAATGCAGAGACCCCCAAGAACTGACGGAGGAACAACCCTATTTCTAGGTGTGAGGCCTGAACGCTTCGCACACCAACTTCCAATATCTTTTCACAAACAAAGGTAACACTTTGAACAGTGAGAAACAGAACAGCAGTAAAACAATACTGAAAGCATTTTAAATTATTTACTAGGTTAAAAGGGTGAAATGATACTTTTAAATACATCAAATTTCATCATCTAGGCCATTTTTTGGTGGCAAAGTGGTATTGATCTTTCCAAATGCTTAAAATCAACTATTTTCCAGAAGGTCATTATTTGATTAAAGGCATTAAAGTTGAGGGCATCAAGCGAAGCACTTTTTCTTCTTCCCCATTCAAATCATCATCTAATTTAATAAAAATGATCCCATCATGTCCTATAATAAAAATGCTTGTCTTAAGATATTATTCTTTACCTAACATATTAACCTTTAAATGTTATGAAGTTCTTTAGGAGGAAAACCTTTGCTAAAGCAGATCATTCTATAACATAACGAGAGGCCCTCATCATTACATTAATAAAGATGTATGTTCTCCTCTGTGGAATTAGGAGGAGATGCATTCATCTTTCTCCCCAGTTTAATAACATCTACTTTGTGTAAAGCAAAGAAACTCTCAGGAGGCACTGGGAGTAACTTTTCCCGCTAAGTTAACATTGGTCTTATTAAAGAAAACATGAGAAATAAATTTGAACAGACACATACCAGCAAATGCTCTTTCCACTCTAAAAGTAGCACGTTACAGTCTCTTTATTCAAAAATGCATTTAAAAAGAAATATAGTTCAAAAAATGCCTATGTGTCTGTATGTATATCCCCCAAATTATTGAGTTTCCCAAGTATGGTTTCTGATACTTGTATTTACTAAAAAGGAGAAAAAATGTAAAAAATAAAATGTTTTAAATTGTTGTTATTTTCAACTGAGAAGATGATTGTTTTTGAATTCACCCCACAACCTCTAATTTATTTAAGGGACTCATATCTTAACCAGAAATCTACAGGCTGCTAATATTGGGGAAATAACAGGATATAAAATGACTACACAGAAATTTCTCACTTGAGTCAGTTTTGCCACTTTTGTCATTAAGAGGTTAAGCAACTCTAGCAGTTTCTGGAGGTTTATTATCAACATTAAAAAATAATGTTTATACAACCTAGGGAAAAGTATCCATTACAATTCAGTGGATTTAGAAGGGATATTCAGAGTCTCCAGTAAATGATCTTTATTTTTCAATTTCACTTAACACTTCACCAGATAAAAAACGAAAATGGTTCGTTTTTATGTATACCTCTTTTCTACCTGCTGTAAGCCACTGACTTCAAGGCACACATCAATACGGTGGCGTTTTGGGTTTTTTTTTTTTTTGGCTACAAATTGTTGTGTTCATAACAAGATGATCAAATGACAACCTGGCCAGGGGAGATACAAATGGTTCTTACTTAAAAAGGTTGTTGGGCAAGGGAATCTCACATTTTAAAGGATATTTTTTCAGAAGTGGGAGAGAAAAGGAATAAAGATGAAAGTATGAAATTCTAAACAATCTATCTATTTGACTGAAATAGAGAATTTCCAAAGAAGGTCTAATTTTTAAAATATTGGAAAATATGGATTTAAAAGTTTATATTTTACATTTAGTCCAAACTTGTATTCAGAATAGGTTTTTCAAAACTGAAAAAAAAAATCTGGCTTATAACTCTGACACTTGAATATAGACTCTGAAAAAGAATTTAACTGTTTCTTCCCTCAACTAAAGAAATATTATTAACGTTACATAAATTTCAGTGTTCTGCTCTGGCTCCTAACATTTAAACATTCTATCTTCAAGTCTGAAGTTTTCATTTTCTCCTTGATCTTCACAGATGGTATCATTTAAAAACAGAAAATACTCCCAAGGTTCATGCTACAACATTGTCATCAATTTTAGTTTTTGCTTCTATCATTAAGAATAGTCCACCTCTTTCCATTGTGCTCACCACTGACTGGTCTGAACTGGGGCATCTCTTCTTTGAATAACCCTTTAAGGTACCAAACACCCTTTTTAACGACTTCGAATGCAAAACTGTTTTGATTTCTGAGCAGAAAAGCATTTAAGTAATCATTCCTTTTCCTCTCTTAACTTAGGAGGGTAAGTACATCACTAGAGCTTTGATGAACAGGGAGCCAGTGCCGTCATACAGAGTCGATGTGACTCCTCAAAAAGCAAACTCATCTCATGCTTAATTTAGTCTATGGAACTTCCTGATTGGTAAATCTGCAAGTTTCATTAAGCTTTCTTGAATCCCCTTAACTTGGAGATTGGATCCCAGGAAGAAAATCATTGCACTCGTCTTTTACTTTTAAAATGCCTGTAGTTATTCTACTGCTCAGTGTGACCTTCAGTGGCTTCCCAACATAGAGAAAAAGCTCACTCTCTCCAGGGCAGCATTCAAAATCCTCCTAATCATGCTCACATCCTCATTTGCTGGACTATTTATCACTACTGTCCAACATTGCCCTGTATTCTGTTCTCCATGCCTCATATGGTTTTCTCTAATGGCAAAGCCATTCTTGCTTTTGCCACCCACCCTAATCTACTGCTCCTTCAAGTCATGCTCAAGCACCTCTGCATACCTATAAAGGCTTATATTGTGGTTTGTTCTTTAACTCTATGAACTTGAGCAAATTACCTTTCTGAGGATTTGTGGAGATTAATATATAGTATTAATATCACAGAATAGTGTCTGGCAAAAATATATTCTGCCCAACACCCGATCGATGATAATTACTCAAAGTTCTAGCACTTGCCCTTAAATGGCTCACAGTCTATTTGGGAAGATCTGGCATTTGAAACTACTAGTCCCAAGCAGCATGTGACAAAAGGTCATTGATGGGCAGACTTCAAGTGGGATCAAAGTAGAGCAAAAGAAGCATCAGGATAGGGTAGTCAAGAGATCCTTCCTACATGAAGAGTCATACTGCTTGGCTTTAAAGAAGGGGCAATATTTAAGAGAAGTCAGGAGAATGATAGAAAGAAACAATTTTAAAAAAAGAGCAGGATGGATTAGCCAAGTACTGGACAAAAATCAAACCAGATGCTTGTGATGTGATTATGCCTCCCTGCATTCTTGTGGTACAGCTAACTCTTCACCCTAATTCCTCGAAGATACAACTTAGTTCCTATAAATACCTCTTGTCATCTATATACTGTCTTTCTAAAATCTATTTAAGAAGCCTGGATTTTATTTTTGAATATCTACTCCATCCCTTATTAGCTCCATAACGCTTGGCAGGTTACTCGAATTCTCTAACCCTCTACTATCTCTTCTGTGAAATGGGGTCCCATTTAGCACCTCATTCATAGGGTAGTGAGACTGTTGATGGAAGGAGCGTGACAGTTGGTAACAGTTATGATAAATGTCAGCTATTATTGCTGTCATTGTCACACTTGCTTCTTCCCAATGGAACCTGAATATCTAAGAAGTTGCTGAAAATAATTCAGTTGCCACATTCCAGTCTGATCCCACTATCTTCCTCCCAAATCAGGTTTACCTCCTAGTAGTTTAACTCAATTAATAGCTTTGTTGTCCATCTACTCATGTAGGCTAAAGGCTGGTTATTTGAAGTATGAATTGGTATGATTTTTCTGAAATGCAATGTGAAAAGGCAGAATGAAGAAATATCATTTTAAAACATTTTAAATCCAATAATACCATTTTTGGGAGTTTATCCTAAGGAAACAAGAATGAAAGATGTGTACAAATATTTAATTATAAAGTTTACATCTGAATTATATGTGACATTAAAATGTGACTATAACCTAAATATACCTGAATAGAGAATTCATGTAAACAAATGTTAAGTCATTATATACACACATATATACATACACATAGAAGTACATGTGTGATGTGTGTGCATATAAAAAGAAAAAAAAATCAGAATATTCCAAGCAGCTATGTCTAGGTGATTAGAATTATGGATACGTTTATGGTCTTCCTTAGCTTACATTTTCTATACTGTTTCTTCTGTATTGTTTTTGCAATAAAAATATATTAGCAAATGGCTTTAATTAAAAATCCATATTTTTTGTCTATTTCCTTCTAATCAATCATAATTTGCTATCAATTCCACCCCTTCGGAACATCTCTTGGAATTGTTTCTTCTTTTCCACTCCTATTGCCTGTCCTTTGAGGGAAAAACTCTTCTAAAGGACCTGAAAATACCCTGAGGCTCAAACTTCAATGGTGAGTGCAAAAATATGGTGAAAGATTCACTGCAGCAAAGTGAAGTAGCAGTTAACTGGGGGATAGGGCAGAGACGCACAAGAGGCACAATTTGGGCCACTGAGTGAGTAACCAGAAACTGTGCACATCTCTGTAACTCCTGGGGGCTCAAACATGGTAGCAAAGCTCCAAAGCTCATGATGTTGTTGCTACATCTGCTGACTGGTCTAAGGAGGCAGAGAAGCATCAACAAAGGCTCTGTCAAATGCAAATACATGTGATCATTTTAGAAAGGAGCTTATCAGGCTGGGGATGTAGCTCAGTGGTAGAGTGCTTGGGTTAAAAAAAGAAAGATGTTTAAGATAGTGAATTTCACTTTCCCCCAAACGGTCAACTCAAATGAATACATGCTTTAAAGAAGTAAAATTCTTACTATCTTGCTTCCAATAGTCACTATTTACAAATTTACAATATGTATTTTCCTATTCATAATTATGATCATTTAAAAAATGTGGCAGAATATTTGTATATGCCATGTGCAAAAAAGAAAAGCAAAGAAATAAGAACTCATAAAAAGAATCAATTTTAGGAGATGATTTACCTTGACAGGGCGGTTTGTTTGCTTACAAAAATAATTTACTACTAGGTTGTTTTAAAACAAATATTTCTGCACTGCATTTCTAACTGATTTATCTAGAACTTTTCAACACTGCAGATATCTTCTAAAATGAGCTATACTCCCCATTATGCATATTTAGGGGCTGGGAATTAAAATTTTAAATCTTCCCTGTATGATGTTCTAGGAGAGATAACAAAGAATTTTTAAAACCACGAGAAGGCAATCTGGGATTGTAAAAGTTATGGGAATCACATCCTAAGAGGAACGATCAAGCAGGGTCATTATGAGCTCCCAACTTGCTTATGATTCTACTGATAAAGACCCATTTTTGTGGCCAAAACCCAGATCATTTTATCCATTATGAAAACCTGCTCATCAGACGTTGGCTTCATTTGAAAGAGCCAAATCTTGTGATTCACAAGTAGGCATTAAAAACAGAAAGCATAAATATTGCTAGACATATCATGTGAGCCCTGGTGATAATGGTTGGGTTATAATTTTCCCAATAAAAGGAGACAAGGGAAGCTGAGGCTGTGCACAGGTCGTCTCAGTTGCCTTTCAGCCACTAATCTATTTCACACCTGGGAAGGCCAGCGCAGACATCCCAAGGGGGAAGAGGCAAGAGTGTTGGCGACTGACCTGACTCTGTCCAGACTCCTCCCAGCTCCTCCTCTCATGGTCCCTTATGGATTCCCTTACAAATATGCTGTTTTGCAGTAATTTTACCCCTTATTGTGAGCACATAAAATATGCTTCTGAATAATTATATCCTTTCACAAATAAGAACTGAGTGCCGTCTATGTGCCAGCTCCTACGCAGGCTAAGAGGAGATGTGGAAACAGATATAATGGAGACCCATTTCTTCCAATACTTCTTGACCAGTGAGGTAAGAACTATCTAAGTTTCAGATTTCAATTGATATTAAAGGTGTAGTTCCACTGGAAAACTAGTCTGGGGCTAAAGGCATTGTCTCACAAAATCCAGCACCATACGTGGGCATCTGAACACTGGACGTCTACTTTTGTTTTTAAATGTTACTGCAGTTAGGGTAACCTCTGCCTATGTGCTTTGGAGTGAAGGACACTTGAAAAGTAAGCACACCAAAAAGCAATAAACTAATTATTTAGGAAAAAAAATATTTACCTGGTAAATTCAAGAATTCCTCTGCTAATATGTTTAAAAAATATCATTATTTTCCCTCTGCACAATTTATCTAACTGTTGATCTCAACTCTTTCGTGCCATAGACCCTTCTAACAGACTGGTGAAATTCATGGATGCCCAAAATAAAATCCGTAAGATTACAAAGAAAATCAATTATACTGACATACAGAATTGGTTTTATATATAACTTGGATAGCAAGGCTAGGGGTGGACTGGAATAAACCAATCTACCCAAAATTTGTGATTATAGTAATAGACAGGCTTCTTTATTAACACACTAAATAATAAGATCAAGCAATAGATCTAATAGTCATTGCAATTTTTAGTGATGAGCAAAAAATTATATTTCAAGTTACTTACAATAACCCAATATGATATGAAAATATCTGTGATTTTTTTTTTATTTGTGACAAAGTCATAGCTATTGCTGATACCGGTTTGTTGTTTATGGTAATAATTGAATAAAATGCCAACTTTCAATAAGAAGTTACAGAAAGTAAAGACACATTTCTTTTTTTTCATCCAAGTTCATGGTCCCCTTGGGGAAGTGAGAAAGGTTAAGAACCTCTGAATGGTGACACACACACCTTTTTTTTTTTTTCAGAACTTATATAAAGCTCCTAGACTAGAAAGACTTGATATGAATGTACTTGTGCAACGTATTTCCTCTTTTCCTTTTTCCACAAAAGGATATGAGAAAAGCAATTAATCAGGAGTGGGGCAGTCACTAGACTGTCCTGAGGAAGCCCACGTTTCCATCCCAGGTGTTTCAGGAGTACCCTGTGTGTGTTGTAGGGCAGGGAATGATAAGAAGTTTCCTGCCCCACTCAATCCTTGGGTCAATCAAAGTTGTGGAGAACTTTGATCTGATTTATGCATTTGAGTTTTTGGATGAAATTTCATCCATAAAACAATGGTTTTATAGCTTAAAGATTTTAACTGACAACTGACCAGCATATATATGTTTTATTTTCCTGATCTTACAACAAACTCAGAATGAGCTTACAACCCCATCAGCATTCTGAATTAGTTAACTTCATACCATCCAAGTAACTCTGAAGGTAAAAAAGATTAGCAAAGTATCCCCTGAGAATGTCTATTTGCCAGGAGACGAACACTATGTTTTCACAAAGATAACACTAAGGTTTCCTGAGTGGGAGGGGATAAGGGAGCAGGGTGGACGCAGGATAGAGGCAGGGTAAGGAATGTACAGTGGCACAGGCACTCAAGGGTGACGGAGGGCCAGTGCAGCTGGGGACAGCAGTAGCCATACAAATGCTGGGGAGCCAGGGGCTATCAAATACTGGTCCTTGCCCTGAAAGGACAATGGCTAGGAATCTGTGTGTGCCTATCAGATTGATGGACAGAGCAGAGGCAGCTAGTTAAATATAGGGTGAAAGAAGAAGAAAAAAATAAAGTGACTAGGGAAGATGGTAAGTGGAGAGACAGGTGGAGAATAACTGAGCACATAACCATGGCATAACTTCACATCACAAAAAGACCAATGCTAAATGTAGCCAGAAATACAAACACAAACTTCTGTTCAGAAATTAAGCTTGATGGATAAGGCTTTAGTCCTTATGATTATACAAGGTCCAAGTTACTTAGTCTCCTTAATCAAAATATTAAAATAAAATCACAACCCATTAGGCTATCACCTTTACCCCAATCTCCAAACATAGTAGCAAAAATTAATTGCAAGCCAGGAAGAAAGGGTGATTTAGCCAGTAACACAATCAGCCTAGACTGAACTGGATTTTCTAACAGCATTTTATCTATTGGGGATGTATATTTTATTGACAGCCTTCACTTCCTTGACCTTAATGAATTTATTTATTTTTTTTACCTAATTTGAATTTCATTTAAGCCACCAAATACTCCATCAGTAAGCCAGCCAAAGTAGCACCATGACAAGTAGCACTCCTGTAGGTAACATGAGTAAAACGGGTTGAGGTTTAAAAAGGATATTGGGTATGGACATTTACCAAGAGCTATCAAATGCTGTAGGTATCAATTTATGAACTTGCAAATATGGATTCAAGATCTGTTCTTCAATGGGCTGTCCCTCTCTTCTTCCTTTTTCCTTTGCATTTATTCCTTATTTCTCTAACCTCTTGTGAATTCTCATGGATTTAAACTGCCCTGTCTTTTCCTCTTTCACGTGCAGTGCTATCCTCCCCAGAAAAACATCTATCAATCAACAAAACAAAACCAACAAAAACAAGACAGGGGCAGTTACGGTCGACCTTCAGAAAATGGTGGAAAAAAAAAAACAAACAAAAATGACATATTTAAGGAGGAGACTCTTGGGTGACTTTCAAATCAGACTCTAAACTAGCAATCACCACACTATCGCATAAGTCAAGTCCATTCCCCAACTGAATTCAGCTCATCTCACGCTCTATATTGCCCGGACTCTGCTAGGTCCCTGTATGCTAATTATTCCAATTAACCACGGACAAGTCTCACATGAAGATGACTTCAATCTTGAGGTCATCTCATACTATGTAATGTGAAGTCCACACACTAAATTCCAAAAATCAATTCTGCTCATTGTGTGCCACCCATAAATAACCCGTCGGCGATAGACTCCCAAATAGCACGCCCTGCCCCCAAACTAAGCTCTACCATTATTCAATCCCTTACCTTCTCCGGGACTCGTTCCCAGACTGAAACACCTGTTGGCAGCGTTTTCAATCAAAATAGAATCTTCTTTCATGCTTGTACACCTGCCTCACTCACAAACTCACAGAACCTAGGACTGCATGGTGTATTAGATACATCATGTGACCTAACCTATTTTACTTTCCTGAAGAGGAAGTTTGAAGTCTAGGAGGTTAAGCAACTTGCCTGGAACTGCCCAGCATACTGGTCCAGGAATTGGGACCACCACTCTGCTTTCCTCTAAAAGATGAGGTTCATGTACAAGTTGTTACACAAATTATCCGAGTTTGCAAATTAGCTACCATTACCCTATTTCTATCTCATGTAGATAATCAGAAGCCATGCCCTCTAATTCCTTTCAGCTAAGAATACAGATGTTGTGAGCTACACTATAAATGATATTAATGACTTTAACAAGGACGACCAAAAATGAAGATAGTGGGCCCAAAAGAAGACAGCAAAGAGTACTAAAAGGAGCTATTTTCTTCCCTGTATCTTTTCATGAGGAATGGAGAAGAGAACCTGCAGAATGACTGAGGACAGTAGTCTGGCTTGGGGCCAGCCGTTTGTAAACCACATTTGTATGGAATCTGCATCTGCGACTTGTTAATGCACACATGGAAACCACCCCCTTATTAGACAGGAATCTAACAGGGTCCATAAAGAAAATTAAAATATTTTCTTTGAAAAATAGGAGTTTTTGTAGTCTGAGAAAACTTAATGGAAAGATATGCTCTTCCCTTGTACTTAGAATATCAAATACTGTCAAACTGCACATATATCACGGTGTCCCTAAACAGCAACTGCTTTTGCTCTTTGTTCCTGTTGCTCTTTGTATTAACAGGTATGCTAGGCACAGAGAAATGCTAATACACAAAACCTACAGTCGGCAAATATGAAAAACTAGGAGATGATTTTTCATATTGTCAGTGAAATTTTTCACTTGCCAAGAGCTCAAGGTTCCTTTCAATGGTGACCCCTACCAGTGATTATGAAATGTGTTCAACTGCCTTATCCCTCACATATCTTAAAGTAGCTGTGCAGTACCTTCAGTGTTATTAAATAAGAGTACTGGTATTAAAGTCATAAAGTTTATTTACTTCTACTTTTCTGATTGCTTGAACTCATCCCTAACAACTATGTTACAGATACAGAACCCTTTCTGGGACATCCCAGAATGCAAGGGATTGTAGCAGGGATGGGTTTTTATTTCACGATTAGCAATGGGTGCCTTCACTTTTGCGTGAAGATGGACTTGGAGGTAATTCTCGTGTACTCAAGAGGCAAAGTGTTGGGATAGATGGGTGAGGTGGAGACTGGATTAAATCTTCCACAATAATGAACACAAAGGAAGATTAAAACTGTCAGAATTTAAAAAGAAAGAAAAAGAGTTAACTAAGAGTTAATTTTGTGAACTTATCAGCAGCTTAGATGGAAAAAAGGTTCTGAGTAAAAGGCCAATTACTTTATTGTCCCTTGAAAGTGATATTTGGGCCAAAAGAAAGTATGACTAGGCAAATAATGTCAGATTTCAAAGTTGGAAGGTAACATGGAGCAAACAGAAAACACATGGAAAATAGCTAGGTTAAGAGGGAAGCAAGTTCCAGTGAAAAATCAGGAAGCAAAGATTAAAGGGGCCAAAAAAAAAAAAAAGGATTTAAGAAAATTACTTAGCTGGGAGTGCATAAATAAGAGAACAAAAGGAAAGATCTACTATTCCATAAGAAATCGCATTCTTATCAGTCAGATAATAAGAACTATCACAGAACTCTAGGCAGCTTCTAAAAGTAGTAAAACAAAAATAAAGATAAAAAGAAAAAGAGTGTATTTTATTTGGCATTAAAAGACATTTAACTAGGCTATATCTGTGTTTTAAATGTTCTCTAATGTGGATTTTTGGGAACCTTCTCTAGAGGTACAATTCTAAATCACCACAGATCCTATTTCCCTCTCTCTGAGTTCGGTTTTCCACTAGCTTAGTTGCTTTCTTATGGCTCCAATACTTCACATTCTTTTATGGCTGGATTCTCCTGAGACTGGTGCTAACTCTGGCCTCCTATGGTTTACCTACTGAGCCTACATCTTCCGTCTGGGGTCTCCAGCATTCCACAAGAACAGAATTTCAACTCCACCTTTCAAAACGATTCTGCAAATCAACAAACATCTCTATGAAATAGATTTCCTGAGTCTGATCGTTTTTGTCTGGTACTTGACCATAAAGGCTAAAGTAACAACTTTTCACTAAAAACAAAACAAAACAAATAGATATTAAGAAAAGCTATTCTTTAGAAACAAACAAACAAACAAATGCCCACTATTAGGAATCCTTTCAAGATTGACATTCCAATAAAAGGTTTAACATGAAAAAATAAAAAAGGTATAGAGTGAAGGGATATTACGATCCCGGCCAGAAGAAAAGTACAATGGAGAATACATCTTTTATTCCCATTTGAGTTTCAGTAAAAAGTGTAAAAATGAAATCTGATGAAGGTTTTTCTAAAACAACCAGGAAAAAGCTAGGAAACTTCTCCATTTTTCTGGACACTTCTTTCGATTCTATTTTATTTTTATTTAAGCACATCTTAAACACATATGCATATATACCCCAACCCTAAAAAAAAAAAAAAAAAGGGCATGAAATTTTAGTTACACCACATGTGGTTTTCATTTGTGAAAAATGAACAAGCTGTTTGTGGTTAAACTGTCTAATCGCCTGTTATCAATCTAGCGCTGCATTCGAGATTTACAGGATACATCAGCTTCTGAGCCACATTAGCTGTAAAGGGGGGGGGGTGGGAGGAAAGAGGAGGAGGAGAGAGTTTATCCTGAGGAATAATATTTCCAATGCAGCCACACTCGCACTACATCTGGTTGTGCTGGTAGCGGCAGTTAAATTGAAATATTTCACAGCGTGTGTCAGAAACATGCAGAATGGTAATTATGACAGATCTGATTAAGCCGGAGTGCCACAAGCTCCCTGGCCAGCGCCGGTTGTGCAGGTGTGACCTTGTGCGTGCCTGCGTGTGTAAATAAAATTAATTACAAGCGAGAGGGTGAAGGCTTCAGTGACATCACAAAGCGGAGAAACTCCCAAGGGGGAGACCTAATGGAATATTTTCCCTCAGTCTAATAATACAGTTCATATTGACTTGAGGTAATTAGTGGGATCATTAAAGCAGTTTTCCCGGCGTATTTGGCTGCCTGATCAGATTAGTGAAAATGTTCTTCAGAACAAGCCCTGTGTGGTCTGCCAGAGAGGAGGAAATAAAAAGCAACAAAGCATATTTTGGAATGATAAGCAGCGCTGGACTTTTACTGTTGCAAAAAAACCCTCTACTTCTCTCTGGAGTCTACAGATCTAACTGGACTGTCCATTTTAATTCTTCTACTTGACTCCTGTATTCTTACACAGATTCTGAACTATTTCTTCATTTCTCCTTTCCCTCTGTTAAATCAGACTGCTTTATCACTAGGAGCCATCCCCAACTCCCCAACAAATCTCTGCTAAACAAGGCAATTTTAAAATCAGGGAAAAGTATTTTAAATGACTGCTTTACTACTAACCAACAATATGGGACACTTGGGAGAAGCTAATACCAAACCAACCAACCAAACAACAACAACAAAAAAAAGAATGGCACTTAAAATTCACCTGCAAAACAAAAGATTCCTCTTTTATGTAACATATAACAGAGATTTAAATATTTATTCACACTTGGTTCTTGAAACAGGTTTAGCATAGGACAAAGTTGGGTCATACATTCTTCCAGTTGAACAGAATACAGAGCCCTTGTCAAGAAAAGGACCATTTGTTTGAAAATACTCTATTGAGCATGCTCTACCTTGCCACTGGAATATGCCAAGCACTGTCACAGATGGCAGGCTCTGACAGTTCCCATCCGTAGCGTCGATACTCGACAGTTCAGCACAAGATCAGTGACATTCTGTCTCATTAGAACCACGCTAATTATCACAGCTAGTTTCAGGGGAAACCATGTGTTGCAATGGTCAATTTGAAGGAGTCTGTGCATCAACAAACTGGTAATAAGGATCAGACACCTTATTATATGACAGCATGCTGCCTATGATCTGATTTACGGAATCAGAGGCACTGGGGCGGCCGAGGAGGCTGGCAGTTTATGAAACCGTGTGTTTAAACCCAATTCCTGACACATACTGGTTGAAAAGGGAATTATTTAAAAAATGCACAAAGGCAACTGGAATTGTTCAATCAAGAAATCAAAGGAGACTAGATTTTTTTTTAAATTAACATATCACAGAAGTAAGGTTTAGGAAAAAAAAAACTTCATCAATTTGACAACTGTATGTCAACTTCACGAATGGTTTGGATCTTGGATTTTTTACAAGATATATTAATAATAACGAATAGTTCTATTTCTACTAATCTCTAAAATGTAGACATTTATGTTTAATTGGGTGATCTATGATTTAGTTGTGTCATTTTGCCAAGAAAAAGACTTGCATATGGAAAAGTATAACAAGTATACTTAGAAAAATGAGTCATCTTTAAGGTTACTTTTTAGAAACTAAAGATACTTCATAGGGCAGAAAAAAAGAAACCTCCATTAGATTCATATTACCAACATAAGTTCTTCAATTCCTCTCTCAGCACCTTTCCTTGACGGAGAATTTTAATAGTACAAGTCTCTCTCAGAAGCTATTTTCCTATTGTCATTTTGCATAAATGCATTTTCATAGCTCATTCATTTCACAGGGTCTTTATTTTCATTTCTCACATGAGGAAAAAAAGATAAAGTTAAAATAAAACCTACCTTTATTATCAAAAACATAAAAGACAACTATTGAGACTTCTGAGAAAACACTTTTGTCTTTTAATTTGGTGGTTTGTTAAAGGATTATATCAGTGTTACAATTGTGTGCTAAGTTTGACTGAATGACATCAAGTTTTAAGATTAACTCCATTATGAACTAAAAACCCTTTTGGTTTGCTTTCTTCCCTGCTCACATTTCTGTAGATACCTGGTCCTGTCCTGAAGATCTAACTCTACCGACAGCCAACGCTGAATACAGAAGAACTTCCAAAAAGAGGAGCCTTCTTGGAATATTCTTAATCTATGCTTTTGAGCTTATGTTACCACTTTAGGACAAAAGGTGGCCTTGGATTAAAGCAGCTTCTAAAAATACATAATTGGCATACAGGAGCTTCAGAACACATATGCAAAACTACTGTGAAATGGCCACTCCCACAGTGTCCGACAGTGACCTTCCCTGTCCTTCATCACATGATGATTCTCTTTAAAGAGTTGGCCCAATATTTACAAACTGAGTCTCTATAAATCTTGCCTAAAAATTTTCTTGTGACATTTTCTAAAAAAAGGAGAAACTGGGCTCAACGAGTTATGACTATATTTGTAACAGCTAAACTTATTAAGTGAGTCGAAGAAGAAAATGTATTTATGGCTTTCAGTTAATCAATTTTAAGTTTAGAGGGGAAAAGAGAAAAATTTAAATTATTTGAAAGCCGCAACAAGATAGCCAAAGATCTTTTGTCCAACTTGTTAAAGTGGGTAACATCAAGTGTAAGGGAGACAAACTACCTTTGTACATCAATTTCTAGCCAAAAATATAATAGGCAACTAAGTGTTCTATTTAATAATTATGACCCTCTAAATAAAACCCTAGATTTACGAAATTATATGCTTATTTTTAGGAGACAAAAATCCGAAAAGAGCTCGTATTCAGAACCATAAATTTAACCAGATCTTTAAAAATATGTAACATAGAATCAGGTACCTTCAGACTACCCAGAGTATATTTAAAGCCATTAATTTCAATGGTCCTGTTTGGTATTTAAATAATAAGATAGGTCAACATTTCAGAAAAACTGAATCCATATGAATTCCCACCACTTAGACATAAGAGAGTGTCAGCAATGGTTGCTAATGCAGCACATCTTAAACAGGAGACCCATGAATTCCACCTTGTTCTCATTCAAGAATACAGCACAAGAGTTTCCAAAAATGTATGTCAAATTTCATGTGGGCAGATGGCCGAGATGTGAGATTGCAGGGGCTTCATTCTGGGATGTCTACTTTTCTCCTAGTGCTCCCTACAAATATTCCCTTTGCTCCTTCCTCCTCACCCAAACCCATCTAGGGAGATGTAAGCTATACCTGTCCAGGGTCTCTTCTGCTCAGCTCCCCCCCGCCCCCAGGAAGAACTGGATGGAGAACATGTAAAGGGTAAAGGTACAGTTAGTTCTCTCTTCAGACCCTGGCTGAAGAAAACGTCCTGTGCCCAAGACAAGGGGCTCTGAGGACACAATGTAAACATCTTCTCACAGACTGCTACAGAAGGATGAGGCACCAGGAATAACAGAAACAGTGACATTCAAGTCTGCAGGGCCGCCTGTGTGCCTTAAATAGAAGGCTACACAGGTGAGCTCCTGTTGCAGCAAAGTCTGTCGCACTTACGTTCCAAAAGAATGAATCAGCACACAGCATCAGATTGTGGCTTGCGTGAAGTATAAGTTAACTCTAACAAAAGATGCCTTTCTACCTAACTTGCTGGAATACAGAATATAGTGTCACCAGAGATTTTACACCTGATTCTGTCACTGTAGATTCCAATTCCTGGAAATAAAAATGACATTTTTTTTTTTTAAAGCCCTGCTCCTAGCCTCACTGGTTTGTGACATGTATTTACTTGTATTTAATTCATTCCAGTCACCATTTAAGAATTTCCAAAACTAAAAGTGAGAACGATGTTTCCTTTCTTTATTTAAGCCTCTGAAGACAAGGAGCACTGGTTCTCTCTTCCTCCTGACCTCCCCTCTCTTGCTCATTGAGAGGCTGTGAACCTTAAAGACTAAAGTGTCTAAAAAGGAGATGGAAGAAAAAAAAATATTTTACTTGATTTGGTTTCTTCTACCAGTTGTGCAATTTTTGCAGAGTTTGAAATCCTCTTTCTTCTCTCTCTCTCTCTCTCTCTCTCTCTCTCTCTCTCTCTCTCTGTGTGTGTGTATGTTAAAAACCATGCCTATGGATCTAGCTAAAGTTGTAGTGGCCAGAGTCCTATAACTCGCAGAGATTGCTAAGGATTATACTGAAAGTATATTCAGTCAAATAAAATTTTCATCGTCTAGTTCCTTTACCCAAAAGAAATACCCTGTTCAATAAAACACGAGAGAGGAGTCGTTTTCTAAACACAAGTCGTGCTGTAGTGCTGCTCTGCAAAAGCCCTTTACCCCTTGCCACACGACTGTATCTGCAAACTGCACCCCGGCAAACATGAAAATCAATGTAACAATTCAATGTACAAGGCAAGGCCTACGGCGCTGCTAATGTCCCCTTGCTGGACACACACCTTAAGTCTCAGAGCTCTCAAGGGGTTTGCTGTGGAATAAAATTAGATTCCAACATCTGCCACTATTAAGGAAAAAATTCCATTTCCATCTCCCATATGAAAACACTATAACCAATGAACAGTAACTGAACCTTGATACCGTAATGGTTATTACCCAAATCAACTATTTTTTTTAAACAGTAAAATTAGCAAATTCTGCTCTCATAATTATTTGAATGTTATCAGACTAAATGTTTGATAAAATTCCAATATGATTCACTTGGAAAAACTGCTGCTTATTTGAATACCCAGAATATAAAGTGTATTCATTTGTAGCTATTCACATTATGTTTAAAGCATATCATCTTTTTAAAGTTTGCATTAGCCTGCTTTCCTAACCAAGCACAGAAAGTAGCCTACCTTCAGTTTTACTTGCATATTTTATTCAGACATTTCTATTAGAGTTAAAAACAATCTCATTTCTATTATTCATTGAAGAGAAGAGATAATACATGTGAAATGATGGAACCTACACGAGTTTCTTTTACTGAAAATATTCTGTGCATTAGTCACAGCAGAGTGTGCCTTACCTTTTAAAATGGAAGGTATTTGAGATACATAAATACATGATAAATAAATCACTCTTATCCACGAAGAGTATGGAACCTCTTACTTAGCACATTATGAAATGTTATCCATTTGTGTACAGTGCTGTATAATTTAAAAGCTCTTCTGCATACATTGTAGTAAGTGACCTCCTCCCATGTTAAAAGAACCTTGGGCTCAATAGAGTTAAATAATCTTGCAATATCATGGTGCCAGGGACACAGCCTAGACCACAGCCAGCCTCCCGTGACTCTTACAGCTCACACATTCACCTCCATTGGGCATGAAAAAGCCTGGATTCCAAGAGTCCATGAATGAGCCAATGAAGAAGGGAAAACCTACACGGCTTCTATGATGAACTAGTCCAGCGTCCCTAATTCCTCACTTCCAGGACAGGGTGGGACTTCAGTACGGAAACTGCCTTGAACACTCAGGAAAACAGTAGGAGAGGTGCAATTTGGTGCTACTATTTATTAGCTCAGAGACCCTTATGCAGAAGCAGAAGAAAATAACAGTAGCTCACAGGATTACTAAATTAAATGTAGATAATATGTAATTGCAGGATAGGGTCTAGCTTGAAAGAGGTGCTGAATGTGAGGCCAACTCAGACAACCAGGGCGAGACACAGAAGCAGATGGAGGGAGATGGGCTGAGATGATGTGTCCCTGGTACTGCTCGCTTCATAAACTGGATCTTTGGGGAGCACTGCACTATGACAAGCCTTGGCACATATACCTGAGGTATGAGTAACTACTTTAGAAGGTATAAATTCTGAACATGAAAAAGAGAGATTTGTTTGCTGGTTGATGGGTTGGTTTTTGTTTCCTTCACATGACATCATGGTAGAAGAATAGAACCTAAGTAAATGACCACCTTTCCTTATTAATCAGATTTCCTGCTACCAAACTGTTTTGGGGGCTGTCTTGATACTCATCAATCCTTGTACATGTTTTCATAAAGAGAGTAGTACTAACACCTAAACTGAACAGCTAAGAGAAAAATCCCCAAAGTAGGAAGTTAGAATCCATTAGAAATGAGGAATAACTACTGAAAGGAATGAAAGTTAACAGTTCGCTTCCTCTCAAAGCCTGCAATCTGAATTATTAGTCAACCAGAAGGAGATCAGCTACAAATTTGGGGGGCGAGGGGTCTTGGGAAATAGGCCACCATGACAGATGCTTAGAAGCTGCCCACTGACATTGCTGAAATAGCAGCTTAGGAGGATCTACAAGGGCAGGAACAAAGAGCAAGGATGTTTAAAAGCTCCCTAGTATTAGCCAACTGCTACTACCTTCTGAATTGTTCCAAAATCAGTAATTCAGTCCAGGGGTGGAGAATCTAGAGCGTCGTTTAAAAGAATCAGGTCACAGGTAGCAAAGGGGCTGTTAACCATAGGGAGATATGCTACAGTCAGAAAGGACATAAGGAAAGGGTAGATTTGAATTTAATGACAGATGATAAGGACTAACTAACTGATATGTATTGAATAGCTTTAGTATTAATTTTTGTTTGTTTTGTTTTAAGACTGACCTGATTATTATAATACATGTGTAGTTTCTCCGGTTTGGAGATTTGGGAAAAGTGTGTGGCCCTTGTAGGACTGAAGTCTATTATTCTTGGTAATTGAACAGGTCAGGGGGAAAATAAAAAGATGTAGACTCAGAAAGAAAGGTAAGATAATATATATTTAAATAAGAGATCCTCATCATAATTAGACTAAATAGTCAAAACAAGAATGTGCAGGGAGGGTGGGTGAAGTGAGAACAGGACACTTCTCCTTAATGCATAGCCTTGGCATGTAAATGAAGACATCTGAAGAAGCACACAGGTTTGAAGCGGCTCTAACATTCTATCATAATTAGAAACATTTCAAGAGCCCTGTAATTTCCAATCAAAATTACAGTAATTTCCGATATACAAGCCATGATTCATGACAGAATTTTACATTCCATGAGAGATTACGGTGGCCTGATGTATGACACGCTGAGTACAGCACTAACATAAACAATTCAGTTTAATGTTTAAACAGCACTTGATGTTTAGAATCTCACAATAAAAGAAACATATTATTGTAGAAATTATCACTTTGACAGTGATTGAAGGGTAGGCAGGCATGTGGCCTATAAAGCTATAATTTTTACAGTCCACAGCTTGAGTTTAATCATTTTTATATAACATTTCCAAGATATCCCTTAAGTATTTCATCCAGCCTATAACTTAAACAAGAACAACATTTTTTAAAACCAAAACTCCCACTAAGTACCACTAATAATGTCAATAGAGTAAGATTTTAGGAAAGGTTAAAAAGGTATTGTATTATAAATACGTCATACTGTAAATACTCCCAGAAGTATATATTTTAACCACAAATTAACAAGCTGGGGTGTTATATAAAAGAGGGTTCATTAGTGATAATAAAAATATAACTTGTGTAAAATTTCAAGTTGTTTAAATCTCACCTGGAGCCCTTGGTTGCCTCTAAATCTCACCTTGACGCTGTTATCAAGTCCTTTGCAAAGGGGAAGAAAGTTCTGGTCCTTTAAAAAGTATTCTTGGCTTTGGAGAAGCATTTGCAAACAATTGTGAATTTGTTCTTACAGATGAGCAAAAATTATCAATATGCGACAGTACACTGACAAAAGGCAACACAGTCTTTTTGTTTTTATCTTGTTTTGTAGAGATTTGCAACTCTTCCAATTCAAGTCTGTTCAGTTCCAACTCATCAGAATTGAACAAATTTTCTAATTGTAATTCAATTTGTGGATTGTGTATAAATCTACAGAAAAACTAAAATCATTAATATGTAAAGATGTGTGCAGTTTGTTTTAATAAGTGCACCTAATAGCTGTAGACAGCCGAGTGGAACAAAACAAACTGTGTAACTTTTGCTCTAGTATTGGCAGAATATAATATCAAGGTCATCTGAGTAATAATGAAACAGTAGTAAGTGAATGATTCTACTATAATGAACTGGACCAAGAAACCTCCCATCATTACGATATTCCTCTGAAAGCCACGATAAACTGACTCAGGGATTGACAGAGAAATCCTTATTCTAGGAATGACTCGGAGGAAACAAAGCCAAGCAAACATAAACTACATCTGAACCCAGTTTCATCTCAGAGCTCTGTACATAATTCCTGGAGACGGTGACCTCTTGGTGGTGCAAGTTCGCATTGAAAATAGACACCTCTGTTAATGAGTATTCCACAGGCATCACAGACAAACATTCTCAATGCCTAATAGAGGCTCTTACCTGGCTTTTGGTTGCCGCAACCTTTGCAAACAGTGCTTGGGACACTTTAGCGCGCTTCATTTCCTGCTGAATCTCATCATAAATGGAAGCATTAATGTTCATGGTATTGTTCTCTGGTTTCCCATTCCTCTCAGTGGCAATAGTAGCTGTTTTCACCTACAAAACATTTTGAACATGGCTGTCATTTTTCATTGGCCAAATTGTTTTGAAGCATCTCAGGCTCGGCATCCAAACTGGACACTGTTGCTCCTTTTATGATCAAGGTGATCAACAGTGCAGTCATTCAACATTAGTTATTGCCCTGAGATCAGATTGCTTAAGTTAAGGAAGTCACATTGTCACAGGTGATTGCATCTGTAATGTGACAGCAACTGCCAGCTGACAACCAGGAATTATAATGCCATAAAGTAAGTTTGCTGGAAAACAGAATAGTTTCAAAGACTTGAAACCCCTAAACTAATTGTCTCCCAATTACCTTCCATTGCAATCCTAACAAAGGAAATTCACAATTAAAATCATAATGCACATTGCGGTATCTTCACTGCGTACCCGATGCCTAACAGACAACTGCATCACTAATAGCTATTATATACTATGGCCTTTTTAATTTTAGACTCTTCTTTATGCCTTTTCCTCTTATGTTTCATTTTAAAAATCTTCCATAACAAAGCCATTTGCAGAACTGCATATTTAAATCTTCTATCCATCCATGAAACAGGTAGAGTGCCTTGCTTAATTATCATAAAGGCTGGTTGCATTTCACACGTGCATGTCCAAGCTGTTCTGTGTAATTATTTCATCTTTTCCTGGCACCCTTGTATATAACTATTTCCTTTTGACTTGTGGAACTAGACAATAAGAAAATGTTTCACAACATTTCACAGAACATTACTGTAAGTTACACAAAATATATAATCAGTGACTTCACAAATACATTAGTACAGTGAAAAAACTTGTATCAGTGCCTCAGATAATAATGATAAACAGGTATCAGCCGGAAAAAATACCACACAATTTTAGGGAGAAAAATCAAATCCCAACCTCAAAATTTATTGACAGGACTGTTTTTCTAACTCCAAATTTTCTTATGTGGTTACATGAACCAGCTTTGAAACTTTACATACAAATTATGCAGCTGAATTTTCACTGAAAATATAAAGCAAAAAATTCCTACAGATGTAGAACCATGTTTTCTCCCAACCAAATAATCAAAGACCTCACTTCTCAGTGTTCTTTACAGAACCCAGGTTTCTATCCTCTAAATTCATGCCATCTTGAACAAATTCTTACATATACTATGGAAAATATAAAATGAAGTATATTTTAGGATAAATGGATGATTTTTTAAATTTTTATTTTATTTATTTATTTTTTTTGGCTTTGAATGACACACATCTCTAGTCAACCTGTAAGACTTCCAGGTTTCTATTACCAGATCCCCAAAATATTTGGCATGAAAAGAGGAATAGAGGTCATCCCCGGATATTTACTTCTCAAGGAAATAAATATAAGTACCCTCTGAAATGTACTTTTTTCACTTTTTTTTTAATTGGTGTATAAAATGTGCTTTCTGAATCCTCCTAACTTCTAGCCTGTTTACGAAATGATTCACCTATGACTTTTCTTGAGGAGGTAGATTCTTCCACCATGACATTACTTCCTCTAGGCATGGAAAGGATAAGGGTGTGGAAAGGCTGGACAACAGGCCTGAAGAGGACACAGCAGGTGAGGCAGAACAGGTGACCCACTGCCTGGGCCTCACTGCCATCTTTCAACTATTACCTGGAAACGGAACAGCATGAGTCCAGGCTGGGTCTCCAGAGTCCCCTTTCCAACTCTGGGACTTATGGTAAGCCAGGGCCCTCATAGAGGTCCATTAACGACTAGAGGCCTCCAAGAAAGCACACAAGGCTTTGAAGCAATAATCTGCTAAACACCACTTTAGGAGCTAGAAGAGTTAACGCATTACCATAAATTGCTTACAAAGTTGCTTTGGTGAGATTGAAAACTTTGCTCTGGGGTGGTCTTGCTTTGAGGCAGAGGGATAAGGTTTAGGCAACCCACAGGGTCCCTTTTAATACCTATTTTTCTCACTGCTTAAATGAAAGAGGAAAGAAAAGCCATTTCAATTGCTTTGAAAATTGGATGTTATAGAAGTAGGGGCACAAAGTCCAGTGCCTACGAAGAAACGGTTTCTTAGTAGCAATCTGGTTAGCAATAGTTAGGAAGAGCAGGCTTTGGAATCAGTGTTTTGGTTTGTTTTTAAAATAATTTTCATTCTTTTGTAAAAATTACACTTGAGAATTTGTCTTTGAAGTGGGCTATAATCATTTTACTTCAAATCTGTAATATACTGTTTCTAAAAATTTCTTGGGTTAATGCACTTTTTATAAAGTGGTTACAACTTGCACTAAAAATTGTTAAAAATTGTTAGAAATTGCAAGATTTCAAAATTATTTTTTTAAAAAAATCAAATAATCATTTCCTAACAGCCAACACAATCAAAACAAACATAGAAAACAAGTACATATGAAACATTGTTTATAAAAAGAATGTGAGGTTAAAACTTTATAAAAAAATATAAAGTTAGAAAGTCTCTGTCTGTATCACTTATTTAAAAAATATTTAGAAGAGATCTTTTTTAACTTCTTGTTGGCCCAGATATGTATCTTATCATAGATAAGCTATTAGAATTCTGGAATCATAATTTTTCCCCCCAAACAGAAGCTATTGCTGAAGGGGAACTGAGTTGGACAGCTTTTCAAAATATGAAGGCTAAATTTCTCCCCAGGTAAAAATGGAAACAAAAATCTTTTATACCTCACTCTACTAAGTACTATTTTAGCTCAGTACAAAAAAAAAATCTTCTTTAATCCTGGTTTAGCTTTTAATATTATATCACACATTAAAATTCATAAAGTAGTTTATTCCAGGCAAAACAAACTACTCTTCAGCTCTTCTCCGCAAATAGCACAGGAGGTGAAATAAATGCAGTTGCCTTCTGAATAGCTTTTATCAAGGTAGCGTGTACTACTCCATTATTACAGCGGCGCCAGGGAAGTAGTTAAGAATGGGAGCTTCTACTATTTACCCTCCCTGGTGGGGACAGGGTGCAATACTAAGGTCTGCTTTTTATTGTACTAAAATCATATAGAACACAAATTTTCCATGAAAATTTTACCGAGCTTAAACCCGCGAATCATACTTTGCACAAAATGAACTCTACTTTGGTCTTGACTGGTGAAAGTGCTACTGCTCTTTGATGCATGAGGAACTGCCTGCAAGCACTTTAGCTCTCACATACACAAAAGTTAAAGTTTTATGTACTTTTAATAATTACGATAATAATGGCTGGGGACATTTATTAGTCAGTTATTATGTGCTGGGCATTCTGTTAATATATCTTAACTGCTTAACCTATATAACAGACCAGCATAGGTATTAGGATCACTCCATTTTAAAATTGAAAAAATTCTATTTTAACAGAGGCTAAGTGATTTGTCCACAGCTCAAGGATGAAATCTTATGTCTGGCGTAAGTGCTTATCTTAGAGACTATGGAGTTACAAAGAGTCCGCGTTGCTCTTGGGCTTTCTTTACTTCGAAAAATCCTTAACTTATTGAAAGATGTGGGGCCTGCTTTTTGATGGGCATTTGCTAAATCTAGCTCATTAACGTTTGAGTTTCAGAAGCTCATGGGTTTAAAAACGTAATGTTCAAAATCCAACTTGAATTTATTTTCTAAGATATTCAAACTACAAATGTTTTCTTAGTAATCCTGTGTCAGAAACATGCTATCCTGTAGCATGCTTATTAGTGCCGGAAAATAGTCCTCACACTCATATTTTTTATATTAATACTGTCTTTGGTATCATGTTTTGATCTTCTTGGACTCTTTTTCTTTCATAGGAACAATGCTAATTACTTTCCAAACAGACTTTTGAAGACTTATAGCTTTTTTAAAGATGACTATTGATGAGAAGCATTTTATAAGCACCTAAGTAGGATTTTAATGTTTCCCAAGGGATCCGTAACAAATAAAACTTTTATCAAGTGTTAAGTTCATACCTGTAATGGAACCTGAAATTAAGATGAATGTATGTTTCATTATATTTGAGAGGTATTTGTTGTAAAGAAATGCTAATGGTGTAGCTACCAGGTTAATTATATATTCCTTATATGAACTTTGATCATTTTCTAGAAGCACTGTTATGAAATATCATACCTTACTTGATAAGCTAAAGAATTACATGAAATGTTAAAAAAAAAGAAAAAATATATAATTCATATACTAGTTATAACTTGATAATTATATACTTTCAAACTCTCCTTATGGAAAATAAAACTGCAAAATTAATTTAACTCCAAAACTCACATGTATAAAATTACACAAATAAAACCAGAATAAGCATACCTAAGGTAGAAATCATCAACTTAAAACTAATCTGTTCAGTAGAACAAATCATTCTGAGAAAATAATCATTAATTATTATTAATAAACTTCCTCTAATAAACTCATTAGGAAAATCTGCAAAGCATAGTCAGAAAAGAAACCTTTAGGACCAGGAAACTTTGAGGGGACTGGGTTCTCCCAGGTATTTTCTTATGACCATAGTTTGGAAGGGGTACTGTCTTCATAATCCCAGAAATGACATTATTCAAAGTTTTCCCATGTGGATCATTTGTCAAATATCTCATTTATTTTCCCAGAACAATGTTTTCACATGTGTTCCTCTTCCTAATCTAACAATACACCTTCTCATCCCCAGGACAAAACAGAGCCCTCAAGTTCCATTTTACCCTTTCTTACATAAGTTTATTTGTATTTTGAGGAGGTGGCTTGCAGCAGAGGAAAGGATGAGACTTCATAGGGCATTTGAAAACTTTAATTAAACCTTACACTTGGGTTTCTCCTTTTTCTCCTAGCAAAAGGCTGATTTGAGGATTTCATGAATTAATGTATATGAAGGTGCTTAGAAAACTGTGAACCATTATCAAGTGCACGGTATTCTTACTCCTTGAATTAAAGCATGGAAATTGTGAAAAAATGCTTTCAGCAAACATGTCTGGCCCAGAGGTTACTGCCACAGGCAGAGGGCAAAGCCCATGGCAAGGTTGCTGCCATTGGAGGACAAGGGACAGGTGTGCAGAGGAGGGCCTGAACCTGGGCAGGGCCAGTCAAGAGCTCCGTTGTTTCCTGAGTCGGATCTAAGTCTTCTCAGGTGGAGTACTCCTAGAAGCTATTTGGATTCCCCTAGACAGAGCAATCCCTCCCTGAAGATAACTTAGAATTCAAATACCCCAAGAGTTCTTCGCTTGTTTGATCGGGTCCTGCCTAAGGGCATTCCAAAGTCAGGTTCAGGTGTGACCTATACCTTACAAAGAGCTGCAGACAATCAGCTTTTCAGGCCTACAGGTAGTCTGGGCCTTCCCTGAGTCACTAAAGGCCTCTCTCCCTTTGACTCACAATTCTTTATAGTAAGAAATCAGGTCAATCAACTCAAGTCAAAGATTTGTTTCAAATCTCTTCATTTAGGGGAAATGAAATGTATGGTGATTTCACACAAACTCTTCTCCAGCAAAATATATAATTAAAGAAGGCACAGTCTTGTAATCTGTTTGTGTATCTGTGGTTTCCTCCATTTTGTTCTTTCCATTTTAGTCACTTGTAATTAGCATATTTTTAAAACCACTTTTATTTGTGTGGTCTATTGGTTCCAGCTTAAGCATTCGATTTCAACTTAGCATGTTTTCCCCAAATCCAAAGTACTCATTTTGCAGTAATAATTCCTTTAATATGTCAAGAATATCTTAAAATTTAATTCACTGAATCACCGTTAAAGGGTAAAATGCGAACACATTGGTAGTGAGTTTTATTACAATAACATTAAGTAATGCAAAAGGATTCTCCCTGAGGAAAACAGCATACCTTAAAGATTTACGTTATAGCTATGAAATAAAATGGAACATATGTACATATATCAGATAATCATTTCAGAATTTGGTTAGATTGCCAATAATACTGCATTAATAAAAACATATTTTTTTGAAAAAATTCCACTAAGAATAATTAGTAGTATCTACATACTTTAGTTTGATCTCCACCCTTCTTGAGAACAAACAAATGCAGGTAAGGGTAGCTCAACTAAGTAATCAGTAATTCACATCAAAAGGAATTATATATTTTTTTCTATCCCAGCTTACCACAGAAAGCAATGTCTTTATACACACAGATGGGAAAACTATCCCCATTGTATCTTAAGCATATATGAAAATAAGTATCACTTAATAAAAATTAGTGTAATTTTGGCTATAGAGAAACCTTGGCTAATGAATATTGATAGCATAATCCCATTTGAAAAGCAATGGAAACCCTCAAAATCCTAGAAAAATCAGAAGTTTACAAAAGAATATTTTGAATTTGTGTATTAAGGAATCATTAAGTTAAATATTTGGGCAGAGTTTTTAAAAAGATGCTCAGTGTTGAAATGCACATTGGTCTTCGGTAAGTCATTCTTTTATGAGCACTGCCAATGGGGTGATAAGCAAATTAAATTTCTGCCCAGAAGCTGGCTAGTGTTAACTAGAGGAACAAAACTGACCAAAGTGTATTAACTCTTAAGTACTGCCAAAAACAACAACAAAAAAAGTGTAAAACCAAGTCCCAGGTAAAATACTTTTTTTTGTTCCATCACTCTTACAAAAAGTAAATAAAAAAATTCATCATTCTTTATATTTTAGGAAATATTTTTATAGAAGGATCTATAGATAAAACTCCATTACTGTGTGTATGTAGGCAGGCAGGTATGTAGGGAGCTACCATGCTTCTCTCCCAGAGAAACATGAAGTTTTTATTCACAAGTACAACAATGGCTTCCTTATAATTTGCTCATATAGACATCAATACCATTTTCATTAAATAAAATGGAGAAAATAGATTTTGTTGACATTTCTAAAAAGTCATCGTTTCTGAACATTATGATAAACACTTTCAGACCCTCAACAGTGGTTGAATATTATGTCTTTTCCTCATTTGTGGAATTTCTGTAGCAGTTTCATTCTTTAGTGCTGAATAGGCTTTCTCTAGATTTCTGTCCTTGGAAATACGAGATTTTCTTTTTACTATTGATGAAAATAGTTAATTTCATGATGACATTGTGTTATGTGAATACTTTGAATCTGTATTCCACATTCAATTTTTATCCATCGAAGCTGACCTTATTTAAACACATTAAACATGTTTAGTTGACCTTAAACAATGTAAGTAAATACATCTGCTTGTGAAGTTTGAGTCTAATCCACTATCAAACTTTTACCTAATGGTTTGAACTGAAAATTAACTTCTTGAATTCTCATAATAGTTATGAAGCTATTTTTGAAACCCGATTTCAAAAATCATAATACAGATGTACATACACATAAAGTTACCGAAAAGGTGACTTTTTTCCTTCCATTTAAAAAAAGTGGAGAAATTTGGAAAAAACTGAAAATGTGCCCATTTCTGGGAATATAGATGGAATTCCTTATCAGCCCCATTTAAAGCTGCCTTCGAGGATGGTATTAAACTTAATTATGAAAGATTACAAATGAGATGATGTGTAATTGGTACCAGCTGCAGTTCGTATTGGAGAGCATAAATACAAATGGAATTACTTATTTATTTTTATTTATTTACTATTCAAATGGCAGTTCTAAAACTGGTAGGGATAAAACTGACTTTATCCTTTTTTTTTCTACTGAGTTTAAAATACTTCTTAAGTGAAGAAGTATTTTAGTAGTGGAGACAGATATCCCACTTCATGACTCCTTTTCACCCTAAGAGAACCCAGAGAGAATGGAGCAACACAAAGCAATTTTCTTTCCTCTAATTAGTAGCTTATTGTTTTTATATAAGAATTAGTAATTCGGGACTAAATTTCAAGAATCTCTACGAAATTTAAAAAACAAAACAAAAACCTAGCTAGCCAGCTAGCTACCTGATTTCTTGAGATTCTTCCTTAAACATTAAAAAAGAGGAAAGAGGGGGGAAAAGGAGTGGCAAAGAAGAGGAGATGGCACCTGGGGAGGGCGGCTGGGTGGTGTGCTTATCAGGGGCGCAGGACCCATGGCGGAGGCAGCGTTCAAGCTCCTTTCCCTTTCATCCTGGTATATTCGGTCCCTTTCTGCTTCTGGTAACTGCAAGAAATTCTGCATAGCCCGAAGGTTTACCAGCAAAGACTGGGATGCAGTCTTGGGGTCCTCTTCCTTCCGGAGGATTTCTGAAAGCAAGCCCTGTAGGGAATAAAAGGCAGAGGGTGAGCCTGCTCCCTCGTGTGCCCAGTCCAGCCAGAGAGGATCCTCCCCCCTCCTTCTCCACTGGGTTTGGAAAGTGAACCCGTCAGAGGCATGAATTCTACATGGGAATACATTAGTTACAACTGAAGTGGTGGAGAAGAGAGCCTCAATTGTATTCTTAATTTTATTAAGCATCTGCTTTACATATAACATAAACTGAAACTGCCTAATTGGTCTCCTTCCTTTGAGTAGCTTAACTTGCCATGAAATCTTTCACAGAGAGACGATGGAGGGAAGTTAAGAATAAATGAAATCCTCATAATACAATAGCAGTGAACTGTATAGTTCTCAAGCTGCCTAGACAAAGGCAGTGGAATGCCAACAAGCTCCATATGTAAAGATACAAAGCCATTTCTAGGGCAGTTAAGTAAAACTTGTGAAGAAAATTAACTGTGACCTATCAGGAGGAAAAAAAAAAGAAATATTACTAAAGCTTCTCTTAAGGTTTATACTGTATTTTCACAAGCAATATTTAACATACTCCTTAATCTTCAAATCATCAAAGTTAATGACACCAGGTGGCCCTTTCAATTTGCCATTTAAAGGAAACCACAGACTATCCCCCAAAGGATTCTAAGTACCATCTTGCTATGCTAATCTACTGGGTAACAGGTTGAATTTTTGAACTTTGGAAACCACAGGTAAAACCTGCAATAACCATTTTCCCACACTGCAAAAATCCATCATAGCATACCCAGGAAAAGAATATTCTCAAGTTCTGTAATTATCAAACTTCTTAGTTAATAAAAATAATTACCGGTGACACAAGAAATTTATAAACCACCAGATAACTCCTCTTAGGAGCCTTTCTTCCCCAAATAATACAGCATTATTTTTCAACGAATTTTTTTTTAACTTTTGAAAGGACTTCTTTAAAAAAAAAATGTGGTCATCTTTTGCACTATGCTTAAGGGATAACAAACAACAAAAGTATTGGAAATTTTTTCAGGCCATTTTGTAAGAGCTGAGCAGCCCTTGTCTCTTCAATCTTGTACATAGACTAATACTTGGAATAGTATGTTTTTTTCACTTAGCCAGAAACTCGGTTTCTCATAATATATCTCAGAATAAAATTTCAACAAGAGTTCTATATAATTTGCAAATCCACTTTGCAATAATCTTGTAGAAAGTGTCTTATCAAAATGATAGAGCCCAAGGCTATAACATTGAAGGTATTTTTTAAAAAATTTATTTTCTTAGAAGTACAAACCTTGTTTTATTTCTAATTCGTAAAGATAATGTACCACCCTGCCTAAATATAACATTTGGGTATAGGTAGTATAAAAGCACTGTCCACTTTTAAAATGATTTATAAGCTGGTATTTTAAAATAAAACTTTGACATATTTGGGGAGGCTAAAGAGTTAACTTTAAGGAAATCTGTCAACTGGTCTACTGCAACCAGAACCTAGTAACTGGACGTGAACTTTCAGTTTCACCATAAGAAATGTAAATAAGGAACAAAGGGCACACGTCCCTGGGGTCATGATACTACAGAGCAGTGCCACAACTCCACATAAGAGCAAAATAGGCAGTTAATTTAACTAAAATTCAAACAGGCAATCACCAGCTATTTAATTTGCACAAGGCCAACTAATTAGATTGACTGTGCTTCTGATATGTCATATTCAAATCAAAACATACAGGTCACAAGGAAAAAAGAAAAAACCCCAATAAGTGTAATAAAATAGCCCTTGCTCAATACCCCTCCCCCTCAAATGTTATGTATTTTTAAATGTGCTTGGCAAAGCAATGAATATCAATGGCACAGAAACAGAGAGAGAGAGAGAGAGAGAGAGAGAGAGAGAGAGAGAGAGAGAGAGAGAGAGATGCAAATGTTCTGTAGACATGTCATAAATTCCTTCAGAACAATATTCATTTTTGTCATCTCAACATAATACCTACCACATAAGGGTTTGATATTTATTAAACCTAATAATTATGTTTATACAGATTGCAAAAAAAAAGGAAAAAAGACTGCAAATATAATAGAAATGTGAAGAAGATATGCCACCCAGGTGTAAATTCTAATAGTAATTGTTAGCACTCTGGGTGTGCCTTCATTGAAAAGTTATGTGACACTTTGTGAGATGTTTATTTATACTAATACTTTAATAATTAAAAAAAAATAAATTGGGGCAAAAGGTATCCTGTAAGTATTTAGAATACTTTTCTATTTCAGAAACTTGAAATTAGACATTTTAAAATCTTAAATAACAAGGTAATAGATCACATATTTCTATTGCCAATGTTTCCCAAAGAAGCAGAAATCTACAGTGAGAAAATCAAACAAATGAAAAAATAAATACTGTTCTCTCAAGTCTTGTTAATGTGAGACAAAGTCATGCCAGTATGACTTAGAGGAGGAGATAGTGTGTCACTGGCGAGAGGATTTAGAAAGTTTTCTACTTATTGTCCATATTTTGATACTGGCATGCCTTCTCATTTAAGCATAAAAGTATTGCAGGAACAAAGCATTTTATTTCCACTTAAATTAATTGTCCTACTGGAACAAGTACAGTTTTTCTGCCTGGAGTTTGCTGATGGTCTGAAGCAATGTTTCAAACCCTGGAACTCTCCAAGAGCTCTAAAGTGGCCAGTGTGGACAATCTCCTGTATTTTAGAAATCTTTTTTTTTTTTTTTTTTTTTTTTTGGCCCAGAGCTTTCAATGAGGGGAGTGCCCCCTGGTGGAAATGCTTGAAAATATTGTGAGAAAACATTTGATTAGTGTTAACAAAAAAAAAAAAAGTCACTTTAGAATACTTCTGGATGCAAAATGATTACTATCAGAACCCTACTAGCAGGGAATGTACATTTTGATCCTATTTAGGTCACTGTTTTTTGAATACTTGCATTTAAGGATTCAAGACGTATGTGACGTCCACTTCCCATTTTCTATAGTTGAAAATATAGTACAGACTTGCCAAGCTAGGTCAGGTAATTTGTAGTAATTCCTCATGGTTGACAGAGGAATCTTACCAAAAAATCCTTCTTCATACTAACAACAACAATAACACCACCAAGAGTATGTAAAGGCCATCATTATGTTAGTAATTATCATCAATACTGTGCATATATCATATCATCAATATTATGCATCATAGATGCTCAATAAATCTGTTAAACTAAACAAAATTATTAGCCTATTTCTTGTTCTAAAAAGAACTAGAGGACTTATATCTTACGTAGGAAGTTACCAGCACCTCATGAATATTAATTTTATTGGAAATGAGAAGCTGCTTTTCATTGGGACTTCATATCTTACAAATAATTAGATGTGTGCTCTATACATGAAAACATAAAAATTATTCCACATTGTCATTACATAGTGGTTAAGTAAGAATGCTATTTTTTTTCAATTAAAGAATGAATTTACTGAATTCCTAAACCTTTGTTTTTTTACATTCCAACAAGAGTTTACAAGTTATTACGAGTAAAATTCATTAGTAATTGTAAGAGAAAGAAAAAAAACTTCAATAAATATTATCAGTACTTCCAAAAGCTAATTATGAATTCTTTAAAACAGTAGATAAGCAAAAGAGACTGCCAATCCGAACAAAAAGCCTGTCTGGCCTCCCGTTTGTCTCCTCTTTGAACATAATCACTGATTCAAATAGATTTTATCAGCTTCATGGAACTTCAAAGCCCTCAGAAAGAAAATATGATTTTATGAAACCTCCTTCCTAAAAAGAAAATACATAGAATAGTCTTCAAGCCTACCTATCTCTGTCCCTTGGTGAATTTTTAATCACATGTCCAGGTGAAAGAGTATTTTCAAACTCCACCCACTCCTTGGGACTCATGCCAAGTAAGTTATAAGTAGACCCATTTATCTCTGTCCTTAGGTAGGCTAATTGAGAGCTGTCACGTTGGGGTAATAGCACCTTTTTACCTTTTATTCAATAGTGACATGGATAGTGGACTTTTCTTAAATTACACTGTGAAGAATTATAGGAACACAGTAGCAATTTCTGTTATACTTAAGCAGGCAAATTTCTCTCCACCACATAATTTACAGAACTCAAATTCAATAAAACATTACATGATGGTCCATTACTGTTATCAGTTTTGAATAATCCATCTTCATTCTTTATTTTACTGGAAAATAAAGTGTGCCAAAGACCAGAGAAGTAGGAGAAAAGAGGGAAAAAAAGCCACAGAGTGGGATCACAGTGAAACTCGGTTTTATTTATTTTTTTTTAAAAAGGGGGATATTAAAGAATGTATTTTCTTGTATCACAACCTTTAAATAGCAATATTACAGAGAGGTGAATTGAAAAGTATCAATACAGAAGCTGTGGCAATGACTTTTAGCCATTGGTTTCCATTAAAAAGACATCAAGTAGGCATAACTGTATGAATGACATGCTAAAAGCTGGTGTCTTCAATAGCAATTAAAGAACATATGCCCATCAATTCAGAAGGAAGGAAATTCCTTAGAACAAGTAATTTTATAAATTTCATCATAAATTTTCAGAAAAGACAGACTTTAAAATAGTTATGTATAAAAAAAATAGTTATGTATGAAAGTTTTAAGAGAAGATGATGTTTTAATTTGGGAAACCCTATTAAGATGATGAAAAAATTTTCAATTAAGAGTTGAAACATGAAATCAAAGCTTTTAAAGTCATTCAGAGGTGTCAGTGACTAAAATGATTCTCAATTCATAACCATGCTATTATATTAATATCTCAACATACTGTTTATGGAGTACAATATCTTTATCCAACTATGTAACTTTACATTTTATGTACATATTTTACATTAATTTTTTTTAAAACCTGAAATTGGAATTGCACATTGTAATAAGTGCACACAAGTGTGTGATGTGTGATTTAACTCTGCAGAGCTCCTCTTCTATACATATGCATTAGCATGTGTATTTTCGTACTCCACACTCACACCATACTCACTCTGCACCTGCTTTTATTGAAATGCATACACTTTGAAATAAACACACTACATGCATTCATATGAATGCATAATCATTAAAATAAATGCAGCTGTGTGTATGTATGCGTGTGTGTGATTTTTAAGTATGACTGCTGAAAATACATACATGCTTGTGTGTGCAAAAGCTAGCCCCTCTACCAGTGAACACTTAAATATACATAACAAATCACTGCTATTTAAATCAAACGGCTTCCATTATGGCCCAACACCTACTTCTACTGAGAAGGACCAACTACCAAGTTTAAAAACCTAACACTTTTATAACCCAGGGCTCCAAATAACTTTTTGGTAATTATTTTGTTCTACATTAACTATTCAAAAATAGGATTATCATTCTCTTTTCACCCTTGGAAAAAATAAAATTACTGTTTTTGAATATTAACCACAGAGATAACTATCTTTAAAAGAGATTAATTTGGTATAGCAGGAGAAAATTCTACGTTTCTTCTAATAAATAAGTCCTATAGATATCTGAAAATTTTCAGTATAAGAACCAAAGGCAAAAAAAAAAAACAAAAAAAAAAACTGGTCAACTTTTCACAATAATAGTGGTAACATCACAACCCAGAAGAAAAACCACAATGATGGAGACTCTCTTCTTATCCCAACTCTCCTGGCATCCCTCACCATATAAAATGTTCTTTCCTTCATGCTTTAAGATGCAACTATTTGCTCAATTTTTCAAACTTATCAGTAAATCTATGTCTATAATTTGTGTCCATGTCAATGTTATCTTTGCCTGTGAGTTTTTAATTGAATCCAACAAGCATTACTGGACTTTTATGTAAAGTCCTTTTTTTTTTTTTGGCCCAATACTGAGTTATCATATTCACAAAAATAAAAAATACCACCAGAAACAGAAATATCTAAAGAGCTGACTTTTGATTCATTCATTCATTCATTTTATTTAATAATTATCCCCCCCACCCACACACACACACACTGAATTTAGGTGTCATATGAAATGTACAAGCTAATATTGAAAAGTTTTTAAACAGTAAAAATATGGAACTACGTAAAAACCATACAATTTCAACCCGAAACATAACCATGTGTGGCTGCCCTTTTAAAGCTACACCCATGGTGTAAAAAAAAAAAAAAAAAACAGATGAAGAAACCAAAAACAAACACTGAATTAAAGGCTTTGTCAGGTCTCCTAATGCCCAATCGAGTTAAGGCAAGCCAAAAATAAGTCACAGCTGGGATTCTCTTAGGTATGGAAACTCTGCCAACAAGGAATTGATAGATTATTTTTGTATAAGTATTTTATTCTTATCATCATATACTAAGCAAAATAACTTAAACATGAAAGTATGAGTCAGGCCAAAAAACAAAAACAGATTGACAAAAGGGACAGTGGCAAAACAAGTTGGAAAAAAAATCTTAAGTCCTCAGTCTAATCAAAATTACCCACTCTTCTAGTTTTGTAGTGTGCCTTGGACAAAAATAAACACTATATGTATCATACCAGTTTCCAAACAAAGGAAGAGCCCTCTCATGCACAGTTTAATAAAATCAATTTGTTTAGGGCTTCTCAAGTGTTTTTTCTTATGATGTCTCCTATCACATACTGCCTTTCCTCTATGTCTCTCTAAATATGGTCTAAACTAACGGCTCCACAGGAATTCTCGCAGGAGGATACGAGTGTAAAACCCTAGGGATATACACAGATCTCAATGGGAAGTCTAAAAATGGGTCTGCAAACCAAGGTCTGTAGACTGCCCCTACCTCACTGCCTGTTCTGTGGATAGTCTGACTGAAAACGCCACCATACCCACACCCATTCATTATCTCCTGCTGCTTGTCACTCTACCATGTGGGAGGGATTTTATGGCCCTCAAAGCCTAAAATATTTATTATTGGGCCTCTTAAAGATAATAGTGTGCTGATCTCTAGCCTCAAGAATGAGGTATGGAAGAACACTAACATAATCTGAGGGAGAACAAAACTAAGAAGCATTTTATACTAATAAGTCTTATTATTTTCTTTCAAAATGGCTGCTTAGAAATCCATGCCAGAAATTGCTTTTGAGCTCCCAAGTGTCAAAAAAAAAAAAAAAAAAAAACTGTAGAAGAACTTCCACAAAGCACATTTATACACTGAAGTCTGATATGAGTGGAAACACAGAAAAGACATTATGCTATAATCTTGGAATACTACCCCTGACCTCAACCAAGTCATGAAACTTTCCTTAATAAATAACAGTGTATGATTCTGCTATATAAAACATGCCGAATACCCCCTTTCGAAATATTTCTGATATTTAATTTATTTTTTCAAGGCCTCTGACTCGAGATCAATTTGTTGTTTATCACTTTCCCTTGATAGAGGGGCTATAGCGTAGGGAAAGGAGTGCTAAAAACTAGGTGCCACTACGAACAAGCAATATGATCACATCTTGAAGAGAAAGAGTCACTGTCGAGTACAAGAATAAACACGAGCATAGATGAGATTAAAGAAAGGCGAGAGGGGAAGGAGAGAGAGAGCAGAGCCATGTTCAGACAGAAGGGAACTGACCTGAGTTCTGTTAAAAGCCACACGTGCAAACACTGCCTGGGAGATTCCTGCTCGTTTCAGTTCATCACGAACCCACTGGTAGATTTCGGAAGACACCTCTGTGTTGGTTGAAACCTGTTGCTCCAAAGGCTTATTCATAGATCTACTGACAGGGGGAGGGTGGTTCAAGTACTGTTGGTTTAAGGACTGCTGGGCTAATAGTCTATTCACTGCATACTGCTGATTCAGTAGCTGGGCCATCACCAGCTGCTGGTTGACCAGCTGAGGACTGATAGGCGTTGATACCAGCCCAGGGTGCAGGTTTGGAAGAGGGGTCCGGACAGAGGGCTGGCTGCCATGGGAGAGCTGTGCGGGGGACGGAGGCTGCTCAGCTGTGTTCCCTGGGACCGGCTGCTGGCCAAAGTTGACATGGTTGGCACCTTGCTGGGATAGCTCAGAAAGACTATCCATTTCGACTAAAGTGGACAAAAAATAAAAAATCATGTTCAGCCAACAATGATGTGTAAATTGATAGGAATTTCTGATCGTTTCCTCAATTAAAAACCAAAAGACAGTAGACACAAGGTACAATGAAGAGTCCAATAAAACCCAAACAATTTCAAGACAGGACTCACCAGGCTTCATCTTGGTTTTCCTCTTCTGAGCAATCCTACAGACTGAAAGTGGGACGACACTCCTGGTCTCCATTTTTTTAAGCGTGCTTTATATTTAAGGCATAAAACCTACTATATTCAAATTCTTGGTAACTAGTTTTAAGGTCAAACTGTTTCTCATTCTCATCTATTACCCCAAGAAGGCTTATAAGCAATGATGTTTATATTAAAATGACTTCTAGAAGAATATCATTTGCTTAATGGCAAACTAGAAACAGTGAGCCAAGCTAAGAAAATAAGCTTCTGGTAACAAGCAACTAGAGAAAAGAAATTTACAAATATTTTCGTGTGTTATATATTAACCTTAGTAGTTTAGGCAAAAGGTGTGAAAGGAAAAAAAAAAGATGACATAAAATATATCCTATGTTCAATTTTTATGTAGCAGTGAGTATAAAGAAGTGGTTGGTCTATAAAGATGTAATAAAAATGGGCATAACAACAATAATAACTGAGCACTGTTCTGAGTATCTTCTGTGTCTTGTTTCAGTTAATTCTAACCAACACAGACAGGAGGTTTATCTGCAAGTATTTCTTAGAATGAAGCAAACGATGTACCGTGTAACAACATGGTACCTCCAGTGTTGCTAAGACCCAAATGTTTTCTCGAGAAGCTGGGGCTATCACCAGACACTACAGATAATTCTGCAAGGAAGGAGCAGGGAATCATTCTGGGACAGCAGTGATGCTGCCACAATTCTGCAATTTATTTCCACCTGCCCAGGCCAAATGCTTCTCCCTTAGCTGGATCCCACGTGTGGACTGGCTGAGTATCAGATCTAAGTGCAGCAAATTTTTTGCTGCTACAGGGAGATTGGTTTGATGCTCTGGTCTGGAAAGGTTAAGCATGGAGCTCGATGTAAATAGGCAAAAGTCTTTCCAAATTTCCTCATACTTCCCTTTATATACTCTATTTGGATTTTAATCATCATTTCTCTTTTCATTAAATATGCAGGTTTTATATTTAGATGAACTTATCATGTAGCTATCGTCACTGATATATGTAAAATATAACTAAGAATTTGGGAAGAAACCGTCAATTTCTATCAGTGATATCAGCCCAAGTGTGCCATTCGGAGATAATAGTAATTCAAGCAATTATTCCAAAAATGATGCATTGTCTTCATTACAGCCCCAAGCTATAAAAGGCAAAGAATCTGTTTTGGTAGATGGATGGCTTTTCTTCAAATATTAAAAGCTAAAACATGCTCAAAATTTGGTTTCTCTTGTCTCTTAAAATTTTTAGGAAAAGTTATTATTGTTGCTATTATTAAATGAATGTAAAGGAGATAAACAGAAATAGATTTAAAACAGGGCATAATGCTATGCATATTAAACATCCAATTCTTTATTACTTTAAAATACATTATTTGGAAGGTACAGCTATGTGAAAGAAAGCAGTAATAGAAAATTAAAACATTACCCTTAATCACAGTGTTTGCAATTGTGAGCACTAACAAACTTGATCTGGGGAAAATGCCACAATCTAAACGTTAAGCTACAGGACACAACCTTTACCTGTCATTTCACACTGTAGGTAAATTTCCTGCATAATAGATACTGAACTAGAGTTACATGATAGGATAAAATGCTACCCTGGAATTTTAGTTTGGAAATGATGCAATGGTTGTTCTACTATAGATGATGGAGAGGGATGCCTGCCAAAGTGCCTGCTGCTGGGAGGGGGGGTGGTGGCGGGGGGGGGGGGGGCAAGCTATAAAAATGACTTGATCTCAATTATGGAAACTAGTTATTAATTAATACAGTTTAGTTTCCTTAAAATTTAGGTGCAAAAACAGGCTCATCCTCTTTCTCTCAAATAAAAACAAAAGGCCTAAAAGCATGACTTACTTCTCAGAGAAATCACAGCTAATATTAGCTATTCAAGGCCTGGTTAGGTCTTCACTGAGATGTTAAAAAATGACAGCTCCCCTCCTCACGCCTCGATTTCCTGCATGTCTGACAACCAAGTCAGTTTGGCTGATTTAAACACAAACATTTATTGAATTTAATTATCTCATTATACTCATACCCACTCCCCACCCCCAAAGAAACATTCTAAATTGATCTCTAATTGGGCAATCAAAAGACCTGGCTTTAGATGTGACTTTGATAAACCCCCAAATGACACATAATGGTATGTAGCCACCGCTGCAACCATTTTTTTTTTTTTTTTGCTTACCCATCATATCTTTTGTCTTCTTGAAATGTTTGTACCACCTTCCAAATTCTTGACATTTTGCTGCTGAGACATTTGCATAGTAAGTGCTGTTCACAATGGAAGAAATCATACTCTGCATGAAGAGGGGGGGAGAACATTTGTAATACATAGCAGCACAAGAGGCAACACAGCATTGTGAAAACTGCATTTTTTTTAAAATCAACTGAATACCAATACATTTTTGTTTTACACTTTAGCCTAAAGCTTCAACTTCTGAAAATTCATTAACTAGACCATCAAATGCTTATTTAAGTAGCAAGCAACAGCCCACTGAGACCAGTATAAAGCTATCAAACCCACAGACTCTGCTCCAGGATTATTTATCCAAACTCCATTAATATCATCTATTCCTAGCCTGACAAATATTCATCGATTCCAATAAATTTAAAGACATGAAGACAATAGTATGTTTGCAATTCATAAGTACATGATACTTTGCAATGGAATGACTGGACTCTACACCCTTACTGCTTAAAGTATGGTTCAGGGACCAGCCATATGGGCATCACCTAGATACTTGTTAGAAATGTTGGATTTTGTGCCCTACTCCAGCACTTGCATTTTACCAAGATCCACAAGGGATTTGCAAGCACATTAAAATCTGAGAAACACTGCTCGTACTTTCACTTCTATTATTTGTAGTTCAATTGGAGGTGCACTAATACTGTTCAAAGGTTAGCACTGATCACATTCAAGAAAAACTATTCAAAGAGATTCTCTATCAGAAGGGGGAAAAAATATTCTGCAATCTTTATGGCTGGCTTTATCTATAGTAAAGCTTGAGTTCTAAATTTCAACCATGGTAAAATTTTTTTAAATACATACATCTCAGATTTATTACATTTCTCTAGGAAGATGAAAATACACATATTTTCTCATTTTTTTATACTGCTTTTAACAAAACCCTAGAATCAGAGTTAACCATTTAACATGTAAAAAATAAAGACAATAATCTTAATGTATTATGAGGAGTTTTTTTTTAACTCATTTTAAATAAAGAGAAGTGTTTTCTTTCCAGAAAATTTTAGTCATGGTAATTTTAGTGACTTAATTCCATGATCTTTTAAGCTAGAATGCCCATATTCTCCAGTAGCATCTAAATTAATTTTCTATTAAGTCTTAAGAATGAGCCTTTGCAGCACCAATCCATCCCTCACACCAATGAGTAGAAATATGAGAACACATATTTCAGGTTGCAGCTGGTCTACAGGGAAATGGTTTACAGAAGGCAGCATTGTTCGGGAGAGAGTGAACAACCAGAAAAGCCAGTTTGGGGACAAAAGTATTTTTATATCATTATCGTCTTTAAGCTACTTCTAATGTAAAGCTCTTTGGGTTATTATTAATTCTCCTGACATCCATTATCAGTGTTAATTTTGTAGCATGCACACATTTCCGTAATGTGTAAATCTGGGGGAATCTCTAAAGAACTTGGATTGATGGATAAGCTAGAGTTGTATTATTTATGTAAAAAACGGCTATCTCTACTAAGAGGCACTGTGATGATATCTTTTTTTTTTGACACTTTCTACTTTATAGTCATTTTCACATTTTATTTCTCTAAGAAGACATTCTTAATGTGCTCATGATGCTCTGCCATTAATCCAATAGCTTGCAATTTCACTAAGAGCCTCCCACAGTCCACAGTGCAAAAAGACACTTAGCAAGGTTGCCAAAACCAGAGCCAGAAGATTACCTGATCCAGTTAACAATCAGTCAGCTTCAATCTCACTTACTCTATGGTAATAATGGATCAATAAAGCCAGACACTAATAAAACTACTGAGATCACTGATGGATTATGGTGATTCTGCAAATGGATGACAGTTGATGCTCTTCCACTTTGGTCTAATTCTTTCAAAATTATTAACTCTTTATCTAGACATTCTGACAGATGCTTATATGTTAATACAAGTTTTAGACATGGTTCGTATCTTAATTTTTAGAAGTGTATGGAATATCTAAGTTTTGCTAACGTTTCTGACAAATATCAAATCTATTTCAACTTCCCAATAGTCTGATAAATGAAATTTGCTCTTTGATGCATACTTACTATGTGCCCGGCTGGTACTAAAGTTTTGAAGATGGATAAAATAGAGTCTCTGCATACAAAAATGTTATCACGTATTGGGAAGAGAGATAATATAAACCAGTCATTTCAATTCAACATGATTCAGTGCACCAACAGTGGAAAAATATATGGAGTGAAGGGAGGGGAAGAATCCATAATGTTTGAAAAACTCTGAAATGTTTTATAAAGCTAGATCCTATATGTAATAACATTGTGTCCTTCATTAATATCTACATTGGGAAAATCACAACCAAATGCATAGCATCAGCGAAGCCCTTGTTCGAACCTAAGTTGGTAGGCTATGTCCTTAAGTGATTTTTCTGAATGTCTCTACTTTGTCAAGTGATGTGTGCTTAGGAAACTCTGATTAATACAAATACTAACTCATATTAATGTTGTATGTATTAATATTAAATGCCACATAGGGCATAAATCAAGAGCCTAATCCACAGGTTATAATGCACACCAAAGCAACTTTTTGGAATTTCTTTTGTGCTTTTGCAGGACTGGGAAATATTTTATAATTCAGGTAATTTGGGGCCATCTCTCTTTTCATCAGAACAACATGAAGCAATCTGTATGACTAAACCACGCTGACAACCACTTCATGAAGCACTCCTTCTTGATGGCAAAATCCCAACTGCAAGCTTAGATGTGGCATCTGAGTACACAGGTGCCTTTCAGCAGCATAGAAGAGATACTGCAGAACATTGTGGTGCACATGGGTATTTGAAATATCATACCCAATACTGTCATGTTAAATCTGAAGAAATCAGGAACACCAATTGTTTTGGTGATATGAATTACAAAGTGAAGACTGGTAATATATTTTACGTGGTAGGATGTATACAGGTAGACCAAGTTCCGTGTTTTCAATGAGAAAGCCTTGGGACTCTTATGCCAATCCAAGGCGACGCTGGTTTAAAAAGACTGTGCTAAGCAGGGCTGGGGTTCCATATGACTTTCCAGCCCAATGCCTGGCATATATTAAATATACATCGAATGTTCATCTGATGAAATGGAATAGCAATAAATCTGCACTCAAGTGCAAGATGTGTCACACACTGGAAGTGTGACCTTGTGTCAATTGATTGACATTTCTATCACAATTCTCCATACTAAATGGGAGTGGTGGTAACATTCATCTCATGGGGTTGTTTTGAAAATCCATTCTATACGGGCATTCTTCCCCATTCATTTAGCATGTGTTTAGTGACCTCCTACTATGTGTCAAGCATGGAGCAAGTCACTAGGAAAGTAATGGCTTGAAGAGACGTACTATCTATACTTGGACAGACAATAAATAAAATAATGGAAGTGATGCAATTAGCACAGAGCCTGGAACATATCAAGCATGAACTTACGAGATGTTAATTACTATGACAACCCTCTACCTCCTCCTCCTTTTGGGGCTTTTATTATATGATCACAGAGATCAGTCAACTATGCTTTAAATAACAGAGAAGTATCAGATAAAATTTTTGAGATGATGTATTTTAAGTCAAATACATTTTCCTAGGAAGACTGAAGAATGCACTAATTAAACTATTAACAAGTCCAGCCAGTGGATAACAAGGGAAAACACCAAGAGAAAAGCATTTCTATTTGTTTCAATATTCCCATCTGGTAATGTTTTCTGAAGCTAGCCCAAATCTGGTAGCTGACATCAGGAAAACATGTACCACTCCTGACTCTTGTAGACCTGTGCTGTCTCCCATCTCTGGCTAGCAGTGGCTCATCCTGCAGCATATATTGTGAATATCTCTGCTCCTGAGAAGCCCTTCTAATATAGAACCCATTGTGTTGTTTATTTTCCACTAGGCCCTGAGCCTTAGGTCTCTCCTCAACATACCCTGGACTCGTCATGGGGTTGGACTCAATTAGATGATCATTAAAGGGTCACTGAAATAAGTCATTCCTGAAGGTCTCCAGGATACCCCCTCTTTTTTTTCCCCCTAAATTCAAAGGTAATGTCAGCTTGTCACATGAACCTTTAGAATCCATCACTTTCAGCTGTCACAAAAGAAATCATAATTTCTAGAACCATTATTCATTAATTTGCAAGAGATCCCTTCCCAGGTTTTTCAAAATACATCCACACAGATGTCTCGGAAGTTGCAGCGCTCCGTGGTTATGTTATTCCAGTTCTCTCTCAGTGTCTATTTATATGAGCTTTCCAAAGCACTTTGAAAAAGACACAACTTGTATGGCAAGTTTCCTTTTCAGTGGCCAGTATGTATAAAAAAACATCAACGTTCCAGGCAAAAAATAATCCAAGTGGCAAAACTCAGGTGGTAGAAATTCCAAGTTCAAATGCTACACGGTACACCAACCCATAAATAGGCCACAGCTTCCAGTGTTGGGAAATACAATTTGGAAGTCGGCAGAAATTGGCTATGGGTCTCATAACCCCAGTGTGACACAATATTCTCATCCTAGGAGCCAAGTTGTAAGCTTTTCTAAGATCCATAAAGCACATGTCTACTCCCTATGAGGAGCTTCGGTTCTTTCTGCGAGTCTGCTGAAGTTCCGATCTGAAAGAATGCCATCTTCACAGAAACCCCAGTCCTCTAGAATGATACCATCTGCCGCAGGCTAAGCTTCCTTTTCAGCCAAATACATTATTTATAACCTTTCTAATTGTGAAAAGGTAAGGGTGGAATTTTTCTAAAGCCTGACTTTCATATAGTTAGAACATTCTGAACCTTTACTCTAAGATCTGCAGGCCTCTCAATTTGAAAAACAAAACAAAACATAACCAAAAAAAAAAACCATGAGGAATTAGTTGAGGTTACATAATTTTCCCAAATGTTATGTTCTTTCAAACCCCTGCTAGAAGATCATACACAACTGATGGTATATAAGTATAACATACTCAGAAAAAAGAAGCAAGATTTTTTTTTTTTTTTTTAAATTTGGTCATCTTAGTAGCCAACGGATAGGATCTGGTGAGGTAAGGCCTTCTCAAAAAAATGATTCATCAACGAGAGAAAGGCAGTGATCTGATCACCCTTAAAACTGCTTTGTTGTGCCTTTAACAACAACCAAAAAAAAAACCACCCCAAAACAATGCTAATCAGGTTATTCAATCATTTAAACCAAAACTGTTCATGCTTTTCTGCCAAATCAACCAACCACAGCAAAATCTGTTATCTCTGATTGCTCAGCTTCCAGTCAAAAAACAGTTAACCCCCACTATACCAAAAGTTTTCTGAAATACCCTCAGAGCCCCACAGGCTCATAGAGAATAAAGAGAAAGTCATGCCACGCTTAAAGGGTAACAGGAGTGCTGTACCATATTTGCATATTACAATATACTCTTAATAAACTAAACAGCCTGTACCGGAAGCCAGCAGCTCCCTGGCATTTCATGTGATCTCCATACTGGCTTTTTGCATACTTTTTTTTTTTTTTTTTAAAAACCAGGACTGTGATATCAGGATCAAAACTTACCCAGGACTTGCAGATGGGTTAACTGAGGTGGGAGGAGGCAGAAACAGCAACCTACAAGATGGTGGTTCACCCATGTTTAAAGCTTTCGGCTCCCTCAGCAGAGAGGGCAAGGGCTACAACATCTTATTTACACAATTATCTAAATACGATTAAACAGCTGATGGACAAATATTAAACTGGAAAATGTATAGTCATTTCAGCTTAATGTAATCCTCTTTCTGTAAACACCCAAGATGATTTTTTTCAACCAGAACAGTCCTGACATCTCATAAGCCTAAGGGTGAATAGCAAGAGATTGTTTTTGATAGTTATAAATATTCAAAAGACATGCAGACCATCTGCTTTCATAATACAGGTAAAGCAAGACTGAAATGGTGACTGCTGTATAAAAATGATTCTTTTAACAAAGTCTTCCTCTCCTCGAAAACTATAAAGACAGATGTCAAAAACTGTTTACACAGAGCAATCAGGAGCGTGCAAAATGTAATATTCCTTTTACACACAGTGCTTGCTAAAGAGATTTTTTTTTTCTTTTTCTTCCCATCTGTGTGTTGCAACACATTTCTACAAGTTAAAAACATTTTTTTCAAACAGAGATCTCATGAATACCCAAAAACATGCTATCTGGCTTCTGAATGCTAATTAATTTCAACTAAGGAATCTGAATATCTTTTTCTGTAGGAAGGAATGTATGTTTTGAATTGGAATACTCTGGAGAGACAGCAAGGGGAATAATCTTGCACAGGTTTAATTCTATAAGGCAAATTTCACGGTTACACCTTGTCTATAATATGTATGTTATACCCATGTTTTAGATGAAAACACATCATTGCTAATGTCTTTGGCATAAAGTCTAAAATAATTGTTTTCTGAAATAAATGCCCACACATGCAAAATGTATATTTAAAAAAAAAAAAACCCTTTAACTTCTCAGTCTATGCAGAGTGATGTATAAAGCCTCAGAGTTAATTTTCATGGCTAGAACACTAATCTTGACAGTAACCTTTTAATGTATTGTATTAATGGTACAGAGGCATTAAGCACCTTTTTATAATTTTCAATAAAATGAGCATTTACTGAGAAATCTGTCAAACTACTGGCTTTTCATTATTTTATATTTTCATTTTATCAGAGTTTCAACTTTATACAGTCCAATCACCCTATTTGTGCATGTCCTATTTAACCTGTGGTCTGAATTTCCACAGTTGTTTTTTTTATATGACTGTGGTAAACTGAAAAGTCAAATGTTAACTTTGACTCCACATTCAAACACGATTGAATCAACTCCATACTCAAATACAATTTTAATAGATTCCCTGTAAATAAGGTTTGCTTTTAATCCCAAGGGATATCAAATACCACAAACAAGTCCTAAAAAAAGGTCTCGTCTGAGATACTGACATGGAATGAATCTGTTGAAAATTAACAGGTAGTCCCCTTCTGGTATTTGGGGGTGGGAAGACAGAAAATGGGCTTCAATTTAGGAAAGCAGGATTTCTAAGTGTAATATTCTATTTGTGCTTTTTAGCTTCTGTTCCCCAAATCTCTCCCCTGGATCCTCTATTGCTTTTTAAGCAATTCTCGTGGGAGATACAACTGGGGTACATTCGGAATTTCAATTTATTGAAAAGAGACTAATCACCTGTGAATTTTACTTAAACTCCAGTAGTCGTAGTTATGACTCTTGCCATTTTGATCAATCCTGAAAACAGCATCTCAAATAAAGTAACCAACCCTCATATACTGTTAAAAATGAAAACTCAAGTACAAAGCTCTAAAGGAATACAAAAAAAGAAACACACCCAATTCTGTTTTAATTTTCCTAATACATTTCCTAAAGACAAAACTGTGATCATTTATAAGCATGGAAATTTTATTTAAACACCCAATTCATAACTTTTAAAGAAAATGTTGGTGTACAGTTCATATGGTTCTTCCATATAATTTTATATAATGCCCAGATGATATATTTTGACCAGATTCTCTAATTCCATCCTTTTATATAAAGTACCTATCTAAATCTTTCTTACTATACGGAAACCTTCTTACTCAAATCAATTGAATATGCAAATAAAGAACTTGATATAAAATACTTATTAGAAGGTATGTTATTACTAAGACCGTATCACATTTCAAATTAACTGCACACAGAGGTTATAACATAAGGAGAAATGAACTAAATAATCTCCAATATCTACTAGATAAATATAAATCAATATCGACTTTGGATTAGGACATTAAAATAAATATTAATCTGGCTTCATCTCTATAAATATTATGGAAATCCTTCACAGTCTAGGAAAATGCCATTCTCTGGTAATCATCTCTTCAAGAGTTATAGCAAGGGACTGGGAATATAGCCCAGTTGGTAGAGTGCTTGCCTCACATGCCCAAGGCCCCAGGTTCAATCCCCAGCACCATAATTTAAAAAAAATTAAAAAAGTCATGGCGAAATGGTAAAAATATGTTGGGATGGGTTGCAATCATGAAATAAAGAGCCTGTCCATAGCTGTTTGGGCTGGTGCTTGCGCAGATGAGTGGACACCCCAAGTCCCTAAGGTCCCTTTTTTGGAATGGCTGAACAGTTATCTACCGCTGCAGTTCTCTCTAAATTCAGGTGATTCTGGACCTTTATACAGCTGGTTTTTAAAACACTATATGTTTATAACCACAAATGGAGTCACCAATGCCAAAAGTGGACTTTAGAACATTAAAACTGAAGAATAGACACTGACAGTAAACATGGGTGATACTGACTGTTAATATTTCCATTTTAACAGCTTTGTCTATAAATCATTGGGTCTGTTATTGAAATTTTTCCTCTTTGTTTTTCACTTAAATATGAGGGAAAAATACACAAATGGAAGTGACAGTAAAAAAAAAATGTATGGGTCTCAAAAGTAACACAACTGAGGCAAAATGAAAATTATCGGTCAGGCTGAAATACATGTTCAATTGTGAAAGAAATTTTTTAAATGTGTGCTGAGATGCTAAAAAAATTGTCAAAGCTTGTGCTTAACTGTGATGTGTAACTATGTCCTTTGTAGCATTTTTCAAATCTCAGGGTCCCCTGTACCTCTAAGACAACTGTTCTGCTGATAAACACAATAAGCTTTGTGCATGGATTCAAGAACAGTAGAAAAATACATAAAAACATGAGATTTGAAATATCAGTAGGCTTTCTTAAAAATTCAGAAATTATTTGCTATCTGTATAATAGGAAAACAATTTGTAAGATAGGACATTCTAGATAAGAGATCTGTAAAGTACTACTAATAAAACTACTAGCATCATATATTTGTGCAATAAACATGGTACCAAGTCTCTGAGGTTGTTTCAGTTCAACAAATATTCCTGAGTTCCTACTATGTGTCAGCATCTAAGACTGCTGTGATGAATAAAATTTGGCTCCTCTGGCTCAGTCAATTACAAGGCAGCCTAATTATCACATAGATAATTTCAGGACAACTTAGAAAGTTAGGGTGATAAAAGAAGGTCAGAACCCTGGGTGCTGGGGAATGGGAGTGAAGGCAGTTAAAGTCATAGGCTCATATGCTGTTGATAGTCTCAGGAGGTATCTTTATCCCTTTTGACATTGTCTAGTTTAAGGTATCCCGTTTGCTTAACTTGCAAATGGACTTATTTAAAGCCCAAGGCTTGAATCTCTCCTCACTTCCATTTAAAAATACATCATAATTTATTACGATTGTAAGGGTAGTGCTAAGAGGATCCATTCAAGGTGAGAATGAATTATAACAGGGTCTTTTTCCACATGTAAAAAGTTTTTGGTTGTTTCTACAAAAAAAAAAAAAAAAAAAAACTTGCATCAAAATCCATGTAGCAACAAAGTTTCTTAAACCATGTGAGCCAAACAAGTGTTATTTCAAACTCTCCAGGCTCACATTTTACAAAAACAACTGAAGTTGATATACACTTTAGAACTGAAACTATCCTAAATGTTTTACAAGTATTAACTTATGTAATTCTCATAGCAATACTAAGAAATCGGTACTATTCTCTTCCTCCTTTTATAGATGAGGAAACTGAGGCAGGAGACTCAGTTTATGCAACCTCATATAGCTGGTCATGACAGAGCTCACATTCCGGACTGCTAGGATGCTAGGAGCTCAGTAACAGAGATGGTAAAGAGCAATGATACCAAAAGACACACATTAAAAAAAAAAAAAAAAAAAAATGACAGAATGAAGTCGTTAAAGAAATGCATTACTCTAAGAAATAGCCCCATTAAAAAGTAAAAAGAAAATGAAATCAAGTTCTCATATGTTAACATAACCCAAGAGTTTCAATACAAGGGAAATGCCCACTGTGACATTTCACAAAGTTAATACTTGGTTCAGTTTAGCTATACACTTTTTGATGACCTTGGAAAAACACTGGATTGATAGTAAAATAGTGTATGCCTCTGACAGTCAATGGTACTCAATAATGAAGGTCTCTGTCTTGTTATCTACATAAGAAAGCAATCTCAAAGAGTAATCACAATTAAAGCTTTACTCTTTTCTTAACTTCCAACTTCCAAGGTATCATCTGGTTTGCATCTTTAACCCTCCGAGTAAATTAGATTAGCATTTCTGTGGGAAAATAGTGCAATACAAAATAACTGATATTTTCTAAAGAAAATGATGAAGGAGAACAAAGTTTTAAGAATACAAATAAGAGAAATAAATTAAAAAAAAAAACTTTTAATGGAAGTCAGCCACCTTTCTACAATGAGGAATTCTGCCACCTTATGAATTGTCCACGATGAAACTCCAACACCCCATAATAATAGAGCATATTAGCACACAATACAATCTTATATTTCTGTAGCGCCCTTCATGCAAGCATCCCAGGGTGCTTTACAATCATTATGAGTTAAAATTAAAACTGAAGCACATACAATTCCTAATAGAATCATTTTAAAAATGCTAAACAGAACAAATAACTTTTAAGTCTAGATTTAAAAGTCCCAACAGCCAGAGCGTTCCTTGCTTCAATTGGCAACCAGCTGCAGAACCAGGGCTGTGGCTCTCTCCCGTACGTTAAAGGCTCTCTTATGTTTTTTATCCTCAGAGCATGTTGTAATCAAGCAGTTCCCAATGAAAGAGGGAAAAATTGGGTGTGTATATCTGTTTGTTTTGATTATTCTTAACTTAGGGTGTTGTGGTTTTTTGGGTTTTTTTTTTTTTGGTCTGTTTATGAGTTTGTTTGGGGCCCACATCTGACATGAAATAAAGCAGATTTTCAAAAGGAAATCCAGATAGAATCCAGCTTGAAATTTCAGTCATAATTGAGGGGGGAAAAATGCTCAAAAAAAGCCCTTGAAAACTAGTTCCATTTAACAAGAAAATTAGTTTGAGCATGATTTGGTTAAGTTTTTTTTTTTAATAAATTAGAAAATAGCATTTAATAGGCTCTCTCTCAGATCATGTCTACTCCTAAGCCTGGGGAATATTTATTATTCTATGCATCAGGGAAAAAAAGAGGGGCAACGCTCTCATGATATGGTAATTTTCTCTGCGTTAGTGATTCTGAGGTCAGAGGAAACATGTTCAGATCTAAAACAAGGCACAGGCAAAAATCTATTAAGTGAAAATGAAGTACTTCCACACTGTGAAGCACTCTCTAAATTGGCATGGCTTAAACTCTTTTATGTTTCACTATTGTGAAAAGATAGCAGCTATAAAATATTTTAGATCAATCTCTTTTAAGTTAGAGGCTTTATTAAGTTTGGCTTTTTTGATTAATACACCACGTGAAAGGTGACAGGAGAGCTGACATCAAGCTACTGTGGAATCCTTATGTGTCTCACTCAGCTAAAAGGAGCCTGAGACAGTAGAATCAAAATGGAAAACCTGCGATTTGGAAGACTTTTTTTTTTTTTTTGTAGATTAGATCTATCATAACATCAACCCAGAACAGACATCTAGAATGAGATCATGACTGTCCAAAAGAGAGAGAGAGAGAGAGAGAGAGAGAGAGAGAGAGAGAGAGAGAGAGAGAGAGAGAGAGAGAGAAAATTATCTGGAATGAATAAACTTTTCAATTCACACAACTATTCACGTAAAACTGGCTTACCATTTACTGTATTTATCTCTCCACTAATACAACTGCTGAAAGTGGTAATAATATCCTATTTGTTATAAAGTACTTCAGTGCCTTTGCGTGTTGTAATCAAGCAGTTTCCAATGAAAGAGGGAAAAAATTGGGTGTGTGTATCTGTCTGTTTTGATTATTCTTAACTTATTTGATTATTCTGACAAAACAAATATTCAAAATCTCAGATTCACATGGTCAGTAGGTTAAGGTTCGAGGAAAAAAATCCTGCCATTCTAAAAAGGCAAGAAGACTGTCTATCAAGTTTTTCTTCAAGATACATGATGCTTAACAACACGAGTTATAATTTTATGTTGGGAAGGGGTAAGTACAAGATCTTCCAAGCACATCTCAAACAGAAAACTTTCCAATTTTAAATGGAACTGCCAGTTATATCCTTTGTCCATCACATCAAGCCACTCTGATGACAAAGGTCTGTACTTCCAAACAGACCTGAGAAATCTGACTACCTACTGCTTCCAATAAAAATGCTTAGCATTACCTCAGATCAAAAAAAGAAGAAGAAAAAAAAAGGACTATTAATTCTGTTGTACTTCCTTATCTTGATGACTGAGAGGATGGGGGAGAGAAGTGACAGCACAAATTATACACATTCAAACCTTCTGGCCCCTCCCTGATGCTGGATTATCCAGCAGTGGGTCCCCATGGTCTAAATCATTCCCTCAGGCTCTAAATTGGGGTTTTGAAATATAATGGTGCAAGTCAATATATAAACAAGAAAACCAAAGACACAAGATGTAAAGCACATATGTCAAAGAAAATCTTCCATGTACAGATAAATACAATTGGAAAAGTAACCAGCAGTTATCAACACTCTAGAGAAATCAAAGTGCATTATAAAACATGGCAAATTAATCTGAAAAGGCCCCTTCCTTTTATTTTTAAATTTCCTTGGTGACCCAGGACACTTGGTTGAGCTCCCAGGCTCTGCCCACAGAGCCACTGCCTTCACTTCAGCATCCTGGGCCTCAGCGTCCTCCTTTGAACAAAACTACTTACAACTTAAGAGTGATACAAGCACTATATACATCAAAAGCACTAAATGAAAGTTAATCATGTATTATTATCCAACTATTAAGATGTGTTATCCTCATTATGACATAGGAAATTAGATGCCTGGCAGAGCAGACTGTCAATACTCTTTAAGATTACTTTTTCAATACATATTTTTGAGTGAATAAATGTATGAATATGTGAATAAATTTCAAAGGTTAGTCACGCATATGAAATCAATAATATTCATAATGATGCTGGATATTCTCTTGAAAGAATGTGATTTTTAATATTTATTTAAAACTTAAAGAAACATTTCTTCATATTTTGGGACTGAAACAACAGTCCATTTTGTTTTTAAGAAAAACACTTTCATAACAATAAATTGTTGCACCAGTATTATTTATAATACTGAAAAGTCAACTGAACATTGAGTTTACTATATGCATATAGAAATGACTATCAAGTTTCAGAAAATCAACCTCATGCTAAGCTTTAGGAGGGCAGGCAGTTTCCTTTATCTGTTTTGCTAGTACTACGTTAGATTCTCAGAAGCTGTCAGAGAAAGGAAAATTGAAAAATCACCTTTCTTAATATTACTTCTAAAAGAAATGTTTGGATTTAAGGTTATTTTACATATATTTTACTAATTGAAAATAAAATTGAGAAGTCTCACTCACTTGAGGACTTGGCTTGGAAATCTCTTTTCACCAAGTGAGAAATGAAATAGAAAATGATCCAATGCCTTAAAAAAAGTGAAAGTCGTGTGTGTGTGTGTGTGTGTGTGTGTGTGTGTGTGTGTGGTGTGTGTTAAAGAAGAGGAGGAAAGAAGGATACTACAGATTAAAATCTCTTAGAAATATTGGACCTGAATATTAGAAAGAAAACATTAGGCTGTAGAAATAATAGCTGACCTTTTACTTGCAACAAAACGATCTATCCCTGTATCAGAATGTATATCTTTAGCCAAAGTTTAAATTCAATGTCTAAACTCCAGGGAAAATTAACATCAAAATATAAATGTTTCACTATAAATTAAAATGTTGTCCTTTTTACCTCCTAATTTACCTCCCAAATCCATAACTCTGAAAGTTTCCAACTACAGGCTTTCTTGTCACCAAATCAGACTTTGTTTTCTCCTACTAGGTTGCAGTTTAGAATATGACATCCAACTTATCTAACCACATCCACTGAAAAAAGCTAAAGCAACAACAAAACACCCAACCTCAGATCTATAATAAACTAAGCAGTTTTTTTTTTTATGTCTTAGAACATTTCATAAAAATAAACAAACACATGATACACAGAACTTAAACACACGTCAATCTATTTGGGCAGATTTATGATAGGAAAGTAATAGCAGAAATAAAGGTATGGGTTTCAAATCAAACTATATACCCACTTATGGAATTTCTGCTGCAGAAAACCTTGCAAATATTAGCAAAAAAAACATAAGTATTGCACCAAAACATAAGTATCCATTATAAGATCAACACTTCAAGATTTACCATGGGGCAAGGACACAGACTTCACAAATCAGGACTTTCGGGTCAGTCATTAACCAGCACCTTCACTTTAATCTCTAGGGACACTAGCTCCATGTATTGTCAAAGGAGGAGCCTAGGAAGGATAATCCCTTTTAATTCTAAGACTCCAAGTCCAACTGGACACTTGTTTAGCAAGTGTCAGACAATCCTCCTACGAGTGTTGGAGGCAGGGGGTGTTGAACACCCAGGCAAATTCCTTGTGATTTCCCATTCCATTCCCTCCATCTCATCCTCTGGTCTCTGGAGGGACTCTACCTGCCCACAAAGTTGACTTTCTGCTGAATGTAACATTCAGGGAGCCGGTAGCCATTCTTGCTCCTAAAGTATTTTATTACATTAAACAAAACCAAACCTTTAACATACAGTAAAATGTGAATACTGAATTTTATGCTGAAATTTCTCATATGAGTGAATAACAAAACTCTGTGGGAGAAGTAAAGCCATCTCATAGCATTTCTTGGTATTGAGTTCCATTCTGCACAAGAGTAAGGCAATATTTATTTTTCACCATTATATCTACATCATCAAATCTCAAACAGGAGAAACAGTGATTTCATCAAAGTCACTATATATTTTGGGTTTAGGCCTTAGAAAGCCTGTATCTCTCATGTTAATAATCATCTCTCATTTTAAAAAATATAATGGAGAAGTAAATGGAAAACAATTTGTAATGGAAATACTCCAAGTATTAGATTCATGAATTCATTCTAAAAAATAAACAGAAGATGATGCAGCAAAATATAAATATAAAACACAAAAAATGTCCCCTCATTTAGAAAAGCTGATTTTTTTCAAAATATTAAATGCTAAAATAATTAAATGCTAAAAAATTTCAAAATTTAGCCATTGCTAAAATTTGATTTCTTTTTCCCAGTTTTTCTTTTCTTTCTTTCTTCTTTCTTTCTTTTTTTTTTTTTTTTAAGAAAAGAAGACTGTAATTATAACTCACATTGAAATTTCAGCCTAGTTCCATCACTGAATCACTGAATTATTAGGGTGGGGTCTTCAGCTACACAAGGTTATGTGTTTTTCCCAATGCCTCTTGAAAGAAATTCACCAACATATGACTTCAAAACCAAGTCCGAAATTTCATTTTGTCATTCTGTTTAAAATTCAATTCATTTTCCATGATCACATCAAGTAAATTCACAATTATATTCATAAGCAACAGTAAGGCAGAATTTACTGGCTGAATGTTGGTGTCATTTAACAAGTAATTCTCCCTTATACTATCAATAAATATTAGTATTAGCATTCTCTTCTCCAGCTCATAGTAGATGCCTTAAGTCTATAAATTTACTTCTAAGATCAATGGGATATTTAGTAACATGAAGACACATGAGATTCCTATACTGGATGCCTACAACAACAACAAAGTTTAGTCGTAGGTCATTTCAAATGTCCATATGCTAATAATCAAGTGACTTGTTATCTGGAGTTGTCTGTAAAATACTCCAGAAGTAAGAGTCACCCTGTTTCATTATGTCATCCTTTTGGTTTAAGTCCATTTAATTAATTTAAATTACTCTTATTTGATGGTTATAGATTCATGTGCTATCTATTACAAGGGTCAGAGAGGCAAGATAAAAACAGATTAGCTGAAGGTGTAACTGAATTAATTGACAAAAAAAGTTTGCTCTAAATTGCAAGAAAGGGATACTTAACATACACAGAAAATATTTAATCTGTGGCTACAGCTTAATTTAGAATTTGCCACATCCTAAAATTGCTAATGAACATCAAAACAATGTTGTAGGACTCATGTTGCACACCTGAAATGCATGGAGTCTCCATGAAACAGCAGCACAAAAGCCCACAAGCTTCCTTCCAAAGGTACTCAGTAATCTTCATGAGCTTTACATTAAACATACATCTGCTATTCAGGTTATAGTAGAAATACACTTTGAGTCTCTTTCAACTGCAGAAATGTTGACAGCAGAGTCATACAATTCAAGTCAAATGACTAACAGACTAATATTCAGAATTCCATTTTAAACTTGAATTAAAATAAAACTTAAAAATCTAGTTACACCAGCACTATTATACCATATATCATGAAATGACCTTAAAATGGGTTTGGGCACTGAGGGACATATAACACATTAATAGTGACCATGTAAGCAGACTATAAAGAACAGGCCCACAGCATTCTTTTTTTCTTTTCTTCTTATCTGAAATCATCAGAGAATTATAAAAAATTATGTTTGGTTTTAAATCTGGAAGCAAGGGTAGTCCCTACCTAGAGTTTTAGTTACCCTCCACAAACATTCATTCCAAAAAATAGTATAATAACAATAATAATATCAGTCTCATTTCAAAAATCACTAATGGTATAATAGGTATCTCTGAAGGGGTGGGAGGAGATTCTGTTTCCCCCCCCCCCAAAAAAAGATACAAAACTGGCTATAAAATCCCAATGAGCAATAACTAATTTGACCTTTTGATCCAGGAAAGAGATTTCTGTTCTTATTTTTATAATTATTTTTACTAAATACTTCCTTTTCCATTTCTGTGCAATGAACTAAGGTGCCAATAACTGTACTCTTACTTTGCTCAGAGAGCATGGTGAAGTTCTGCATGTTAACAATGACAGTCATTCCCATGCAGCTCTGAGAAAATCTTACCACCTTGACTCTTCCTTAAAAAGGGCACTCCAGAGAATATATAGCTACCATGCTCAGAGAACTCAGGAGATGAATTTAAAAACTAGCTAGCAGAGTTTTGGAGTCAAATGTTTTTCCTATAAAGGTTCTGATCAGAATGAATCAGGAATATTTTAAAAGGTCACCCATGGTCAAGTCACTTGGCATTTTTCTGGCACATTCCTGCTTCAGGTACCAGTTGCTTTAAACTGTGGAACCCCAGCACACCTCCAGTCGAGGCTGCCCAAGACGCCTTATTATTCATCACATGCTATGCTAAGTACCTGTGAAAGGGGGCACTCCTTGGCCAACGAACTCTGATTCATATCTTTCAGTAAGTCCTTCAGAGCATTCCTTACTGTGGTGTGCGACCATTGTTCGGGAGGCAAGTCTTCTAGTTTGGGGCAACTATTTGAGACATAGATTAGAAAGGGGATTATTACAAGATTGCATCCCGCTGCAGAACATTCCTTTAAGACAGACAGATTTCATTTTGCGCATCAAACAGATGCATCTGGAGATTGCTCTCGGTCTCCTGATTGTTCCGATTAGTTAATTACTTTATACAACACATCTGCTGTATCGATGCATGAATTATACATCAGCTGCCTGTGGTGGCTATTTTTTCATGTTACTTCTACCTTCCTGCTCTGATGCGCTTGGGAAGACAATTTAAGGTGTACTGCTTTCTCACGAGCCACCGTGAAAAGCATTAACCGTATTAACTGATTTCCTTTCATTACTCTGTTCATACGAACTAAAATGGAAAAAAATATATAAATAAACAAGATCGAGGCAATAGTGAATAAGGCATTCTTTCACAAAATGTACACAGATGGCACTGTTCATGATATGCAAAAATATTTTTTTCTTAAGTAAACTTTATGTAAAATGCCTTCTTGTAATGCATCATTTAATTGACTAAATGTAAAAAAAAAAAAAAAAAAAAATCCTGCCTTTTGATAACCTGCAAAAACCTACAAATTTGGGGAGAGGTGTCTTTATACACTGAAGTTAAGGAAAAAAGCAGGAGGAGTTAAGGTAAAAAAAAAAAAAATCAATCTGGATTAATGTTTCTGAAATTCAGGTTAAATAAAAACAGAAGACTGCCCACAGATGCTTTATTTCAAAAGACCAGGTAAAGAGAATATTTTGCCCTAGAATCGCTGCCTTGACTCACCTGTGTAACTGAATTTTCAATGTGACCACATGATACACATCTTGAAGCATATCTGCTACCGTAGCATCAGGGGCATCTGTCACATAAGACAGTGGAACTGGATTCCACTTTCCAACCTGGATTAGCCCTATTCCAGATAAAGAGAATATGTCACTGAATATTTTACTCTCAGATAATATATCTAGTTGAAGTTTTTTTTTTCCTCCATTGCCCCCACCACAAGCAATATTGTTATTTCTGTTTGAATGATTCCCTTCCCTCTAAAAGGCAGGTCAATGAAAATATTCACAGCTTAGCTTTCCAAATCGTGAAATTATGTAAATGACTATAGGGTTGTTTATTATTTTGGAAATAAAACCCCATCAATAAAACCTATGCATAAGGCCACATTTTCCTAACTTAAAGAAAGTTCTAATAAGACATAGCCGAACCAGTTCTAAATGGCTTTACGATTTAGATAAGATTCTCTATTGCAGTGGGAATCAGCATTGAAAAATACTTTACAGCCCATAAAACCATCAGAAACAGAATAAAAGAAACAGAACTAGATATTCAGTCATAAATGCAAATTGACTCTCAACAGTCCATCTGCTCAAATACGCTCCTCACTTCCTTGTGGGTCCTCAGTGGAGCAGATTATTAAGGTCAATAAGCATACTAATGATTCAGCTGAAGTAATTTAAAAAAAAAATCTACCTCGACATTCCACATGAGCAAAATGTGTGTTAACTAAACCAAACTGAATTAAGCCAATTTTTTAAAGTCACAGTCTATAAGGAACCAATGTAAAACACAGGCTACAGTTATCTGAATAAAAATATTCACTGCTTTCTCTTCGAGGTAAACAAAGGATGCCAAGCAATTTTTCCAACCCCACGTATGCATTATTTACCTTTAGCCTGGGCAGCAGAGCTATGTGAATAACCTAGAGACAGCAATGCCATTTCTATCAGCTGGTTGAAAAGCATATCCTTTCTCACCAACACAAATTCCGCATGCTCCTCCTTGCAATCATATTCAATGGCGTTTTCATAATGTTCTACCACGCAGAAAACTGGTAGCATGGTTCCTATCAAAAAGACAGAGAAAAAGAGACAGAAAACAACAATCTTCAGAAATACAGTCTGGGGGAAGGAAAACCTAAGCTATGAAAACAAATCTTCACAACAGTGAGAAGAGACTGTGCTTCCAAGGCAGACTGGGCAGAAAAATGCAGGCACACACACACACACACATATAAATATATACAATCTTTTCTTAAGTTGTAGGAGAAATATTCAAATAGAATGTGAACTTGGTCCTAAGATAACTTGGTCCCTGCTCTAATTTTAATAGTGCATTTTCCAAAAGCAATGAATGCAGAATTACCTTTTTGATCAAATAATAATGCTGACAAGAGAGAAATAAGTGTGTCTTATCTCATTTGCTGAGTAGTTTACAGTATGCAAACAACTCGCTGCAGTTGTCTGAACCCACCTTCTTGCTGCCTACATGCTTTTGTTAATAATAAACTTTTCCTGTTTGTGTCCAAACAAATTATCTTTGACTATAAAATGATCATTTTCTTGCTTTTTGAGATATTTACTCCCACTGGTTCCATAAAAGAAACAAAAAACCAAACTGATGCTTCTAACATATAATTTCAATATGTGCACCATGTAGATAAATAACATTTACTTTTGTGACTACTGATTTCATCTACCTGACTAGAAAGACACTATGCTGGCCATAAGTCTTTAAAATTAACTATCTCAGTAGATATGATAAAAATGAGAAAGAGAAAAGGAAACTGGCCTTATCAGGATATATTAGGATCAAGGAATCTGCATGGATTTGAGGTGCTCTCCCCTGGTTTACTTTAATCCAGTGTAATAACTCGGTAGCCAAATGATTAATAAGCATAGACCATACCACTGTTAGAAAAGAGGCTTGTTCCAGAAACTGAAATCATCAACTGCTGTAGTTCTCAAGGTGTTTATGCAGTGCACTATCAGACTTCCAATGATAACAGAAAAGGGTTAAAAACAGATGCATCTGAACTGTACTGTGGCAAACTGCCAGGAGGGTATCATCTTTAGCATAAATGATGACACGGGTTACTTTAACAGGGCACCCAGGATCCCCAATTAGTCCTACAACATCCATGCCTGTATAAGCTCTCTGTCCTCTGGACTTGCAGAATCCTACCAACTTCTGAAGATACCTAGTGCATACCAACCGTCGCTGAAAATCAGGATTTCCTACTGACACCAGAGAGGCCCTTTACAAATTCTCTATTTGCTTGTTTCTGATGAACAAAAGCCGGCAATAAAACAGCTACATTTTTCCACATGTGTGTCTTCACCAAAGCTTTAGTGAACTGTTCACAAGAGATTCTAGCCCTGACAAATAAACCCCTTTAGGTTTACTTAGAAAAGCTCACAAACTCATTCGGAAGTACCAACAGGCAAGGCATGAAAAACAAGCTGCAGAGCTTGCCAATATTCTTGTCATTCATTCAGCTGTTTTATACCAGAGAGAGAACCCGTCAGGGATCAGAAGACGGCTTGGGAAGACCACAGCAAAAATAGCAATATGCAAACTGGTGATTTCTTCCTTGGCTTGAAGGTATTTTGGCAAAATCTCCTAAACAAATGAAAATATTCAACCCCTTTTTCCTAGTAGTGCTTTCTCATCTCAGCCACAATTTTTATCTAGCACCTGTCAAACAGAAACCATGCACATGAAAAATAAGATGATGGTGCGGGGGGGAACCACCAAAAGGCTTTAGTAATTTCGTTATTTGGATTTAGCACAGATCTTTCTACAATTAAAATGCATTTTAAAATAAGTCATTATGAATACATTTTTCAAAAAAGCATTTGAGCAGGAAGTGAAATTACTATACTGTGGTTCCTCCTCCCTCTGTGATGTCTTCAAAGAGTTGGTTTAGTATGACAAAAAGATATACATTGATTTTTCCTCTTATGGCATGAAATAGATGTGTTCTACTACATGCTGCTTCTCAGACCTATGAAAAAAATTCCGCAGACCCATGACATAACTGTAGGCTTTTCGAACTATTAAGAGATACTGGATCTACTTTGTATTTTATTGATCACATTCACAGGCACCTTTATAGATAATAAAGGTGGCTATAGATAAAGCAACAGTAGTATCATCTAATTACAAATCTAGCTGCTAAATCTTCTAGCAAACTGTCACGGTTACCCTCCTGTTACTGGGAGTAATGCTAAACAGGAGCCTTCTCTGAACTGTCTGATTATTCGTGCTAGTGTTTGGCAAGACTTCCAACTACAGCAACTTCATAACCTTCCAGCATTAAAAGGGGAGAGCACTGGTCACTGCTGAATGCTAAAAATACCACATGATTTAAACCTGAAGGCAGTCTTAGAAGCTTTTGCTGAAGGTTTATGAGCCTGTGTAAACAGCACGTCTGCCATAAGGAGCAGTGAAGTCTGTAGAATCCTTGTCTAAAACTGTCCTGGCATTAAAGTTTGCTGTGCAAATATCACATAATACCAGAGACAGCTGAAATCTCCTATTTAGGAATTTATGGAACTTATATGTTTGCAGGCGTCAGAAAGTCTTTTTTATAGAGCCCCAGTGCTTCACAGTACAATATTAATGCACTCTGTTTGAAAAGCTGTAATAAATTATATTTTTAATGCTCTTACCCTGGCTTTCTTAAGATGCATACATTCTTGGCAAACAATCAATAAATAGGGTAATCATGAGTAGAGGCCAAAGAATTTGCTGAAGTGCTGTTTTTCCATTTTTAATAGATAAAGATCTAACAATACGGACTGCTGTGTCTGTTCATTTCAGGATCAATATATTCTTTGTTTTCGCCAAACCAAGAAAAAATAAATGATTGTATGATAAATGTTATGCATCAAACACAATGAAATTCCTCTGCCTTCTAACTTTATCTACTTAATATTCCTGGTTGCTAAAAGATGGCATTTTTATCCTTTGCTTAGCAGATGTAAGGAAAATCTGATTCTTATACATGTTATTCATAGACCAAATAACGACCCTTATGAAGCACATACATAATACCACCATAGGCACTGCTTTACTGGAACAACAATGTCAAACACAAAGTTGTTAAACTTCATCAATTTAATACTGGTAGAAAAAGAGTCATGCAGGCTTGCACATCTTCCCTTTATAAACTTGCCTAAATCTGCCCTTCCTTTACCCAAAATACCCAAATATAGCCAAAATTTTAAAACCAGAATCATCAGGTTTTTTACTGCTAAATAATGAGTTGGCTCTTCAGAAAATAAACCACAAAAATGACATCACCAAACTTTTATATCATCTTATGTAAGATTTCCATGATCTCTGAAATTGCCTTACAACTACTAATCCTATGAAAAGCTAGGGCGGTCCTCAAACAACCTAAGTGTCCTACTCTTCATCAGGGTTAGTTTAAGCAACAGCCACCTACATAGTCTTTATGACAGGAACACCTTATAAATGGACCCTTGTGTAAACTAAGACTACTATATTTAATTCCTTAAATCCTTATCATCCAAAAAAGTCCAATGATTCCAACCTTCAAGAGAGTCAGAGGCTCCACCCAAGAATTGAGCATACACTTTCAACACATGATTGACATTACAGCCCAGAATGTAACTCATTTCAGATCAGAAAGAATCCAGGAAAAGAATACACCAGTACCCCGACACAGTGACCTTGGGTAGACACAGGAGCTTGCAGCTTTCCAGGATTTGGCTCCAAAGTATTTACCTTTCCTAAGGTTGGTTTTCATCAGATGGCCCGAGTGTTTTAAAGGCACTCCCTGCATTTTTGCACCTGTGCTCCCAAGCCTTCCTCTTCCTAGTGGGCTCCCGTTCTGCTCCAGGCGGGCAATCTTGGCTGGTGGACCCTTCGGATCGCTTACATTGTTAGACATTTCTGAATGTTCTTTCCCCTGAGTTGCCTCGTTCAAATGATCCATACTCAGTCACTGTCTAAAGATCACCTGCCAGGATTTAAAAAGAAGACATGTTACAATTGGTTGGGGGTCTGTGCCTATACATGTGTCCAACATAGATGTTTGATCTCTAAACATTTCTCTCCACAAATATATTTATAGAATTGCTTACCCTATATAAAATACAAATGTTACTACATTTCTAGACGACAGCAGTACATTTCTATTCAAGTTAATAGAACAATTTGTGGAAACCGTACCAACACACATGAATAAAAAGATAATGTGGCATCCATAAACACAACTAAAAGCAAGAAAAATGGGTTTACTTTTAAAACAAGAATAAATACAAGCTGAAAAAAATAACAAGTTATATTTATGTGGTCCCAATTTTAAAAATTACAAACTTATAACAGCAACATTATCACAGGAAAGATTATCACAGTCTAAAATATTAAATTTAATGCACATGTTTATAGTTTTACATACATTTTTATTTTATGGAAAAAATATCTCAAAAGAAGATAGCAAACATCTAAGTGCTTTTTAAACTCCCCATTGGCTTCACAAGATAATAATGCTGAGAAAAAGTTTTCGGCTATTAAAGTTTCAAGAGTTCCTATAACCTGTTAAAGATCTGGTGGAGGCTTAGGTCAAACATGTGACTAGATCATTTCACCCCTAAGCAAACAGGAAGAAGTAGAGGGTTTCCTCAAATATCCTAGGTACAGGGGCATTACAATTCATCTTTCAGAGTCAATATTACTGTCCATTATTAGTGTCCATTACTAATAGAATGCTATTTAAAAACCAAAAACTTGAAAATACTTTGTGATATAAACAGTAGATTGAAGAGCCAAGCTCATTTTCAAAAAATTCTTAATGATACTGATAAAACACAATCTCCAGCATCAAAAAATAATCTCAGTATGCAACAAAGTTAACATTGTAATTAATTTTTATATAAACCAAATATTATCTTCGGTTATATTTTATATGGGCATCAATTTTCACACTACTTCTAATAAAAGTAACTAGCATAGTATCAAATTACTTCCAACACAGAGTTTTAACTAGAACTGATAAGAAAAAGTGAGAAGAATTATTTCATGAACTTTTATCAGACATGAAGTAGTGGGCTTATCTACATTAAAGAGAACATACTAAGGAAAACCAGAGAGAATATAATTACCATTTTCTTCTAGCTGTCTGATAATCTGACATACCTTGTACTCTTTCAAAAAATTTTATACTAAAGCTATTTAGATCCAGATTTGTGAAAGCCAGTCTGTGTTAGCATGATTTTCCTATAAACATTTTTCCTTCCATTTAACTAGAATACTTTGTCCCATATAATCAAGAAAAGTGGGGGAGCAATGTTAATCTGGAGTTTAAAATCAACTTTAAGAATGCCAACTTAAGAATTATAAAGTTTGAGAAATAATAATGGCTATTTATCTTTGACTCCAGGGTGGCACGCCAAGAACTAAAGGTTTACCGTTGATCGAGGTCCCATCTGTTTTTGGTTATGAGGTTCATTAACAATAAATGTGCCTTTTTTAACCACTTTTTATCAAGATTACTCTTTTCCATTATATTAAACTGCAGTCTAAAGCCAAAATTAGAGAGTGATGATTATTAACTTATTCAAAACACTCTTTATAATGTTCCATGTGGATTATAATGCAGAGCTGCTTTTTCTAAAATTGGTTGCCTTACCCTAGAGCAGAAGACAAATTTTAAAACATAATTTGAAAAGAAAATCTTTAACCCTTGGGGCAACCTAAGAGGGAAAAAAAAATGTGGTGGAGACAAGTAGACAGCAGCATCAAAGTTAATGCTACAAAACATATTAAGTAATCATGAGGCTTAACAGCACTATAAGCTGTAGAGCAAATGAAAGTGATAGATTATAATTTAGTTAATGTATTGACAATCAAAACATCATATAGGTCATGCAAAATTGTCCTTTGAATATCCACCTATGAGCATCTATTAAACACTAAGTCATCCAGTAAAAAGCTTTACATTATAAAGCAAAATTACATGCACATAAAACACCCAATTTACTCCTTTAAACTCTATGCCCAAGGCTAAAGTTCACCAAACCTCAGTTTGGAATTGAAAAGAGCAGCCTCCAACAGGCCTGCCTGGACTGACAGCAGCAGAAACTAACCATGGTCTCAACAGATGCCAGGCTGAAGAGTTTCTTTTGAGTTACACATTTAAAAACCCATTTTAATATAACGTCTGGCTGGCACACAGAAAGCACCGCTACTTTCTCAAAATCCCATTTCCCTGCCCATAAACTAAGACCATATATGATAATTACTGAATGAAACAGTAAACTCAGTCTCAGCAATTATTTCCCTTAAAAAGAAAGAAATAAAAGCGCAAAATTTCGGCTTCAAGAACCTATTTTTTTTTGCATTGTGGGATCCTTTTCAATGAGTTTCCTTGCTGGATCGCCTCTCTTGCCCCCACAGAACCCAATAATCACATTTTAAGAGATTGTGCCCTTATCCATTCCATATGGCCGGCACGATCCAGGCCAAGCTTTCACTGTGACCTTTTAAAGAGACAAAGAAGCAAAGTACTATCTAGAAACAGAAACACTGCAGTTTTACTGAGTGAAATTAGCAAAACCGACCTGAAACTCACCACTTCAAAACTTGACAGCATATAAATAACAAAAACAAAGGAGATTTCCTTTGCAGCCCGGGTTCTTGAAGTGAAGTTCAAGACTGATGTTTTCTATGTCCTTTTTTTTTTTTAATTAAAAAAAAAAAAAAAGCAGCAGACCTGAAGGCGACTTCCCCTGAAATTGTATTATTTTCTCTTCCCCTACCCCCGCCCCCCGTAAGCGGGGGAAGGGCAGAAACAAACGTCTAGAAGAGTAGCCATGGGAGAGGGGTTTAAAAAAAAAAAATCACAATTCGAAAATCAACGTATATGATTTGTAAAATGTCTAACCTCAGAGAACGGGGTTTTTCGATGGGGAGGAGGGGAGAGTGGGAAGTAGGCAGGAGGGAGAAGATAAAATTGATCTGACAAGTGATTCGTTGGGGGGGGGGGAATCGTAAAAACAAAGCAAAACCCGTTATGAGCTGTACACTGTGGTGGTGCTGGGGAGACGAGGTGGTGACTGAGGAATCTCTTAAAAAGAAAAAGAAGAAAAAAAAATCACTGCGGACAAGGTCTCCAAAAAGGAAGGGGATTTAAGAAAAAAAAAAAAAAAAGTCCCCTCTTCTCTCTTCCCTCCCGCTCGCTCGGGTTCTTCGGTGTGAGGACAGAAAGTCTTACTTCTGGCTGTCACTTGCAATATTATTCTCCAATAACCCCGGAGAACGCGCAGAGGGGAAGGCCACCTCGCCTCCCTGCCAATCGCCCCCACCCCCTCCCCGGCGATAGCGACTAATATTAACAAACCTTAAACTTTTTCCCTACAGCCTCGCACCCCCAACGAGGGCATCTACCAGGGGACAGAGAGGGTGAGGGGCAGCGGGTCGCGAGAAAAGCCCCGGAAAGGCACTAAAATGCCACTTTTGATTCCGCCCTCGCTGACAACAGCCCCGAGGACCCTCTCCCTGCCCATTGACGCGGGGCTGGGAGCGTCTGGGGAGACCAGTGAGTGAGGGGGAGAGAGAGAGGATGAGGGGGGAGGGGGAGGAGGAGGAGGAGGAAGATCAGAAGGGACCCCAGCCACCTCTACCGCCTCGGCAGCGACGAACTCCCCGCCCCCTCCCCCCAAAAAGTCGCCAAGCTCTCACTCAGCCAGAGTCCGAGGTAAACAACGAGCACCACAATGGCACTAGGACTTGGGGGTGGGGGGGGAAAGAAGCCCAGAAACCCAACAAAACTGATCAGGAGTTTCCCGAAATGCAAAAGGGGGGGTGGGAAGCGTCCTCTGGAGTCGCCCAGGCTTTTACGCACGGCCCCCGGGCAGGCTAGAGGGCGGCTGTTGCTGTTGTTGTTGTGACGAGGCCGGTTGTTGCTGGGTGGCACTGGGAGAGGTGTGTGTGTGTGTTTGTGTGTGCGTGCGTGTGAGCGCGAGTCCCCGGACGGGGCTGTTTCTCTCTCTCTCTCTCCCTCGGTCGCTCTCCCCCTCGCTGCCGTCTCTGCCCCCATTAAATTATTAGTTGACTCATCCCGGCCGCTGTCGCCGCCGCCGCCGTGCCCAGCTCGGCTCCGCGCGTCCGCCCGGGCTGCAGCCCTCTACGCCGCTGCTCCTGCTGCTGCTGCTGCTGCTGTTGCTGCTGCCGCCGCCGCCGCCGCTGTGGCTGCCTCTTCTTCCTCCTCCTCATTTTAATACAAAATCACCCCGCTCGCAGCCCCAGCCCCGAGCACGCAGCCTCCTCCCGGCCGCCCGCCGCCGCCCGGAGCCTTCCCCAGCGGGGCCGGCTCATCCGCCGCGTCCGGGGAGCGGGAGCGAGCGAGAAAGTGGCGGCGGCGGCGGCGGCGGCGGCGGCGGGGGGAGGGAGAAGAGGAGGAAGGGGGTGCGCAGCGGAGGAGGAAGGCGGCGGGGGGGCAGGGTGCACGGAGAAGGCGGAAAAGGGATGGGGATTAAAACCCGGGCTGGAGGGCCGGGATTGGGGGAGGGGGCGGGGGCGGCGAGTTAAAAAGCCTAAAGACAAGTAACTAGTGAATGAGTGCGGAGCTGGGGGTGGGGGGGGAGCGCACGATTTCCGGCCCCGGGCGCGCAAGAATTTGTAATGAGCTTGATTAGAGTGAGGCGGCCCGACATTTATTACACACAATACCCAGAATAACAGGGCGCTGCGCGAGGGTTAGTGCTGGCCGCCGCCAGGCGCGCCAGGGAGAGCGCGGAGGGGAGGAGGAGAGGGGGCTTCCCTGGCAGCGGCCGCCGGAGCGGGGAGGGGAGCGCGCGGCGCGCGGGCGACGAGGGCAGGTGTGCGAGTGGGAGCGGGGAGGAGGAGGAGGGGCAGGACTGGCTCGGGGGCGGGGGGAATGAAAGTGACGGGGAGGAGGGGGCGAGGGCCCGGGGGGGAAAACTAACCACCCACTCTCACGCCACAAAAGCCACAAAAAGGAATACGCCGGGGGCGTCGCAGGCGGGCACCCGAGGGACGGGCGGGCGCCCGGGGGCGGGGGCGCGGAGGACGCACTGGCCCCGCGGGAAAGGGACCGAGTCTTGCAGGTGACAGGCGCTGAGGACTGAGGTGGTAAGACTTCAGGAAGTGGCTGAAGGGGACAGTCGGGAGGTGGATCTCCCAGGAAAAAGCGCAGAGGTTGCAGAAACATTTGCAGAGCAATAAAGGCCAGGAACCTAGAAACGCTCTCCCAAATATTTATTCTCAAAGGAGGGTGGTCCCTAAACTATAAAGAGTCAACATTAAAAGCAACCGACTAAGAGCTTTCTGTACAAGTCAGAGTCACGGAACACTTTGGAGGAAGAAATATGAGGCCCATAGTGGTGGAGTTAAAATTTGGGTCACTTGAAAGAGACTTGTTATTACAAAGGAAAAGATGTCATCATTCTTAAAATAATTTACACAGGGCGAGAGACAGGAAAGTTAGGATTGGTAAATACATCTGTTGTAGCAATAAATATATATTTTTTTCTGTAATCTAGGGTAAAGTTCTCAGATCAATGAGTTATTATCACTTAAGTATGAACTTTAGATAAATATAGCTCATATAAAAATGAAGAACATTACAATCTCACCCAAAATAGATATGCGTCATTTAGCCTTTAGGTTTTCATACCACCATTTTAGCACCCTGAGGTTATTAAACAAGATTTAGTGCCCTTAATCACTAAACAAGAACAAAAAGTTATAAGAATTATTTTGTAGAATACACTGGTAGGGAAAAGACAAAAATCAGTCAGATAAACATTTTGTTACACATAAAAAAGCAACAAGTTAGCACAAGTACTGAGATAAGAGGGAAATATGCAAATTAGGCTCTTTAAAGCTACCAATACACTCTTAGACACACTGTTTACACTAGAAATCTAAGAAAAGCAGAAGGTAAAGTAGAAGATAAAGTATAGGAAATTATGGCCTCCTGGGGGAGGATAACTTCAGGAGAAACACAATGAAAATATATCACCCTAATAGCACCCAAGTTTCACCCACAAACCGGAAAGGTTAGTCAAAATCGAGGAAGGCAACCGTGAATCTTGGCACATATAAACAGAAGCCTTGAGCAAAAGAACATGTGATAATCAAACTCAAGACACAGCACCCAAAACAAGAAAAGAAATGTAAGGTAATTTTTACTAAAAAGCCTAAATGGTGCTACATTTTTAAAGGTTGAAATTGGGGGGGGGGGAGAATATGGAGAATGCTATTTTAACTAAAGTCTTAAGAAATATAATCAATAAGGAAATATACAAAAAGGGCAAAATGCAGTATCTTTGTGGAGATGTGTATTCTGGGTAGATGTACTTAAGTATTTTAAAAAGATAATTAAGAGAAAAAGCAGATATTATCTCTGATGACAATGATTTTTCCCCCAACATGACAGGTTAGATTTGTAATTTCCAATATGAGTATTTTAATAGTTGTTTCAAATTAGTAATATCTGACGTATTACCCTGAAACCTGACTTGTTTTCAGTAGGGACAAGTGCATTCTAGTATCCTGTTGAACAAACTTACAAACAATAGCAAAATTTTAAAAATATTTTTCAGGACTACAAAAGAATATGCCATTTACCCATACAACTTCACCTCAAGCTTCATGACTAAAAAAGAAAGAAAAGAAAGCAAAACAAAATTTGAGCTAAAAAAAAAAAAAAAGAAAACCTAAGAAAAGGTTACTGAAAATATCCATATTAAGACACAATGGGATAAATATTACTTTTATCCCATCATTTTACACAAATAAATAAGACAGAATGCCTTCTGCTTGCCTTAGCCTCATAATGACCTGATCAATGCTAATGTAATATGGGAAATAAAATAGTAGTCTTTAAATCTGAATAGTACTTTTATCCAGGAATCACAAACCTATTCATAAACACAAATCATTAAAGTATGTAACAGGGGTTGACATGGCCTTGGAAAATGATAAGCAGAATAAGCAAGCATAAGGTATCTAATAATGACTTTATTATAAAGAGTAACAATATATTACAATCGTGAATCTATTAGTCACATAGACACAATAATTTTCTCTGAAGCATATTCTGTATTCCAGAACTTTATGATTAGAAGAAAGGATAGAAGTAAAATGGCACACAAGAGTTTTATACCCTAGCAGTATACTACGTTGATAAACTCAATTACTATGCACTATCTACTAGTTCAGAATATTCATTATAGCCACTGAGTTATTGGTCAGTGTAAACTCAGATTAAAATAAAGAAGAAAAAAGAAAGATAATTAGGAAAACACCACCTACCTAGGCATATGTAAGAGAAAGTTCTCATGGCAGGGGGAAAAACCATCAACTGATTCTATGTAGGAATATATTTACCCATAAAGAAGCAATCAAGTATTTTAAAAAGTTAAACTTTATAAATACTGCTATCAAAATAAAAACTTAAGGAACATGAAATAGTGCAACTCAATTACATGAACTGTTTAACATGTGGACATACCGTTAAAACAGAGTGCATCAATTTTTTCTCACATGAGAAGGCATTCATACTGGCTATACAAAGGAAGCAAAGATAAAATATTGTAACTGATATACAAGATTTTTAAAAACTTAATGAAAGGACTACTGCATGTTTTAGATGGCAACGTATTAAGATAAATATGCAGGCAGATATTCGAAAGCATTAAAACACATTCAGAGTTCTGAATAGGACATACATTTGTAATAAACAGAGAAAGCATTTAGAATTCGAATGCTTTTAAGATATAGCAACTCTGTCAGTGCCTGTGTTAGTAAAGCAATGCTCACCACCATAACACTTTCTAAGGACATGTTGTTGTTGGGGTTTTTTTCCATCTTTTTAAATTCAAATACAGTTGGCTATCTCTCCACACTCTTAAAGTAGCACAATTTATGTAGCACATTGCTCTTTTTGTCAATGTCAACTCTTTGTTTTTTGGCTTTAACTGCAGGTGGTGTTTTCCATATATGAATTTCTGGGAATATGGTCTGTGTTGGCCATATAAGGATGTCTATTCAAGCCATATGTTTTGCTGTCATGTGTCTCATTTTGTCTGTCTGGGATGTCAGTACTGATTTCCACATCGTTTCTTGAATGGACCAAATTCCAATTTGTAAGAGCAGGGAGGAAACGCTGGGGCTGCAGCCCAAACAACTTTGTCAAAACATATATTGGAGAGGAAATGCAATATCCTGTAAACATTTGCACCTTCTTATCATGTATTATCTATAACTGACATTATCACAACTGCATACAGTTTAGGAAAGAATTCACTTGCTCGAGTTCAAATGTTTGCAGTATGCATGTGCATGTAGCTTCATCATACCAGATACCCTCATCTTGAGAGGTCATGGCATGGCCCATGCTAACTGCCTTGCTCTGAGCTGTGCATCAAACAGCTAACTTGACCCAGTCTTGAACCAGAGGAAGGCACACTGCTTCATGCTTTTCTCTAGTGCAACTCTCTGACTAATCCCACAAAAAGTTCTGGTCCCCATGATATATTCTCACAACATCTTGTATTTCTCCTTTGTAACAGTCATCCCAGTCTTAATCAATTAACAAACAGGCTAATTATTAGTTTAATAAATAGCTCCCTTATTGGACTGAAATCCCTATGGTAGCAGAAGTCTGTGCTCACTGCCATACTACCAGAAATGTAATGCAGCATCTTTGTAATATTTAGATTATGAATGAATATATAGGAGCAAATAGCTCACAGTGCCACTTGAAACCAATTTCCACTACAAAGTGCATTGACAATACATTTCAGAGATTGCAGATGTGAGGAGAAAGGAACAGGGGAGAAGGTGGTTATACCATTTAAATTTGAATTAAAATGAAATAAAATTTACAAGTTAGTTCCTCCATCATATTTCAAGTGCTCAATAGCCCCCATGTGACTACTGTTGCTATCATAATGCACAGTATCGCTATAGAACACTTCTTCATTGCAGAAAGTTCCATTGGATAGTGTTTACCTAACGAACTCCTGTAAGACAACTAAGTGAATCCAAGACCTGGTCAGGAGGAATCTTAATGGTGCTGAATGGCTATTAGACTTTCTAATAATGTCTGAATCAAGATCATTTTTCCATTTTATAATTAGCCCATAGATCTGTAAAGTTGCATGAAGTTATACTTGTGTACTGCTGAACACAAATTTAAGACAACTTTCTAGACATGTCTGTACTTGAAAGGGTCCTGTAATACAGTTGGAATAATATGCATTTACTCCAAATGCTGCTTTCCATGAGCATTTAAATATCTCATAGGTGAAGTTAAAAACCACAGAGTCATTCCCACCCTTACCTCGGCCCCCACATTAAGTAAGCATAGCTGCCCTTGGAAATGGCTCTTTTGGAAGCTTTAATTGTAGAGACTTACTCAAACTGGGAGGGCATCCAGATACCAAACAAATAATAATACACTGCAGAAAATAATGGCAAAAGGCTTGAAAATGTTGCAGGAGAGATAAAAAGAGTAATGATAATGAACATTAAATGCAGGGCTTTATGTTTTTGTTTTTATTTTTTTCTCCAAATAAGTTGAGTTTCAGTTAGATTGATGGTGATCAAAAGTTGCTTCCTAATTACTTTGGGGTAGATATAAATACAGCTGGTAATTTATGTTATGGTTTTAATAGACAAAGGTCATTATTACAGCAGAAAAAAAAACCAGACCAATGTTTTTGCTAGTTTTGGGGGGATCTAGACAAGAGCAACTGTTATAGTTGGCTTCTGGAAACTGACAAGATACTTGAACCTTTTACCCAGAAATACTGCTGTGAAAATTTACTTTTATATTAGCAAAAATTTATTGAACAAATCTTCTCAAAAGATGTTAGTATGAATCCTGTCTCTAACAAGGCACAACAGTAATGATTTCATCAAAATTGGTACTTCTATCTAGACCTAGATCCAAAATTGAACAGGGATCAGGAAAGAATTCCTGCAATTGCCACTGAGTCTGCCAGAGTAGAGATCACCACCAGTGTACTCAAGAGTTTCAGGATGTCTCATTTTGTCTCTCTGGCTCCAGGAGTGCTCTCCCAGAGCCTTCTCACTTGGGAACTTCCCTTCTGCTATCTCCTTTAATATGCAGCTTGATTTCGCCTCTTTGTCTAAAGCCTGCTCCAGCTGTTGGTATTTCCTTTGATGCTCCATCACTCTACCTGTCCTGCTTGCAATGTGACATTCCATATTTTATAGGCCTACACCTCCAAACTGCAAGGCTGTAAGCACATCGTGGTTTGTTATGTATATATTCCTGGAGTCTCTCGCTGTGCCTGCCATCACAGGGAAGAAATTCAAAAGCTGTTTTTAGGAGCCAGTGCTTCTAAGAATGCTGCCTAACAATTTTAGGAAGTCAAGGCAGGTGCCGGGATCATACTCAGGGTGTTCTGGCTGCACCCCTCTGCAATTAAATCAGAATGGCTGAGGGTGGGAGCTGGTCATTCATTGCTTAAAATTCTCAGGGTGATTCTGAGGTATAACCAGGTTTGGCATCCATGGTTAAGTAATGTTTTGAATATAGGGAATAAAATATGCCTACTAGGATACCTATGAGGTCAAGTTTTTACCCCAATCCTGGAGTCACTTGGAAATGTTAAGTCTACTCTCTGAACCAGCAGTAGCCCAAAATTTAAGAAAGGTGTGATGGTGCACACCTGTAATTCCAGTTACTCCAGGAGAAGATGAGTGATGAGGCTGAGGCAGGAGGTTCACAAGTTCAAGGGCAGCATTGGTTACTTAGTGAGACCCTGTTTCAAAATAAAAATAAAAAGGGTGTGACTGTAGTTCAGTGGTAGAGCACCCTGCACCCCTGGGTACAAATTCCATTACCACAATGCAGAAAACAGAAAGGAAGGAAGGAAGGACCGACGGACAGAAGGAAGGAAGGTAACAGGTATGTATGTATGTATGTATGTATGTATGTACGTACAGGCGAGCCACTTGTTTCAAACAAACTAAAAAGAATAAGGGGGAGAAGCCATTAGATCACTGATTTGGTGAATAAAGGTATGCTATTTGAGAAACCATGATAAATTAGCATTTGGGCACTTGCTTGAGATTTACTGGGGTGCCAGAAATCCTGTGCAGGTATGTGATTTATCATCACAGACATAAGCGACTAACCACAAAATTACACATGGAAGTACAGTTCTAAAACCAGTCTATTATTTTCTGGAGCCAGAACCATCTGAGTTTCCTCTAATTCTTTTTCAACATAGTTGGGCATGCTCCCCCATCCCACCCCCACCACCACCAAAAAAAAAAAAAAAAAAAAAAAAATTCAACCTTGAGTGAGCTTCTCAATTTATTTCCAGACTGAATCACTGCACTTGAGCAGAACCAAAGTATTCATATTGTCTATGCCCTGGGGCCAATTGCAGGGCTTCCCAGTCCTACCTACTGTGTCTTTAATACTCACAGGAAGCTCAAGGGATTTTAATTCCTCTCAAGTCAAACAGTATCCTTCCCAATCAGCCTTTAGCCAAGGCATATAAAAATTTCCTTAGTGATGTGAATATTATTGTTAATCTTTCCTGGCTTCACTATAGGGAAAAAGAGTTGGAGGTTACAATGGGCCTCAGTCAAGGTCACTTTTGTGGGAACATCATCCAAAGGCAATATCTGATATTGTACTTCCATGCCCAACACCACAGGTTGCTAGACCAGGAATTGTCCATTGGAAAGGAAAGCCACCATCAGAAACAAATGCTTAACAACTGGACAACAATTAAATATGACTATAAAGCTTGAAATTTGCTGAAGCAAAAGCAAAGTTCAATTCAAAACTAAAGCGCATTCTACTCGGAGTAATGGAAAGGAATTAGAAGCAGATTGTGATGGTTACACAACGCTGTGAATGTAATCAATGTCACTGAACTGTATGTTTAAAAAAAACATCAAAACGGCATATTTTATGTTACATTTTACCACATAATTTTAAAAAAACAATCTTTCATCTAGATGTAAGATTGGCTTGTATCATGAAAATATCATGTCAACCTTCATGGGAAATAATGTGCTATGATGCATTTCCACTGCTTTGTCCTTACCTGCTGACTGCTACAGTCCAGTCTGTGCTGGATAACTATCCATAGGATGAATACCCAACAGCAATGGGTAATGGGAGATCAAGGTCTCACCCACTTTGCGCATTCTCCAATGCAAGAAGATGGTTCTCTTTTAAGGTTTTATGCAATACAAAATATTACAAAATGAAGACAAGGAAGCTTTGACAAAACCCAAACAAACAAACAAAAAAAAAAAAGAGTGTATTAAATGCAAAAGTTCTTTTGGGATATTTTTCCAAAGAGTAAAAATCATTCGTGAAATAGTACACCTTCCTGTTAAACAGTTCTTAGGATTTCACACACTGATGTGCAGCGCTGTAAAAATGTAACCTATATGATAATTCACAAATTGACCACATATAAAGACTTTAGATTCTATTTTTTAAAACGAAAGAATTTTTTTAAAAGAAAGACTTTTGAATTTGTCAATTATTATTTTTTTGTGATAGTAATAAGGATTAAAGTATTTGCTTCTTATACAACATTAGAAATATCATCTTTACCTTTAACACATCATCTATTATTCTACTTCATATCATCTATTCCTACTGATTTTATATTAGGATGGAATTTTATATTATTATAAAGTGGAATTTTTTAATGTATTAGAAATTCATTTATAAATTATATTTTATTGAAGGTTATATCTATGTATATGTATCTGATGTGCATGACTAAGGAATTATGTATTAATATACATAATGAAGCTGAATTTAAAAGATATCATGTATAAAAGTATTAAATAAAATACTAAAAAATAGCTTCACAGTATAGCTAAGTTATACAAGTTAACTATCCTGAAGGTGCCTTTCTTTATTAGTGTATTTATTGTGAAATTTTATTCATTAGATAACTGACAAGGACTATAAATATGCATGCAAATTTCCAGTTGATATGAAGCAAAAACTTTATAAATAATGCTACATTATAACTTTAAAAAAAAAAAGAACTAGAGAGCCTTGAGGCTATTTTTTAATCAAATATTTTTATTTATTTTGTTAAGACTTTTCATTTGTTATATATATATATGAACACATACCACAGGGGAGAGAAACAAATAGCATATTTATGAAAAATTTTTAGGGGGACCAGCTTGTAACTGTTTTGAGCCTGCACTGTTTTAAAGATGGTCAATACCCACTGTTTTTCTGTTATGTCTACAATTGCAGAAACACTACATATTCATTTAATAATAATAAACACTGAACTTCTTATCTCTCATTGGAGGTAATAAGACCCTCAAAAATAACTTTTTAGCTTAATTTACACATAGGGAATTTGTCACTAAAAAATACAACCCTGTAAGCAAGGCTGACATATACTACAATTTAAGATATATAAAACCAAATTTTATGGCATTCTTAATAAAATTGAGAAATCCAATTGTTTGGCCAACATCCAAGTATGAATAAATGTATGTATCTACAACATACATATATAGCATAACATTTGTGTACACAGATAATATTTACATGTCATGCAAGAGTGTATTACACAGTTAAAACTAGTCTACCACTGTTTCCATCAGAAATCCTTTATACCCACAGTTAATGTAACACTCCTCTTATTAAGCAACTCTGATGAAAGAAAGGCTAAATAACATAAGAGGGAAAGTAGTGGAGAAAGGCAAGGAAACAGATTTGGTTATTACTTCTTACTCCACTAGCTATCTAAGGGATCCTTCATTAGCTAAGCAGGATCAGATTCCATATCTATAAAATGAAGAAACAATCTGATAATCTTTAAGACCAGATAAAAAATTATCTACCTTTACATTTGATTTAAAAAATTAAGTTCACTTTAAAGACAAAACAAAGATACAAGGAAATTTCTCACATGCTATGCTAGATGTTTATCTATATGTAAGAGACAGGTGTCAAACAAACAAATAAAAAAAAAAAAACCACTAAGGCAAAGAGAAACTTTAACTCACCAGATTCCATCTGTTACATTTGAATTCATGCATAATTGATTATCCATGACTGGTAAGTTCTTTTCTCACTAGCCGACCACAGTTTTCTAAACATTATGTATTAAATCACTACTAAAGTAGACTGCATTTCAGAAACAGCAAGGCAGAATAAGAATATTTTAAATGAAAAATTACATGCCGGTTAATAATAATACAGCTGACCTATGTTTAAGGGAGAGAAATTTTAATCATGTGCATATTAAATATTAATAACCTATTCTGTTATTGTTATAATAAGGTTAAGTAGGCTTCTCCATGCTTAAGGAAAGAGAAAGAAGGAATGCATAATGGTGCAAAAAGACACAGAGACGAGAGACAGACATAAGGAAAATGTGTCAACAATAAACAAGAGGAAATGAGAAAGAAGGAAAAGATGAAGGTGGAAACTAATCTCTATGTGTCATTATGACTGCCAGAGTACTGGCAAAGAAGCAGCATCCTTTTATTTCAATTTTAATCATTTCTGAATTTTAATACCCGGCTCCTTTTGTAATTCTCCTGGCATTCCCCATATGCCTCCATCCCAGCCAAAACACCAGTGTAAATTAAATGGCAGGCAACCACACTACTGATGTAGTCTCCCCAAAGAACCTACCAGGTGACCAAAAGCAAAAAAGGTATGTCTACCTTATGGTCCCTGAGGACCTCTAGCCAATTAACTGGCTGAACATTTTTTAGTTTCTTTAATTTTGAAAAGAAGGACAGGAGTTAGGTAAGCCACAGATAGAGAATCATTAAAAAAAATAAAGCAAGCCAGTAGTAATACAATAATCAGTGACCATCAGGGCCTGGAAAAATGAGTTTGCTCTCACTGGCACTAAGGAGCATCACATGATTATTTAATTACAGCTCTAATTTTTGTCTCGTGGATGGCAACATATCAACAATTAATAGGGCAAATAGAGGAGACTGTGTTTTTAAAGAGACAGAATATGCATGATAATGTAATAGGTCACACAGCAGTGCACCACTTAAAGAATACTTTCTTTTTATGTAACTGAATAGAAATGCCTGCAAATAGCCCCACACATTTTAAAATGAGAATACATTTTAAAAGAAATGTCTGGTGTTGTTTTTTTTTTTTTTTTTTTTTGAGATAACTTTCACAGGATGATTGAACTTTTCAGGATGTTTTAAACACAGCTAATAACCCTCTTGAAACTCTGATGTTAGTTTTAAGAAATGGAGTGAAATCTTTGTTAATACAAGCACCCTGAATCTTAGAAAAGTTTAAAAACAATGTATATAGCTACAGTAAAGAAAATGTATTTACACAAAAATTATAGCTGATATGTATTCAATGGCATCCTGGAAAAAAAAATTGTTATGATAGGAAAGAACAGGTAGAGGTTAATCAGCCTTGGGCCACTAGTCGGAGGTACTTTGGCTCTGGAATATCAGAAAGGCCACCACATGGTGTCCTGACTGCAAGGAACTCAGGGGAGTGCTCTATGTTGACTCTGGTATAGTTTATTACAACAATCATACACCAAAGGACCATGAACCTGAACAGAGATACTTAACCTAATCCTGAAGGTCAGACAATGAGGATAAAACAGAAACCCTGGTGCTTCTGTCAAAAAAATGACAGCACACATAGTTAAAGAAGAAAAGCAGCCAATTATCCAGAAAACTGGGGCATGTGTAGATTAAGAGCTCAGATAACCCCCATAAAAACAGAACATGAGGAAGAAAAGTCTCTTTTCCCAATAAATCTTTATCGGCATGATCTACTTTCAATATTTATTCTATTATTATTTTAGTACTTCTTTCATGAATGGTTACTGTGTGCAAGCCACAGAAAGCTAGCTGATTTCCCTATTTTATGTAGCACAGGCATGTACCTTATATTCAGTTCCTTTTTGGTAGCTTAATAACTTACAGAAATAAATAATAGTAGCACATAAGAGCTTGATAAAGTGGGAATCCTAAAGCATATTTGAATGTCATAAAGTCTACAAATTCTGATTAATCAAGAAAATTCAAAGAGTGAAGCAATATGATAGAACCATCGAAAGGTAAATCCAGCTTTAAATCCTTATAGTTTCAGTCAGCTGTTGTTTTGCCATGCTACAAACCACAGCTAAAAACCAGATTTGAGATTTGAACAATGAAATAATTTTAGAAATACCATTCTGATTAGCTGCTCATATGTATTTAGAATATTAGGTTATACAGAATTGTAAAAAAAAAAAAAAAAAAAAAGAGTTGGACTCAAGAAACAGTGACTAAAATGATTCCACAAGAAGTATTAAGGGGAGCTAAGTCAACTCAATAAGCTTTTAAGCATCTTTTGTTGATCAAAGTCATCAAAAAACAAGAAAATGTGGGAATTTCCAAATACAACATAGAAAAGCTAAAATTGCTGAGGGGCAACATAAAAATCATCAAGCCAATACTGATCGCAAAGAAAGGAAAACAAGAAGAAAATTTTATAACCCTGCAAAAAGTTTTAAAATTGAGTAATTTTTGTAGAAAAACGTTTTGATGATGCTGGACCAAAAATCTTACTCCATACATTCTAAAAGAATTTTTTTTTAGAGAGTAGCAAGCAGCAACTTGTATGCAAGGAGTATACATCATTCTTTTTTAACATGATTGTTAATATACAGTTAACATGTCTCAAAAAGGCTGTAATTAACTGTCTACTGCTCTAATAACACTAATAAGTGCACAGTATTATTAAAATACAATGACTCCTTACAAACTAAGGCTGTCATTTTTTATTTTAGGATAATGTTCTAAATTGCTTTTTAGTCCTCTTAAACCACCCAAAAAGGAGCCCACCTCTAAGAGTTATTTTTTAAACACAGTTATTAAAATATTGTTCTTTCCACCCAGTCTCCAGAATCTGTCTACCATTAAACAGAATGTGTAAGTATCATTTCAATCGGTGAAATACAAGGGAAACGTTTAACATTATTTTATCAATTCAAAAGATTCTTCTAAAAATTAGAACTGTAAACATTTTGATTTAGTACCTCATTCACTGAAATAAAATATTTTCTGGGGGAAAGAAAAGCTTGCTATATATCAAGCATCACATAGCTCTCTTGTTAATCCCCAATGATTTCCATTGTGTGGCTCACTGGAACAGGAAAATTCAGTTGCATTCAATATCAAACAGCTAATTATGGTTATGCTATATTCAAGATTACCTTCATATCAAAAAGTATCTGCATATCTCAGGTTCTATTTTATTCACAATAATTATTACAATAAAACATTTATAGCATAAAACCTCTTTTACCCTTAAAATCCTTAATATTAAAAACATTAAAAGGCCAAACTATCACTTACATGCTCTTAACAGCATATCAGAAACCATTGAGTAAAACTAAAGAGGGATCTCTAGCAATCAACTCTCCTGCATGCTTGGCTTCCAGGAAAATTACATCTGAAGAATTCCCCATCATACAGAGTACTGACTACCTTTTCTTTAAATACCTCAAGGAAAGAAGGGCTGATAATTTCCCCTGGGAAATTGCTATCATAGCTTACCACCCAAAATAAAAAATGCCCACTGAAGAATTTTTTTTTTTTTTTTTTTTTGGTATCTAGTCCCAAATCCTCTATAGCTGAGAAAAACCAACATCCCCAACATAGAGACCTCCCCCGGACACTAAATGCTTGTCTCTCTCTGTGGCTTGTAGCTCTAATTCTCCATATGGAACTGACTGTAGGAACTTTTCTGGCACTTACCCTCCAAATTTCACAGGCTGTTCTCCAAATCTAGCCCTAAAGAAAAGGTCTGAAAAAGTAGTCTTTGATGAGATGACAATGATGAAGTTCTCTCTGGCACTGCTAGCAAGGCAGAAGCATCCCCAAATGAGGAGGTTACCAGTTGCCTGTAAAGCAGCTGGACCATTACTGCAGTTCTGAGGGTACGTCACAAATCAGGTCATAGCTCTGGGTAGAGTCCACCCACTTCACCGGGTACACCGCCCTCTACTTCCTGCACACCTGGGGGAGGGAAAGGGGTTCACAGCAGGGGACCAGCTTGGGTCCACAGACATTCTAGTAAAGGCACAACCAGATGCAGCTAGACATCTGCCTCTTCTGCAAGCCTCATCTGGGGGACCTGCACCCCTAGGTACTCAAAAATGCATGCAACAATAAGCAGGCTCTAAAATGAGTGATGAGCATAATAAAATATTTGCACAGTTAAATGTTTCATCCAGCAAGATCTTTCCTCCACTGGAAACTGAACCAACTCTTAATTTTTGATTATAAGACACTTCTCTACTAAATGTCAAATAACTGGACTGAATAAATTCCAGCAGAAACGAGGGACATAAATCCTGGGGAACCCGTTAACTAATTTTCACCTCTTATAACTAAACTGAATCACCACATAAACTGAATTACATCCTTGAAAGTCCATTGAAAGAGGTGATTACAATTTCTATTACGAACCTTAGACAGCAAACAACTGTGGAAGTGATACAGAATAACTTGAAAGAATAAAAATAGGCCAATATGCTGGAGAAATGCTACACTACTAAATCTCACCCTGAATATATATACACACAATCTGTATCTATTTACTCTGAAATGAAATATCTGATCTTAAAAAAGACTTTTAAAAAAATAAACAGCAAAAGGTACCATTGGCATAAGTTCAAAAGTACGAAATAATGTGTGTTAATGTGTTGATCACACTCCATGAAGACATCAAGTTTAAATAGACTTACCATTGAGAATCGCAGTTAGGAATGATGTATAAATCACCAGAGTAGACACTTTTTTCTTTGGTATAGTGAAGGAAAAGAAACTCGTGTAACAGATTTGATTTATATGCTGTATTAAGGCCATATTCTGCTCTGATGTCAATGGAATACATGATTAGAGATTGACAACTATGAATAGACAATGAGTGTCAGAGCTTCTTTGATAATTTAAGTGAAAATGAGCATTTTCTCAAAAGTTAATCATGAGTTTGGGAATTTTACTTGAACGGGATTTTGATGTTTCAAAGGGCTTTGAAAGAGAAGGGATCTTTACTTTAAAAGAAAACAACAAATACACTACTATTATACGAAAGTAGGAATCTATCTTATTTTAAGTATGGCAGGTTAACAAGAAGACAAATAAAGGAGACAAGAATATTTTCAGGGGAAAGCTAAGAGAATCAATCAATCAACCAATGAGCCCCACTTAACTCCATTAAAAACTGAAGCATTCCATCTAAGACTTGGAAGGGAAGACACTTTATCACAGTCATTATCTAAGGAATCAAATAGTTTAACCTATTTGGAACTTTGTAGAAAGTCAATTTAGCAAACACACTCTTGAATGTGTTTGAACATATTTGTCCTGAGGTTGCTTTAAGATGACTATTTCAAGTGGCATGCAGATTCTTTGGGGGTTTTGATGTTCTAGTTGAGGTATGCAAAGTAAAAGTGCATAACATTTCTTTCAACTGGTTCTCACATGACAGAAATGAGAAGATGATATTAGTCTTCTTTAAAGTTTTGCCACTGGGAAATGATAAGCAAAACTCCTCTCTACCCCTACTCCCAACCAGGAAGAGTCTGAAGCCCTGGATTATAGCACAGGTAGATATTAAAATGGAGACAGAGCCGTTATTTAGTGGTGACAGGAATATAAATACGTGCACTAACCTATAAACTGGTATTTACTTCAGGAAGGTAAGTAATATTTTTCCTCTGATTGCTGAGCTGTCAGTTTAATGCAGCGTAAATAAACAGTAGGTGCCTGCTAGCTCAAAGTAGGAAGTGTTCATTCCACACGAGGAACAGATTACTGAAGCCTGATGCTCATCATGCTGAAACATAACTTTCATTTTACCAGAAAATATACCCTACCGTGGATGATTTTTCGTGCCTGATCTATTAATTAACTTAACTCTGTTCTGTCAAAATGTAAACCAATTTGTAAAAATCATCACAGAGTTTTGGAGTTTGAAAACCCAATCAATTTGAAAAGCAAGAGTAATGACTGTTTCATAATCTGATCACAAATGCTAAAAATGAATACTTAATATAATAAGCATAAGCTATGTAAAAACCAAAAAAAGACAAAAACATTTAAATAACAGAATAATCTGACTTATCTACTTCAAGTCCTCCTCCTTTGCTCATTAAAAGCAACTAGCACCTTTAATATTTGGCAACCTTGTTGTAGTTTGATCTTTTCCATATGCATGCTTATTTTGCTCTGTGCAATATCTAAAGATAAACCATTCATAAAAAATTAAGCCATACTCCCTAATCCCAATAGAAGAATTCTGAACACTCCTGAGAGAAGTGGCAACTTTGGAGATCAGATGATGACACCCTTCCTAACAGCATTTATATAAAACCTGATTTTCTTCCCATTTTATGAATGCTAGAAAGCTATGACAATATATAGCAGCTACTTTTCCCCTTATATGTGAGTACCGAGCAAAGTGTTTTGTGGTATCATTTAAAATGCAAACTCATCTAAAAAGTATAAAAGGCAATTTGGGGAAGTTTCTATTTAAAACATGAACAAAATTCTGATAACTGATCGATAGACTATAAAGGAAAAGAGGGGTTTTAAAAAGAATTTTTTTTACATTCAACTAGAGTATGTCTAGACATCATCTAAAGATTGATTTCGTCACATGTATTTATGTACTTCATATTAATTGCAGTCATCCAAGACAACATGTATGGAAGAAATGATATATCTCTGTAAAGAGCTTATCTATGTATGGCTCTTCTGGAAATTTACAGAGCAGATGAAAAACCACTAAAGTGCTTTATAGAGTCCCTGCTGTATATCCATGTTGTGTTTAGCTTAATAGTGTTTGTAACCAAAAGATTTTTACAATAATGAGGAACAGGTGCCTGTCACCTGACCTTTTAGGCCTAATTTACAATCCACAACCTGTCACACACAAAAAAAATAATTGAAATTCTACTCTAGAAATTTCAGTCTTTGCTAATGTAACGTAGTGTTTCTTAACCATCACTCAGCACATCATATCTTATTCAATCACAGGCTCATATAGCTGGCAACAGACTTCTTGGCAGAAATAAACCAACACTCATTTTGTTGTTGTTCTTGATTAAGATGCTGGGAGACAAAAGAACTACTTTTGTAGGTTATCAACCAAAGAATATATTAATTTATTACAACTGAACAAAAGGCATTCCTCTTGAATACTTTTACATACAAAGAACTATTATTTATTACATATTTCAGCTTGTGGGAAAGTGAGGAATGCATTGATTCTGGAAATAACTATTCAGACTTTTGGAAGTTCTGTAGGTCTTCTTTATCTCCCCTCCACCACCACATTTTAAGGAGCTAGTTCTTTAGGAGGGAAATCCCTGTTCTTTTTCATCCATCATTTGTATTCATTATTCAGAAAGGAATACAAAATTGAGCAGTGGTTTTATTTCTCTTGCATAATCTTGTTACATGTAGCCATAGTCAAATTTAACAATGCTTTGGATTTTGTAGGTACTGTTTACATTTTATGTATAACATGTGACTGAACATAACTCTACATTAAAAATATTATTTCCATTAGAAAAGAATATAAAGTAGCAGGAGTCAAATGTGATGAAGAATAAACATATTTGGTATATTTATAAAAATGTATAGTCATTTAAGATGTACACAAATAGGATACATCTTTTGTTTCTGTTACATGTTACATAGTATGCATACTGTTGGAAGTGTATTTAATAATGTGCTCAAGCAAGTTAATTAAAGTATTTGTAACTGGTGATTGTGTTAAACACTTGGAAAGGTAGTGAAAGATACAGTCAGTTACTTCTGCTAACTAAAGTTGAAATTATGCACTTATTATAACCTTTTCTAACAATGTGAGAAAAACAGAGTAAATATATTAAATTTGTTTCACAACAGATGCTTAGGTTGTTAATATTTAAGATGCCTATTCATGCTATTCCTGTCTGCACATTTGTCAAAAATGTAAGCTTGAATGCTAATGTTTGCCAGCAGACTGGAGCAGCCAGTATATGAATGTACTACTGTTCTACTAAAATAATATGCAATAGAAATAAAGGACTGCTGCTAAATCATAGCACTAGTACCACACAAGAGATTAATAAAGGTTTTTAAAGGAAACACCTCAACCTTGGCTTTCTTCAGACTTAAAATGGAAGTTTATTTATTATTTATTTATTTACTGCAGCATCATTCGACTATAGAATAAATTTCACATTCTCAAAAAATTCACTTTAGATGGGGTGTAAATTTCAATAAAGTTTCGACGGGTGAGTTACTCTATCAACCTCAACAAACACTGTAAATTTCAGGGACTGCTTAGGACAAACCTGACACAGAGCAGAGGCGTTTTACTCATCTTGCTCCTCTCCTCTCTCCTCTTGGAAAAGTCAAGTCCTCTGGCCTCCAAGGATGCAAGCATGGAACCTCAGTCATTCGGGGTAGAAAGGTGGTCTCCAGGGAATCGGGCTTCTTTCTGTTTTCCCTGTCTCTTTTTACAACCATGTGGAGTCCAAAGTCTTACACCATTTGCCTAGAAATTCGGTCTGCCGCTGAGAAAGTTCACTGAGGAAGGGCGCTGAGGTCAAAGTTGCCAACCAGGGCACTCTGAGAGATGACCCTGTGGTTGACACTTGTAAGTGAAATTTGGCCCTCGTGGAGGCTAGAGCCAAAACCTCCGCCCAGAGCTCTATACGGCTCATCTCTCTGGGTCTTTGGGGGTCATCCTAAGAGGGTCCCGCTCAGTGCTTTCCTCCGGTATGCACGTGTTACTTATTCCCTGGACCTGCCACCTGCCTGCTGTGACCCTCTCATTGTGATTTCCCAAAATCCGGGGTTCTGCCGCCCCGGGAGCTTCTGCAGTGGAGAAGCCCTCGGAGAAGGCCGCTGCGCTCCGGTCAGAACAGTAGAAAGGGAGACGTGCTGCAGACCCCGAAGCTGCACCTGTGATGTCCCGGCCCCGGCTAAGAGGGCAGCACTTCCTCCTGCCTCCAACTCAACTCCAAACCCGCATTCACGCTAGCAGCCCCTCCAGGGCCCACTTCCCTATAGCCAGCGAGGGCTCTGAACATAAGTGCTTGCAAACTCCCGGCTCCAACTTGAGCGCCCCAGTGCCCGAGCGGCTCCCGGGACGAAGAAGTTGCCACAAACTTCCCGGGTCCCTCTCCGCTGCCGCTTAAAACCAGTCGCGCTGGCCGGGAGCGGAGGAAGGTGGAGATGGGCTGGGAAAGGATGCTGAGCCGACTCGCGATCTGGCCGGGGAACGTTTCCATCCCCCCAGCCCACTCCACCCGGCACCTTGCTGCCTGCCCGGCTCTAGGGCGCACAGAGAGGTTCCCCCTTCTCCCGTTTGCTTCCTTCTGTCTTTTTTCGCTCCCCCTTTCTCTACTAAAAGGGACCATATCGGTGACCTGAATGAGTTTGTTCAGCCAAGATCTGTCCGGCAGGTGTGTTAGTGTGTCCACACCCCGAGAGAGAACGAATGGCATCTTCAAGTCCCCCATCCTGACCGCTCTCCCTCACTCAACCGACCCACCCCTCCGGGATCCTTCAGCGCGCGGGAGAAGGGCTTGAAGACCCCTGTCGCCTGGCGCCCAGGAGAGGTGAGCTGAGCCGCCCCAACCAGGGGCGCCGAGGGTGGGTGATACAGAGAAGTTTGGATCGATTCCGGAAAAAGACAAGAGACGTAGATAAAAGAGCATAAGCAGCATGGGGAAGGAGAGGCAAAAGAGCTGAACTCACTCAGGCATGAGCGTTGGGGGCAGCGGTGGCTGTCGAGTGCGGGCCCGAGACCAGGAACGGCTCCCCGGGCGGGCGCGCCGGCGTCGGACTTCCGAGGCGGCGGCTACTGCCTCGTCTGCGGCCGCCGCCGAGCTGCGGCTGCCGCGGAAGTTAATTGCAACTTGACTTCAAGTTGTCTTCTTTCCCCATCCGAAGTGGGCGTTTAAAGGGGAGAGCGAGGCGAGGAGCGAGCGAGCGAGCGCGCGGGGCCGAGGGAAGGAAGAGGAGAGGGGAGGGAGGAGATGTTAACGGGGGGGAGGGGGAGGGGGCGGTGGCGGGGGCGGGAGGGGGAAGGGGCCGGCGGGAGCTGCTCTCGGCTCGGCGGTCGCGGCGCCCGCAGTCTGGAGGCGCACCGGAGCGTCCGGGGCGCCCCCCGCGGGAGCCCGCGGCTACCCGGGGCGCGCATCCAGCCGCGGCGCCTGGGGCCGGGCACGCTGCGCCCCGGGGATCTGCGGACCCTGCGCCGCCGCCGCCGCCGCCGCTTCGGAGCTTGTGCTGCGCGGGCTGGCCGGCCGAGCGGCCAGGGCCCGGACCGCCTCCCTGCGCCCGCCGCGGCTTCTCCCCCTGGCGGTGGGAGCCTCGGCGGCCGCCGGCTACACTAGGCGCACTGGAGCCCGAGCCGAGCCGAGCCCGAGCCGCGCCGCCACCGCCGCCGCCGCCGCCTCTCCCGGGCGCCCTCCCAGGGCGCGGGCCGGGATTGGGGGGTGGGTGCGCCGGGCCGGAGCAGCGAGGGCGGGCGAGGGGGCGCGCACCGGGGTTGGCGCTGAAGACCGGACTCCCAGCCGCGAGGGGTAAGTGTGGGCGCTTGGGAGTGCGCTTGGGGGTGCGCGGCGCAGTTCTCGACGCCCGCCAACCCTGCCCCCTCACCTCTCTTAGGCCCCCACCACGGCACCCCCTCCTCTTGCCGCCTGCGGCTTCCTCTTGTTGTTCGTTGTTTGGCTTGGCTTTTGGGGGGTGGGGGGGGAGAGGAGGGAAGGGTGTAGTGTGTGTGCCTGCGGAGTAGGAAGTCAGGTAAGAGGCTTCCAAGCACCCCCCAACCTAACCTGCGTGGGGTGTATTGCTCCCCACTAGGGGCATGTGGGCCAGTTTATTTTTCTTGTCAATATTCGGTTGAGATAATCTGTACTAGAGGGCCTCCTTCCCTGCAGCCTCCTTCATGGCATTCTCATCCCTCTCATCGCCTCCCCCCATCTAGGAGCCCTGCACCCCAACTGAGGAGCACGTGGCAGAAGGAGAATGAGCAGGCCCTCTCTTGCAGACCCCCACGCTGTACCTCAGTGCATTTGTTTCAGCATTTATCCTCATGGTAGCAGCTGTACTTTTCAACCCACTGGAAGGAGATGCCTAAGCTGATGAACAGTTTCTACCAAGAAGCTGGGGGCAAAGAATGGAAGGAATGTAGATTTCATTAACTAGTGACTCTGGAGATGCGGGCTAGGGGAACCTTTTCAAATGGGAAAACTCCAAAGATTTCTGAAAGACTAGGATAACTGGAGGCTCAGAAACCCAGGTTAAGAAACTGGAACTGGATCAACCTTAACCCTCTCCCCCCTGCCAACCCTGTCCCCTAGCTCTAAGGAAGCTAACAGGTCTTTTGTATTGTGTTGCCTTTGGAGAATTTGCATAGAGTATGACAACAGCAGATTACTACTGTTTACTCAAAGTTAAGGGGATTGCAGAAAGAGAAAACATAGTTTTTTACTTTTTCTCTTTGAATGCGTGTGTTTGGCAAGGAGTGGAGTTGTTAGGTTCAGGGCATGAACTGCAAAACGTCAGTTTATAACAATAAAGACTGTAAAGCCGCCTAGGTATATTTTTAGAAGCTGTACTTTCTTGAGTTCCTTTCACACAAGGCTTGCTCTCTCATTAAGTCCCCATAAATAATTGTATTTAGAAGGAAACTACAGAAGCAGGAGAGAGATTGCTAAGATTTCCATCCTGCCAGTGCAGAGCACTGTTTGCTGGGAAGTTCCTGGAAAGTGACTGTGGGCTGAGAATTCAGTTTTTCCTAAAAGCTCTGTTAGGTCCTCTTCTGTCAGATGCCTATGAATAAAACACGCTGGGAAAATCCTGATATCTGTGCAGTCTTATTTTATCTTTTACACAGTGGTTGGTTTGCGTTTCAAGCTCTGGTAACAAACACATCAACTGTGCTGTATTTTTGTGTGGCTTTTCTAAATAAAGGAGAATAGCATGTGCATTCATGCTGCTTTCTGATATGCACCCCCACCTTCTATCCAGGGATATTGAACTTACTGGAATTTACCCATCTTTTTCTATTGAGCATCATTTTCTGCAGAGACAGTTCCAAAGACACAATATAAAAAAATTATGCATTAGTGTTCTTTTGGGGAACTAGCCCCCCTCCCTTTTTAACATACAAGTGCCCATCTCAAGTTCTAGTTTTATACAGCAGAGCAGAAAGATACAAATGATTGCAATAGGCAAAACAAAGTAAAACACAAGTTTTCTTTCCTAGATTATTTTCTCCACAGGTCCAAGTGATATCAAATTCTTCTGCCTTAATTTACCAAAATGCTGAATTGCTTAACCAATAGCTCCATCTGAGAAAGACATAGGTTTGGAATTGAAAAAAATATATTCTCCGACTTTAATTACTGCTTATTAGTAATATCTTGTAACAGGCAGCTGATTCTCCAATTCTGAAAGCCTGAAATGAAGCTTAACAGAAATTTGAAATTCAAAAATAGAATTGCTGTTTTCTCACTTACATACTTATCTACATTCCCAAATTATCAGCTAAGCCCCCATAATTTAAAGTGTGATATACTCCCTTGAGTCAAACCAAGAGAACATTATGCCCCAACCTTTTGAATTTGTCCCCACCACCACCACCACAAATAGTGTTAATCAGAGAGCTCATAGGCTCTATTACAAAACAGAAGTATGTAATTCTGGGTGCAGTGCATTAAATAGCAGAGTTTGAATTCTTGGACAAGCCTTATGCCTTGGCATATAGTAGGGGTTCATTAACTACATACTGAACTAGGATATTTGTGAAATATTATAATTGGCCATAAACTCAATACCACAATGCTAATACCTTATTTGGAAGAAAAGAGCATCTAACATGAAAGTTATTAAATTAATTGCTATGGTCTGCATGTTGGTGTACCCCCAAGATTCATATGTTGGAACCTAACACTCAATGTGATAGTATTTGGAGGGGGGCCACTTGGGTGGAGTTGTCATGGGTGAGACTAACGCCTCTCAAAAAGAGACTCAGACTAGCACCCATGCTCCTCTTACCTGAAGAATACACTGCAAACAGGTGCCGTCTATGAAGTAGAGAACAGATCTTCACCAGACACTGAATCTGCCTGTGCCTTGAGCTTGAACTTCCCGGCCTCTAGAATTCTGAGCAATAAATTTCTTATGTTTATGAATTACTCAGTCTAAGGTATTTTGTTTTAGCAGCATAGAATGGACTAAGACAGTAAGATGCTAGTACTACTGGATTTTTAAAACAAGACCAAATGTAACTTAAATGGTTGAAAGACAAGTAAATCTGAAACACATCAAATGTTCAATAATAGTAGCTAGTATCAAAGACTACTGATTATATTCTTAGAAGAATAGACAGTAAAAATATTGCCTACTTGGGCTGGGGATGTGGCTCAAGCAGTAGCGCGCTCGCCTAGCATGCGTGCGGCCCGGGTTCGATCCTCAGCACCACATACCAACAAAGATGTTGTGTCTGCCCAGAACTAAGAAAAAATAAATAAATGTTAAAATTCTCTCTCTCTGTGTCCCCCCCCCTCTCACTCTCTCTTTAAAAAAAATATTGCCTACTAAATAATATGAGAAAGATGGAAGGGGAGAGATAAAACAGTATTGGCTTTCAGGGAACTTATTTGCTGGGAAAATGACATTAAAATGTGAAAAGACAACTCAATGGATCAGTAAAGGGCTTGAGTTGAGAAAAAAAAATTTTTTTCTTTTAGATTTTTTTTTTCTTTTTAAAGCAGAGACAGTAGAGATCCTGAAGCTCTGGGTTGAAAGGCATTTTTTTCTTTAAGATAATTTGTCATTTCAAACCTTTAGGGGTCATTCAGCATAGACAACTTGAGTAAAGGGAAACTCACCACCTACTCCCCATATTGGCAGGGATTTTATCAACAGGATGCTTACTGCAGGGTTGAGCTCAATATATATTATATGAAGAAATGAATAATTTCCACAGTAGTTCATTCCATCTTTATACAAATTATTACATTTTTTCTTACACTGCATAGAATTGATCTTCTAGAAAATTCCAACCATTACTGTTCTGACATTTGCAGCAAAGAGGAGCAAATCTATTGTATCAGTTAGGATAGGCTGTGCTATGCTGGAGTAACAATTCTGATTTTTAGTAGCCTATAAACAGCAAAAATTGCCTTCTTGTTTATGCTGTGTGTCTATTGTAGGTCAGTAGATCAGTTCCATGTCTTCCTACTCCAGGTCCCAGGCTACTGGAGCAGTCACCATCTTGGATGTTTCATGTTGCTATGGTAAAAATAAAGTTCACTCTGGAGAGTTTCACACCAAAAGTGGCCAAGAAATGACACACATCATTTGGGCTCACTGCTGATCAATTAAGACTAGTTGCATGGTTTCATGGAATTATCACATCATCACAAGACACTGCAGCCTAGCTTGTACCCAAGCATAGGGAGCAATGATACCCAGCTCTAAGGACAGCCAAACTAGCAGTAACCCTTGTCCTATCACAGCCTGCCAGCTAAACTATTAAAACTCATTGTCTGTGGCTCAGTCTTCCTTTATCCAGGATATACATTTCCAGAAAAGACCTGGCTATAGGGAGACATAACTGTAACTTCTTTTACCATCTACTATCTTTTTGAATCAAGTGTTTAACCTATCCAACACCTACATGTGGCACCCTATCAATTTTAAGTCACTCTTACATTTACAAATATTACATACATTTTATTTTCTTTAAGACTTGTTTTCCTGTCGAGGGTACAATGAACAGGAACTTTTAACAACTGTTATCTGAAAATGTCATGATCATTATCAAAATTTACAAGTTGATCTGGAGTAGTTACTTCCCTTATTGTAAACGTCAAATGCTTTATAATATCTTGTAATGCAAAAAATTCTGATGGAAGTATTTGTTCATTTACACTACCTTTTGTTCATTCAATAACTATTCAATGCACACCTAGTAGATGCCAGGCACTCTATTAAGGACTGGAGGTGTAGATTAAGTGTTCTCTTCAAGGAACACATTTTCCGTTTGGGCAGATAAACATAAAAAGTCATTACACTACTTGTAGAGGCACCAAGTGTTATGGGAACACTTAAGAAGAAGCAAATCGAAAGTTCCATGGAAGAACTAACACTTGACCAGGATAAGTGAGATTCCTCTAGATAGAGAGGAAAGTTGAAGGGAGGATATTCCAAACAGACCCGCTTGGACAAAATTTGTTATTTAGGAAAGGCCATAAGGAATTCAGTGTGGCTTGAACCAAACAGCTCCAAATTGTGAAGGACCTTGGAGACACTCTCAGGAGTTGGGACATTACTCCATACATCAGGGATTGCAAACTTTTATACCCATCTGGAGCCAAGCATGGATATAAGCGAGCAAAGCAAAACAAGTTAAGACCATGAGCAGTGGTGGGGACTGCTCTAATCCCAAGAATATATTCTGTGTCTAAACCAGAAAGTAAATGCCAATGATGCCAAATGTCAACTCTCCCAATTTCTGAAGAAATGCTGAAAATTTGGATTTTATATGAAAATTTTAAATATTAAATATTGACAACTTATCCACATGTTTAAGTCTAATGGTAGTCCTTAAGCTGATTTTGACCTGCAGACATGTTTTAAATAGCTTATGTATATGTGTGTGTGTTTCTAGTGAAAGTCAAACTCTTTATTAAAACCACCAGAGTGTATTTTAGCTCTATCTATTCAATAGCAATGTGCCTATACTGTCTTGGGGAAATTTAATTTTAAATTTTTTTTCATTTTAAATTTAATTATTGTTCATTTTAAAAATTTAGTCCACTAATCCTTATTCTTATTAGCCCCTCTCCTGCTTTGAAGTCATGTTTGCCTGCTACTTAACAATTAGAAATGTGTAACAATACCTCACACTTTCCTATAAATTTTAAAATATTAGAAACATTAGGTGTTCATTCAAAAGGCATGCTTTATAGTTTCTTATAGGTTTTGTTCCTAGGGACATTCTAATATTATCCATTTAGTCCATATATTATTCACATTTGTACTGGGGATTGCCCAGGGGTTCTCTATCACTCTATCCCAGCCCTTTTTATTTATTATTCTGACACAGGGTCTAACTAAGTTGCTGAGGGGGGCCTTGAACTTGTGATCCTCCTGTCTCAGCCTCCTGAGTCTCTGGGACCATAGGTGTATACCACCATACCCAGCCAGATCTTTAGATTCTTAACAACTTGGTGGTACATGTCAACAATTTTTGTTCAACTTTCTTGATTTTTATTATATAATTTATATACCATAAAACCACCCATTTTATGTGTCCCAAGAGATTTCAAATACAAAGGGGCAGCATAGGCAAAAATGTTTCAAGCAGACTTGGCAGTAAATGAATATGTAGGTGAAACAGCCTCAGGTGTTCAAGTACCTGGATTCTAATCCTACTTCAACTGGTTATTACCCACGTGACCTTGACCAAGTCTTCTTATTTCCTTCTGCCTCAATTTCCTCTTTGATATGATGGAAAATAGCAGTGCTCTCCTCTAGTAGTTAGTAGTACATACACAGTGCTTCAACAGAGAGTCAGTACTCAATAAAGACTAGCACTTGTTACTTTTATTATTAATGTCATTTATGGAAAAAATCCTAGGATCTGAATAAGAAAAGAAAAGTGAATGGATTGAGTTAGGAGTGGGGTAGAAGTAACTTCCTGGATGAGTCGATGGTGTGCTGGGGATGCACAAGTCAAATAATAATTATGGCCTTTATTTCTGGACTAGTTTTCACTTAAAGATTTGAGAAGAAAATATTTTATTTCTATTAAAACAGAGTTACACACTTGATGAAATTGAATGCGGCATTTTATGTGGTTTTCTTAACAAAACACAAGAGTCTTTAAAGACCTTTTTGTCTGTTGGAGACTTGGGGAGTAAAAGTGGGTACTGACTCTGCTTCCTTCTGCTGCCTTCTCAGTCGTTTTGGTCAAATGTTTGCAAATACCTGACCACAAGCACTAGTAACATATACCTTCAAATTGTGTGCTGTGAAGGCTGCCCAATGTAGAATCTTTGCCATTACTAGATACATTTAAAAAAAAAAAAAGTGTTGGAGTAAGGAAGCTGAGTATTAGAGCATGCCCTTAGGTAGGGATATCAGGTCACCAGGAAGAGTTGAACTGATTTCTGATTTTCATTCTGCTACTAAGCATCTGACTTGTTGATATCCATGAAGTTAAGGACTTTCGTTCTCTTTCACTGATAATTCTCATATACATAGAATAAATAGGTGGTGGGGAGTGATCTAGATAAAGACACTTAGTCTTCATAGTTCTGTTTGCTCAACCATACAATGAAGAGACTAGATGAGCTGATCTCAAACTTCTGCGGGTGTAGAATTAAGATGGGAATATCTGTTGAAATGTAAGGGCTCCATTTCCAGAAATTCAGATTTGAGGAGCCAGGTGAAATCCAGCATTCCAAATGGATTCGGAAGACAAATCCAACTTGAAATATAAGTTTTATTTTTTACTGTTGTTTCCCTTTTTTGTCCTTCCTCTACTCTCCTCTTCCTGTAAGTTGGGGGAAAAAAAACAAAACATTGTAAATACTGCTTCAGGGAAAATTGGTTTTAGGTATGCAAACAATGTAACTAACCATATCTTGGTTCTGCTGTCTTTTGTGCTAACTTCTGTTTTAACTTCATTCTTAGTCTTGCTTTTCTCCCAGCTTCCATTCTTCTGACATAGAAACTCCAGCAGGAAGAATATTCCTTTTTCACTTTACAGCTACAGAACGCTACCTGATTGTGACTGCATCAAATTGTGTAATGTACACTTTCCTGTACTCAGAAATCAGCAGCTGTACCGGGGTCAGCACCCTTAGGTCAAATGTCCACCCTTGAATTTGGTTATATAGCCTCCGTACCAAGATCATGTAGGCTAGGGATGAGGGTGGGATGGTTTTCCAGGGTAATTAGAGGTAAAGTTTTCCAGAAATAGTATAAGGGATGATTTCCAGCCCAAACTATAGCTCTCTATCCACGTATGACATATTTTTGACAAATGCTTAGATGATAATGGCCCAAAATGCTATGTTACAAAAGTATAACCAATATACCAAGACATTGAGCCCTTCAGCACTCAAAGAGAGCAAGCCAGGCCTAGGAAGTACCTTCCATGGTCACAGTCCCTGAACCAGTTAATTTATCTGTTTACCCTAGTGTTTGGGAGCAGATATTAAGAATTTTCTATCTTGCTTTGAAGGTGATTTACATGAAGGTGAAATTCATGCTTCTCCAGTCGACGGAGTGTGAGAATCATCCTCACTTTGAGGTCATCTCAAACATGACATGATATTGCTCTGGGATGGATCTTCATGAGAGAAACTTGAAGTCTGTTTATGTACTTGGAAAGACAAGAGTCCTCATTGTTATACGAATAAGCCAAAGAAATAAAGCAGGACCACCAGCAGTTGAATTCTGTTTTGACTTGGTCATCAGTTTGTTATTGTTTAGCAATCATGGGAGAATGTAGCCTATTCCATGTAATGGGTATAGCTTCAGCATGGACTTCAGCATGCCTGGTTCCTTTTAGTGTTTGGAGCATAAGTGAATACACATTATGCAGACAAGGAAAGGGGTAAGCAAGCAATAAAAGACAAAAAACTTGGTTGACTCAGTTATCGGGTATGTCTTTAAATGCATTGCATATGAGCTTATGGAGAAAGTGAGTTCTGATGAATGTGTTATCGACCCATTTTCTTGTTGTCAAGTAAAGCTACTATCGTTTTAGTAAACACATTAATAAAACTGATAAAATAAAACAAGTCTCCCTTTCATTAATCTAAGTCATTAGTTTAAATTCAGATGGCTTCTCCACACCTCCCTCTTCACCCTATATTCACCTTCTCCAAAACAACTCAGTGTGCAAAAGGAAGTATTTTCAAACAATGATGCTAAAGTAGCTCCATATTCATATCGGGGATAAAAGGGACCTGGATCCCTACCTCACACCATAGACAAAATTCATTTGCAATAGGTTATAGAATTAAGTGCAGACTAAAACCATAAAACTTTTGGAGGAAAACATAATGTTATTTGGGAATACACAAAGATTGTTAGATAAGCCCTAGAAAACAGTGACCATAACATAAAAAATACATGTTAAAATTAAACACATAGCCTTATCTGAAGGAAATCAGGGCAAAGTGTGAAGCTTAGAAATCCCTGATTAAATAATTATAATTTCTAGTAGGAAGATTTCCTCTGTTTTGCATTTAGTTCAGCCTTTTTTGATTTGTAAATGTCAGAAGCTGACTGTCTGATCTTACACAAAAGGGGAAGAACACACTGAGGCTTTTAATGCAATCCAAAATCAAGGCTACAACAGAGCCTCAGGAATGGAGTATTGAATTACCACAGGGAACTCAGTCAATCCTTTCTCTGCATCTCATCCTTGTCTTTCTTCCTCATGATAGTCCAGCTCCCTCCTCTTCTCAAGTCACACAGTGAATCAGAGTTGCCAGTTAGTTGTTCCTGAGCCATGGATGTTCCAGATATTCCAGTCAAGGCATCCAGAGAAAGGACCTTTTTTTTTTTTTTTTTACGTTTCACAGTTCTCAGGAAATAATCTGATTGACTGATGTAGGTCTGGTGTTCACCCTTACTCCAATAAACTGTGACCAGAGATAAGACAATATTTAAAGAAATAACACAGTAGCTCCTCTAATCAATGGAGGTGCAGGGTGAAAAGAAATTGCATTCCAATATTTCTACTCTACATTTCCTCTTTATTAGATATGAGATAGGGTTAATGAAAATTTTGTATTTGGTCAGTTTTTAATGGCTACTGTTTTTGGTGTGTTGATGCACTACCTCCTTAATGATCTAATATCAGCATCTCTTTCCGCATATCGCATATTGACTGATACATATTAAGAGACATAAACATAAGCAGTTCATTTTAGGAATGGGCACATTTATTTGTAAATTATTAGCCAAGATCTATCCAAATGCAGACATGCTTTGTTTTAGTCTGGATATACAATAAAATTAATTTAAATAACTTTAATCAACTTCAAAAACAGCAAATTCCAAGACAATTAGGTTAACTTTAAGAACTCATATTTATTGAGTTAACAGATGGTGAATTAAAAAACAATGAAGCTAATTTTTAAAATCATTCATTGAATTAAAAAAAACAGACTTGTTTGACAAAACTGTTTTTAAGCTGGTTTTTCATCCCAATAAGCATATTTTAAGATTTCAATTTGGGGGACTTCTGGAAAGACACCAAATGAGTTGCAGAATATGAACACTGTTCCACCAAATTACTTTTTAAAAAGCTTTAGGACCATCTGAAAATGATTTTATGATCAACAATAAAAACATAAGAAATAAGCATATTTCAACTATTGGAAAGAATGGGAGATCTGCTTCTTCATTTCCAGTTTGTTCTCTGGCATGCTTCTGTGTTCCTCTATGGTGCTGACCCTGACATACCTTGGGAAATTTCTATGCTAGCGGAATGAAAGTTGCTCCTGGCCAGAACTGCAGCTCTGCCTTTTAATACTGAAACATAACAAGCTTTTATCTGATGCCTTCTTGAGCCTTGTGCACGAATAGCTTGAAATATGTTAACACCATAAAAATCTTCCACTTTGGTCTTTTTCATTTTGTCCTTTACTCTCTACTTTGGGAGTTGCTAGAAGCTGACTGTGAACTTACAAGGAAAGGGAAATTTTTTGGAAGCACGCTGAAAGCATGGGAGAGTTTTCCTCTTAGACTCCACGTGGTTTGGGTCTCCTGGCAGTTTTTTGGACTTGGAATAGTTAACATTCCCCAATACATGAAGTGTAGCAGAAACTGGTTGCTTCTATATGATAATTCAATCACATCTACTTCCTGAGGTCTTATAGATGGAATTGGAGATACCATGGGTGCATTAAGATAAATTATTTAATTGTATGGGCTAACATTAGTTTTAATATGATAGCATATTTCGAACTAGAGCTATTCACATAGAAATAACGTTTCATTAAAAATAGGAAATACATTTGTTTGAATGGTTGCTCAATTAGTGTTAAAGTCTTTCTTTTGCACATGGACAGTTGGAAACTGATATAATTTATTTTGTGGTCCTAGAAACTCCTTGTCTAAGATTAGCTCTTGCTTTACATTGTAAGTGTTATCTTACTTGATCAGTAATGTTTAAGACTATAATTTATTGGTTTTGACCAACCAATTTATTGGTTGTAATTTGAGTTAAAAACAAAGAAATATGCAAACATTTATAATTGAGCTACTGTTGTAAAAAAAAAATTATTGTGCATTTGAAACTCTTTAGCCCCTAGCCTCTTTACCCTCTGAAATAATTGTTTTTATGATAATCTTTTGATAATATGAATCTCCTTTGAAATGTAATTATAATAATTTAGCAGGAGATAGTATATTGTTTATGATTAAAGAAGAACAGGTAAAAATAAGAATCCATCATGACTAAACTAAAAAATGCATTAGGTAAAATTTTTGTTTTACAGAAATAGAAATCAGGGGTGCTGAGGGAAAATTTTCTAAGTATCTTAAGAAATAGAGAGTTAAAGGGAAGAAGGGAAACTGGTAGACAAATTATTGGAATGTAAGATCTTTAACAACTGTAAATATCATATTATAATCTTACCCCTAACAGAGGGCTTAACACCTAGCAATATACTATTGGTATTAAATGAATTTATCCTGAATTTATTTGTAAAATCATGAGTGTTCCCCTAAAAATAAAGCAGATGAATTGGAAGAAAAGGTCAGTTAAAACAGAAGAAAATTGTCCACATTTAAAAACTACACTAACATTAAAAGTTGTCTTCAAAGCAAAATTAAGAAATAAAAACCAATGCTTGTCATAAGCTAGCAAAATTTTAAATTTCTAGGACAAGAAAATTCCTGCAAGCATATCCAAAGAAAAAACATATGCCCTCACATTTCTTATAAGGAACAAGAACTTTTTAGAAATTCAGGTAAATTTCCACACAAATATTAAGAGAACTAGTTTGATTCTATATGTTTTAGGTATAATTACTCATTTATTTAAATAAGCTATAGAATAAAATTTTAAAATTCACCAAAATATCAAAAAACAGAACAACCAAGAGTCTTCTGTAAAAATTGCAGGAAGATATTTTCCCACTCCTTGAGGGGTGAGAGTATACAAAAAAATTTTTTAATTGGAAATTTCAGTAAAAAATATTAGTGTTAATCATTGAAGGTAAAGACAAAATAACAAATGAATAAAGTATATGAAGTCAAACTGAATTCAAATTGATGCTGGTAGCTAGATAGTTTTTACTAAGAGCACTGTTTCAATATAATTCAAAAGAGGAAGCTTTTGAATTTCTAGCAGAATTTGTAACTAACAATCACAATGTGGAAAGGGGAGATGAAAGAAAGAAAAGCATTAAGAGTTGTTTTATTTTTAAATCATTAGATAAGAATACATTTTAGGATAGTCAAGGACAATTTAATGTAAGTACTGTTGACCTGGAACTGCAATATCTATTTTTTTTAAATAATCGTAGAAGATAAAAAGTAAACAAAACATAGTCTAGGCTAAAGAAAAAAGGAATAAAAAGAACTACTGAAAAAAAAAGTATAAAATAAGTCCAGTCAAACTTCAAAATTATGACAAATATAAATGGCTCAAATTTTCCTATTTAAATGGACAGATCCTTAGATTAAATTGAAATGCAAGTCTAATGATTTGGTGTTGCTTCCAAGAGTAATAAAGGAAAATGATCATTTTTATTTTTAGTAGCAAAGACTTTTCTGAAGCATAAAGTGTTAGTATCCAGCCAGACGCAGTGGTGCAGACCTATAATCCCAGCAGCTTTGGAAACTGAGACAGAAGAATCACAAGTTCAAAGCCAGCCTCAGCAGATTAGTGAGGCACTTAGAAACTCAGTGACACTCTGTTTCTAAATAAAATACAAAAAAGGATTGGAGATGTGCCTCAGTGGTTAAGCACCCTTGGGTTCAATCCATGGTACAAAAAAAAAAAAAAAAGTTCCAAATCATATACAGCAACCTGAATTTCAAATGAAACATTTTTCTTTTGGTCAAAAAAGTAGTAAATAAGACAAAGGGGACTATTTCATAATCATCAATATTGTAATACCAATGAAGAAATAATGACACTAAAAGATTATATAGCAAATAACTAAACAAAAAATGATTTATACACTCTTAAAAATGTAATAGAACTCACCACAGCAAAAAATTGTGTATCCAAACTAGTACAAAAGTTTTCAAAATGAAAAACTATACTTTGAAATGTTTAATGGTAATAGGGTAAAAAATAAAATGAAATAAATTATTAATTTAATAGATTGTTTTAAAAGCTTCAGATACAATTTAGTACCTATTCCTGATAAAATGGTAAAATAGAAAAAGTAGGGGCTGGGGATGTGGCTCAAGCGGTAGCGCACTCACCTGGCATGAGAGCGGCTCAGGTTCGATCCTCAGCACCACATACAAACAAAGATGTTGTGTCAAAAATAAATAAATAAATATTAAAGTTCTCTCTCTCTAAAAAAAAAAAAAAGGGAAAAACTTATAAAAAAAAAAGAAAAAGTAAAGTATTTTTTCAATCTGATAATGATGTTGAGTATTTATACTAGTTAGATAATGAATAGTTTATACTAGTTATCAACATTAAAATTAAAAATTCTGGAGTGTAAAAATTCTAAAAAAGAATGTGTTTGAAAAGGGTGTGGTGAAGGTACTATAATGGATTTGCATAATAACAATATTACTTACTAGTATTTAAAAAACCCTAGTCAATGTAATAAAACAGCCTAAAAAAGAAGAGCTTTAAAAAGTGAAAATAAGATACAACCTATCATTATGTACTGGAAAAATATTTTTAGTTTGAAAACCTAAATGAATCAATGAAAACATGAATAAATGTAATGAATTAGTAAAATAGTAGAATAAAAACACTAACATAAATCAACAGTATTTCTAAATAACAGCAACCATTATCTGAAACATGAAATTTTAAGAGATTTACCTTATAAGAGCAATAAAATGTGTAACTCATAATAATACCTAACCAATGTATGAGATAAGAAGAAGAAGATCACATTTAGCCAATACATGATATACAATCACATTTATTTGCAAACACATATATTTGCAAACATAGGAAAATATCAGCCTTAACAATAATCAAATGAATATACACTAAAACAAAAATAAGTTATTTAATCAATAAGATTTAATCAACTACTTAAAAATTAGGGACAAGGACTTGTACTCCCAGCTATTATATTTAGATATCACCCTCCCCAAAACAAGTAAAGCTGGATGAAGTCTAACAAACATGGTTTGAAGACATTGGAGAGCTTTAAGTTGGAGAGAACTCTAGAGGCCAAGAACTCAAAGAGCAGGGACTCCAAGAGAGATCTCACTTATCTCACTCACCATCAGGAGCTAAACATTACATTACATTTATTCATATTTTCATTGATTCGTTAAGGTTTCCACTTAATGAAGATGTGATCTTCCAGAGGCTCAAATTATCTTAATGATTTTCCACACAGTGTCTAGTATTCAGTAAAATTACCAGACATATCTGAATATAGGATAAAGTAACCAAAAACAGACCTAGAATAAATTCAGATATAAGAATAACAGACTTGGAAATATTTGTGATTAGTAAGTTAAGCATAGTGGATCAGAAAATTAAAATTTCAGAAGATTAGTGGTAACTATAATAAAGAAACACATGGAAATTCCAGAAATAAATTGGAAATTGTAAGAAATTTAAAAATCAGTAGGTGAATAGAAGAGAACGTTAGAAACAGTTGAAGAATATACCAATGAACTGGAAGACAAAGCAATAGAAAATTGTGTGCATTGAAAATGGTTTTGTATATATGTGGTGACGTATAAATCTACATAATACTTTTTGGAAATAATTTGGTGACATGAATCAATTATTTGAACAAAAAAAATGTTTATGTCTTTTGAACCACTAATTATTTTCTGGTGTATCAAAAAAACAGGGCATTCTTGCTCTGAGCTACATCCCCACCCCTGTTTTTTTTATTTTTATTTTTATTTTTATTTTTTTATTTTGAGACAGGGTTTCATTAAGTTGCTGAGACTGTTCTCAAGCTTGCCAACTTCCCCAGTCACTGGGATTACAGGCATGTGCCACCACACCCAACAGACCCATTAATCTTATCAGAAAGTATCATAAGGAAGTAATTTTTTAAATGTGCATTTTCTCACTATCTCTAGACATTTTAAGTGCTTTATTTCAATTAATGCAATTAATCCTTACAATAACCCCAGGTGGTAGTTACTAAGCCCATTTTACAGATAAGGAAACTGAAACACTGAGAGGTTGAGTAAATTGCTTAAGGTTATATAACTCCTGAGTAAAAGAGAAAGGATTTGAATGAGGCTGTCCTCGTCCATATGTGTTTTATGCTCTAGGCTTTTGGAAACAACCTAGATAGCTAAGAGCTGCAGACTTACTAAATAAATAAGTACATTATACCCAGTCTATGTAATATTTTGCAAGTATTAACAACCAAATTCTAAACACTTTTAGCAGTATGGGAATGACTTCTGACATAATATAAAGAGAAAAAAAGCCCCTAAAATCACAGACAAAATCAAATTGAAAACTATACATAAAAATATGATAGGAAATACCTCACAAGACTAACACAATTACATGAGGTTAGTAGCACAATAGTTTCTTTTCTCATTTTCTCAAAATGTTTAATAATGTGTGTTTCTTATACTGGGAAAGTATATCATCATCTACATACAAAAGATCAGTAGAGAACATTGGAGCAGAGTAAGCGCTCATTAGCCAGACTGCCTGGGTTACCGCTTACTCAGTGTATGATCTTGGACAAGTGATTGGCCTTCTTACTAAGTTTCTAACTTTTGCCTGTAAAATGAAGATTCTTATAGTAGCTACCTCATAAAGTAAGGAGTAAATCTACTTTAAAATGTTTAGAACAGTGTTCTAGAACTTAGAGAATATGCAAGCATAAGTTATTTTCCTGTTATTGTTGGTTTACAAGAAAACTCATTGTTTTAGAGCCTCTTTCTGACCAGGCAAAGTTGACATTTCCCGCAGCTGGTCTTCAGGTAGGCATATCCATTAGCAAATAATTTTGTTTCTATCCTGGATCTTAATCCATCCTTACTGTGAATTCCCTAACTCAGAGTTTTCTAGGAATTAATCTGACGTTGGTTGAGGGATCACTTCTGACTTTATCTAAGAAAAAGTGACAAAGATCAAGTATCTGATGAGTCTTTTTTTATTTTAAAAAATTCTAGCTGGGTATGATACACAATACTGTAATCCCAGGAGTTTGGGAAGCTGAAGCAGGAGGATTGCAAGTTCAAAGTCAGCCTCAGCAACGTATCGAGGCCCTGTCTCAAAATAAAATATTTTTTTAAAATGAAAAAGAGCTGGGGATGTAGCTCAATGGTTAAGCAGCCCAGGCTCCCTGGTTTTGTCTGTAGATGCACAACTTTTAACCAGCTCTCTGAACTGAAAAGCAGAGTGATAATAGAAAGCTGCTAGATACGGCAGAGGGGTGGGAGGGGAAGGGAGGGTGCAGGGGGTTAGCAATGATGGAGGAATGTGATGGACATCATTATCCAAAGTACATGTATGAAGACATGAATGATGTGAACATACTTTATATATAAACAGAGATATGAAAAATTGTTCTATATGTATAATAAGAATTGTGATGCATTCCACTGCCATGCATTTAAAAAATAAAACCAATAAAAAAAAGAAGTAGGACATTTGCTATGAATTGCGATTTTGTGTGTATGTATGTGTGTATGTGTGTGTGTATAAATCAAACACTCCAGAGTACCTGAAAATGTACTTTAAAACCTTTTTTTCCACCTGGTGGATCCAAAAAATTTGGAAGGTTTTGGTAGAATTTCCTTCCTTCTTGATACAGTTTCATTAAAATTGTAAAACTCATATATATATATATAAAATCCATTAAGCTTCCAAGATTTATGGTTAGCTGTCTTAATAGCTAATGAAATAATAAGACCTTATAATAACCCCCTGCCAATTAAAACTAACAAGTGTTAAACAGATAGGACAGCAATATCTATAAGAGGAAGGGATGTGCTCTGTTATTTCATATATTGGTGAGAACAGTCACCTTTGATGTATCTGGTTGGTTTTTAGGATGTTGCACAAACCCTCTCAATAATTCTCAGTTCTATAATAGGTTAAATGTTCAACATATTGCTTTAGTGTCTGAGTGTTCCATTTTTCCTAAAGTTTTTATTCCTTTCACACTTATTTGTGGAGGTATTTCTGGGTTTATCCACATCTCTCCACCCTTTTCCAATACTGTCTCCAAATCTTTTACACTCTCTTTTCTAACAGCTATGTTCTAATGTGTCACAGTTCCATTGTTAAGACAGAATTTACTGTTGAAGTCTCAGATCAGCCTTTTGCAACTGGTGATAACTGGTCATATGAAGACCTGGAAAGAAATGTGGTAACAATAAAATCCTTTTCCTTCTTGAAAGAATGAATTCAAGGGTTCAACCAGCAATGGTGAGTTAATGACAACCAGTTACAAGGCAGAAATAATGTTACCAAAAGATGATCTCAAGGTTAGTATTACATGTGAATTCCTTTCCTGTGTTGTTGGGTACTGGTCACTTTCTTATTGTCATAGGATAATTAGATGTGATGGCATGTGTTCCATTTTGCCATATGGGGTTAAATGGAACTGGGGTTGCTCCCCTCTCTAACATGCTTTCAGTGTCTGAACTGAACTAGGATGCGTATCTAAACAATTCTGGGCTTCTTCCATTTGAAAATGGGAACAGTGGTATTTATCTATTTGGTCTATTAGGTGATAAGAACAAAAGGTCATGGTATAAATACCCTTGACAGCCAGCAAGCACTTTATCAATGCTAGCCCTCCCCACCTCTACTTATGGAGATAGAAAACAGATAACACAAACTCCCTTTTAATATTCAATATATCCTTTATGATGACTTTAAAAATAAAACCATTGATTTAGATAAAAGGTGAATTTCCCACCCTTTATCTTTCATTCCTTCTTATATTTCTCAGAACTTTGAGTTTCTATTATAAACTAAGAATAGGGTGCTGTGGAGACAAAATGGAGAGACAGGTGTTAATACTATTTTCAAGGAGACTAGAGTCTAGAAAGGGAGGTTATTAAAAAAAAAAAAAGCCAGTATAGAGATAAAGTACTATCTTAGTTTATGAGCTGGAAATTTTATTTTAACGAAGGTTACCAGAGAATGTTTCATGGAAGAGGCAGTGTTTGGGCTTTAAAGAAAGGGTATAATTTTGTATAGCAAAGAAGGAGGGGATATAATGAGCCAGGGCTGACTTAGGGTGGTTGGGTAGAAAGACTTTGGCCTGGAACTAAATGATGAGTTGGCATGACCCTGGATGAACCACTTTTCCTCTTTACCTTAAGTCTCTTCATCTGTGAGAGATGTAAAATAATCTCTGCCCCGTCAGTCTTTCAGATCCTGGAGAGGATCAAATGGGAATTTGCAGATAGCAACTTTTTGGAAACCATGAAGCCCTCTGGAGCACCATTATCACCCAGAAAGTGGTTAGAAATGCAGAACTCCTCCCCACCCAACCCCACCCAGATCTACTGAATCTGAGTCTCAGGGTGGGGCCCAGCAATCTGTTTTTTTTTTTTTTTTTTAACAATCTCTCTGGATTATTCTGATGCATAGTAAAGTTTGAGAAAAATGGCTCTGTACTAAGATGGGGAGTTTGGAAATTACTCTGCAGTTAATTCCATGCCAGTGAATGTTTTCAACTGTGGATGAACTTAGAGACATATTTCTAGGATGTAGAGGCAGGAGTTTGTGTCCAAAAGACTTCATAATTTCAGTGTGGACAAGACAATTGGAAATATTTGAAAAAAAAAAAAACCCTGTATTGCCAAGCCCTAGAGTTGAAGATTTTTTTTTTTCTAATTCCAGATAATTTTGACCTAATCACCTATTTGCAAAGCAATGTAGGCATTGTTGGCCAGCACTGGTGAAACTCACTTGTTCTGCAAGATGATGTAGAATGAGAGTGTTTTTGTGGAAATATTAGCACAAGCCGTCAAATATGGCCCTAACTTTCTGCAGAGGGAGCAAGTATGTCTCTTAATTTTGATCAACTGTGGGGAAACATTGAATAGAAACTTCTGAACCAATTTGAGTGGGCAATTCTTCCTAATGCTGGCCAGCTGCAAAACTATGACTTGAGGTCTGGCAGATTCCCATTTGCTGAATGGGAGCATATTACCTGCAAGAGAAGTGAAGAGCCTCAAAGGAAACATTTATCCCAAGGGGGAAAAAGAGTCAAGAAACAAGTATGTGAGCTGGGGAGGAGGTGAGCAGGAGGTCAAGGGGAACCAGAGAGGATGACAGAGAGGTTATTAGGATGACATGTCCATACAGGTTGGATGTCATATTCTGGTTTTTCCACACCTGGGTGGGGGAGGGGGTTGTCTCTTGTGACCTGCAATCTGCAGGGCAATCTTTATCAAACCAGCACAGTTGTTCTCCCTAAGACTATGCCCCCCCCTTACCTGTGTTCCAGACCTGTGGAGAAAGCATGGTAAAAGTAGAAAAATCACTACTCTCTGCCTTGATTCTGAACACATTGTCCACAAACTCTCAGCGTAGGCTTCACTTGGGACCTGTTAGAAAGGCAGATCCTCAGTCTACCTCAGACCTGCTGATCAGAAGATTCACTAGAGTTTGAGAACAACTGCCTTAGAATGTCATATCAGCCCTGGTGGCATCCCCCAGTAGGATAATGTAGCCCAGGGGGAGAGCAGAGAGGATTTCTTCCTGGTTGTAATATGGCTAATATGGATGGTTGATCAGACTATAACCTGGAACTAGATCAGTCTTACCTGGGAAGCAGCAGATGTACTAGAAATATATATTAGGGGGACCAGAGATGAAGAACAGCCCAGAGAAGAAAAAGGAAGAATTATACAAATTAACCTAGAGGGGCCTCCTAAACACTGGCTTTTTTTTTTTTTTTTTTTTTTTTGTGTGTGTGTGTGTGTGTGTGTGTGTGTGTGTGCGCGCGCGCTTTACCACTGAACTACATCCTCAGTCCTTTTTTAAAATTTTTATTTTCATACAGGGTCTCACTAAATTGCCCATGTTGGCCTTGAAATTGTGATCCTCCTGATCCTCCTGCTTCAGCCTGGAGTCACTGGGATTACAGGTGTGTGCCACCACACCTGCTCCTGAACTATTAATAGGAATAGTTGTAGGAAATGTAAGGAAAGCCAGAAATTCAACAATTGTTGGGTGAGAAAAAACTAGAGGTCTACTCTACTGTTGCTGTTACCATAACCCTATTTTTGATGCTTGTGAGCTGATGGGGGGCTCAGGAAATGGGTTATGCTTGGGTATGTGGAGGCACAAGCAGTGTGGATAAGCTTGCAGAGAAAAATTAGAAGTGATTATCCATTAAAAGTGTTCAACATTACCATCTTGGCCTCGTTTACTTGCATGTCACTTAAATGTGCAAAGAAATTTTAATTTTCTTTCTTTTCTTTTACCTGGTCTGGTCTTCTTCATGGACTCCAGTTCTTCAATCTAACAAAGATAATTCACACTTTACTAATTGTGTTTCTTTCTCCTCGCTTGAACATTGTTCTTTCACTTTAAGCATTCAAAGTACTGTTTCTTAAATTCAAACATGCTTTGCAGTCACTTGGAGGGCTTGTTAAAACACAGATTGCTGGGTTTACCCCCAGGGTTTCTGATTCAGTGCATCTGGAGTGGAGCCCTAGAATTTACATTTCTAATAAGTTCCCAGGTAATGGTGATATTGTTAGTCCACAGATATTGTTAGCTTGAGAATTTCTGATTCAAACTATTCTGAGTTTAATTCCCATCCACAGGTGATGGTTTCAAACATCTTTTAGATTAATGGTTCTCAAACTGACTCATCTTTCCAGTGGTTCATGGACCAAATTCATAGTACTGTTTCATGTGAACAGTATTCAGCTTATGCACAAGCAACTCACCATGCCAGTTCCATGCACCTGAACCAGTCTACATCCTGTTCTGAAGACTTGAACTCACTGATCAAATTCTGGGATGACACAGAAATGTCAATTTAAGATACAGGTTTCTAGGGCTGGGCATGTGGCTCAAGCGGTAGCGCACTGGCCTGGCATGTATGCGGCCTGGGTTCGATCCTCAGCACCATATACAAAAGAAAGATGTTGTGTCCTTCAAAAACTAAAAATAAATATTAAAATTCTCTCTGTCTCTCTCTCTCAAAAAATTGTAAGAATTAAAAAAATACCCTTCCACTATTATTTGAAAAAAAAAAAAAAGATACAGGTTTCTAAACATGAATTCCCACGTGTATTTATCTCACCTCAGACCAGTAACAGTTTGGTCCAACAGTTTGGACTGGCACTGGTGATTGAACCACACTTTGAGTAACATTGTTGTAAGTGACCAAGGACTATGCATGGTCTCTCTCAAATTCTCTACCTCCCTTTTGCTTCTCATTCTCAATACAGCATCCGGGCCCCTGATGGGTGTATTGCACCCTTGTGACATCATTGGATCACACAGTGTCCTCTGGATAATCAACAATTTCTACTATAGACAGGCTGGATTAATTTTCTCCCTGGAATTGGGACCACTGAATGCAACCAAGTCCCACATGATTGTAGGTACTGGCTCTCATCATTACTATCATAGTGCTTTTCATTTCCCTTGGTACCAAAGAGGTCCCATCATCTCTTTTCCCCTAAACTCTGTGGGTCCACTAGCACTCTCAGTGGGAAAGTGAGAAACCCCTGGAGCTCATGCTTCTCACACAAAGGCCAGGATGAGCCAGAAATGCTCTTTTAAGTCCTATATGCCACCTCTGTGGCATTGCGTCTGAGTCACATGGAATATGGTGCTGAGCTAAAGGAGCAGAGTCTTCTGAAAGCAGTGGAGTGCTGGATGTCGCTCATACCTCAGCTAAATATTAAATTTCCAGGAGTTTTGCCAGCCAGTTGATAAACACAGCCATTATTAAAAATTAAATAATAGAAACTTACATTCAAATATGTTACATTTAAAACAAGGTAATACTAACAGAATCGTTACTTCCTATTTATTTTTCCACATTTGACAACTGTGTATGGTGATAACACTGGGTAGTAGTCCTCTATCACACAGCTCCTTTCATTCAGGTCTGCGTTTGGTGACATCACTTTCCTAGCTTGAAATCAGCCAGGTGTAAGTGTTTACATCATGGACATTGGCAAACCTTACAAATCAGGCCTCCACCCTCCCACACCTCCACCACCACCCTGGAGCCAGCTGTTAAACATTGACTAGCACGCCACTGCCTAGGGCCTGCATCTGGGAAAGAGAGCCACCAACCCAGTGGCCCCTGGTCACCCTATACCTATCCAGATGTTATCAAGCTGCCCTTCCCCCTAAGGATGAGCTCTGGGGAGTGTGCTTGTGGGTAAGAGTGAGAACCAAAACCCTAATATCATCTTATCTACTTGCCCTACTTCTGTCTCAACCGTATCATCCCAGGGGACCAGAGGAGCACATTTCTGACTTTCTATTTTGTCCACAGCTTCTCCTTTATATGTTAAGAATGAACATCCATTGGCCGAACATCTCCTCTGTAGTTTCCTCTCTAAATCTATGAACATAGTCCAAACGTGGAGAAAACATTAGACAAACTCAAGTGGAGGGGCATTCTACAAAATAACCAATTCTCTTCAGAACTGAAGGCCATGAAAGACAAGGAAAGAACAAGAAATGATCCCAGCCGGGAGAAGATTAAGGTACTAAATTCACTATGGCATTATGAATTGGACCAAAAAGAAAGGACATTGATAGAAGACCCGAGGAAGTCAGCAAAAAGTCTAGTATTATGCTAGTGTTAATTTCTTAGTTGTGATCACTGGATCATAGTTTTATAAGATTAAATATCAGCAAAGCAGGGTGCAGGGTGTACAGGAGTTCTCTGTTCTATCTCTGTAACTTTTTTGCAAATATAAAATTATTTCAAAATAAAACTAATGAGAGAAAAACTTCCTGTTATTATTTATTACTTATTTATTATCTGGGGAAACTTTGGGTCTGCATCAATCTGCTTCATGATGTGATGAGAGGGGGAAGATGGGGATGGCTCCTAATAATGTTGGCTTTCAAGTCTTTTTATCTTTTTGCAGAATAAAAAGCATTCTGTTTAGAATGTTGTCAGCTGAACTTTTTTAACTCTTTCACTTTTTCTTTACGGTCTTACTGTAACTATACTAATCCCCCCTACTCTGAGGGTAGTTGTTTCCAGACAAGGAAGGTGGCTCTATACACAGAATGTCGATGAGTGTCACTTAAAAGTGTCACTTTTATTTCATGTCTTTCCCAAAATGGGCCACTGTTCACAGAGCTGGGTCTCTTTCTATGTGAGAGAATGGGAAGGGAGAAAATACTTCACCAGGGAAGAGTGGAGGTGCTCAAGAACAATGCTTCTTAGTCTCTCATTTGCATTTTCATGCCTGGGGTTATTTAGAGGCTGATGCAGATTCAGTAGGCTTGGGGTGGGGGCTGTAGTCTACTTCTCTAACAAGTTCCCAGATGATGCCAGGCTAAGATCTCTGAATGGCAAGTGCTGAGGCCCCTTCGGAGGCCATCTCCTTTGCCCTCTGTACAGTCAACAAAAGGAAAGCACTTACCAGTCAGAGACTTAAAAAACAGGAAACACACAATATGTACTTCTGTTATACCAGAAACAAAATGATCTAGTTAAACAGAGAAGACACATAAATCAAAGCACGACTTTATTATTCACACTGAGATGGAATGGAGTGAAAGATTGAACCATGGGCTTTTAACCAGTGAGCCACATCCTCCCAACCTTTTTTTTTTTTTCTTCAGACAGGGTCTCACTAAGTTGCTGAGGCTGGCCTGGAACTTGCAATCCTCCCATCTCATCCTCCCAAACTGCTGGGATTACAGGTGTAGTCACTGCACCCAGCATGAATATGCTTTTGAAGGTTTAATTTTAAGTCTCCCAGGAGAGTCACTGTATCCAGTCATATCCTCTCCCTAGAGAGGAAAAATTGAACTGTTTCTATTAAGGAGGATCTAAAGTTCTCAAATACTGAGTTGCAGAATTCATCTACATGTGTCTGTTCCCTCCTTCAAAAGTTTCTAATGATGATGGTTTTGGGAAAATGACATATCACTTCTTCAATGTACATTCTTAAACTACAACAACAAAAACCCCTATTCTAAAAATTTAAGCTAGAAAAATAGATAATGTGCTTGTATCATAAAGACAACACGTTTCAAAAAAAATACATATATTTTAGAGTTTGGAACATCGCAACAAGAGTGTGTGTGTGTATGTGTGTGTGTATGTGTGTATGTGTGTGTTTGCTCCACATTATTAGAAGCTTCCAAGGCATAACCATGCATTTACAGTCACTGTCAGCATCTCAACTGTGAGGCATTTTTCCAGCAGCCTGAGTCTTGCTCAGTGGTCCTGTAGGCACTCTGGCAGTCATATGTGGTTCATTAATATTGTGATGGACTCGACCAGAGTAGACATGACTTGGCTAATCTCTTATCAGTTCTTTTACCTACTATTTCTTTGTTTGTGAAAACATCGCTTGTCTTACCAAATACTTATTGTCCAATTTGCAGAAAACATAAATAATATTGCAAATAACAAAATGAGATTATGTGTGCAGATCCCTGCATCCTGGTGGGCACTGCCTTGTTTCGTAATAGCTTTTCCTTGTGCTTTTGCTGCTGCCAAACAGACTGCTTATGTGATCTTTGGCTTTCTTAACGTCTCTTTGGGGATCAATAAAGTGTTTCTTTTTTTCCTAGATGCCAACTTCATCTCCCTTTAAGAATACAGTATTAGTTTAAAGGACTGCTCAATTTAAAGCAACCTTGTAGAGATTCAGTCACCCATGATTGATGGTAGGCGAGTAGGAAAAAAAAAAATGTAGGCTAATATTTTTCCTTCACTTTTCACATGGCTGATGAGGAAAGTGGGCTACCTTTTTTAAACTGCAGCCTGATTAGTTGTTTGAAAGTAGTCTTAACCACCTGCATTATTCTTCTGGTTTTATCTATAGAATTGTTAAAGTACATATACTAGTATTTGTTTCTTTTAAGTACTCGTGTTTATTGTTCTCTTGAAGTAAATATTAATAATTGTGAGTTATTAAATTGTGATTTTCACATTTTACATGAAATAATCTGATATGTGTGTTAAGACTTACATCTCAAATAGGAGCCAGTGATTCATGAAACCAAGTTCAAAATTCAAGCACTGCTCATATATTGACAGATTTGTATTTCTCCTTTTCTTAAAACTTTTGGTTTGTGTTTAAAATAATAGGCTTGACCTCTTATTCTATTTGTTGTTCTTATAAAAAATGTAAATATGCTGTCTCAAACTCTTTGTGTAAAGCTGAGTGTATAAATAAATACAGATACAAATAAATTACTAATGCTCACACTTTTACTGGGGAATATCACTATTTCTTACTTAAAATGTAACAGTCCTCAATCATGAGTTTGTACACATACAAGTGTTAACTGATCCTGATTCTTTTTACAAGAAAAATTGGCAATCTCAAATAAAAATGCTAAATATTACATTTCATGCAAATATACTACTAATAACCAAAGAAGGTAGGAAAGCTTACCTAAAAATAATTATTTTGGCAAGAAATTTATAAGTAGAGGCCTGATTAATTGTATTTTTGTTTTTCTTAGTTGTAGCCATGTTTCCTCGGACTGCATGACTTCAGATGACCTTGTGTTTTCTTTGCAACTCACACTAAGTAATGTGTGTTGTTTTGCATTTTTTATATCAGGAAGCAGAATACTGAAAAATTAATAAAAGTCGTGGGGGAAAAGGGCACTCCCATAATAGAAAAAAGAAAGTGTAACTTTATTTTATCTTCTTTTTAGAGACTCTTTAGAGGGATGTATGGTTCCTTTGAAAATATAAAATGATACATTGTTTGAAACACCCTGATATCCAAACATAGGAACTAGTTTAACAAATTATGATCTGTCTAATCTAAAACTTATTTCACTGCCACAAAAAATGTAGAAAAATATTAAAGAATGTGAGAAAACACTAAACATAAATTCAAAAAGGTAAGTCACAAAATCATTTGTATATATAAAATAATTTCACACACATATACATGCACACACATACCCTGTTTTCATACACATAGTGTATAATACAATAAGATGTTAACACTATATGGTTTGGGGTGTTGGGATTATGGGATTATTTTCTTTTTGCTTATCTATATTTTCTCCACCCTTTAATGAATAAGCATTGTTTCTAATAAGAAAAACAATATTTATTTACTTATTTAATTTATTTTGGGTGCTAGGGATTGAATCCCAGGGTGCTTTACCACTGAGCTGCATCCCAACAAACATGCCTCATTTTTTGTTTGTTTGTTTTTTAGACAGAGTCTCACTGAATTGCCCAGGTTGGCCTTGAACTTAGGATCCTTCTGCCTCAGCCTCCTTAGTATCTAGGGTTACAGGCATGCACACCATGCCAGGGATTATTTATTTTTTAATTAATTAATTTTAATTAGGTATATATGACAGCAGAATGCATTTTGATTCATTCTACACAATTGCAGCACAACTTTTCATTTCTCTGGTTGTACACGATGTAGCATTGCACCGTTTGTGCAGTCATACATGTACCTAGGGTAATGATGTTCATCTCAATTCCACCATCTTTCCTGCCCCCATGGTCCCTCCTCACCCCTCCTTCCTCTTTGCCCCATCAAAGTTCCTCCATTTTTCTTATGACCCCCCCCCCCATTATGGATCAGCATTCACTAATCACAGAGAACATTTGGCCTTTGGTTTTATGGGATTGGCTTAATTCACCTAGCATGATATTCTCCAGCTCCATCTATGCCTGCAAATGCTATGATTTTATTCTCTTTTAATGCTGAATAATATTCCACTGTGTATATATACCACAGTTTCTTTATCCATTCATCTATTGAAGGGAATATACGTTGGTTTTACAGTTTAGCTATTGTAAATTGTGCTGCTATAAACATTAATGTGGCTGTGTCCCTCTAGTATGCTGATTTTAAGTCCTTTGGGTATAGACCCAGGAGTGGGATAGCTGGGTCAAATGGTGGTTCCATTCCAAGTTTTCTAACATGTCAGGCTTTTTAATGATTTGTTCTTTTTTTTTTTTTTTTTAAGAATTCCATTAATATGCTCCTAGTTGTCCTTTTAAAATTAAATAGTTTTATACACTAATAATTCTATAATACATTTTTGATTTTAAAAAATAGTAATAAACAGGGGCTGGGGCTGGGGCTGGGGCTGGGGCTGAGTGGTAGAGTGCTCGCCTAACAAGTGCAAGGCACTGGGTTCGAGCCGCAGAACCACATAGAAGTAAATAAATAAGATAAAGATATTGTGTCCAACTACAACTAAAAAATTTTTTTTAAATAGTAATACATAAAGTAATTTTTCTAAATTAAAGCTAGAAATGGTCCTGTGACATATTATAGTGACTTAATTAGTAGATAAGCCATGAATATCCTGATGGACTATTTCCTGATTAGAAATAATTGTCCTAACTCTGAGTTACCCTTTCTTGGAATACCACCAGAGGTATAAACCATTTGCATAGCTATTCCAACTTTTTATCTTAAGGTGTAGTTTTTTAACATTCTTGCATAGATAAGATAGCTCCCGGAATCTTCCCAGTATGCAACTGTTTCTTTGACGACTATCTATGGAGCTAGATTTGTTAATGTAAATGTTAAACAGACATCTCTGTGTTAAATTTCTTATAGTAGCTAGATATAACCAACTACCAGGCACTCCAGAGAGTATGAGGTATGGCCCTGACCAACCTAAAGGAGCTATATAGTATTACTGGGGAATAAATAATAAGAAAAAAATAAGAATGTAAGAAAAAAAATAAAGAATATAATCCATGTACCAAATTGGTTGAAGAGATAAAACCATAGTACTTAGAAAAAGCAAAGGATAAAGGTAGGTCAGGAATTTGAGGAAAAGTTCAAGGAGAAGCTGTGACTTGCCCTGGCTTTGGAAAGAGGAGTAGGGTTTGGATGTGGGGCAAGTGGAGGAGACATTACAACTGGAGGGTGAAGGTCTAAAGACAGGCTGAACATGTCTCTGTGCTGAAGTCTGGTCAGAATCAGGGATTTGGTTAGCCCAGGACAACAGGAATATCTGGCTGGAAGGTTCCCGTTTTCCTGATGAGGGAACAGTGAGATGAAGGTAACAAAGATCAGGTGGGGGGTCTCCGAGAGACACCCTGAGGTTCAAGCTCAGGGTTGTCTCCTCCTGCCTTGTGGACACCCTGTAGTCCTTCTGCGGGCTCCCTCTCTTTCTCTTTTGTTGGCTCTCCATCCTTCTCTACCAAATCTCTGAAGGTTGGTCTTCTCCTTAGGCCCTTCTGGCTCCTTTCTTTTCTGACTCTGTTCTCATTCTCTGGGTGAGAGTTGAAGGTTTTAAACCATGCCACCAATGTAGTTCAAGATATCTACCCAGCTTTTTGGAAAAGTCACTGAGTCTTGGTCTGGGATAGGAATAATGCAAGATGAGTTCTAGAGAATCTGATGATACTGAACGGTAAGAAAGTTCCAAGAACAACAACAACAACAACAACAACAACAACAACAACAACAACAAACAGGCTTGGGGACAGAACACACTGAAAGGACACAGGAACAGCAGCCTAAAGGAGCTCTCAGCAGGTGGAGCTGGAACAATTTCAACAACAAAGTAAGATATTAGATTATGAAACAGATTTAAATAAGTCCGTATTGATATAAAATAAATAATTGAATGAATAAATCAATGGTAAAGAAAGAACAACTCCTTGCAGGAAAAAAAAATCCAATTACAAAATGTAAAAGGAGGAAATTAGAAAATCATCATTAGGACACTGTAACATTGATAAAAATTACTATAGGAATGGTCATCAACTTAGGCTTGCTTAAGCTAGTGGGGTAAAAGTTTATGGAAATAATGGATATTTGGTAGCTTCAAAGTATCTTCCCCTTGGGCAGGGGGAAATATATAGAGAGAGAAACAAAGGAACTTTCCAGTAATTAAAAAACATGGTAGACACCACCTTTACCAAAATGATCAAGGTTAGCATCACCTGGAGTAAGACCTACTGACATGTGCCCCTGATACAATGCAGTGGAGAGGGCAGCCCACCTCTCTGATGTCTTTCCCATGAATACATAACCTCAATCTGCTCATAAGAAAGCACCAAACAAATGTAAAGTGAAGACTATTTCATGAAACATCTGCCAAGGCACTCCTCAAGAATGCTGTACAGGGCTGGGGTATGGCTCAGTGGAAGAGCACTCACCTAGCATATGTGTGGCCCTGGGTTGAATCCCCAGCACTGCAGAAAATACAATAACACAACATAAAAATAATGTTGTGAAAAAAACTATAATAAATGGGGATCTCCCAGACTGGAGGAGACTAAGGAGACACCCAGCTAAATATAACATAGGATTGTGGGTTTAACCCTGGAACGGCAAAAGGACATCCTTGAAAAACTGTTAAAATGTGAGTAAGGTTTATGATTTAATTAACGATGCTGTATCATTGTTAATATCTTGCCTTTTGGTCACTGTACTATGGTCATGTAAGATGCTTGTATTAGAAGAAGCTGGGTGAACAGTATATGAGAACTCTGTATCTCATATACAGAAATAGCAATGCCATGCCTAGGGTAGGAGATGCAGCTCTAGTCTTCTGTAAATGTAAAATTATTTTCAAAACAAAAAGTTAAAAACAACAAATAAAACATCTACACAGAGAGAGCTGTCAGTCCTCAGTGTCTCTAGAGGGATATGATTTTCCTGTCTTTTTAGAATCTTCACCCTCTCCTTATTCCCATTTCAAATCTTTATTCCCCAAGTTCTCACATGCTATTGTCTCCTGATCTTAAAAAAAAAAAGAATACAGTAGTTTTTAAGATAACTTGTCAGATGGAAATAGATAGTAAAGCTCCCTTTGCCTTCCAAGTATAGAAATACTAATTGAAATATCACTTTTTGAAAAATATGTGAAATACATAAGTAAATTCAAATGAAAGGGAAACGCCCAGGTGCCATAGCAGGAAGCCATCATCCAGATACATGAGACCCATGGACTGAAGGACAGGGCCTGAAATAGCAATGCCATTGCTAGGGTAGGAGATGCAGCTCTAGGCCTGAGTGAGAAAAAAGCAAGAACTGAACCTCCACATCCCCCACATCCTCCACAACCAAGGGCCTGGGAGACTTCAGTCACCTGCTAGGAAAATAATCACTCCTAAAATATCAAAATCAAGCCACTACCCTTTGTGATCATAGGATCAGTTTAATACTATCCATATAGCAGACAAGCTAAGAAATTAATGGGGGAATTGTTATGAGATGGGTAATACACTGATGGGCTTAGCAGAGTCAATGTAAAACCATCTTGTGGGGATGATTCCTTAATCCTGGGCAGAAGGGTTTGATGGGTAAAGACCCTCTTGAATATTAGTCGACTACACAAAATTATAAAAGAGCCACAAATCTAGAAAATTAGACTAGAGATAATAAGCCAATCTAAAAGGTGCTATTAAGTATGCTAGATTTGGATTTTTAAAAAAGTGAAATTTTAGTAGTATGTTTTGGGAAAAGGTGAGTATGAAAGTAGAAAAAGAAGATTTGGGAAAATGGAAATTTTAGAAATAATATATGGTATATATATATAGAAGTTATTAAAACCTCAGTGGAAGTATTATCCAGTAGATTAGATACCACTGAGAATGAGAATATAGATATTAGAAGACAGATCTGAGGAAGTCATCCAGAATAAAGATCAAAGAAGTATGGAGCAGATAATTTTGAGAGAGTTTAAGAATCACGGAAGCTAGAAGAGTGTTCAGTATTTTTCGAGAAGCATTTCTACAAGGATGGAATAGATAGGAGAAGCAATACTTATGTTTTATCTATTTGACTGGATGGCCATATGTGTATTGCCAATAGCCGATTGATGGATAATAAGGACCTCCTCCTCTATTCTGTGCCATCTCATCACTGGGAACTACTACATTCCAATCATTGCTTAGATTGTGATAATGAGGACCAGAAATATCTTGTCTTCCTTTCATCATTCAAATTCTTTTTCTTTTTTTCTCTTTAGTATGGGGGATTGAACCCAGGTGCACTTAAACATAACCCCAGGCTTTTTTTTTTTTTTTTTTTAATTTTGCGCGGGGTCCTGCTAAGTTGCTGAGACTGGTTTGAACTTGCAGTCCTCCTGCCTCAGCCTCCCAAGGATTACAGGCATGCATCACCATGCCTGGCTTCATCATCCAAATTCTTTTACCATCTTCTAGGGTTTTCTCTGAAGGGAACTTAATGATACTCTTTTCCTTATACACTTCTGTGTCATTGGCTCTGAACCTCCCTACTAAGTACTAAATCATATCCTACACCAAAAGTCAGGGAGCTGAAAGTCAAACAAATCCTGGCCTAATGCCTGTTTCAGTATGGCCCATAAGATAGGAAAGATGTTTACATTTTTAAATGGTTGGAAAAAATGAAAAGAAGAATAATGTTGATGGCATATTTACGTGACATAAAATTCAAATTTTAGTGTTCCCCCCGCCCCCATATACCTTGGTGTCCACTAAAGTTTTACTGAAAAACAACCATGCCCATTCATTTATGCATTATTGCCTTTAGCTGGTCTGTACTACAGAAGAGTGAGGTTGTTGCAACAGAGAATATATACCTCATGATAACTGAAATATTTGCTATTTACTAATAGACCTTTGCAGATGAAATCTGCCAATCTAAATCTTTGTTCTACACTATTTGCTAACTATCACGCATATGAATCTTGTCTCTCAAATTCGCTTGAAAAGTACTTGAAGCCAGGTACATTATCATATACTTCTTTTGTCTCCCTGGCACCTCACTCTCCATCTAGGACAGTTATGAATTATTTCTTTAGCAAATTTTGACATGTCAAGTATAAGATTTTAAGAAATGAATCTGACTTCATAGTGCAGAATGAATTAGAAAGAAAGGAGAATAATAATAGCTTATATGCATTAATTTGGGCTTGAAAGCAGATGCTCTCCTATTTTGGGGCTCTGATATTATATGGCTTGGTTAAGTGCAGTGGTGTGGGATAGGGCTGCAGAGGCAGAGACCTGGAATAAGATCCTCCCAGTTAGGTGGCTCAAGCCAGGACAGAGTAGATCCAAGATTTGCCTGGCAGACAAAATATGGCATTCCAAGGGTTTAGCCTCATACAACCCCAAAAAGCAGAGGGCAGCTGAGACCAAGGAGCACTGAGAAATAAAGTGTGGGCATGAGGTGGGGGAGTAGCCATAGCCATCTGGATGCCCCTGGGGCAAGCAGGTAAGAGATAATTATCAGAGAGGTATGCTGACTGGACTGCATTCTGCCTGAGATTAGGAAATACACATCAGTAAAAAGCTGAGACTCCAGGAAGAGATCAGAGATTCAGACAATCAAACTATGGTAGAAGTTTGCAAGGGTCTCCTGAGTACAAGAATCTGAGGATCAAACTCTGAGCTCAGCCAGGTGTAGAGAAATTTAAATGTCAAGTCCTAGTATTAAGTAGGAGCTTAGCTCTTTCTTCCTAAAACCAGATTTGGTTCTAAAGACGGGAATGGGGTCGGCCACGTAATAAATACCACGAACCCCAAATGTGGCAATATGCCTGAATCAGTGGATATCAACTGTAAGGGAATTTGCTACTACTTCAACCAAACATGTGGAGGTAAGGCAGGGACCCAGCCACACAGAAAAGCAGTAATGGCAGTAGAAGGGGCTTGGGAAACACTTAAAACAAAACAAATTTGTCAGAGAGAAGAGACATGCTAAAAATGACAACATGTGACAAAATGGAGGTCACATAACACGGCAGACACTGTCTGGGCTGTGCCCACATCCCCTGGCATTCACTTCTATGTGCAGAAGGCTTCTCACTGTGAACACCTGCACCCATCTGCAGGAAGCTTTGTTCTGGTGGTAAGCAAGCTCGGTCACGTGCACAACTGTCAACAGCTCCAGAGACAGCCATTATCCAGTGATGGCCGTGAAGTGGGTAAGGGCCCCAGCTTCTTTGCCTCTCAGGTGAAATAACTCTGAAGTCCATCTACATCTGTGTTGCCCCAAACGGTAGCCACTTTGCCACATGAGGCTACTAAGCATGTAGAATGTGACAGGTGTGACTGAAGAAGGGAATTTTAAATTTTATTTGATGTTAATTAATTTAAAATTTAAAAGTGATACTCATTTCAGTTGCTGGAAAACATGTAAGTATATTTGGAAAAAAAAAACTTGGCTGTGTGCATATACTTTTTCAACTGTAAATGGAATGAAATCTAAAGGCAAATCAAGATGAAAATTGAGTGTCCAAGTGAAGGTGTGCTGTAAGTTTAGAATGCACATACTTTCAAAGACTAAGTAAAAAAAAAATCAAAGATATCATGAATATATTTTTACATTGATTTCACATTGAAATGTAATATATTAGATTTAATGGGTTAAGTGAAATACAGTATTAAAATTAATTGCACTTGTTTTGCAACTCTTTTTTTTTTTTTTTTTTAATGTGGCTACTAAAAAATTTAAATTTACCAATTTGCCTTGCCTGGTGTTTCTATGGGACAGTTCTCTTCTCCAGTGTGTGTACCTGCGTTCCCCACTAGGATAGAGTTCCTGTTGCCCACAGTGGTGTCTGGCATAAGAATACATGCTTTAGATTCCCTTTCCTGTGTCATATTTCTTCTCTACTGAGTTTCCTGGGATCATCTTCCAGGTTTGCATTAGAATCCCAGTCTGAGGTTTTGTTTCTGGGAAACCCTAATCAAGACAAATAATATTATAAACACGAAAGCATTTTAAGTGTTAACTATTCTAACCTCTTAACTTTATAGATTAAAAAAAAACACCTGAGATTCAAAGGGGGGGTTCAATGACTTAGTCAAGGCCATTCAGCCATTTTGGAATTCAGAATTTGATTTCAAATTTTGTGTTATATGTGCATTTATTTTCTCACTGTATTACATTGCCTTTAAAGATTATTGGCAATTTTTGAGAAAGCAGATTCAACAGTGGAGCATTTAGGACTCCTGGGGTATAATTATAATAAACAACTTTATGTTTATCCCCCATAATCTCTTTAAACCTGCTCAGGTAGTAGCCTTTCTTGTACTGGTTAAAAACAAAAAAGTTCACTGACCCTTCTGGTCCTTTCCCCTACCCCCTCTTCTCCTTTTTGTAGTACTGGGGATTGAATCCAGCCTTGCACCTGCAAGGCATGTGCCCTACCACTGAACTCCATCCCCAGTTCCTGGGGATTTGGTCACTTGTAGTCATGATCTCATCTGATGACAGTATATAGCCAGATCATTTAGAGTATCCAGATTTAAAATTAAATCTTCTTTCTTTCACACTCTTTCTTTTCCCAACTTACGAAAGGCCATTTATGACCCACCAGGGGTTGGAGAAAAAGGCAGAAGGGAAGCAGGAAACCCATGTTACAGGTACCATTTTAAGAAGACAATGCTTGGCAGACAAGCTGCCACTTTCTCTTGCAGACACTGTGGTAAATTGCTCAGTACTTCCTCTGCTGGGTCTCTCTGACTGAACCTCTCTTGATGTGGCAGTGTCTCCGTGGGCAACCACACCCCCTCGGCATGGTTCTCTGGTAATCCACTCCTCACACACTCTCTCTGAGGTCCTCTTGGGAAGAATTCTGAGTTACTCCAATCTGACTCTTGACTGCTAGGATTCATGCACTTTTTACCTGTTGTCAGGGAGAATTTGCAGTTACCTCCCAGACCAACAATGCTCCTTCCCATTGTGCTGCCCACACTCCTTGATGGCTTTCCCATCTAGGAGTCAATCAAAAGTCTTCAGCATGCCCTGACTGCAAGTGTCCCAGGTCAAGGGGAAGCCTAAAAGGTCCTGTTGAAGATCCCTTTATCAATTTTAGAGACAAAAACAGTCTCCCTCTCTCTGGAGGTTGAACTCAAGAGTTATTCTCTTTTCAAATTTCTCTTTCATCTCCCAAACTTAACACTCATACCCTTGAGGTGGCTGAGGGGTTCCAGGAAATTCATAACCAGGTTCTTGTACATCATCTTTATAAATTTCCACATGATCCAGCACCTCGTGACTCTAATGCATTAAGTCAACTGAACCCAACAACTTAAAATTTTGTTGGAGCTGCAACATTACAAAAAGTTGTGCTGGGAATCAGATGGAATAGACATAGTCACTATGGATCGTTTATAATTGGAGCTTAGTGGTGAAAGAAAAAAAATAGGTCAGTGGCCAGGTAAGTACTAGGAAAAAGAATAAGTTTAGTTTTAGGGTTTCATATATATATTTTTAATAACACAAGCAGATCATTACATGTCTGCAAAGATCTTGGGTAGAACTACAGACAAATTTTACTGCAGTCTCTCTCTCTCTCTTTCTCTCTCTCTCTCTCTCTCTCTCTCTCTCTCTCTCTCTCTCTCCTTCAGCTGTGTGTTTTAATGAAATAAATAAGTATTGAATGTCTTGAGAGTTGTGTGATTTCCTTTGATAACTGCAAAGACACCAGAGGTTTCAATTGTTTTTGATCCTCTTTGATCTCTCCCAGCTCCTCTCTTTTTCAACATTGTAGCATTTTTGAAATTTCTACATGAGAGTGAACAATAAAAGTTAACACTGTCATTGTAATTAATGTGAAGAGTATGGCTGTGTTTACACAATAAAACTATTTGCAGATATCATCTTCATCTTTTTCTCAGTGGATCATTATTTTTATCTGCATTTATAGCACAAATGGTAAGCAACAGCATCTCAAACAACATTCCTATTTGAAAACCTAATCACTGACCTTTATAGGAGTAATAGAATATTGAGTAACCAAACTCCAATCATACCAAACTCTGAATTTCTCATCTCAAAATAAAAATACAAAATCCCTAAGATGGCAATTGTTGTATGGGTGTCCTTTCCTGTATTGTTTAGAGATCAAAACAGCTAGGCTTTGTTTAGGTGGATTAAATCATCAAGGATTCCCACTAACAGTCATGTCCAGTGAGTTCAGCAGGAGCGCGATCAATTTTGATGCTACATCAACATGATATAAGCCATGACTGTTTTCTGCTTTAAGTCAGTATTAGCTGTGTTTTAAAATGAACAAAGAGAAAAGGAAAGGGGAAATATGTAATGTTAATAGCCTTCCTTTTGTGATCTCTTAGGGAGAGGTCTTTTTAAATAAGGAGCTTGAACTTGACCTTCTTCAATGGCACAAAGGTCCAACACGCAGTTTTAACTTATATTTAAATTTTAATAATTTTACTTGTTAGAGTCAGTTAAAACCGGACTCTCAAAAAAAAAAAAAAAACCCAAAAAACGAATCCTTAATCTTTTAATGTAACTGAGTAACTGATTGGCAAAGAATAGAAACTTAGGGAAAAAGTCTCTAATAGGCATACAAATATTTTCCTGATTTCTACATCCACAAAAGCAAACTGATTGCTTCCCAGACATTAGAACTACTGTATTTGCATTCTTAAATATAATTTAATAAAAATTCCTAACCTCATGATAGATCTGTTTTGGGGGACCTGATACTAGAAAGTACATTTTAAAGATTTAAAAGTCACATCCTCAGTATTGGCAAAATGGTACGGAAAGAGGCACTTGTCATATGCTGTTGGTGAGAGTGTGAATTTTTAAAATCTTTCTGGAAGGCAGTTTGGCCATAGCTGTTGAATGCCTCAGATTTTTCCATAAAACCCTTAAACCAGCATTTTTACTTTAGGGGATTCACACTAAGAAAATACTCATAGATGTTTGCAAAATTACAGCTACAAGATTTTTTGTGGAAGTATTTTTGATAGAAACAAGAACTGGATAAAACAAGTATTTAAAAAACAGGCTCTGTTCAGCCATTAGAAAGGGTACTAGAGAAATATTTAATGCCATGGAAAAGGTGAGAAATGTTGATTAAAAAACAGCATGCACAATGGGATTTCCTTTTGTAAAATATTTAAAATTTGCATAAAAAATATTGGATGAAAACAAATAGAAGTATAACAGTAGTATCTCTACATAACAGAATTATTCATGACACCTTTTTCTCAGCATAGTTATATAACGCTTTAATTTTTTTTTTTTTTAGTTGTAGACAGACACAATATCTTTCTTTATTTATTTTTATGTGGTGCTGAGGATCGAACCTAGTGCCTCACATGTGTGAGGCAGGCGCTCTACACTGAGCTACAACCCCAGCCCCATAATTATAGCTTTTAAAAAATATTTTTAAATTAAAATGTGTTGCAGGTATAGAAATTTCAAACCATACGAAAGTAAAATAAAATCAAAATTGTAAGCTTGTCTCCCTAAATATCACATCATTTGGTAAAATGCACACACATATATACATATGTATATATACTCACCTATGTCTTTTTTTCCCCCAGTGCTAGTGATTGAAATCATGACCTTGTACATGATAGGCAAACCTTCTACTACTGAACTGTATCCCAGAATGGCCCCCTGTCCTATTCTCTTAATTTAGCAGTATATCTTGGAGAGTGTTATTATGGTGCAGATAGGTCAACCGCATCACCTTCTTTAAATCGCTGCATAGTATTCTGTAATAGAAATACATAATATCTTCCTTACCCACCACTCCTACCCTGACTATTCTGTTCCAACAGCAGGATCTGTAGATGATTATCTATTTCTTCTCAGTTCTTCAGTTTTCTACTTTTCCAGCTTAAAGTAGTTATAATTTCCTTAGACACTCTCTTTTTTTTTTTTTTTTTACCCCTATTTGCAATGTCCTGTAATCAGGAAGACAAGATTTGTGGAAGAAAATCATGCCATAGTGCAGATAGCCTCAGATAGACTCCCAACATGACTTGAATATCCTACTAATCTCTCTGGTTGGACCACTCTCCTCATGTCTGCTATAATTATTTCAAACTGCCTCCATTTTCCTTCAAAAAGGATTTCCTCCAATCTTCTCCAATTTTCCCTCTCCAGGCTTGATGGTATCTCCCAATTGAGAGGGTACTGAAATCTCAGTTTCCAAATACTGATTTGTAAATCTTCTCAGTTGTGTAACTTTTCTTTCTTCCTTCTTATTACACTGTAGAAATTCATTTGCTTTGCTTTTTCATTTTACTTGGGAAATTTGTACCTATTCATTCTTATTAGTACTTTAATTAGTTTTCTATGTACACCTGCTTTTTTGATATCAGGATTATTCCATTTGACTTGTAGAATAAAATGGAGAACATTCTTTTGTTTGTTTCTTTTCTGTAGATGCTCAAAGAATTTAAAAATCGAAAATGACCCGTTCTTTGAAAGGTTGGGGGAAGCATTTTGGTACAGGTCTTCTGGTGGTGGTAAGGGAAATGATGTGTGTGTGTGTGTGTGTGTGTGTGTGTGTGTGTGTGAGAGAGAGAGAGAGAGAGAGAGAGAGAGAGAGAGAGAGAGAGAGAGAGAGAGAGAATGTGTTTGTAAATCTTTGAATAACCTTTAGTTTCTCCTGTAATTATTGGTTTATCCCAGTTTTTCTCTCGCTTTCTGAGTTATTTTTGTTAATTTTTCTCCTCATAGAAAACATCTACTTCATCAAAATCATTTAGATCATCTAGATGTATGTGTGTTTGTTGGTGGGTAGGGGAATCCTTTCACAATTGAAATCTATGGATGTTGTCTTAAAATCATTGTTAAAAATATTCTTCTTGTGAAGGAAGCCACATAATTTTCTATGCCTGCCTACAAATAATGTCTGTTTTCTGATCATGTTTTTGTTTTCTCATAATGTTTTTCTCCAAATACTCAGTGATTTCCAAATGCACAAAACCTGCTTGTACAATATTCTCTATGTGCTTGCCCTCATCTCTATCAACGTGGGCTAAATGTGAATTGAAGAGCAAGTCAGATACAGAAAAGAATCTCTACTGCCGTAGAACTTGCAGCACGGATGGCCTGTATCACCACAAGATTTGTGAAAAGGAGCTATTTTAAATAATACTTCAACAGTTATCTCAGTCATGTGATTTGTTTGAACTTGCAAGCCTTATAATGTTAGCTCCTAAGTTATCTGTTATAAAATACCATACCACCTCATGGAGACCTAAAAGTTCTCATTTCAACTGTTCTGTTTTGCAAAAGTTTAACAAGTAATGGAAAAAAACTCACTTCCTTTCATATATTGATGAATAGAGACAGATAAGAATTCAAGAGAGCAAAATAGGTGGCAGGGTCACCAATGTGAGAACATTGATAAGTAGGCACATTTGCTTGGCAGGTGGTCAGTTCATTCGCAGGAGCATTTGAAGACAGGAACTTGGAGATTATGTGAAATCTGCAGACTGATCTAATGACTAGCATAAGGGATAGGTTCACAGATCTGCACCAGTTGAAAAATGATGCAAACATTTCTGTGATTTTTATTGATGAAAGTCATAGATGTTACTAGTACCATTATGTCTGTTGCTTACTTTCATAATTGAAGGTCATGCTAAATTTTTTTTTTTTTAGAGAGTGAGAGAGGAGAGAGAGAGATAGAGAGAGAGAGAGAGAGAGAGAGAGAGAGAGAGAGAGAGAGAGAGAGAGAGAGAATTTCAATATTTATTTTTTAGTTTTTGGCTTACACAACATCTTTGTTTGTATGTGGTGCTGAGAATCGAACCCGGGCCGCACGCATGCTAGGCGAGCGCACTACCCCTTGAGCCACATCCCTAGCCCCGGTCATGCTAAATTTCAGTTAGAGGCTAGTAGAAATAAAAATGTAATTTATTTCAAGGTTACAAGCCCACTGTAACCTAGAATCCAGGGCACTGGAATCTGGATTTCTAGATTTATCAGTGTATTTGTTTAAAGGAATATGTAATATAAGTAGTCTCTTATGTTTCTATTTGCATTTTTTAAAAAAACTGACTACTTCTAGAGAAAGAAGTAATATAATTTCCTTAAATGTTTTATTTACTTAATACATGAATGATAATTAAATTAACAAATTAATAAGTGATTATTTAAACTGAATCATGAGTTTCGCAGATTTCATTTTTACTGCATTTTTTATCCTGTTTTTCTGTTACATTGTTTTTTACTTTGAACACTGCATTAGTAATTCTTACAGAAAGAGTCTCTAAATTTTAAGCTGTCAGAATATTTTCATGTCCTTAAATGTTTTTTCTTTTACTCTTATACATGATTGATAATCTTGGTGGTTAGGTAAAAAATAATTTAATCTCAGAACCTGAGAAGAGATTCTCCATTGTGTCCTAGCACTCAGGAATAATATATCTGCATCCTTATTCTAAAACTATTTATGTGAAGCTCAAAAAAATTGGTTTCATAGATCTGTGATACTTTTGTGATTTTCTCTTTATTTTTGAAGTCTTGCATATTTACCAGGTTTTGACCATTTCTGCTTGGAAGTTGCAAGTCTTTTCAACTAAAGATATATTTTTTCCCCCTTGGAAAAATTTTGTTCTATTATTCTCTAATGAAGTATCTCCTTCATTTTATATGGAATTCCTATTAAATAGAAATTGGAACTTTTCAATCTATTATTTTTTTATGGTTTTCTTACACTTTCCATATCTTTGCCCTTTTCAGATCATTATGATAACATTGCTTTGCTTGATCTTCCAGATCACTAATCTCTTCATCATTATATCTATGCTAAAAACAAAAGAACCCCAATATTTTTTCTAAAAATGTGGAACCATAAAAATTTACAAGTCTAGACTTAGAAGAGCCTAAAAGCTCTATCAAAAGACTTCTAGAACTGATAAACTGAGTCAGCCAATAATTCAGTAGGATACAAAATCAACATGCATAGATCAATAACTTTTCTATATACCAATAATAAATCTGCTGAGGAAGAAATCAGGAAAAGATTCATGCACAATGCCTTCAAAAACATGGGATAAAATACTTAGGAATAAATCTAATCAAAGGGATGAAAGACCTGTACAAGGAAAATTACTGAATGTTGAAAAAGAAACAAAAAAAGGACACCAGAAGATGAAAAGATTTCACATGCTGTAGCTAGGCATAATTAAGATGTTCATACTACCAAAAGTAGTCTATAGATTCAATGCAATCCCCATCAAAATATCAATGGCATTCTTCTCAGAACTTAAAAAAATACTAAAATTTATATGGAAAAATAAAAGATCTAGAATAGCCAAAGCAATTCTGAACAGAAAGAATAAGTTTGGAGGCATCACAACACCCTACTTAATGATTGAAAATAGATATATATCTTTCACCCTGTACAAAAGTCAACTCAAAATGGATCAAAGACCTGAGGAAAAGATCAGAAACTTTTCCACTGCTGAAAAAGAGCACACAATCAACACTTCAATATGTAGGCATAGGTAGCAACTTACTTAATAGGACTCCTATAGCTCAGGAAATAACATCAAGAATCAAAAAATGGGATGGTATCAAATTAAAAGGCTTCTGAATCGAATTAAAAGGAAACAATGGCACAAAGAGAGAGCACACAGAATGAAGAAAATCTTTGCCAGGTCCTCTTCTGACAGAGGATTAATATTTAAAATATATAAAGAACCCAAAAGACTTAACATCAAAAAAGCCCCCCCCCCAATAAATGGGTAAATAAACTAAACAGGCACTTCTCAAAAGAAGAAGTACAAATTGCCAACTATTTCATGAAAAAAAAAATGTTCAACATCTCTAGCAAAACTACACTGCGATTACTTCTTACTCCAGTTAGAACAACAATCATCAAGAATACAAATACAATATTGGTGAGGATTGAGGTGGACTTATATACGGTTGGTGGGAATGTAAATTAGTATAGCCACTATGGAGATTTGTATTGAGGTTCCTACAAAAGATTAGGAATGGAACCACCATATGACCCATCTATACCACTCCTTGGTATGTATCCTAAAGAATTAAAGTCAGGATATTCTAGGGACACATACATATCATGTTTATTTTTATTTTTATTATTTTTTAATTATTAGTTGTTCAAAACATTACAAAGCTCTTGACATATCATATTTCATACATTTGATTCAAGCGGATTATGAACTCCCATTTTTACCCCGTATACATATTGCAGATTCACATCTATTCCACATCCACTTTTTTACATACTGCCATACTGGTGACTGTTGTATTCTGCTGACATATCATGTTTATAGCAGGACAATTTGGAACAGCAAAGTTAAGGAACCCATCCAGGTTTCCAACAATAGATGAATGGATAAAGAAAATGTGGTGTATATACACAGTGGAGTTTTATTCAGCCATAAAGAAGAAGAAATTATGTAATTTGCAGGAAAATGAATGGAACTGGAGAATATCATGTTCAGTGAAATAAACCAGATGCAGAAAGTCAAGGGTCATATGTTTTCTCTCATAAGCAGAAGCCAGAGAGAGAAAAGTAGGGGGGGGGAAGCATTCTTCTGAAAATATCAGGGAGTTCAGTGAGGTAGAGGAAAGAGGTCAGGGAGAGGCAGGAGTAGAGACAAGGAAAGGTACTGGGGAATGAAATGGATCAAAATGTGTTAAGTACATGTATGTGTACGCTTCAATGAAACCCACTCTTCTGTATAATTATTATGTACCAATAAAAAAATTTACAAGACCTTTTCTTTAACATACATTGGGCCATAGATTCCTCAACTCTACTGGATATTTTACATATTAATGTTTATTATCTTCTTCCAATTCCCAAGTGAGCTCATCTGCTGTTGATGCTCTTCCAGTGTCTCTGGTATAGATAGTTTATTACTTTCGAGTTTATCCCTGTGTGATTTGGAATGGGACATAGTATTTAAAAGTTACTACCAAACATTAGAACCTGGAATCTGTTCAATGATGTCAAGAATGTATCAGACCCCATGCTAGTCCATGGATGGGTGAAGTAGACAGAGTCCCCCATCAAGCAGAACATCACAAACATCTTAGACACTAAACATTGTCCTCCAAGACTCATGAGAAAAGGTGGGAGACTGTAGACAGAGGAGTGGTCTGAACAGCAAGTCAGGTCTCCTCCTTCTAGATATTTTCTGAAAGAATTTGGATTTTTTAAAAATATATATATACACTAAGGAGATAGGAAGGGATTAGACATATCTAGGAAGATAATTTTTGTCAATACTATGGCCAATGCGAAGGGAAAAGGTAGAACTGTAAAGGGGAAGTCACTTAGGAGATGACTGCTCTAGCTCAGAAGGATCATTAACATCTAAGTTCCAGCAGCTTTAAAGATGGGAAGAGGAACATAGGCACTTGACCCAACATCTCACTTATACATACTTTTTATTTGAAAATGGCACTAGATTCCATGTCAAGCACCACATCATTAATCAGCAACCACAATGGTCACCATTTTTGCATTATGTTTTGTCTGGTTACTGTTGTGGTTTGGATGTGAGGTGTCTCCCAAAAGTTCATGTGTGAGACAATGCAAGAAGGTTCAGAGAAGAAATGATTGGGTTATGAGAGCCTTAACCCAATCAGAGAATTAATCACCAGTGGGATTAACTGAGTGGAAACTGAAGGGGGTAGAGTGTGGCTGGAGGAGGTGAGTCATTGGGGGCATGCCTTTGGGGTATATATTTTGTATCAGGCAAATGGAGTCTCTCTCGCTTTCTCTGTTAACCTCCGCCACACTCTTCGGCCATGATGTTCAGCCTCACCTTCAGCCCCTAGGAAAGGAGCTGGCCTTCTATAGACTGAAACCTCTGAAACCATGCGTCTCTTAAAAACAATTTCCCTTCTGTACAATTGTTCTGTTCTGGTCTTTTTTAGACACAGCAGCAAAAAAAGAACTGACTAAAACAGTTACTTTTTGATTATCCACACTTTAATAAGGAAGAGTTGTGTCATGAAGTTCTACACCTCTGATACTGTTACCTGTTGTATAGATTTCATAGCAATAATTCATGCACAATAGAGAGATTATGGCATGCTTGTTGTTAAAAAAATATCAGGGTTGCTGGGTGCTTGAATACTGGTAATGAGAAATCATGATCAGTTCCAAATTGGGAGCCAGAAGCGATCATTGGAGGATCAGGCAACTCATCCCTAAAATCCACAGCGAATTCTAAAGTTCTTCAAACATGCACTGTGTGATTAAAGAAGAAAATGCCCTCTGGAAGAGAAGGGGCATTCCTAGGTGAAAGAATAAGCGTATTTCCATAGGTAAACTTACAGAGAAGTTTACATTTCTCTGGCTGGAAAGGTAGGCTCTGGGAAAATTTAATAAAAAATGTACTAATAGAAGTAATAAATATTCTTGCTCTGCTCATAGTTCTTTATATGACAAAGCATTGAGGTTATCCTGGAAAAACAGAGAGTAGGGTTTGGAATTTGCTGGATCTGAATTTTGTAGGCAGTAGCTGAGCAATGGAGATGGACTGGATTATCAAGGAAATGGGTGGAAAACAAAGTCTTATGGAAAACACCTTTTGATTGTTTTCTTTCAGAGGTTTCCTAATGCCATATTTAAGGCAGAGTTTTCAGAATCACTATTTTAACTGTAAAGGGAACCCAGGTCTTCAATTTTAATTTGATTTTTTTAAAGATAGTATTGTAAAAGTGGTCTTCCTGGGGCTGGGGCCGTAGCTCAGCAGCAGAGCGCTTGCTTTAGCTTGTGTGTAGCCCTGGGTTGGATCCTTAGCACCCACGTAAAAACAAATAAGAGAAAGGCATGCTGTTTATCTACAACTACAAAACAAAAAAAAAAATTTTAAAGTGGTCTTCCCCACAGGTACATATTGCTCAGACTGTAAACTGGCAAATAAAATAGTTTCACAGTATATTGTAGAGAAGCTACAAAAAAAAAAAAATATATATATATATATATATATATATTTTTTTTTGTCACAAAAATATATTTGGAAATAACCTGAATATTATATGGTACAATTTAAAATTTTCTTAAAGTTTGTGCCATGAATTGATGTCAAATTTACTTAATTTGCCAGGAACAGCAGTACATGCCTGTAATTCCAGCGACTTGGGAGGCTGAGGCAGGATGATTGCAAGTTTAAGGCCAGCCTTAGTAACTTAGTGATGCCTTCAGCAACTTAGTGAGACTCTTTCTCAAAATAAATAAAATAAAATAAAATAAAAGGGACTGGCGATGTAGCTCAATGGTAAAGTATTCCTGGGTTCGATCCCCAGTACCAATAAACAAACAAACAAATAAACAAACAATGCTTGAGTTCAACTTTTGTATATGGATGAAATGTGTACTAAAACTTATTTTAACTTAATCAAATATTATGTAAATGCATTGAAAGTCAGCTAATATCTCTTGTGTGCCCACTATGTGCTGGTCAGGGTTCTGGATACCTGTGATGTGAACTACTGAGCAAATCAGATAAAATGTGCCCCTCTGGCAGGGAGGAGAGTCTAATCCGTAGATATAGTACACAAGTTGAATAGACAAGTGTTATGAAAAAATTAAAGTAAAAAGAGAAAAATAAATCCAGGTAAAAGGGATCATTAGTGGGTGAGATATTTCAATTTTAAAGTTTAAACAGGTCTTCAGGGTAGGTCTCACTGGCCAAGAACCATTTTCTTTTTTTGTGTTGTGGTGCTGGGGATTGAACCTGGGGCTGTACATGGGAGGCAAACACTCTACCAACTGAGCTATATCCCCAGCCCCCCAAGAACCATCTGGGTGAAGATTAAGAAGATAAACAAGTAAAATAGGATGATGAAATACTGTTCTAAGTATCCTACAAAAGGAAAATTGATTCCATAGGAAGATTCAGATTTATACTCTACTTAAATTGGCAAATCATTTTTGATTACTCAAAAACCTCCAATTCACATTACCCTCAATATTTTCTCTAACATACTGGAATTCTTTTCACAGCATTGTCTAACTAGTTTTCTGGAATAATGTATATCAGTGTACTAGTTCACAACTACCTCAGAATCAGATGTGGGTATCCTTCTTTTTTAAAAAAAAATTTAATCTTATATCTATCAGCAAACCTGGTATTATACCTCCAAAAAGATTCTCACATCTCTATTTGGACTATATTTAAAATATAAGGCTTCTTGATTTCTCAGAATGATATAGTGATCTACGGATTTTTGAGCAAATGTAGGTCTCAAATTATTGGAAGATTTTTTAGTTTAATAAATAGTTTTGTTTGAAATATATGCATGTTTTTCTCTTCCATGTGTGTTCATCTTCCTTCCTGAACAATATTTGTTTGCTGAGGATATAAACGCCTCTGTGATGATAGCTTTATAGTCAGGTGGCAGGTTCAATTTGATTGCACTGAAAAAGGTGCATTTTTTTTCAAATGATATTAATTTTGGAGGTTATTGGAATAAACCCTATGCATTATATAGGTTTGTCACTTTTATCTATTTAAAGATGTCTGTTTTTATTACTTTCTGATTATTGTCTCACTGTGCTAAATATTAAACTACCTCTTCTTTATTTAGCCATTATTTTAAGGAGCTATGAGCTTCATGTGCCAACTTTTTAATTTAATTGATTAAAAGCAAAACTCATTTTCTTAATCACACTTTGCTTGGCATTGCACAGCTCAACTTGCAGTGGGAGAAAAGAATACAAAACAAATAGGCAATCTGTACTTTAAAAAATTTTTTTGAACAGTACAAACAAATGTAAAATTATATCCAAATAAACAATGTTAATTAAGTGATGGAGTTGTATTTTAAATAAATAAATCGTTGAAAGGGAAATATTTCATGCCTTTTCTTTGAAAATCAAGCACTTATTTTTGTTCTTATTCTTGGTTAGAAGAATTTGTGCACTTACCTCAAAGAATAAGCACTGGATTGTGCCTATTAATAAGATCAAAAGAAATAGACCAATCACCGTTGGCTTAGCTCAGTGCTCGGTGTTATGAAGCAAACAAAAAGAGCTGGGAAACTTTATTGTGGTGTGTGTGTGTGTGTGTGTGTGTGTGTGTGTGTGTGTGTGTGTGTGTTTTGCAGAATAATGGGGAAAACACATACCAATCACACTGTAACTCTGCAACACTTAAAGCTAACATGTTGCATTATTCTTTTAGATACATATTGATGTCTCTGTTTGCTGCTATGGTTGTGTGATATACACACACATAACTAATGATCTGACATTTTTTAAACATGCAGCTAAAAATCAGACACTACTGCTATGTTTTATTAGGATTTTCTAAATGGTAAATAATCTTCAATTTAAAAAATCCATATATATTTTTTTACACCTACTATTTGGTAAGCCCTAGAAATATACAGAGATAAAAAAGGATGAGGCTTTGGACCTCAATGAACACCCATGTTTTTGGCAGAGGCAAAGGGATCATAAATGTTGGTGTTAGAGGGAAGGTGCCCACCAGTGTGAGACCATTTAGGAGAAACATGCCTAATTCAGAGGGATAAGGCAGTGGGGACAGGGGGCATTTCATGGGAAGGTCTCTATATGAGGAGAAGTTTGAACTGAATCTGAGGGAAAGCAGGGTTTATTTGAGTGAGGAAAATATAGGGGAGTCGTTATATACTGGGGGAACAAAGTCTATGAAGCGAGCATGCCAGAGAGAACATTTGAGACACTCGTCTTAGTTAAATGCGATGACATTTCAGATATGCCATTTTCACTCACGGAAAAATAAGCAAAATCAAGTTGCCAAGTCTGGAAGATTGATATCCCATTTCACATTTGAATTATTGAGATATCCTTAAACACAAAATGTGTACTCCTCTGCTGCTTTTGAAAGCTTGATGTTTGAGCATTATCCATTTTGCTGAAAGTAAACTCTTCAGAGTGAATCAAAGTTTTCCTTAATTTTCCTAAATATGCGACATTGGAAAGAAAATGTAAGTTTTCCTTGTACCAATGAATTCATATGATCAATTTTATGGATTTACTTGGAAATAACCAATAGTGATGAGAAAATTTTGCTTTTGTCTGGGGCCATCTTTCTGGGTCTGCTAGCACATTTGAGACCCTTGTGCTTTCTCATCTGAGGTACAGCTGCCACCCACATCAAGGGAATCAGCACAGGATGTTCTGTTTCTGCCTCTCTGCCTGACTCTTCCCACCCCACATTGAACTTGTGTGCATTTTTCATAGGAACAGAGCAAATAGTATGGTTGACTTTGTTTCAGCAAAGCTATGTGATGTTTTTATGCTTTAAAAATAGCATTTATATCTTTTCCTTTGGTATTCCCCAAACAAGCAAACTCATTATGTTGGAACCAGACAACTGCTTCCTGTGGTTTGGATATTAGACTAACTTGGTCAGAATCACCTAGAATATGAATATAATATTTGTCACTTTTATCTCTCTCTCTCTCTCTCTGTATATATATAAATATATATTGATTTATTTATTTTTAAGTATGAAGTTCCTGATTCTGCTCAGGATCTATTGAATCAGAATGTCTTGGTGTGGGCCCAGATGGTCTATTTTCAGCAAGTCTTCAGAAGATTTCTGATGCACTGTAAAGTTGGAATATCATTTATGTAGATCTATCTACTTTGGCCCAAGGTTAAGTATTTGGGGGACCAAAATGAAAATCAGTAGCATATGTTTATTTGACTTGATCCATTGACCTTAAAAAAATCACCTACAGTTTAGAACAGCAGTTTTATAGTATCATTTTTATAATTTCCAAATTCCTTCCAACCACTACAGAGTAGGACATGAACATCACAACTTTTTTTGCACACATAATACTTTCGGAAGTCCAAAGCTCAATTTTATCAAGCACAGAGCTCATAGCATTTATTTCTCCTTGACACATTTCAATTTGTCTTACAGAAAATTTTTTATTCTTTACTGATTTATGCCCCTCAAGGTTACATTTGCCTACAGATTTTTCTTTTGGTATTTTGGTATTTATGACAGGCACTGAAACCTATTTAAATTATTTCTGAGCTACATTTCTCTTCAAATGCCATAAACATTTTCTTGTCTCACCAGAATGTCTAGTGTTACTTTTGCTCTACTTTTGAGTTTTAAAAGGTAGCTGATTACTATTTCTCAATACAGTGTTTTGCCTATGAGATCTTTATCTCTTTAGACAGTGTCTTAAAGCCCCTTGTTATCTTGTGAAAATACTTCCCAGGTCTTAAGTAAGCACTAGAAATAATTTTTAATGTTCTTTCTTATTCTGTTTCTCTATGACTAGATGTATAATGAGTGAGCTGTGTGTACATGGTAATAGAAGGACATTCTTTAGTATCATTGATGCTCAGATCAAATTAATATGGCATCCTTAAAATAAAGTATGGTCATATAGAATGCCAGAGCAAACTCTTATTCTTAGATCTCTTCTTTCTGATATATATATATTTAGTTGTTGATGGACCTTTATTTTATTTATTTATATGCACTGCTGAGAATTGCCTCACACATGCTTGGCAAGTGCTCTACCACTGAGCTACAACCCTACCCCAGATCTGCTGTGTTCTGAACTGCTGTGTTATAACCTCTGTCAGATTTCAACAGTTGCCAAACCACCATAAAGTATCAAGGTAGACAGAATCCATAATAGAAAGCCCTTATACCAAGGTGGGAGACATTGGAGAGAAACCCAACAGTTGAATCAGATCAAAACTGGTAACCAGTCCTCACACGCTGGTTTGAGAATACTAATTGCTTACAGGAAAATCAGGGAAGTATGTACAGATGTTGAATCTGTGTTATGAAGGAGAGCTGCTAGTGAAATCCTTGACAGTGTTGCCTCTGCATCATATGGTGCGTCCAGGGTAGCTGTCATTCAGTAGTACCTGCAGGTGGGAAGAAGAACTGGTCACAAGGTGTGGTGGGGAAGGGAGTAGGGAGGACTGAACGTGCTGGAATCCATTGGCATATATGTATCAGTCTCTCCATGAAAATCTTCAGAGTATAATTGGCTCCACCTTGAAAAATTCTCATGCAAATTTTCTTTCTTCATCAACTTTAATCTGGATCCACAAGTAAAAGGAAATTGTAGGAAAATTCTTCTAATATAGTCAATTGATAAGTTATCCATATGAAACCTCTACAACCATATATCTGTTTAACATACATTTCAATTATTTCTAGATTAATGTGTTTTATTTATTTCACATACATTTCTATTATTTCTAGATTAATGTGTTTTATTTATTTATTTATTTAGAATAATAGTAGTTTTGTTTTAATCTGCTTTAGAACATATAGGAAGCTATAGCCTTCTCTCTTCTCCCTTTATGTACTACATACATTGTTGATATCCTATAAATGCATTTTTTCCCCAACTGAACAAGGTTCTGAAAAGTTAGTATTTGTTTACAAATATGTTCCTGAGAAGCTGACTGAAATCTCTAAGGATGCTCAGCACCATGTCTTTATGACTAGAATCACTCACCTTTCTAGATCTGATCTGCCCCACTTTGCAATGGAGCTTCTTGGGAGCACCATGCTTTGGGACTAAGCTAGGGAACCTCCACTTGTTAGTCATTGCTGCATAACATAACACCCCAAAATATAGAAGAGTATAATAGCATTTCCTTATTTCTCCTGATTCTATTAGCTGGATGGTTCCACCCTGGTTCACTCAGCAGGCTGACATAGCTGGAGGAACACTGGCCTGCATGGCCCAACACTGTCTCATTCCTGTGTCTGGCAGGTGATGCTTTCTTTTGGTTGGGGCACTTTGGTTTGTTCTGTGCCCTCTCATCTTCTCGGAGGATTGGGTGGCTTACTTACCTGGTGGTCCCTTAGAGACGCACCTCAAGATAACACATTGGAAACTTAAACACTTTTTAAGACCTAGCTTCATGGTAACACAATGTCACTTCTACAATTTTTTTTTTTTTTTTAGAGGGCAACATTCTTCACCAGGCAAGGCCAGATTCCAGGGGAGAGGGAATACACTTCACCTCTCCAAGAAAAAAGATGACAAATGCCATGACCATGTCTTTCAAGGTACAATAACCATCTTAAAAATGAAATTATATTTCAGTTAAGTCTCTTTGGTAAGAAACTCTACCCTCTTTCTTCCTCTCCATTCCCCCAACCATACTCACACATTCTATGGCTATTTGTATAGCAGTAGGTCCTAGTTGAGGATGATTTTATCCTTATCTCCCCCAAGGGACATTTGGCAATGACTAGAGACACTTTTGGACTCTCACAACTGGCATTGGGGTTTGATACTAGCATTTAGTGAATAGGGACCATGAATGGTGCCAGATATCCTACAATTCACAGGACAGTCCCCTGCAACAATAAATTATCCGGCCCCAAATGTGCTGAGGTTGAGTAACCCTGCCTTATATGGAGTGTAATTCTAGCAAGTTGCCTGAGAACTTTGGTCAAGAATAATACCTGAAGGTATTCTTTTTTACACAGTCTGAAATGATTTAAAATTTTGAAAGGATCATAAATTTTCTTTGGGATAGAAAGGGACTTTAGGTGTAGAAGCTGCCTTTTTATCATTCATTATTTATGAGCAAACCATTTTAGTTAGAATATGAACCACTCAAACCTTTCTTTAAGATTTAGACTGAAAACAATACTTAGACTTTCAAGGCTTTGCCTATTAGTTTTAATTTTCACTTTCCATTCTGGCTTCTACCCCAAACCTATGGGATGTGCATGCTTGTGTATATGTGTGAGTGTGCACACGTACACACACACACACACACACACACACACACACACAGGCACGCATAACATGTTTTAGCTAGTTTTGTCAGAAATCTTTTATAGATCTTCCCTCCTTGTTTTAAAGGTTGCAAATACATGTTAATTGGACAATGTCAATTGCAAAACCATTGTCTCTCTTAATCAGGAATAATAATTTGCATAGAACCCCATGATTTTTCTAATTGTATCTTTAGATATAGACTGATAGAATTTAAAAGCTTACCATGGTTTCTCTACCACATTGTTCTTAGGAGAGGCTGAAATGTTCAAGGCGTAACCTTCAAAATAATATAGGGATAAAATAAAATGGGATGAATTGTTGATAACACAAAACAAGTTAAAATTATGTGCAACGGTAAATCCGATTTCCTTAGGGTAGAGAAAAACAAAAAGATAAAAGGGGATACCAAGGATAGTTTTTCCATAAGAATTTAAAAAAAACAGAAATGGGTAGAAGGCAGCTTTGCTCTGCAACCCTGTTCCATATTCCAATTCCAGGTCTGGAGTTACCCTTGGCTTGGATGGTCACCAAGTTTGCTTCTTCACCTTTCTCACCCAAACACACCCCATCTGCTCCCTCCTGAAGGTGTGTGATCACAGGTATCTTACCTCATTCCCTCTGGACTGACAGAGGCTGTTTGTTGTGCCTGCTCCAAAGCAGTGTTTACTAATGATGGTAGAGGAGATACATAAATTGAATTCCTGAGTAGAAGTCTTTTACATCAGCTCAGGCCTGAAGATTCTTGTGTAATTTTCAGAGAGAAAGAGAGAGAGAGAGGGAGATGAGTGTGTGTATGTATGTTGTGAGGGGCGAGTGCTTGAAGATTCAAGAATCCATGGAGATCAACAAAATAGTTCCCTTAATCTATGGATGAGACCAAGCCCACAGCTGTAATTAACATCATGGTGGTTGCCTCAACAACAGATAAATTCCTCTTTTCAGCTGAAGGTTGATGTCATGAAAGTGATATTTTACTGGCGAGATATGGCTGAAATCTGTTTGCTTAACAAAGCAATTATTGATAACTTATAATTGCTTATTGCTGCCCAAATCATCAACTTGTTAGCAAAAGCAATCTCACATCTCAATAGTGATATGTTGCTTCTATTTCAGGGAAGACTGACAAGTAATTTTTTTTTTCTTTCACAGAGATATGTCAGAGAACAACAACCTTTAAACTATGAGTTGTCATATTGGCATAAACTGGATCGGTGTTCCCAAAGTACCGAAAACACTGTTGGAGTTTTCTGCTTCAGAAGTCTTGACCTTTGGCCTTCAATCGTTTATCTCACTTTAGACTAATGGCAATGGATAGTGGAAACAGATGTCTAATCTGTGGTGTCACAGTCGCATGATCTTTTCTTTAGAGAACTCAACATACAGGTATCTTCCAAGGAGCAGATAAACTCATCCTGAAGTGCTCTCAGAATGCAAACGTTTTCTTTGTAATTATAGCAGAAAAATGTAGAGATCCGAGGCAGGCCTTTGTCAACCTTGAAGTAGGTATTTTTTTTTTTGAATTTTTTTATTTTTGTCAAGACTCTTCTCAATAGATAGGAGCAGCTTCTGGTAACACTGACCCATAGCTTGAGATCTTGAAGTTGTACTACACTGGTTTTGAAGTGTTACTGCTCCCAGTTCTCAAGGAAGAGCTCCTTTCACTGACATGGCTCACAAGGATAGTTGTACCATTCATACCACTTTAAGGCATTGCTTCTTTCAGATGGCAGCAATCAGAATAGGGTAAGATCAAGACTGTTTTCCGGCAGCCTTGTTATTGGTACCACGTGACATTTATAGAGAGAATGTTGTGCCTTTGTGAAGTACACTTAAATGCATTACAGAGAGAGGCGGTGTAGCATAAAGGTCAAAAACAGGGCTTTGCCATCAAGGTGACATATATTTTCAGCCACATAAAGGCTCAGTTTCTTTATTTGTAAAATATGGATAATAGAACCCAAGTTGCAGCATTATGGTAATGATTGGCTATATGTAAATAGCTTCGTCTGGTGACTGTGCCCTAAATAGCATTACAGAACTAGTGGCTATTATTGCTACTACCATAATAATGCAGGTTCCTTTTCACCTTGTTTCATATATTTAGATCTTAAAAGATTCATTACAGATTTGTTGTGAAAGCATAGAATTTAGGGAAATCTGCATCAGAGTTGAGGTCCCTGCAAACCCATTAAGAAATACACACACACACACCCACACACACACACAAAAAAAAGCCAAGATAGGCATTTGAATCCTCTGTACCAAATATATCCCATTCTCATTGAAACCTCCTCCAAGATCATGGGGCTCCAGCTGACATTTAAATAGTATCTTCAAATACTGTAAACATTGGCTCAAAATTTCTTCTAGGTTATCAATTTTAAACCAGAGTCTAAAATTTGGATAGTGCTGACAGTGCACCAAGTAATGCTGAACAGATTGAACGCGCTGCTTATTTTTGTGCTCCATGCCATCAGGAACACCTTCTTTACAATCTTTTTTTTTTTTTCCGAGGTGCTAATTCACTAAACAAGCAGCACACGTTACCCCAGGCACCAAATCCTTCGAGATGCTCCCAAGTTGCCCATATTCCTCGTATTCCCTGGGATGGTTTGGGGGCCACAGAAAGCCCAACAACTGTTTCAGAGCCTGCTGCCTGGGGTGCCCTAGAATTATGCACAAATAAAACCCCGGGGGGAGATGTAAGATGCTAAAGTAAGCATCTTAAAAAGTGGGTAGGAAAGGACTCAAAGGCTTAAAACCACCCAGCAAAATTCAAATGAGAAAATGGGTAGGTAGTTACAAAAAGGATCTGGATTGCGATGTAAAACAAAATACAAAAATAACATGCTGAAGCCTGACATTCTAGTGTAGCAAACCCAGTCAGTCACTGATTCTGAAACGGAATACTATTCTGATAGGCTTCACTTTATAGGAGTCCCAAATGCCGGAATTAGAACTAAGGCATACATAAACTAGAGGGAGTCCTTTAAATAATAAGTTCTTTTTGAGAATTAAAAAAAAAAAAACGACAGATCTAAAAAATATGATATATGTCTATCTTTTACAGGGATGCATTGAAATTTGTTGAAACATCTAAGCTATCATTTTCCTGAAAAAGCCTTCAAGGAGAGCAGGGGAGCCCCAAACACGCAGTCTCAGCCTCCATTTGCCATAAATTGGAAATGACAAAGAATGTGATAACCGGAATCAATTTGCTTTGACCTTGATGTCATTCTCGCACTTGGAACCATTTACTGTTTTCTCCCCGTGCTGGTCACAAGCACTTTCTTCTTTTTTTAGCTATTCATTGAGAGAACTTGAGAGAGAAGTTCCACTTCAAGGGTGGTTTGAAGGTTGTCTGCCCAATGGGTTTAAGAGGCCTTTGCCATTTTGCTGTTTTCACCTTCTTTGTTCTTTGTGTCTATTACTATGACTTTGGGTTTGGTGTTAAGATGTGTGGGTGTGAGCACGTGTGTGTGTGTGTGTGTGTGTGTGTGTTATTTGTTATAGATGGTTATCTTTAATTGCAGAATGATGCTTTTGAGATGGCATATCAGTTTTGGTTAAATTTTTGAAGGAGTCATGCTTATTACCTTGGTGTGTTTTGCTTGAGTAGAGATACGTGTCCTTATACTCATTTTTAACACCAAAAAAGATGGCTATAATAATAGTTGGATCCTGCTTTTACATAGGATATCCAAAATAGGAAATTATCATTGAGCAAAGTGTACCTGAAATAAAATATTTTCATGGTTTGCTATTGTTTTATGAATCTTTAATATATTTCCATTCTGGTGTCATGCTTGGTTTAGTGACACGTCTCTGTATTCACTCTGAAATCTAAAATGCATTTCAAACCTTCCTAAGCATGCTCATTTCTTTAGGTTGATGTCTGTTGTTCATATCTCCCACCCTCATCAAGGTACGGTGGAATGGAGTATACTTTCTAGTTCTCATCAGTAGTCAGAAAGTTTGTTCAAATTGATCCTTCTACAATATGCAGCCCGTATTTAGTTTCTGATTCTTCAACAGTTTCCAACTTTGAAGCGTTTGATTCAATGACTTGGTATCTGTAAAGCCTTCTCCTGTCTTTACAGTTCCCAGGAGATATTGCCCAGAAAATGAAGACCACTCATAACAAAGATGGCAAACAGAATTCACCAGAGTGGTTCCTAACCCTTACCCTACAGAGAATCTTGTTGGAATAGGCACATGCGGATTGGCTCTGTCACACTGGGTCAAGTTGCTGGGAATTCTCGCCTGGGAGCCTGGGTGGGACAGCGAAAGTTGAAGTCTTGGGAGTGTAGAGGGAGCAATGGGCTGAAATAAGAGGGTCACATTCAGGGGGACGTGGGTGACGTTGGGAGCTGATGAATAGAATCTGGAAATTAAGAGGAGTGTGGTAGTGTGGGCTGAAGTCTAGGCAGTCAGACTAAAATGCAGTGAGCAACCGAGTCATGGACAGTGTGAGGGTGGGTTGGATTCATTTACAGGACTTTGGGGTGGGACTAAAATACAAGACACACACTGACCCAACCTACCTACCACATCTTTTTAGATTGACAAATTTTATCTCTTATATATAGAGAATGACTTTAATTTATCCTGAAGTGGTATCTTTTGAGTTTCAAAATGGGAAACAGATTATATTTAAAACATTTGATATTCTTACTTGGTGGTTTAAATGATGAATGAATGTGTACATAAATTATACCTGTTTCTAAGCTAACTGCCTCCATCTTCCATTGCTTTACAAAGTAGCTTTATGTGTTGGTTTCATGACAGTTAATCCAGCCTTCAAAGTTTTCCTGACAAAGCAGTAACTTTCACTTAAGTTTTTCTTTCTTTCTGATTACCATCCATTTGAACCCCCATCAACACATGTACCTTATACACTTTGGTATAAGAGATTCCTCTGGAATGTCATTTTTTAAGGATCCTCTGAATCCTTTAATTCTTCTCTTTCTAACTTCCTTTTCCTTCTGTTTTACCCAGAACCTTCATGAACCCCACCCAGAATGTACGGCTAATCTTTTTATTTACTGCTCTAGTCATAAAAAGTGATTTATTTGATGAGGTAGCTTTATTTCTTCCTGAGGATCTCAGACAGAAAAAAAAAAATCATGAAAATTGCTTCTCTTGGTCAGAATTTCCATGCTTCAAATTAATGATATCCTATTAAGAAATCATATATATATAAACATGGAAGTTTCACACAAGTCATTCACAGATGCCTCAATGAATGGACTTTATTGCAGGGAGGACATGTCCTCCAAGAGTTAAAACAAAACGAGGCTGTGCTAGGAATTCCACGAAGTCACTGGAATCTAAACCCAGGAGTGCCACGCGGTAATGATGCCACCTGCATTTCCTGTTGTAATTTCTGACAAGGCATCTGAGTTTTCTGGCAAGCAGGATGCACATCAGGGTGCACCAGGGGCAGGTCGTGGTAACTTCCGCCCTAGAGCACATGCAGGGCTTCCTGTTTTGGTCTGATAGCTTCCCCTGGGCTTTGTAGATGCAACATTACCCACACAGTGATGGGTTGCCCATGCAAAAGAGTAGGTGTCTTATTTTTGGAAAGGTTTGTTTCACATAATCTTTGTTGTTTATCCTCATACCCTATTTCTTTTTATATTTCACGCTAGCATTTTAAATGTCATTTCTCCCATCTTTCAGAAATACCTCCCCCCCCTTTCTTTAGCTTATTCATCTTGTTATCTGCTTTGTTTTTCCTCTCTAGGCACTTGCCATTGTTATTGCTGTATTTGTTTACAATATTAGTAGTTGGCCAGAAGGTCTTAAGGTATACATTGTCAAATCATTAAAAACCATTTTAAAATATTGGTGAGCCTCTCCTGACTCCACACGTGCTCATACCTGGGGGTTATAAAAATGCCTTTCATAGTCCATATTTTCCCATGTTATGTTTTAAAATTTGAATTTTAGGAGTTGTTTATGTAGACTGTGTACAAATCCTTTGTATGTATATATTTATTTCAGTACATGCCTATGTTTACTAATTTGTTTAAGGTTTTTTTTTTGGGTGGGGATGGGTACCCGGGGTTGAACTCAGAGTCACTCAATCACTGAGCCATATCCCTAGCCCTATTTTGTATTTTACTTAGTGACAGAGTCTCACTGAGTTGATCGGCATCTTGCTTTTGTTGAGGCTGGCTTTGAACTTGCAATCCTCCTGCCTCAGCTTCCTGAGCCTCTGGGATTACAGGTGTGTACCATCGCTCCTGGCTTGTTTAAGGTTTTAATTTCTATGAAATCCACTCTATCTTTTTGCTTTTTCTTTTATATTTAATGCTTTCTGTGTCCTGTCAAAGGAATTTTTGCTGATTGTAAAATATGCCCTCGGGTTTTCCTCAATGTCTAGGTCTACATAGGTCCTTAGGGAAATATGAATTAAAACCAATGAATTATTGCTACCCACTCACTACAATGGCAGAAATTAAAAAGACTGATAATACTAAGTGCACTGAGGATATGGAGCAAGTAGAATCAACATATACGGCTTGTGGGAATATGAAATGACAAGGCCACTTTGGGAATTGGTCTGGCAGTTTCTTACTTAAGTAAAAACACAGCTCACCTGTGACTTAGTACTTAATACTTTCAGACTTTACCTAACAGAAATGAAGATAATTGCCCACAAAAAAGATTTATGTACAAACGAATGCTCACAGCCAATCATTCAAATGCCCATCAATAAAAGAGTACACAAACACTGGTTTATCTGTATAATGGAATATTACTCAGTAATCAAAAGACACAAATTGCTGATATACACAAATGATATGAATTTTTCCCAAAATGTTGAGCTGGAAACGTTTTCCACAAGAGTGCCTGCTATGTGAGTCCATTTACATCAAGTTCCAGAGTAGATAAAATTCATCCGTGATGAAATAAATCAAAGCAGTCTGCTACAGTCTGAATGTCTATGTCCCCTGCAAATACACAGGAGGTGATTAGGCCATAAGAACAGAACCCTATAATTGAGATTAGAGGCCTTTATCCCCAAAAGCTGCCGTGCCCCTTCCACCATTTGAGGACACAACAAGAAAGCACCCTGTATGAATCAGGAAATGGGCCCTTCACAGACACTGCATCTGATAGATAGCACCTTGCTTTTGAACCTCCCGGCTTCAAGAACTGTGAGAAATAAATTTCTATAATTTATAAGCCACCTGATTTCTTGCATTTTGTTATAGCAACATTGCATTGACTGTACCAAGTGGGAATTGATTGGAACAAGCAATTCCTATGAAAGGAGAAGAATTCTAGAGTGGTAGAAATATTCCATATCTTGATAGGTTATGTGAATTATACAAGTATGTATGTTTGTCAATACCCGGTCAATGAACATTTAAGATTGTATATAAATAATACCTCCATAAAAACCAACCAGGGCTGAAATTCGGCAACTAATTGGTTAGAAATATGGTATATTTATTAAAGTGTGGCTTTGTACTCATGGGGTCCTGGATTCAAATCATAGTTCTAAAACCTATTATCTGTAGAAGTTTGATAAGGAACAACCTTCTTGAACTTCAGTTTTCCCTTTGCAGAACTGAAATAATACTTTCTCTCAAGAGATGTTGTGGGAATGTATGTAAAGGGCTTATCACAAGTGCTGACACAATGTGTTAAGAAATTAATGCCACTTGAATAACTCTCCACCTCCTCCTTTTTCCTTCTTGTTCATTACTGAGTAAAGTGTCAACTATGATTATGAGGTTTGAGTGCTGGTGTTTGCAAAGATGGCAAATCGTTAACAAAAATACGAGGAAGATCTTACCTGAGAGATAATATGATGCATTCTCTTTTGAACTTAATGAATTTGAAGCAAATAGAGACAACCTGAATGCCGTGGGCAATAATGGGTCTCCAATTTAGGAGAGAAAACAGAAAGGAGTTTTTAATTTGAGGTGTGGTGAGCTGATAAACAGGATCTCCAGGAAAAAATTAAAAAAAAAATCTCTGAATTGTAGCATTTGCTGATTTCCATGTTGTAAATACTCTCATCATGGCCAATTTCAAGTGGCCAAACCGGTTTGCAGAATTCCTGAATATTTACCAATCAGCTCTTTCCAGCCGGTGCCTGTCAGCTCCAGCACACTACCAGACCAGAGTCATTTGCTGAGGCAGAGAATGAGAGAGATACAGATCTTTTTCTCACCTTGCCTTCTGCCTTTAGGACACTCTTATGTTCTTTTCCCCATTTCTGAGTGGTTCTCTGTAATTCTGCTATAGCACAGCCATACCTTATTTTTTCTGTCCACAGCTTTCAAGGAGGACCTTCTGTTTATGACAGAGGGTTTGCCTGTTCCAGGGATCCCCAGGAGCCAGCCACAGGAGCCTCAGCTTGGAGGATCCAACACAACTCACTCTAATAGGAGCAACTGTGGCCGTGGTTTTCTCAGGGTTTCCTCCACGGTGGGGCTTCTGCTTCACTTAGGATGGCATTCCATGTTTCCCTGCTGAGGAACAAAGGGAACTCTTCCAAGCAGAGTCCATCACCTCCTACCTCCCATCCCACCTGCTTTCCAGGGTGTAAGTTGGTGTTGGCATGGGCTGCAGGTGTGACAGGGCTCTTTCAGTGCATGCATTCCTAAAAGGCAAACAAGACTGTGGGATGGGGTTTCAACCTACATTTCATATCACTGAACTGTCTGTAGGAAGAGGGCACATTGTCAAAGAGTACATGGGGACTCTTCTTCACCCATAGGCCAGCTAAGATAATCTGTTAAATGTGCATTTCTAGAAATTCCTTGTCCTATCTATAATAGTGATGTAAAGAGTTTTTGCCCAAAGATGTTTCCCTTCACTATTATTTTTTTTTATAGCAAAATAAAGTGAAAGCAACCTAGAGGATCACGTTTCCATAGTGAAATATGACATCCTCATTTAAAATAACACGGGGCAGTCCCCAAAATTATTTTTGAAAACATTTTTATTTGCATGAAGCAAATGGAAATATTATTTCTACCACTTTACTGCTATAAAAATTATGGAAAGAGAAATAACAGGGACTACATTTCTCCAACTATGAATAATAGTTTGCCTTTGGTGGTGGGATTATGGGTGGTTTCTTCTCTCTGTGCACTTAGGGGATTTTAAAAAACTTCTATACATAACTAAAAAGAATAAAATAAGTAAATAAAAATTAGAAATTTCTATACATAAAGCAATAAGTGTCTTTATCAAATTCAAATTTTCAGAGACCCACCCTCCCTAAGAATATACATATATGCCAAAGTCACTGTTAATCCATTTGAATTTTTTAAGATGTTAAAAACCCATAAATATATACTCAAATTATTTTCTAAAATAGAGATGAGACAAATATCTTGCACCATACCAGTGGCTCCTTCAGCCCTGCTTTATAGTGGTGTGACCTCTCTAGTTGCTTCTTTCGATGCTTCAATAAAGGTGAGTAGTTTCACAAACAAAAGCTTAAACTTTCCTCTCCCAAAGAACCCTTAACTAATAGTTAATTTAAATCTTCAAACCCTTTAAAAATATGTATTGACATATGCATGAGTTGTATTTTCCCAATATTTTATTATAAAAAATTACAAATGTACTGCAAAAATTGAAATAGTATAGCGAACATTCAGAGACCTACTATAAAGATTTTATAATTAACATTTTAATTTTTTAAAAAATATATTTATTTTTAGTTGTAGTTGGACACAATACCTTTTATTTTATTTATTTATTTTCATGTGGTGCTGAGGATTGAATGCAGGGCCTCACATGTGCTAGGCAAGCGCTCTACCGCTGAGCCACAACCCAGGCCTAATTAACATTTTAATATACTTGATTTTCCACATATCTATTTATTCATCAGTCCACCTTACTTTTATGCATTTTAAAGTAAGTAGCCCATCTAAGTACACTTTGTTCCTAATACTGTGTCATGCACATCTGTCACATATTTTTCATTTTTTCAGTGTCCAATATTTTTCATTTTTCCTTGTCCTTGGAAGTAAAATTCATGAGCAGTGGAATGTATATAAATCTCTAATAACTATTAAGTGAATTTCTACCAATATGTATCTCTATGTCATGCAAAGTCTGTCAAGCTACACAACATCACAACATCCAGAGAGTTCCCTCCTGTTCCTTCTCTGTAAATCCCTGTATTGCCCATGGCCAACCACTGTCCTGATTTGACTCCACAATATAATCATCTTTCAAGTCTAGCTTCACATAAATGAAATCATACAGCACGGGGTCCTTTGCATGAACTTCCCCTCAGCACGATGTCTTTGCAATTACTGTGTATGTTAAAGTAGTTCATTCCTCTTTATTGCTAAGTTATATTCCATCATATGAACATAACAGACTATTCAGCTATTTTCATGTTGATGGACACCAAAGCAGTCCACATTTTAGTGCTGTGAACATTCTTGTACAAGTTTTTTTTTTTTTTTTTTACATCTGTTTTTATTGCTCTTGGGAAAATATTCTGGAGTAGAAAGTAGAATTGCTGAATCAGAGGATAGCTATATATCTAGTTTTTTAAAAATTATTCAAGATTTCCCCAGAAACAAACCTAGCATCCATGAGCCCACAGTGTAAACTCCAGCATTGAGTAAGAATTCATTTTTCTCTCACAAAGATATCTCTTTCTCCAAGATCTGAATAGGAATTACAGCAGGCTCTCTCATAATTACCTTCCTCATGCCGGTTAGTTCCTCCTCCTAAATTCTTTTCTTCTCTTCCTCCCACTGCCCCACTCCCCTCAGATCACCTCTGGGGATTATGGAGTTGCTTCATACATTCCAAGCATCTCTGACAGGTACTTGTCTCATACTTCTTTGGGTTAAGGGCATTTATATCCATGTTTTATTTCATTTTTTAATCTGTAGACATGTTGAAGAAAAGTAGTATTTAACTTATTTTTGTACAGCCCCTTGCACTAGGAAGGGGCTCACTGAACATATGATTGAATGAGAAGTGATAGGGTTAAGACCAAAGACCCTAAGGCCAGGCTCTACCACCAACCAGTTGTGTGAGGTCAGGCAGATTACTTAACATCTGTGAGCCTCAGTTTCCATTTGAAAAATGAGAAAAATAAAAATGCCTAACTTTCTGAACTTTTGTGGGGATTACTGAGTGAATTATTAAAAAGTGCTTGGAAGAGTTTCCTAAAAGATAGCACATACATACAGTAAAATAAACCTGATCTTCTTTGGGTCATGTATACAACTTTATAGAACACATCAGCTTTCTAAGTTTATATCTATCCTGCTGTATGAAAAATTTCCTTAATCTACCACATCATAAACAATAAATAATAACAATAATCCAACCTACAAATACTTCTCTCAAGTTCTATAGTTCTGTAGTTCCAGAATTTGGTGAATAAGATTTGCCCCTGGTAACTTTATAACCTATGATTATATGCCTCCCATCCCCCAGAGTTTTAGACTAAGCACATCCATAGCGCTTTTTTTTTCTTTCTTATCTTTGGTCTTATACTGTATCTTAAAGTGCATATACTGTATCTTAAAGTGCATATCAGGATTAGCTATGCAATACTTACAATGTAAACTCTTCTAAGAAGAGTTCTCCCAGGTAGAAGGGTAATTTCATCTTAATGGCCCTGCTACTTAATGTATCTTATATTCAATGGGTTTATACAACAATGGATTGCATCTTTAACAATGGTGTAAAGAGGAAACTTTGACACTACTTATTTATAGTGCTGAGGCTGATGGGCAAATGTTCTGAAATACCATGTCTTATATTCTTTTTTTTCTTCCCTTTTTTGTACAAGGGATTGAACACAGGGGCACTTTGCCACTGAGCCATGTCCCAGCCCTTTTTATTTTATTTTATTTTTTTATTTTGAGACAGGGCCTCGCTAAATTACTGAGGCTGGCCTTGAACTTGCAATCTTCCTGCCTTGGCCTCCTGAGTTGCTGGGATGACAGGCATGTGCCACCGCCCAGCCATGTTGTACATTCTACTGAAAGGGTTTGAACAGGAAGTCTTGAAATGGTCTTGAGAGCAGATTCCTGTAGAAGAAAAGGCTGTGATATTTTAGGATCTTCAGTAGCAGCCGTATAGCATGGCTCTGCTTTCCTTCCTGGGACCAGTTTCCGTAACTGTCTTATTTTCTGGAGTCAAAATGCATCTGTTTACCTAGTTCCAACACAGAGCAAACATGCTTATAAAATCAAAGGAGAGCATTGACCACCGCGACCTGTTTAACATGTTTCTTCGCTTCGCTTCAGATGAGAGATTTCAAATCGCATCATTAATGTGGTGAGAAATATCGAATTGGAAGACACTAGCATTGTTTTCTCACATTGATTCACCCTCTGTTGGCAACTTCAGAACAACAAGAAGATATTAATGGTCACCTTGGCTGTTTCCTTGTGACCTCCAACATGGCTTGCATTTTAAATTGAATCTGGACTGGGGTGTCTGGAAGTGTGTAAGTGTGTAGGGGGGAGGTAAAAATCCACAGGGTGCAGAGTAAAGGCTCGATATGTCCACTCGGTATTCAAGGAATGCTTTTGCAAGCAAAAAAAAAAAAAAAAAAAAAAAAAAGAAATGATACTTGGTAAAAATGAGTGTCGTTTTCCCGGCTTTGGCATCTGCTTGCATTCACAATGGCCGCAGTGTTTTTCTTTACCTGGTAGGTGGCCTCTCCATGCATCCATGAGGCACTGCGTGAAAATGTGCCTCCTTATGTCAGAGGGAAATTTGCTTCCACTTCTTTCCCCGGCTCTCCTGTGCCTCCCTTTGTTCTAATCATACATGTGAGGAGAAAAGCCAGTGATATCAGCAACCATTTTCTTCTCCAGCCACTTTTTTTGGAGTTAATAATTCAAACAGATCTTTTACAAACTCATTTTATTCTTAGAAATGGCCTTATTGCTAACAGTCTGCTCTCCAGTTGTACTTTATCAAGCGGCAGATCTGTTGTAAAATGTGATGACTGGATTTCATCTGTTTTGCCACCCCCTAAGAATTCATTGCCCACAGTGCTTCCACTGCTGTTAGAAGAGACGGTTTAATTTTTGTGGTACATTGATTGATAACTGGGCTCCCTGGTAACATGGTCTTCCCTTGAATAGGACTGCTGTTTTCTAGGTCTCAGATCCCCTGAAGATGCTACATAACTCCCTGTATGAAACAAAATTCCACACCCTAATAGTAATATCCCAAATCCCCACATGAACAGAAAGCGCACACAATGGCCTTTAGGTATCTCTGTGCCTGTAGGTGATACAATATGGGAAGGGAAGTTTCCCCCTGGTCGAAGGTGGGACCAGAGTAGCAGCAAAGCAGACAAACAACCCACCCAACCAACGAACAAAACTGGAAGACATGCCACAATTCTGAAAAGTTGTCTAAATTGGTCTCTACTGAGTAATAAAGTTGCAGGTATTTTTTTTTTTTCACTTCTTGACTAATTTTCTGTTGCTCTCAAGTGAACTATGTAGGATTCCTGCTAGGTACCTCCAAATTAAAGAAAATAATAATAACAACAAAAAAAGAAGGCAAAAAAGAAAAAAAAAGAGCTGGCAAAGAGGAGAATTATATAAATAAGGAAAACAAAGGGTAGGGAGAGCAGGCAGAGAGATTTGAATCTCTAATTGTGAGACCCATTTAAAAAGAAAGAAAACTCACACAATACATACATATATATATACTTTTTTTTATTTTTGTGGCACTGGGAATTGAACCCAGGGGTGCTCTACCACCAAACTACACCCATAGCCACCTCACCCACTTTAAAAAAAAATATTTTGAGACAGGGTCTTTTAAATTGCTTAGGGCCTCTCTAAATTGTGGAGGAGGCTGACCTTGAATTTGCAATTCCCCTGTCCCAGCCTCCTAAATTGCTGAGATTACAGGCATGTGCCACCCATCTTCTTTTCAGCCTATTAAGGCCAAGAATCTTCATGTTGATACACATCTGAAAGAAGGGGACAGTGATGTAGGCCCTAATAAAATCATCACTGCTGAAATTTGCTAAGCCGCCTGCAAGGAAAAAAGTTACAGTCTTGGTATAAGATCACAGAAAATTTAGCACAAAATAAATTTTTAGCAGCCTAATGTGCCTGATGATTTGGGGGCAGTCCATTTCTTCCCTACTGCATGTATCTGATGACTGGTGTGTATAATGGCACTGTGTAATATCTTATGCTGCTGCAGTAAGGATCCGGTGTGATCCCTGTGTGGCCACTCATAAGGATTATCTGAGCAACTCTTACTTTGCCTACCTTCCTTTTGTTTAGGGTAAATAATATAGTTAGATAAAGCTATCTCTATATTCATTAAGCATTACTCATTCACCATATATTTATTGTTCACCTATTATGCTTTAGGCACTAAGAACTGGAGATTTGGTAATGGACAAAAGAGAAAAATCTTTGACCTTCTTTCACTTATAGACTATTGAGTTAGATAATAACTAGAATATATAGAATATATAAAGTAAGAGAAATGAGATGATGATAAGGACTAATAGGCTATCAAGGGAAGGAGGGGGAGTTTTAGATAAAGCAGCTGAAGATGATCTCACTGTGAATGTGATTTTGTTTAAACACCTGAAGAAAGGAGGAGAACAAGTTATGCAGATATCTAGTGGATCAGCAATTCAAGCAGAGAATAGCAAGGGCAAAAGTCATGGGCCGGGACATGCCTGGCATTTTTGTGGGGAAAAGCAAAGAGGCTGGGAGTACTAGAGCAAAGTCAATGAGGAGTAGATTCATGTAGGAGATTTCTGCAGGATGACATCCCCAGGGTAATGAAGACTGAACCATGTAGGACTTTTTCTTTGTTTTTTGAGGTAACAAGGATGGAACCCAGGGCTACTTAACCACTGAGCCACATCCCCAGCCCTTTGGACTTTTTGAGACAGGGTCTTGCTAAATTGCTCAGAGCCTCACTAAATTGCTGAGGCTGGCCCCCAACTTGTGCTCCTCCTGCCTTAGCCTCCCAAATCACTGGGATTACAGGTGTGAGCCCACTATGCCTGGCCCATGTAGGACTTTTTAAGTCATAGAAAAAGCATTGTTTTTGCTTTGTGTTGCTTGGGAAGTCATGGAACATTTTGTATAGAATACTGACTCAATCAGATCTGCATTTTTACTAAGATCCCTCTGGATATTATGTTGACTCAGAATGGATGAAAAAGTGCAAGGGTTGATGGAGAAGCACTCTTAGGAGGCTATTGGAATTATCCAGACAGGACTGAACCAGGGTGATGGCAGTAAGAGCAATTGAGCTCTGCATGCTGGGCAAGTGCTTTACCACTGAGCTCCATCCTCAGCCCCAATCCCTCCATTTTTCTTTTTAATTTATTTTTCTAAGTTACCCAGGCAGGCTTATCTCCTGCCTTATCCTCCAAGCAGCTGGAATTGTAGGCAAGAGACCCACACCCAGCTGGGACAATAGGATTTGATTAGATCACATCGGAGATGTTCAGGGTGGTGTGGCCACCGACTTTTAAGATTTGAAAATGGCTGTTAGAGTAAGAGCAGCAAAGACATTGATCTGGGGGCTGGGATTGTGGCTCAGAGGTAGAGCGCTCGCCTAGCACGTGTGGGGCACTGAGTTCCATCCTCAGCACCACAGAAAAATAAAATAAAGATATGTGTCCATCTATAACTAAAAAATAAATATTAAAAAAAGACATTGATTTGAGTAACTGGTAAAGTGGAGATTTAATTGAGGTAAGGAAGTTTGGAGAAGTTATTATTTGGTGTGTGTGGTGTTGGGGAAGCTATGTTAAGATCCTGCTTTGGGACATGTCAGTTAGGTATAGGCATGGAGTGATCACATGAACACTGGGATAGGAACACCTGGTCACCTGGATATAGGAGTCTGGAGTAGAGGGCAGAGGTCAAGTTGGAGGTGGAAATTTGCGTGGTATTTAAAGTCATGGATGGAGGAGATCACTTAGCTCACTTCTTAGAGTAGGGGTCTATGGACTGAACCTGAAGTTCAGGGAGACGAGGAGAGAACAGCCAGTGTTGCTGAAGGAGTGGACCAAATGGGCATGACGTCTAGGAGACAAAGACCATGCTTCAAGCAGGCAGAATGACCAACGTGTCACATGCTGCTGGAAGGTCAAAGAAGGTGAGAATTGTCAGATAGAAACGGTAGTCCATCAGCAACCTTCAGGAGAACTCATTCTCATGGGTCTCTAAGTCTAAAGAGGACACCTCATCCAACTCAACAGAGTAGTAGTTAAGGACGTGTTTTCAGATGCAAGCAGTTGGTTGGAAAGTAGGCTGGGGTGAGAGGAGTGGTTTTTAAATCCCTCCCATTGCCATTCTGTTCACTCAAGTACTGAAGGATGTGATGTTTAAAACAAACAAAGAAATAAGCAAACAAATTATCTGCATAGTATCACCATAGGTAATAATCTTCAATGGAAACCATGACAACAGGGAAAAGAGGCCTTCTCAATAATGTGTGCGTGTTTTTGCTTTGCTTTGTCAATATATGTATCGTCCTATGGCCTTGGTGAGAGCAAGAGCTGGAGAAAAATCAGTTAAGTTATTCCTTATCATTTGAAAACAAACAAACAAAACTACCTTAAAAACCCAATCTAAAAAGAATGGATGGGGTTGGAGTTCTTTGGGTAGATTTGGTAGGAGATCTAATTATGCTACAGAGTAGAGGGTAATCTTGCCTACAATAAAAGCATGTTGTTTGGTTTTAGAAGGCCTGGAGCTCCATTGGATTGGAATGAGAATTGGTCAAGGGAGAGAGAGAGAGAGTGCAGAGGGAATGAGCAAATTAATTTTAAAACTGGAAAAATATAGACTGTTCCTTGTAAAACTCAGGAAAAGAAAATATGTAAGAGAATCCATAATAGGACTGTTCCATATATTTGAAGTTACATTTCCAGCAGTCTCAACCAAAATATAGCCTCTTAGAGAAGGCTCTTTTGGAGCTCATAGATGAGAGACCTGCCTGTTCCCTCCAGGGCAGAGAGGAATATTAAGCACACTGAGTCATATGCTGGTTATTTGATTTCCCGCATCAATGATAGTGGCAGTAGATTTACTGACTAATTTTTTTTGGCCAGTCTAGGAATGGGGTGTAGTGGGGAAAGTAGGAACAAAGAGATAGCTCAAGAGAGGAACAATTCACTTACTTTAAGTTCTTTAATGATACCCTACATTGTTGACCCTACATTTTCTTCTAGGAGTAAAAAATAAACCCTCATCCTCACTGGTCTTTTGCTTGAAAATGTGTGTCTGGACTTCTAAGCTAGCCTGTGATGTATGCTATGACCCAACCGGTTGGCTAGCATGGATGCTTCTTGAATGTTCTTCATCGTTCTTGCCCGTAAGCTGTCTCAAGTCCTCAAACTCTTTTTTCTAGCTTTTTTTTTTTTTAAAAAAAAATTCGTGTATTATAGTTGTACATAATGGTGGGACTTGTTGTTACATAGTCATACATGCACACAACGTAACAATATAATTGGGCCAATATTATTCCTTAGTAGCACTTTCTGCCTCCCACCCCTTTTTCCCATTCCTCTACTGATCTCCCTTTGATTTTTACAAGATCTGCCTCTACTTCTCTTTTCTTTTTCCTCTCTAGTTTCTGCATGAGAAAAAACATATGCTCCTTGACCTTCTGAGTTTGACTTATTTCACATAACATGATGGTGTCTAGTTCCATTCATTTTCCTGCAAATGACCTAATTGCATTTTTCTTTAGGGCTGAATAAAATTCCTTAAGTGTACATATATCACATCTTCTTTATCCATCTACCCATTGATGCACACCTAGGTTGGCTCCATAAGTTTGACCATTGTGAATTGTGCTGCTATAAATGTGGATATGTACAGATCACTGTAGTAAGAGGACCTTAATTCTTCAGGATAAATACCAAAAAGTGGAATAGCTACATCCATGCCTAGTCTTTTGAGGAACCTCTCTACTGATTTCCATAGTGGTTGTATTAATTTACAATCCCACCAACAGTGTCAAAGTGTTCCTTTTTTGTCCACATCCTCTCTAACATTTATTATTATTTGTATTCTTGATGACTGCCATTCTGACTGGTGTAATATAAAATCTCAGTGTAGTTTTGATTTGCATTTCCCTAATTGCTAAAGATGCTGAACATTTTTTCATATTTTTTTCATCATTTGTATTTCTTCTTTTGAGAAGAGTCAATTTGTTTGCCCATTTATTAATTGGGTTATTTAATTTTTTGGTGTAAAGTTTTTTGAGTTCTTTATATATTCTAGATGTTAATCCCCTGTCAGAAGAGTAGCCAGAAAAGATTTTCTCCCATTCTGTAGGTCCTCACTTCACATTCTTAATTGTTTCCTTTGCTGCACAGAAGCTTTTTAATTTGATGCCATCCCATTTATTAATTCTTAGCATTATTTCCTGAGCTTTAAGGGTTCTATTGAGAAAGCCATTGCCTCTGCTATGTGTTGAAGTGTTGACCCTACATTTTCTTCTAGGAGTTGCATCTTTTCTGGTTCTAATTCCTAGGTCTTTAACCCACTTTTGAGTTGACTTTTCTGCAGGTGAAAGATGAGGATCTACTTTCATTCTCCTACATAGGGATAACCAGTTGTTCTAGCACCATTTGTTTAGAAGACTGTCTTTTCTCTAATGTATGTTTTAGGCACCTTTTTCAAGGATCAGATGAGTGTCCACCTGTGGGTTTGTCTGTATCTTCTATTCTAAAACATTGGTCTATGTGTCTGTTATGTCAGTACTCTGTTTCATTGTTACTGTAGCTCTGTAGTAAAATTTGAAGTATAAGTATTGTGATGCCTCTAGCCCTCAAAATATTTTCTTCCCATTTTAACTTCACTATGTATTTGTGCATCTCTCTCAGGTTATTGGTTCACAGGTCTCCTTTTCCAGAGTGACTCAGGTAAGAGACCTTGTTCCAACTTCTCAAGACCTTGTGTCTAGTCCTAGAGCTCCCAGGAGGGAGGAAAAGAGATCAGACATATTGAAATCACTCTTTTTTTTTTTTTTTTTTTTTTTTGCAGAATTGAGCCCAAAGGCTAGGAAATTCCTCAGTACTATAGAAACAAAGTGGGGTTTGGCAGAGCAATTTCTAAAAAGTGAATGATTTTATAAATGCCCATCCCACCTGCTTAAAACCTCCTTTACTTTTGGCAATTTACTAAATATTGCACTATGCTCTATGGTGTCTGTGATGTTGTGAGTTAAGAAAATGGCCTTTCTGGGAATTTTTCAAAGCGTTTGTTCACCTGAGCAAATATCAATATGATCTCCCTTAAACGGAGGCATCTGAACAACCTGCACTATGAGGAAGTGATAATTATGCTGGTAATTTAATTGTCTTAACACTTAACCCTGAAGCAGATTCTGAGATGAGGATTAGTATACAAGTGATTTATTAAGGAAGTACTCTCAAAAGCAACCCGTAAGGGAGCGATGACGTCAGGACAGAAAAAGGTGGAGAGTCAAGCGAAGTAGGCGATTTCATGCAGAGTCCCACAGTGGGAGCTCTAACATGATTCTCCCAAGGTATCCCAGTTGGTGAACTGAGCTTCCTTCACAAGGTGCCTGAGAGGCACTGAGGCTGTCCTGTTCTTGAATTATCAGTCTCTGCTAAGGACCACCCCAAGGCCATACTGACTTCTAAGTACTACTTATCCCTTGGACAGTCCCCTAAAGAAGAGACAAATGGGTGGGCCATTGGCAGCTAAAGTCATGGATGAAAATAGGAATGTATGAAACAGGGAAGGAGTTCAAGGGCATGACTGTCAGGAGCCCTGCAGTGTTTGCTACATCAAGTTATTGGATCTTTGCTAAGTGCCTCAAAAGGTTCTCTTCGGAGGTGTGGTATGTCAATTAGTTCTCACGAAAGGAAACGTCTTGATTTGTATGCTATGGAATTGAAGTGTTCGCTCATTTGTAAGAATGTTTGAAAAAGATCAGCAATAGAGCAAAGACTTAGATCGTGGTCTGTCCAAAGCCCATGTCCACAGCTATGTTTTTTCTCTTCTTATATGTCTTACTGGTCAGTTTCATAATGAAGTGAAGCATTCAGTTCAGGGGGACACAAGAAATAGGGATAGGGTAAAACAGAGAGGGTAAAACAAAGAGGGTAAAACAGAGAGGGTAAAACAGAGAGGATAAAAATATCTTGTTTAACAAAAAAGTTTATTAAATATTTTATTTAAAAAAGATGAAGCAGTAAACCAGTGGGAAGTATTCTATGGCCAGAAGGGAAGACTGAGAGAAAATTTAATAATGGCTCTCAAGTTCATGGAAGCTTTTAACACAGAATAGATTGACCAGCTGTGCTCAGATCTCTACGTGGTGGAATACAGAAGAAACCTCTTTGCTATTGTATGAGAAGGGTTTTAGGTTGGATTGAAGTAAATGTTACCTGGCCAAAAAGGCTGTTGTGTACTGGAGTGAAATCCTACAAACTCAAATTAGAAGCAAAAGAAAAGAGGAAAGAAAAAAGGGACGAAAAGATGGGAGCCCAGTCTGCCAACTGTGCAAGTGTATGAGATGTTACCTTGAATGCAGCAGCTTCACGCCTGCCTCCTTCCAAAGAGGGGAACTGCAAATTAAGAAAAAAAAAAAAAAAAAAAAGCAGCAAGGTTCATTGTAGCTGAGGATGCTTAGAAACTTGATGGCCTTCCAGAAACTATTATATTCATTGTTTATGCTAGGAAGGAGAGGCATCTTGGTTTGTTCTGTTCTAGTGTTTTTTTTGTGGGGTTGGGTACTGAGGACTGAATCCAAGGTGATATTGCCACCAAGCCACATCCAGAGAACTTTTGATTGTGTAATTTGAGACAGGGTCTTGCTAAGATGGTTGGAGGGCCTTGCTAAGTTGCTGAGCCTGGTCTCGGACTTGCGATTCTCCTGCCTCAGCCTCCAGAGTTGGTGGGATGACAGACGTGGGCCACTGCAACTGGCTGCAATAGTTTGCTTCTTAATAAAAACTTTTCTCTTTCATTTTCTTCCCATAACAGATCTCAGATTTCATCATGTATAAGCAAAAGGGCATTTTCTGAAGAATTAGCATTTGTTAATGCGACACTCTAGGAGAGAGCCAGAGACTGTGTGGATGGTGGAGGGAATGGACTTTTTTTTTTATTGTTGTTGTTGTAGATGGACAGCATGTCTTTATTTTATTTGTTTATTTTTATGTGGTGCTAAGGATTGAACCCAATGCCTCTCATGCTAGGCAAGTGCTCTGCCATTGAGCTACAGCCCCAGCCCCCAGAGGGAATGGACTTTGACTGCTTGTTTTGTGCACCTCTTCATATCCACGGAAAAATTTGTTGTTCTGGTGTCTCCTGTCCACCCACAGCCCCTGCCCTGGGGGATTTTCTGTGTAAGATAGCTGTTTAGATTTCATACACACACATATACACACATGCGCATGTTCTCAATGATGTATCTGTGTGGTATGTGCTGCAGGCAGAATAACCTATGATGCCACTATTTTATCATGGAATCACTTATGAATGTCTTTTCTCTATAGCAACTCCGACATGGTCAGAATTATGAAATATCATTGTAATCACACCAAATGTACCAGTGAAGGTGCTACTTTTTGGCTAGTCTCTGGACTATATATTTATTTATGAAATAATTTGATCACCACTCATATCATTATTTCTCTGAGGGAAAAAAAAGAATTTTAATTTGGATTTGCGATTTTGGTAATATGTCCATCCTGACGTAATGTCATGGTTTGGATATTAAACGTCTCCCGGAAACTCCATGTGTGGAAGGTATAGTCCCCAGCTGATGGCACTGTTGGAAGGTGGTAGAAACTTTAGGGGGTGGGGCCTGATCAGAGGTAGTTAGGTCATTGGGGGAGTGCCCTCCAAGGATGTTTTGAGACCTGGGTCTCTTCTGTCTTTTTGCTTCTTGGCTGTCCTGAAACTCTGTTCCACTAGGAGCTCCCTGCCAAAATGTTCGGATTTGCCACAGGCCCCAAAGCAACAGAGACCACCAACCATCCACATACTGAAACCTCTGAAACCAGGAAATGAAATAAATCTTTTCCATACAGGTTGATTTCCCCATACCCATCGATGGTGGCTTGCAAGAGGATTTTCTACATATTGGTTAAAATTAATAACCCAAAGTCAGTTATCCCCTGAGGTTGCCTTTCCTCTAGCTAGAGTGCTGATTTGTTCTCTGGGAAAGAGAAATCCCCTGCCTTCCATTTTACTAGCAGACATATGGAAGACTGAAGAATTTGTTCAAGGGTGGCAATTATAATCATTTTTCAAAAATATATCTATCTTATTTATAAATGAACGCCATACCTTTATTTATTTGTACGTGGTGCTGAGGATCCAACTCAGGGTCTCACACATGCTAGGCAAGTGCTCTACCACTGAGCCACCACCTCAGCCCCACAGTTATTATTATTATCGAGCACTGACTATGTGTGGGACATCACATCATTCACCATCTGTATATTATCTTGTGTATCTTTCATAATGACTTTGGGATATTGGTATTATTATCACTATTTATGGAAATAATTGACTTAAAGCAACCAACAAGCCAGAAGTCCTATAAAGAATAACTGAGAGGATGAGATTGTGCTATGGTTTAAATGTCCCCTCCCAAACCCATGTTGAAATTTAATTACCACGGTAATAGTATTAAGAAGTGGAACTGTCAGAGGCGATTAGGCCACCAGGGCTCCACCCTAATGAACAGATTAATGGTGTTATTGTGGGTATGAGTTCATTATGGCAGGACTGGGTTTGTTAAAAAAAAAAAGGGCAAGTCAGGCCCTTGCTGTGTCTTGCCCTTGCCTGCCCTTCTGCCATGGGATGCTACTGCAAGGAGGTCTTTGCTGTTCCTTTGATCTTGGACTTCTTAGCCTCCAGAACTGTGAGATATAAGTTTTCTTTTCTTTTTTCTTTTTTGTACCAGGGATTGAACCCAGATGTGCTTAACCACTGAGCCACACCCCCAGCGCTTTTTTATATTTTATTTTAAGATGGCGTCTTGCTGAGTTGCTTACAGCTTCCCTAAGTAAGCTGCTGAGGCTGGTCTTGAATTCACAATCTTCCTGCCTCAGCCACCTGAGCTGCTGGGATTACAGGTGTATGCCACTGTGCCTGTCTGAGAAATAAATTTTCTTTGTAAGGCATGTCTTATAAAGGTAAGTATAGTAGATATAAATTTATCTGTTATAGTAGAATGGACTAGAACAGTTGCAAGCTCCAGATCCTTTAACCTTAAAGCCTAATCCTTTCATAAATGTCGTGGTGGACATCTGTTGATTGCATATCTAGTCTCCATTCTTCTTACCATTATTTTCCTTTGGCAAATTTACTCCTTCCTACCGTGCACACTATACCATAGCACACCACAGACATTTAGTTTGTGTGGAATTGACTCCAAGGCCTGTCTTAGGAGTGAGCCCAGATTGACTTAGGGCAATCACTATGTTCTGTTGCTTTCCCCTACCACCTCTGCCAGATTGCCTGATTTGAAGTTGAATAGGTGATTCACTCAGGGATCTTGAGATAGAAGATGTTTACTGATCCTCTGGGATTGAGAAACTCCCTTATTAAACTGTGTCATGTAAGGATGTGAGTTCTGAAAAGGTGGAAACATTTTGTTTTTTAAATCTTTAGGAGACAGTGTGGTCTCCCCCGCCCCCCCCACCCCCCCAGATAAATACTATTTGGAGCCTTAGTTTGAAGCTACTAGGGCAGAAGACAAAGGTCAGAGACAGAGGGAAATTAGACCTCTACTGATAATGTTTGAACTCCTGGATCAAGCCTCACCTGCAGTAAGAGCTGCTTCTGGATTCAATTACAAACATATTTACTCAAACTACCCTTTGGAGTCTGAATTACTTTGTGGGTTTTGTGCCACTTTCAACATAAAGTGTTCTAAGTGACACAGGTACTCCTCAGGGAAGAACCTTCATTAAGAACCTTACATCTTCCAAACCTCTGGTATGATGAGAAGTGACTTCCAGAATCACAGTTCTGGAACAATTTAGCAGCCTAATTAATCAAATTAAATTACACTCTGGCTACTCTCCTTGCTAAGTGAGAAGGCTTGCCCACTTAAGATTTACAAAGATTCTGAACAACCCAGAATGAAAACAAAAAATGTTTTGGTTAATGATTTTAGGTAAGAAAAACAAAAAGATGTTTTTTTTTTAATCTGATAATTTCTAGTTGACTGAAGTTTTAATTCCAGTAGAAACACCAAATGGTGGGGGTTGTCTTTGAAAAATGAAGTTTTCAGATTCTTTACATATGGTTAACTTAAAATTATGTATGTACTCTTTAATTTCTCATCTGAGGAAATATATTAAAATATATTAATATATCTTAGGCAAAATATGTTTCCCTTTATTGTGAAATTCCTCATTATCTTTCCCCCTATATGTGCTAAGAATACAGAGCTAGAGTTCTCTAGGTATGCTATGGATCACATAGGTAATATATACAATTAAAATGGAGTACATGTATGTGGGTCACAGACACTTTCATATTTAGTTATGTTATTTCAGGTCATCTCAGTGTAGGATTGCCTTCTACTAGCACATAGTATATCATACATGCCAAAGACCTGCTTGGTCAGAGATCTTATCAGGATATGAATGGATAGAAAACTGTCTGGCACTGGACGTATGTATATAGTGAGGAGAAGCCCGACCTGAAAGGTAGAGTCAGAAGCTAACCCATTAAAATTCTTCCAATTATCAGTAATGTAAGATTGCCAGCAGATGATTTGATTCTTACCAGTGTGAAGTGAAACAGAAAGTGTGCTACTGTCAAGAATATAACAAATAGTGCTGCATATGTAATTATTAATGCTATATGTATGCATATGGAGGGAAGGCTGAATGATCTTTTCACTTTCTTATAGACAATATTATAAAATTGTTGTCATATGAAGAGTTAGCAAAGAGTTGGCACAAACACATATTAGTTATATAACTATAGTTAACAATGTTATTGTGTGCTCAAAAATTTGTTAAGAGGGCAAATCTTATGTTATCCTTTTTTTTTTTTTTTTTTTGGTACTGGGGATTGGAACCAGGGGTGCTTTGCCTACAAACTAAATCCTAAATCCTAGTCATTTTTATTTTTTTATTATGAAACAGGATATCACTAAGTTGCCAAGGCTGGCCTCAAATTTGAAATCCTCCTGCCTTAGCCTCTCGATATATGCCACTGTGTCCACCTTATGTAAAAAAATTTTTTTTTGGGTACTGGACATTAAACCCATACATAATCATACATGAGTATGTGTATATAACATAATTTTCTCCATTTTAGTCCCAACTGCTTTTTCTTTCCCTCCCCTCTCTCCTCCCCCTATACCCTTTCCTCTACTCTACTGGTTATCTTTCTGTCTATTGTTTTTTAAATTGGTATTTTATGGATATATGTAAAAGTGAAATTCACTGTGCTATATTCGTTCATGTACATACCATAATTTGGTCAATTTCTTTCCACAGTTCCTGCCTTTTCCTGTCTCTTCTGCCTCCCCCTCAAACCCCTTCCTCTACTCCACTGATTTTCCTTCTATTTTCAGGTGACTCCTTCCACCCCCATTTTTTCCCCTTAATTTGCTCTAGCTTTTGCATATAAGCAAAAACATTTGACCCCCGACTTTCTGGGTCTGATTTATTTTGCTTAACATAATGTTCTCCAGTTCATTCCATTAACCAGTAAATGCCATAATTTCATTCTTCTTTTTGGCTGAGTAAAACTCCATGTGTGTGTGTGTATATATATATATATATATATATATATATATCACATTTTCTTTTTCCATTACTTTATTGATGGGCATCTGGACTGGTTTCACAACTTGGCTCTTGTGAGTTGTGCTACTGTAAACATTGATGTTCCTATATCACTCTAGGATGCTGATTTTAATTGTTTTGGAAAAAATACTGAGGAGTAGGATAGCTGGGTCACATAGTGGTTCCATTCCTATTCTTTTGAGGAATCTCCATATTGTCTTCCAAGGTTTTACCGATTTGCAGGCCCACCAACAATGTACGAGTATACATTTTTCCCCCACATCTTCTCCAGCATTTATTATTATTTGTATTCTTGTGACCATTCTGACCGGTGTGAGATGAAATCTCAATATGATTTTGATTTGCATTTCTCTAATTGCTAGGGATGTTGAACTTTTTCACTTTTAAAGAAGCTATCAAATGCTTTTGTAAAGTTGTGGAACCACTATATGTCATCAGTAGAGTTCCAATTCTATGAAATCTTTGCTACAACCAGATAATGGTCAGCTCCCCCCCACTTTCAATCTAAATCATTCTAATAGTAGTGTAATGCTGTCTTAGTGTGGTTTTAATTGAAGGCTTTTCATGTGTTTCTTTGCCCACCATCTTTGGTGAGGTATCTGTTCAAGTCTTTTGCCCATAGCTTGTTTTCTTATTATTGAGCTTTAAGTGTTTTTAAATATATATGTGTATTTTGGACACAAGTCCTTAAACAGATATGGGATTTGCAAATATTTATTCCCAATCTGGAGCTTGTATTTTCATTCTGGTGACTGTATTTCAAATTTTAAAAATTTTGATGATGTCCAATTTTTCAACTTTTTCTTTTTTCAGATTGTGATTTATCTAAGAAATCTTTACCTAATCAAAGTTGCAAAAGTTTTCTCCTGAAAAGTTTTACATTTAGGTCAATGATTCATGTTGAGTTAATTTTATGGTGTGAGATATGGATCAAAGTTTATTTTCTTTTCTTGCATATGTATATATCCAATTATTCCAGCACCATTTGTTGAAGAGACTCATCTTTCTCCACTGAATTGCCTTTGAAACTCTGTCAAGATCATTTTCCTGTGTATGTGTGGGTCTATTTCTGGACTCTCTTCTGTTCCACTCGTGTATTTGTCTATCTTTACACCACTACCAAACTGTCTCGATTATTGTAGCTTCATAATAAATGTTAGTTCTCTAAATTTGTTCATCTTTTTTCAAAGTCGTTTGGGTTATTCTTGGTCCTCTGAATTTTTATATCAATTTTAGCATCAGTCAGTTAATTTCCACAAAAAGAGCCTGCTAGGATTTTAATTGGGATTGTTTTAAATCTATGGATCGGTTTGGGGAGAACAGAGTTTTTATACTTATTGAGTCTTCTGACCAATGAATGTGGAACATTTCACCATTTACTCAGGTCTTCTTTAATGATTCTCAGTAATATTGCATACTTTTCATTGAATTGAATATTTCACACCTTTTTAAGGTTTATTTCTAATTATTTTTGATGTCATTTTTAGTGGTGGTATTCTTTAAAATTTTAACATTTGACAGTTCTTTGTTAATAGAGAAAAATACAATAGTCTTTTCTTATAATGATCTTTTATCCTGAAACATTGCTCCAATTCACTTAATATTTCCATGAATGTCTTTCATAATTGAAGTGGATTTTCTACACAAATAAATCACATTATTTCTGAATCATGATGGTTTTATTTCTTCCTTTCTAATCCTAATGCCTTTATATTTCTTTCTTTCTTTTTTTTATTCTTTATGGCACTGACTAAAGATTCCAATTTGATCCAATTTGATGTTAAAGAGACACAATGACAGTGGACATTCTGCTTCGTTCCCATGTTAGCTAAAGCTTTATTTAAAGTTAGCTATATTTTTTTGTAGATGCTTTCTGCCAGGTTGAGAAAGTTCCATTTTATTCCAGTTCCTTATATTCTGAGAGTATTTTTCTAAAATCAGGAATGAATATTGAACTTTCCCAAATGATAAAGGAAGGAAAGGGAACAGGAGTTGGGAGAAAGAAAAAAATTTTTCCAAATGATACTTCTGTACTTACGGAGATGTTCATTTAGTTTATTTCTTTTGTTTGTTTCTTTGTTATTCTAGTGAAATACACTGACAAATATTCTATGGTTAAATCAACTTTGCACACTTAGACACAAAAATTTTATCTTCTTACACAATATTGGATTTGATTTGCTCCAATTTTGGTAAGAGCTTTCCCTTGACATATGTTGGTTTGTAGTTTTCTTGTAATAATATCTTTATCTGTTTGTGATATAAGGTAATTTTGGTTTCAATCTTGGAGAAAAGTCCCTGCTTACAGTTATTTGGAAGTGTTTGCGTAGAGTTACGATGATTTCTTATGAAACGTTTGCTAGAGTTACTCAGGATATCTGGGTTTCAGCATTTCTTAGTGGGAAGTTTTGTGACTATTAATTCCATTTATTTAATAGGTAGAGGGCTCTTTATGTTGTCTAGTATCTTCTTGAGTGAGCTTTGATAGCGAACTTTATCCACTGCACCTGAATTGTACAATTATTGGTATGAGGTTGTGTATGAATATTCCCTTGGTACCATTTTGGTTTTTGTAAATTCTGTAGTGATGTCACTTTTCTCATTTCTGCTACTGATCATTTGTGTCTTCTCTTGTTCTTTGATCAGTCTGGTTAATTTATCAATTTTCTCAAAGAAAGTGAGGGGTTCTTTCAACTTTTTTATGTCAGGAAAAAAAAATCTTCATTTGCATTCATTTATGAAATATCTTTTCACTGGATACAGAATTCTAGAATGACAGATTTTTTTTCCTCAACACATGAAAGATGTTGCCCTACTGGTTTTTCCCTCTTGTATTGTTCAAAACAGAAATCTACTGTTATCCTTACGTATTTTTCTTCGCTACATATCCACTTTTTCTCCTACTGCTTTTATGTTTTGGTATTTATCACTGGTTTTGATAAATATGATTACGAAGGAGTCATTGTTATGGTATTCTTTGTTTATTTTTTGTAGGCTTTGTTGAATTTAGTGTGTTTTTAATTTGGGGCACATTTAGGAAAATTTCATCCATAATTTCTTAAACTATATATCTCACCATCTCTCTGATTGCCTATATATTTGGTTGCTTGAACTGTCCAACACCTTGCTGATACAAGTTTTTATAAGTTTTACCTTGTATCTCTGTTGTATTTTCAATTGTTCCTATTGCTATGCCTTCAAGTTCACTAATCTTTTCTTCTGCAATGTCTACTTTGCTGTTAATCCTAGAAAGTTTATTTTCCATTTGACACATTTTAGGCTTAATAACCACAAGTTTGTATTGGATCTTTTTAACGTCTTCCTTGTTTTTGCCTAAGTTTTTGAACATATGGAATATAGCTATAATAACCATTTTAATATCCTTCTCTGCTAACCACAACATCTGTGGTTAGTTCTTAATCAGATCCAATTGATTGATTTATCTCTTCATTAGGGATCATATTTTCCTGTTTCTCTCTCTGTCTAGAAATTTTTGATTGGATGCCAGATATTGTAAATTAAACCTTGTGGGATGCTGAATATTTTGTGGCCTTATAAATATTGCTGATCTTTATTCCGGGAGGCAGTTGGAAATAGTTTGACTCTTTCTAGTCTTGCTTTTAAGAATTGCTGGGCCACTGAAGGTAGTGTTAATCACAGGTTAATTATTCTCATCTCCTGAGTTCAGTACTCAGGGCTTTGTGTATCCCAGGTTTTCCCGCATGCTTTATGGGTGCAAGCATAATTCCCATGCCTGGGTGCTCACTCGACACTGTTACATTTCACACTTTTCTTTTTTTTTCTTTCCTCAGATAGTTTGTTCACATGAATGTGCTGATTTGTATTCAGCTGAGTACTCAGGGACAGTTTGCAGAGATCTGGAGTTTTCTTTCTCTACAACTCTTTCCTCTGTGTGTACTCTGCACTGTGACCTCCAGGTGCTTCAGTTTCCTCATTCTGGTCGCTGTTCTCTAACCTCACTGAGTCCTCTGCACTCTGCCTGTGTTCCCACTCCTTGTGCTGTGACCTGGAACCTCCACTAAGGTGATGAGGTAGAGGAGGCGTAGGGTTCATTTCATTTATTTCTTATACCTCAGGGGTCAGTATCCTTCATTGTCTGATGATCCATTGTCTTGGAAACCATTGCTTTTGAGATTTTTGTCTAAGTTTTGGTTCTTTCAGGTGGGATACTAAATTGGTTCCTGTTTATCTTGGACAGAGCAGTTTTTTCTTTTTAGCATTAAGTGGGATTTTTTTTCTTCCTTTTAATTTTTTTTTTCCTTTTTGTGGTACTGGGGATCAAATCCAGGGTCTTGTGCATGCTAAGCAAGTGCTCTACCACTGAGCTACATCTAAAATACTGGAACCCTTACACTGGATTGATTCCTTAAGATCAGAAGAAAAAAAAAATTAAAGAATCTTCCATGAATCATAAAGAGACTTCAGGTAGGCAGCATAGATGATTGACAATTAGATACAATAGCAGGCCCCACTCAATTTCAGTCTCATTAATCAGTTAACAAAAAAAGAAGGATTTACATGAAATTCACAGCTCAGATTGCCATGTTAGCCACTATATCAGAAAGCTTAAGAGCTGAGTCCTGGAGAAACAAAACACCCCACAGTTGATGTTTTTGTAATAGAAGATTTCTGTTATTTTAGCAAACAGAGAAGCCTGCATAAAGACATCAAAAGAAACTGCTTTTGAAGAAAAAAAATATAGAAACTGATTCACTAAAGGAACCTATTGGGGGTAATTACCCAGAGCCTGTGGTAGATCGGGAGGACTGATTTAAAGTTATCGTTTTTGCAAATTCTGCAAAAAGCAAAAAAAAAAAAAAATAAAATAAAACAAATAATTTTTTTCCCCTTGCCTTTCCAGTAGTGGAAAAATTCCTTCCACAGCTGTGACCTCTTATAAACTGCAAATGTGATTTTATTTTTTGAGTTCTTCAAGTCTTCTTTTCTCTAGTATAAGGTAATATTGGCTAATGATAAAACATCAAAAACTATCATTGCAAATGCTGTTTTTATTTTTGATTTGCAGTCTGAGAACAGTGTACAGGAACTTTAGCTTGTCAGTTTCCCGCTGTCCTAGGTCAGTAAAGTCTGAACTTTCCCATCTGACACCTGTTCAAATCTGAGGATACAGATGAATTCAGATGGAAAGGTATCAATTTCACAGTCTAGGCGTCTACATTCTTGAGATGCTCTTCTCATGGGCTTTGAATTCATCATGGGCAAATAAATATTCAATCATCTGAAAACCACATTTTCTTCCACTCAAAATTTCTTCTTACTTGAGCTTTCTCATCAATAAAAATATTTTAAAAGTGTTTCATTCAATTAATAGGACATCTAGAAATACTAAACTGTGCTTTCCTGGTCGTGCACATTCTAGTTTTTCTTAACTTATAACAAATATACCTTTTATTAAAAATCAAACCATTCAATTTAAAACTGAGAGATCCCTGTTAGAAAAACATTTCAAAAAGATAGAAGAAGAAGGAGGAGGAGAAGAATGAGAATGAGGAAGAGGAAGAGGAAAATATCAATAGTAAGTGTAAATAAACATGGGATAACTGATTGGCTTTTTGCATTTTTTTTTTTTTTGGAAGTCAATTCTATCTTTTGAGACTTAGAAACTTCCAGATTGTTTCTTCTTTTTTCTTTTTTTCCTCTACCACTGGGGATTGAACCCAGAGATACTCCACCACTGAGCTACCTCCACAGCCCATCCACAGCCCCCCCTTTTTTTTTAATTTTTAATATTTATTTTTTAGTTATCGGCAGACACAACATCTTTGTTTGTATGTGGTGCTGAGGATCGAACCCGGGCCATACGCATGCCAAGCAAGCGCCCTACCGCTTGAGCCACATCCCCAGCCCCCATCCACAGCCCTTTTTATTTTTTATTTTGAGGCAGGGTCTCATTAAGTTGTCCAGGTTAGCTTCAAACCTGTGATCTTCCTGCCTCAGCCTCCAGAGTAGCTGAGATTACAGGTGTGCACCAACTGTGCCTTGTTACCTTTAATTTTTAACTTTAACAAGCACGATCTTGTCAATTTATTTCCCAGTTTATTACACTGGTAATTCATTTCCTTTATTACACAGGTAATTCATTTCCTTCTTCCCTGTCACCTATAGCTTGTACATCCTGAGTTGTTGTGAAAACAATTACCAAAGTTGTAATCAGTTAAACACTGAACAAAGCATTATGCCAAATTTCTCCTCCTATCAGATGGCCAACACCTTATGTGTAGGAGTTTGGCCAGAGTAGTTATGGTCTCTACACTGATAGGAAGAATAAATGGTGTGGTACCTGGATACGGGCCATGATGCCCAAGGAACCTATGTTCCCTTCCCTTGCAACTTCAGGGCACAGAAATAATGTAGATTGACTAGATATTTTGGGGTATACTGGGGGTTGAACTCAGGGTGCTTTAGGACTGAGTATCCCCAGTCCTTTTTATTTTGTATTTTGAGCAGGGTTTCACTAAGTTGCTTAAGGCCTTACCAAATTGCTGAAGTTGACCTTGAACTTGTGATCTTCCTATCTCTGGGATTACAGGTGTGCATTGCTGTGCCTGGTTTCTATTCTTCTTCTTTTTTCTCCCTTACTTTCTTTATCTCTCCCCCCCTTTTTTTTGTACTAGAGATTGAACCTAAGGTTTTGCACATGATAGGAAAGAGCTCAACCACAGCTATCTCCACAGCCCCAACTTGATCTTGCTAAACAGTCTTCTTAGACTAAGGGGCCCACAGCATTTTTGGCAATTTATAAACTCTTGGAGCTTCATCTGGCAATCCTATGATTTATGCAGCCTCTTTCCCCAACTCTTCAGAAGGTCTTTGGAGTCTTTTCTCTCTCTTTAAAATTGTTTTCCTCCTGTTCTTTTCCAATAGTCTTGAAGGGGTTTATTAAACCCCAAGACCCAATCATTAGCAAACAAACAAAAAATTACCTTCAGTTTTCTTGAGGTCAGGAACAATATTTAAACTGTTTAGGGAAAACATGTTTATATCATTTTTCTAGGTGTGTAAAGGACAGAAAGGTAAACAGAGAGAAAGAAGTTGATTTGGAGAGTAGAGAAAGTTCATATACACTGCCACAAAAATTTGAAACCATGTAAAGGTACAGAAATGTGTTGACGTGTTTGCTCTGCTTACAGATAAAGCATACATGAAGCATAATTATTTGCAAGCTGAGACTATTTTAGGGAGAAAAATTTTCTAAATGTTCTTCTGATTTCAATCCATTATTTTAAGAGATGTAAAAATTGAATCCTAAGGAAGAGACATGACTTGGTTAAGATCATAGAGAAACTAGAATCTTGATCTTTTGAGTTGTATCCGGTATTCCTATAATTAGCATATGCTCAATTTCAGAACCTGTGATCTCTAGTGTTTTGATACACCAACCTAAGGAATCCTTAGCTGCTTTTTCCCTTCTTGTATTTGTGTTTGCTAATCCTAACGGGTAGATAATAGCCCTCTGTCTCTCAAGTTCTTAAGTCAGATTTTCTTTTGGAGTCTGAAGTTTTATTAGTGACTCTGTTTAGGTATGCAGCGTACCCCCAAAGCTCATGTGAGACAAAATAAGAAAGTTTAGAGGTGAAACAATGGGGTTATGAGAGTTTTAACCTAATCAGAACATTAATCTCCCAATAAGGATTAACTGGGTGGAACTGTGGGAAGTCAAGGTGTGGTTGGAGGAGGTGGGTCATGGGGGTTATATATTTTTTTCCCTGCTGAGCAGAGCTCTCTCTCTGCTTTCGGGTGCCATGTCCTGGGTCGTTTTCCTCTGCCCCACTCTCCTGCCCTGATGTTCTGCCTCACCCCAGGCCCCAAGAAATGGAGTGGTCTGTCTGTGGATGGGAGACCTCTGGAACCACGAGCCCTCAAATAAACTTCTCCTCCTCTAATTGTTCTTGTCAGGTCTTTTGGTCACAGCAATGAAATAAGCTGACCAAAACACTCTTCGAGGAAACAATGCCTTCTATAGTCTTTATAGCAGAAAGACCAGGTGGTACAGGTTGTAGGTTAAGAGATACAGAAGTGCTATAATCTGATTCTTCTAGAGTTTGATATTATCAAGTGATTGAATGATCAAGAAAATTGCCTACTGCTTCTCTTTGCCTTTCCAAGTTTCATGATTACATTCCCTTTTCTTTTTAATCCATAGTGGGGGAGATTAAAAGAATATGGGGGAGAATATGAAAGAACAAAAGCAAGGCTCAGTATTACAGTCGGCTAAGAATCCAGGTAATTAAATGCTCACTTTATCCTTCAGGATTCTCCACGATCTTGTCAATTTATTTCCCAGTTATATTCCATACTATTTCCTTTCACATATAAATTAATCCCATCGGATCCAACGACTCACCATTCTTCAAATGTATCACTTCAAACCTGTTTGCATGCTGCTTTCTCCACCAGACATTCTCTATTCTCAATCTTTTGCTGTTTAAATTTAGCTTAGGGTGGAATACCTGAGAGGCAGAGAGTGAGAGAACCTTTTAAGCACAAGCAGTGTGTCAGAAGGAAAAGGTAAGAGAGTGAGTACTGGAGAGAAAGAAGGGCAGGTTACTTCCAGAGAACATGCTGTCAAGTCAGCTTCCAACTCCAGAGAGCAATTGGAGCACAGTCCCACTGAGAAAGGTCTGGAAGCCCATGGAAACTACTCATCTTACAGTTATCCCACTCTAGGGGACAGGGTCTGCAGTATTTATACAATGCTCAGATGCTGCTTGAGAGTTCTTCCTCCTGGCATTAATTCTAAAAGCTTCTAACCTGTTGAACAGGTGGTAAAGCAAGTTATGGCAGCAAGAGCACACCTTCAACAAAGAACTGCTGACACCCTACGTGGAAGTTGGGTCAAGTGCAAACAAGTGCTACCAGGGAGGCGATAGGAGAGGCATGGACACCATCTGCTACAAACGGAACCCAAAGGAAAAGGTGGGATAGAATTGCCTATGCTGTAGTTAAAAAAACAACCAAACCATGGCTCCATACCACAGAAGTTTACTTGTCCCTTAAAGTTATCAGGAGAACTCTGTGGAGTATATTAACTCGGAGACCCGGGCTGATGGAATGGTTAACATCTCAAACATGGCCTGATGTTGCATTGGAGGGAAAAAGCAAGATTTCACATCAGCAGTTAAATAGTTGGATCTGTAGTGACCTGTGCTGCTTTCACTCACACAGGTCCCCCCACGGAACTGGTTACATGACCTCAGTCCATCACAGGCTGGGTTATCCCAAGTACCATGAATCTGAAAGAAGGGAGAAGCAAGTGATTAATGATTAACAGTAATTTCAGAGAGATCAATGGCTTAAATGAAAAGGTGGCCACTTAAGGAATAGAAAAGGTAGGTGAGTTTTGTATAAATTTAAAGTGATTTGCTAAGTAATATATCAAACCCAGAAATACAAGGGAAAAAAGTTGAAAAATTTAAATACGTAGAGCTTTGAAGTTTGATATGACAAATGTCATAAAATGAGTCAAAAGTCTAAAAAAAAAGTGTTAACATAGATTAGATGCTCATTTGCTTCATATATTAAGAACTCAATGAGTAAAATCTTGTACCCAGGAGAAAAAATGAGCCTGAGACAGGCAAGGCACAGGTAACCGTATTTATTTGGCCAATAAACATATATAATATGCAAAATAAAATAAGAAGGAAATATTACTTTTTAGTCATCACTTGAGCAAAGCTACAATGGTATAAAGAGATCAGGCATTCTCATATACTGTGCCAATTAACAAGCCAAGAAATTTTTTATTTTAAAGAAAATTGTTAATCCACTATGAGTAGGTAGAAGAATATGTTCTGTATTATATTTTTATTTTTACACATTATTTTAAACATTTTAAACACACATCCTCTTTGACCTAGAGACCTTTAATCTAGTTATAAACTTCAACAAATGTGTCCAGATTTATATACAGATATGTTCAATGGAACACTATTTGTACATATGACCCCCTTAGGTAATCCTAAATGTCCATAAATAGGGGATTAACGGAGTGATTTGTTGGACATGCTTATAATGAAATATGTAACTACTGAAAAGCATACAGTAGATTTCCATAGGCTGATATGAAAAGTCTGAAATGGAGTGTTAGTGAAAAATCAAATAGCAAAAAAATATCTACAGTATGATCCCATTTTTGCATGTCTTGTAAATGCATAGAAAATTTGTGAAGGATCAAACTGTTGAGAGCAAAAACTGTGGGAGGGCTAATAGGGATTCAGGGAAGTAGATGGGGCTCATGCAAGTCACATGACCACATCTCACTTTAAGGAGGCAATCTTAACCACAAGCATATTCTGAGCAATGATTGGTGGGACTTTCTGCTGTGTAATAAATAACACACATATACTTAGTTTTCAATATCCTAGTTTAGTCTCCCTTCTATTGAGGGCGACCTATGGAGTGATATCTTAACCACTTAAGGCTTTCCAGAATACATTCTTCTACCTATTCATAGTGGATTAACAATTTTCTTTAAAGTAAAAAATTTCTTGACTTGTTAATTGGCATTTTCATCAAATACAAAGAAAATCGGTAAATTGCCATTTTCCCTGGGGTGAGTGGGGGACTTAATAAATATTAAGTGGTAAGAGTAGTTGCCGTGATTAAAACTCTAAAGTAAATGCTTCTGTTTGAATAAAGTTTAGCTTATTTCACAAATTTTGAATAATAGCTGTACATTTTTTAGTTTTTATGCATGATGATATATAATTAATTTCAAAATGAACTATATTGTTATCTTTAATGGCTAATTTGAATTCTAACATACCATGAGCTCCCTGTTCATTTTTACAAAAAAAAATAGCTTTTGTTTATTTTTGTTTATGGCAGAGGTTTTCTTCTATTTATTCTCTGTTCAAATACCACTTATTTATACTATAGTCATTTAAAGTTCCATTGCTAAATTCACACCTCCAGTAGAAATAAATTTGAAGTGACCTTAGTAAACACAAATGGAAATAAAAAAAAACACAGAGTATTATATTATCCAAGTACAAATTTAACATTACGTATCCCAGCCAGAAATAACAGGCCAACTTCAACCCTGGTAAAAATACATCTGGCTTCCTTGAATAGTTAGTGAAGCTTTTGTGATGTTATTTAATTGTAAGGCATCTATTTGCCTAACAGCACAGGAATGATTAATTAAATTATCATGTTATTATACAATGAGATAGCATTGTATTTCTGAATAATTTAAATTATAGGACATTGGAAAAGTCTAGAAAACACATAAATCATCAATTGGAACATTTTTGAAACAATATGCATAAGGGAGTAGTAGTACAACATATTGTGAAGAGGACTATCTCTGTGTGTGGAGGTTAGAAGTGATCTCTGAATGGACAATTAATATATATCATCCCTGAGCCAATAAGAAAAAAATATTAAAACTATATGAAGTATTTTTACATTTGGAATAAGTTTACATAAGCTTATTTAACATATGCAAGATATAGTATTGGCTTTTACCAGAAAGGGTTGGGGGAGTGGGTAGAAAGTAAATTGGGGGTGCTAATTACATATAATCTCACAGAGAATCTTATAGACCTAGATTGGAGCTTCCTCAAAAAATGGTCACAAGATCCAACTTCAAGCAGTAAGATTTCTAAGCCTGGCAAGTAGGATATATAGCAATAAATGATTGGCTTCTGAATTCTGAGATGTTAGCATATTGGATATAGCTGTTTACCAAGGTAAGTATAACCCGTGCCACCTAGAAAACAAGCCTTTTAGCTGGGTGCGGTGGTGCATGTCTGTAATCCCAGTGGTTTGGGAGGCTGAGGCAGGATGATCTCGAGTTCAAAGCCAGACTCAGCAACTTAGCGAGGTCCTAAGCAACTTGAAACCCTGTCTTAAAATAAAAAATAAAAGGGCTGGGGATGTGGCTCAGTAGTTAAACATCCTTGGGTTTAATCCCTGGTACCAAAGAAAAAAGAAAAAAAAAAATAAAGAAAAGAAAGTAACTACCAGGAAGTATAGACATACATATGTATAAATAAACATCTTTCCTTTTAGATATATTCATGGAAGCACTTAATGTTAATTGAAAGTCTTTACAGACATATTTTTTAACCATAAATGTCAGATTTGTGTTTATTACTTTTGTGATAGTTCTTAACATTTCCATTTAAAAAATTCCATTAAAGTGCAATAGCTTTCTAAACTAAAGAAAAAAAAAAACTAACATCAAGCCAGGTGTGGTGGTGCACGCCTTTAATCCCAGTGACTTCAGAGGCTGAGGCAAGAGGATCATGAGTTCAAAGCCAGCTTCAGCAACTTAGTGATACCCTAAGAAACTCAGTGATAACCTGTCTCTAAATAAAATATATTTTATGTCTCTAAAGAAAATATGTGGATGTGGCTCAGTGGTCGAGCACCTCTTGGTTCAATCTCGAGTACAAATCAAAACAAAATAAAAAACTAACATCAAATTGTTGTTTTAAAGCCTTAATGGAAACAAATTATTTTATGATATATTTTTGTCACACCACCATCACCACCACCAAAATAGATAATGATAACCCAATGGGGGTGGCCTAATGGAAACAGTATAAATAGGTATAGGTACTAGTTGTTATGGTGTAGGTGAATTTCTACACAGAAAATCTAACTCTGCAGAAGTGAAGTTTATTTATTTTTATTTTTTAGAAGTGACGTCTACTTTTAGTAGAAAATGTTGATTTCTGTCTTTCTGTCTTTGCTGACAAACTGCTTGTTGGGCAACAGCTGAATTCTGCTCTTCCCAAGCAAACTCAGTTGCTATGAGGGTAGAAACTTCTTGGATTTAGGATTTAAACATTTATCAATTTAAGGAAAATGCCTTTTTACTTTATCCTGCTCCTTAGGATTACATCTCAGTTCTTGGAGGATATGGACTTAGTGTAGAAAAGCTTTTGCTTTTATATAATCTTTGGTCATCCACATCTCCTCCTAGTCACAAGGCATATTATTGCCTTCCTGTATTTTGGTGCTGCTGTTCACTACTAGAGCTTTTGGTCTCACCATGACTTCTTGTTGCAGCCTTACTTTAGGAATCCTGAAGTTCTTTTGCTTTTATTTCCTCCCTTTAGCTTTTTAGGTTTCAGGAAATCTTGGGTACTTTCTTTGCCCCAGATTTGACTATTAGACTTTATTAAGCTGGCTAAGAGAATATATTTGCAGTATTTGAGTAGTTGTTATTCTGCAAGGCTTAAATAGTCCTTGAACTCTGGTGCTAGCTATCAGGGTTCTAGCCCTGCCATTAAATCTTTAAGAAATAGATTAACATAAGTAAAGAATGATAATATCAAGAGCTGGCCAGCAACTAGAATTCTCGTGCTTTTCCAGTGGGAATATAAAACGACTTAGTCATATCTGGAAATAGTTTGGCAGCATCTTATTAAGTTAAACACGCATTACCGTGTGACCCACCATTTCTACTTCAAAGTAGTTGTTCCAGAAAAATGAAAACAGTTATTTACCAAAGTCTCATCTACAACTATTCTTGGTAGCTTTACTCCTAATTACCCCAAATTGAAATAACCTAACTATACATAAGCTAATGAATGGATAAGCAAATTGTGGTACATCCAGATAATGGACTTCTATTCAGCAATGAAAAGGAATGGAATGCTGAGATTAGCAACTGTATAGATGAAACTAATAAACATTAGACTATGCAAAAAGAAGTCAAACTCCAGAGGATATATACCAAATGATTCCACCTATACAAAACCAGAAAAGAGAAATCTAATTTAGATCATTCATTACATACAAATAGTGGGCTGGTGGGATTGGTTGGGGAAGAATGTAAAAGAACATTTTTGGGGTTATTGAAATGTCTTATATTTTTATTGTGATGGTGGTTGCATGGGTTAATAATTTAGCCAAAACCCACTGGGATATGTAGCTAAAATGGGTACATTTTAGTGTATGCATATCAATAAAGTTGCTTTTAAAGTAAAAGAACTAGAGGCTTGGGCTGGGGGTTTAGTTCAGTGGTAGAGCACTTGCCTAGCACATGTGAGGCACTGGGTTTGATCCTCAGCACCACATAAAAATAAATAAATAAAAATAAAAGTATTGTGTCCATCTATAACTAAAAAAAATTAACAAGAGAACTAGAGGCTTAATATACTTCTTTATTCTCTGTTGTTCCTCTTGTGGTGGAAATGCATGAATGCCTTTAACTTTTGATGAACAGGGCAGAGTTGGGGAGCCTACATAGGAAGCCTAAGTTAAAATCTCCAAATTTCACATCCTTTATTCTGATGAATAAGAGGTAGTATGGACCGTTTTTTTCACACATAAGGTATAAGATACGAGGTTTGAATAGAGACAACTATTAATCATTACAGTGGGTCAAGTAATGCTAAACTGTGGGAGTACATCCAAGAGTTAGATCTGTGACTAAATATCATGATCACTAAAGCCTATACCTCAGTGTTGTCTTCCCAGTACCCAGAACCATACACTTAATAGATGCATATTGAATGTGTCAAATGTTCCCTCTTATGGTGGATGTTGAAGTCTAGTGCAAGAGGCACACATAGATTCACATCATTTTAATAGGTAGATAATTGCTGGATGATGACACACTCAGTGTTATTGATATTGAGAGAAGAAACAGTGAGTCTAAACCATAGTTCCTGGAAAGGCTTTATGGAGGGAATGATGAGAAAAATAAGTTTGAGCACAATAAAAAAGAAAAAGTAGAATATGCCAGACAGTAAAACAGCCTATGTAGGAGCGTGGGGATTTATTATTCATTCAGTGAATATTTACTGAACAACTGTTATGTGCTAGGTGCCATTGGACAACTGGAGGACTAAAGATGACTAAGATATAATTTCTGTCCTCTGAGAGCCTGTATTTTATTGAGAGAAATAGATAATTAGAAAAAGGAAAAACCCTTCTTAACCCATGAAATCCCAAGTTTTCAATTCTACAAACATACCTATTATTTCCAAGTTACCATAAGTGGTCTATTTGTTGCTAACTGAAGTTTTTATAGGTGTTTTACATCTGGAATGATGGGACAAAAGGGGTTAGCACAGAATTGTGTTGGTAACAGAGAAATAAAGATAATAAGGAGAAAATAAAGCGGAGCATGGATGGTAGAGAGTGATGGGGAGGTTGGTGTTGTAGTTTATATAGGGTTGTCATAGAAGTTAGAGGATAAATTATGTGCACACAGAGGGGAAGAATCCTCAAGGCAGAGAGAACGGCACATGAAGAAGTTATGACTGAGGACTTGCTTGGCATGTTCCAGGAGGAGGAGTGGGGAGGCCATCTTGGCTGGAGCAAAGGAGAAAGAGGGGAGATGAAATATCAGAGTTCAGGGTATCAAGTTATGTACCACTGTAAAGGATTTGGATTACAAACCTAAGTAAAATGGGAAACACTGGATTAAAACATGATGTGACTGAATTACTCTGACTTCTTGAAAGAAAATAGACTGTATGGAACAAAGTCAACAGCAGCAAACCAAATTAGGAGGTTACTTCAATAAGCCAGATGAGAGGTAATAAATTTCTGGAACAGGGCGATTATAGCAAAGGTGGTAAAAAGTGGTTAGATTCTGGATAAATTTCAAAGGTAGAGTTGACAGTATTTCCTGCTGGATTGGATATAGTGGTATAAAAGGGATAGAAGCATGAAGGAGTTCCAAAGAGGTAACATTTTGGGATGAGAGAAACATGCAAAGAATCTATTGTTGATAGAGGATAAAGAGTAAGGCAGAGTTGTGGTGGAATTATGTTAGACCTGTCACTGAGAGACTATTTTACAAGGATGGAAAGTCTGAATATTTTGTTGGAAATGAAGAATCATCATCTAAAGGATTCCAACAGGAGAGTGGTGGGGGCAGATAATGGTTTTCGTTTTCTTTGATATTACTGTAGAGATGGGATTCAGAGGACAATCAAACTGGAAGAAGCCGGGTTAGAAGGCTAGTGAAAGGTGACGGGACCTAACTTGAACACCACTTATGAAAATGTAGAGAAAGGAATGGACTTGGAGCAAATATTTAAGAAATATAAGATGGAGAGTAGCTGCTAGTTGACTGGGTAGGGAACATAAAGAAGGTAAGAAATTGGGTTCTGGTGTGGGTGACTGAAAGTATAATTATGGCATTAAAATAAATCAGAATACAGGAAGAGTAGGGTTAGGTTTGTGGAGGGGAAGGATGAGTTCAGTTTTGGATCTGTTGAGTTTCCATCTCCTAGCTCTATCAAAGTCAATCAAACCACAAGGAAGATGGATGTATGAATGCCAAGAACAGGGAATGTTTAGAAATAACGAGGGTCTAAGACTTATAGTAAATAGTGTTGCCTGCACTCCACTGACTTCTATGCAATAAGGGGAGCAGCAGGCTTTCCAAATGGTTTATAATATCACATTCAACATTACAGACATATTCCAATATGGAATTATTCAACTATCCGGACTAAACTTCTCTTTCCCTTTGATTGAGAGTATAAAGGCATATTACCTTAACTACTGGATGAGTGCCTACAGTATCCCACTAGACATCTTGTAGGGATGGATGCTCCTTCTCTCACAGGAAGCTTAGCCTTCAAGCAAGTTAGTAAAGATGAGGGACAGCATATACATACCCTGCCATTGGAGAAGAGCCATAGAGATGAACAGTTACATATTAGGACATTTCTTTTCATGATTGGTTTCACTAAGCTTGATATTACTCATAGCCATGTTCTGAGGTAGCATTTACAACTCCTTCCCCCTACCTCATACTAGTATTAGTGCATTATAATTATACATAATAGTGGGATTTGTTGTTACAATATAACAATATAATTTGGCCAATATTATTCCCTGGTATTTCCCTTTTCTCTTTCTTCCCTTCCCTGATTCCTTTCTTCTAACTGATCTTCTTTTGATTTTCATGAGATACTGCCTGGATAAATTCTTCAGAATAAATACTGAGGAGTGGTATAGCTGGGTCACATGTTGGTTCCAATGCCTAGTTTTTTGAGGAGTCTCCATACTCATTTCCATAGTAGTTGTACTAATTTACAATCCCACCAAGTACAAAAATGTTCCTTTTTCTCCCTATCCTCTTCAGCATTTTTCGTCATTTGTATTCTTGATGGCCGCCATACTGACTGGAGTGTATGTACAACTCTTCTAGAGTTGTTGGTTCTAGACAGATTCACTACCTACGTTGACTCTCTACTACTCCCACTCAACTGGCTGGGTGAACAGACATGCAACATAGACAGCTCTCCTGTGTGGACACTCAAATGGTTCTGTGGCCATCAGTGGGGCTTAAGAGTCATAATCAATACACAAATACCTGGAAGTAGTGATTTGGGAATTTTTAGCAAATGGTAGTGCTGATAATCTGGGAAATATCTAGAAAGGGAAGGACTGAGGCAAGGTTGAAATCAGGAGAGCACCCGTGTTTGAGAGCCAGGTAGAGCAGGAAGAGCTCACCAAGGAGACAGAGAAGGAATGGTCAGAAAGAGAAGAATCGGAGACAGCGGTGACATGGCTTATAAGGGCCAGCAAGAAAAGACCCTTCCCTGTGTTTCCAGGTCCTGCTGTCACTCCCCGCCCCCATCTCTTAGCTTACACCACATTAGGCTTCTTGACATGATGCATGATGGCTCTCATATCTGAGCCTGGGTATTTGCAGTTCCCTTTTTCGGCCCCCAAATCATCCCCAGCCTGACTCACTCCAACTCCCCCCAAGTCTCATATCACAAGTTGCCTTTTCAGAGAAGTCTTTCTCGATAACCTGAAGTAAAACTTTGCTACTATCTGATGATAGTTTTCTATTTTATTTTCTTCCTTGTGCCCATCACAATCTGTCTGAAGCGATTTAATTCACAATTTAAAAAGTTCCCTGTTTCTTTTCTTTTTTTTTTTTTCCTGCACTGGAATGTGGATTCAATGTTTTCAGAGGGCCCAGCACACCTCCCACACAGCAGGTGGCCAGTGATTATTTATTGAATGATCAAATGTTTTAAGTCCAGGAGCAAAGTGCAAAGACAGTTTTAAGGGGAGCAAATGGCGATGATGATGTCGAGTACAGGAGAAAGGTTTAATAAGAGGTATCGTTGGACCTGACACCATCCCTGTCCTCAAACAACTTTTGTTGATGGCAGAAAACAGACTTTGGAAACATAAGGCATTTAAAAGCAGTACACTAGAATACAGTGAAATGGTCCACAAGTGGGGAAGCATCAGATGAGTGACATTGTAAATACTTCTTAATTTACTCAGAGCTTAAAAGCTCAGAGGTTTATTCTGCTCTGGTCTTAAGCCACTCACCCATCACCCTGGGAATAGGAAAAATGGTGCTATTGCTGAGCATTGTCTCAAGTGAGGCCTTCTGAGTGCCCGTTGGCTTGCAGATATTTCAGTCCCATGTCTGTTTTTTAAGAGGGTGAAGTGTGACTATTTCAGCTTTTATTAATCTAAGGTAACCTGATGATGGCTGATCACATTTGTCAGTTGTAAAATTTTGATCAGCTTCATTTTAGAAAGAGATCACTCAAGAGGAATTTGTGACCGTCAATATGAAGGAGAAGTTTTTGCAGGAGAAACAGTCACTTGAACATTATTATTCAGCTGGATAATAGGTTTTGATTACTCAAATATGTCAGTTCTTTATAGAGCTTAACAGATATTCCATCTGCCTTTAAACATTATTTAAGGACCAGACCTTGCCTTGTGGGTGACTCTACGTGGGCAGATGTGGGGCTAGGCAAAGCCTGCTCCTCAGTGTCATTTCCTATACAGGCATCTTGGAAGACATCCATTGCTTCGTCTGATCCTCAATGATCTCTGTTCATAATGGATGGGACATTCATGGTCTCCTTTGGGCTTTAAAGCTGTTGGTTCACTTGAGTCACCATGAAGAAACTCCTTCTCCCAGTATGCATTGTCACTTCCTGTCCAGCTTCTCCTGATGGCTCTCTCTGAGCCACCCTAGACCAAAGTCATCTTCCTTTTCCTTGGCCACACTAAATTCGGATACCAAGAACCCATCTGTCTGAATGTACTCAGCAGACACTTTTTCCTCTTTGGTTTTGTCTTTTGGGGTTCAACCTAGAGTCCCACAAACTTCTCAGGGGTTTGGTCCCCTGCCTTGGATTTGGTCTAGGAACATTGACTATGCCCTTCCCATAGGGACACACCAAAGTCAGTGTTTGCATTGCATTTCCTCTGCTCCTACTTCTTTATTTTATTCACGATTTTATATTGGTTCTTTTTAGTTATATATAACATTACGATTCACTCTGACAAAATTATAAAAGCATGGGATATGATTTTCTATAATTCAGTCCCCAGTACTTCCCTTTTCTCTCCCAAACTCTCTCCCTGGTTCCCTTTCCTCTACTCTGCTGATCTTTCTGCTATCACTTAAACTTTTTTTTAAAAAAATTAGTGCCTTATAGATATGCATAATGGTGAGATTCACTTGGTATATTCACATATGTACATAAGAAAGTTAGGTCAGATTCATTCCACTGGTCTTCCCTCATCCCATCTTTCCTCCCTCCTCAATACCCTTCCTCTACTCCACTGATCTTTCTTCCATTTTGATGGAATTACACTCCCCCCTTTTTTTCTTTTCTTTTCTTTCTCTCTCTCTCTCTCTCTCTCTTTCTTTCTTTCTATTTTTTTTCCCTTATTTTGGATTAGCTTTCTCATAGCAAAGAAAATATTTGACCTTTGGCTTTCTGGGTCTGGCTTATTTCACTTAGCATGATAGTCTCCAGTTCCATCCATTTACTGGCAAATGCCACAGTGTGATTCTTATTTGTGGCTGAGTAATTCTCCATTGTGTGTGTATATATACCACATTTTCTTTATCCATTCATCTGTCGAAGGGCACCTAGGTTGGTTCCACATCTTGACCATTGTGCATTGTGCTGCTATTAATATTTTTGTGCCTGCATCGCTATTGTATGATGATATTAGTTCTTTTGGCTCTCTACTGAGGAGTGGGATAGCTAGGTCATTTAGTTGTTGCATTCCTGATATTTTCGAGGCATCTCCATATGCTTTCTAGAATGATTGCACTAATTTGCATTCTGTCCATCATCCAGGAAGCATTGTTTTCTAACCTGGCCATGAGATCTAGGGAAAGCTTTGTGCTTCACCATAGTATCTTATCCTAAATCCTTTGCAACTTATGACTTCTGTCTACTACTTTGCCTTATTGCTTAGGCTTTTTAATTCAAAAGACAAGAGATTACTTTTTCTCCTCTGTTTTCTGTTGTCACAGCCTTTCTCTGAAACAATTAGATGGGAACAGTCTGGTTGACTGAGCAGAGAGTAAGCCAAAGATACCATGGGAGACCACTCAGGGTGTGTGGGTGGGGAACATGCACCTAATATTTTAACATTATTATTTCATCAGTCAATTAAATGTCAACTTTTTATTTAAAAATATGAGTTATTAGTAGCCAAATCATGCAATTTCCATTTTGGTGCCTTATGCTCTCTTAGCCAGGCAGTAATAAGGTTAGTATAAATTCAAAGGGAACATAAAGGAAGAAAAGTAGCAGAATAGACACTGGGGAAGCTTTAATTCTTGGATTTTCTCTGATTCTGCAACTGAGATGCTCCGTGTTCTCCTGGTGTTTATTTGCAGTAGCAATCAAATCTATCTCCTTTCCTGCCCTCTGGAGAAATGATAGAAGGACATAAAGCAAAATAAGATCCTGTATTTGGTGAATTTCATTTCCAACCATTCCTGATCCACCCTTTCTTCTAAAGCTCTGAAACCTCAACTTATAAAACACAGACATAAGCATATCTGTGGCTCATCTATACAGTACTTGTAGACATGGCTATCCATATCCTGGAGAGTCATTTGGATTAACAAATTACTGTTTGGGAGCACAAAAGCAATTCTTCACCCAGGAGTAACTTGTTTTTTTAAAATGTCTGGATTTGAAGGTGTAAGGGAAGATGAAAACAAGAAGAAAAAAAGAAAAGAGATTTGTGTCGATGTGGATCCAATTCCACTCTGCTGTGGTCATTCCTCCACCTCCTGCTTTTCTATCTTTAGTATAAGAACTAGGTTATGCTACATTTGGATAACTTTGGAATCGGAGCTGTAAATAGTTTGGAGAGTTGGCACAGAGAGAATGATGGAGAGTTAAAGGATGACAAAGAATTGGAGAGTGGTAAAGTCCCAGAATGATGGAGAATTGGAAAACAAAGGAGGGTTGTTTTATTTTTTTAAAGAGTGCCATATATCAAGAGAGAAGTCATGGGGTCTGTGGTAAGATTGAGAGAAGACCCCCCAGACGCTACCGATCCCATGTTTAGATGTAAATATGAGCCTCTGAGACTGAAATTGTTGGTGGTTTGGAAACCATAGGAGATTTTGAACTATTAGATTAGAAATTACCATGTTACTCATTAAGACTTTAATACTAGGTATGGTTTTTATATTATAGCAGGTTGCTTTGTCATGCACTCAAATCCTCTCTAGCATCTGTGTTTTCTGAGGGCAGTTGCTGTACTATTTCTTAGTATCATTCTATAACACTCTATATGATGTTTGACTCACATAAAGCACTTGAAGAACATTAATTGACACTCCCATCGAAGCTTATATGACCCCTTGCAAAGATTTTTCTACCATTTATTTTATGTCTCTGTAGACAGTAAGCTTATTGAAGGCAGGGTCCAGACCTTGCATTTATTTTCACTTTCTTATCATACCTAGTAGAGTAGTGGTCACAGATGGGCTCATAAATACTTATTGATGCATTGAATGATTGACTAGAAATTTCTGTCTCTGGGAAATAAAAGCTTTGTTTGCCTAGACCAAACCAAACCAAACCAAACCAAATCAAATGAAAACAAAACAAAACAAAAAACACAAACAGCCTTCCCCCAATCACACCTCTGCAAAAACCAGAAAACACAATTCTAATCACTGTAGATAAGTTCACAGAAAGGTTGCCACCAAAGATTTTTTTTCTTTTTGTTCATGTGCTAAATATCTTCATGGTTTTGACAACCAACTTCTTTAACATAGGATCTTGCATTCATTTTAGAAATTGTTTGGCTGCCCAAATCAGAATGCCTATTCAAGTTTGCTTTTGCAAAATGAATGAATGAGCCTATTAATAAAATTAAACTTACTCAGTTGTATAACATACAAGCCCAGGATCACTAGACCATTTCCATCTGCTTTCTGTGCTAGTCTCTGCCTTCCTCCACTTCAGGTTTCCTTCTTAACAACTCTAGAAAAGTTTCAGGTCTGACTTTTGGCCTGAGTTGGGTCATTTTCAGGAAACTGAATCAATTATTCTGGCTGAGGGGTTGTGGTATTTGTATCATTCTGATCTGGATCCAATGCTCATCCCCAAACCAGGTGGTAAACTCAACTAAACCCAGACTGACGCAGAAGGATAATTCTTTCCCAGTACAAATTAGGGACATTATTATTATTATTATTATTATGAAGAAGAAGAAGAAGAAGAAGAAGAAGAAGAAGAAGAAGAAGAAGAAGAAGAAGAAGAAGAAGAAGAGGAAGAAGAGGAGGAAGAAAATGGATTTGCAAAACCAACAGCCACAGAGATCTATCAAAAATATTTTTAGATTTTTCTGAATGAAGTTTCATGGCTGAAAAGAACTAGTCTACTAAAAATGTTTTCTCTTTCTCATGTAATCATCCCTTCTTTCCCTCATTTTCTGTTTATCAAAGAAATCTATCTATTTTTTATGACACAATATTGAATCAATATAATTATAGACCACCACCACCACCACCACCACCACCAACAACAACAACAACAAAAACCTGAACATAGTACATTTCAGGTAAAGCTTCGATTGGGCTTTTCTTTTCTTTTGGTGATATCAGGGATCATAACGTGTAAGCACTCTATCACTGAGATTCATCCTCAGCCCTTTTAGAATTTTATTTTGAGACAGGGTCTCACTAAGTTGCTCAGGCTGGCCTCAAACTTGCCATCCTCTATTCTCACCCTCCTGATTAGCCGAAATTATAGGTATGCACCACCATGCTTACTTTTTTCGACTTTTTGATAATTTGGAATTGGCTCTGGGACATTTCAATCCTGTTTCTACTTTCCCTATCATTTTGGAAGCCTGAGATGGAAACAGCAGAAAATGTGGGGTTTTTTTTTGTTTGTTTGTTTGTTTGAATATTTTTAGTTGTAGATGGACACAAATCCTTTATTTATTTATTTTTATGTGGTGCTGAGGATCGAACTGAGTGCCTCACATGTGTTAGGCAAGTGCTCTACCACTGAGCTACAACCCCAGCCCCAAATGTTTGTTTTAACACAGTGATTTTCATACCTAATTGCATACCAGAAATACCAGGTGTTATCAGGAAACATCGAAGTCCAGGCCCCATGCCTACAAGTTCTTATTTAGTGGGTCTGAAAAGGAATCATGGATCTGAGTTTTATTGAAAACACTCCAGTGAGTTTAATGTGTAGGCAGAGTTGGGGGCCTTTCCAAGACTTGCTCCTTCTGCAGTGACTTTAAGGGGCTCTGTAAATCAGGACTTAAAAACAATAAGCACAGTCATACTTGACTCCACCTGCAATGAAACAGCTGCACCATTCACTCCAGGTGTACCTTTCCTTCTGTCCATCACACCTCTGCAAAAACCAGGAAACACAACTCTAATCGCTGTAGAGAAGTTCACAGAAAGGTTGACACCAAAGATGTGTTTTTCCTTTTGCTCATGTGCTAATTTTCTCTTCACGTTTACAAACAGTGACTGGTTTACATTTTTGGCAGGGGTTGTGCTTCTGAGTTAATATGCATTGTGAGTGCCGGTTAACCAAAGTTTTCCCAAGAACTTTAGCATTGTTTGTGGTTTAGAGGTCATTCATAATGGCTAAAAGAGTTCAGCTGGAGTTTTGATCTTGTATTTTTTTTTCCCCCTGCAGAATGTGATTATTATTTTTTCTTAATTAATCAAATATGTTTCTCCAAGAAGGTACAGGCTGTACCATGAAAAATTCTGTCATCTGATTTAATCTGGACATGTCTACATTTTAAAAAAATTTAGAAGGAAGTGAACAATGAAGCAGAGCCCACTGGTTTAGTACTGAAAAGAGGAAATAAGTTGATAAAGGGCAGATTCTACAGAAAATTAAAAAAAAAAAAACAAAACCATAGAACATATGTGACACTAATGGTACATCATCAAAACATATTTTTGCCATGGGGTGATGAGAATGGTTGGTAAAGCAATAGAGCCAGAAAATGCACACTCTGAGAATCAAAGAAAAATTAAATCAAATACTTTTTTAAATTATTTTTTTATCTATATATGACAGTGGGATGCATTACAATTCTACTTACACATATAGAGCACAATTTTTCATATCTCTGGCTGTATACAAAGTATATTCACACCAATTCATGTCTTCATGAATCAAATACTCTTGTGGAAATTTTCATACCCTGTGTACAAACAGTGTATATCAGATTGTTTTCCTCTCAGGTGCATCTAAAATATCTGATTTATGTTGGGAAAAATCACAATAGCAAAAATAGAGCAGAGATAGTTTGCAGGGAAGTATGATCAGTTCTTTGTTTTCCCTTCAAAGAGACCATAGAGTTATCTTTATACATTGTGAGAGGACTGCAGGAAATTAAAGTTCTAGAGTAAATAAAACCATATTTGAATTTTCCCAATCTCACAGTTCAAACTCTATAACTAAGCACTGCTCACGTTCTTAATTGAGTCCCTAAAGCTTGACTTGAGTCGATGGAAAACTTAGCTTTCAGAATCTATGTATAAATTGAACAATCGATTGTGAATTTGTTGATTGTGTCTGGTTTGAATTTTATTTCTTTTGGCCAAAAGCATTGCCAGATTTACATGCTAAGAAGGAGATATAGTATGGTCTCTGTAATGATTCATGAAAATTAAAACAGAACAACGTTGGAATGAGGTATTGAACGTAAGAACTGCCAGCATTTTAAAGGTGGTATCCCCCAAATACCCTATCCAGCCAAAATTACTTGTGCCTTTCTTGATGTCAGAATATTTAATATTTAGCTATGCTATACACAATAATCTAGCTATGGAAATTAGCAAAGTCGGAGGACATAATGAGCAAAGGAATAAGTATGCACATTAATTAAATGTCAGGCCCTGACCCAAAAGAATAATCCTCCTCTTGTTTAAGATACCAACATGAGATGAATCACCCCACTAAGTAACACAATGTGTGAGAGTTCCAGTTGCTCCACATACTCGCTAACATTTGGTATTGTCAATCTTTGTAATTTTAGACGTTTTAGTAGAAGTATGGTGGCATCGTGTTGTGGTTTCAATTTGCATTTCCCTGATGACTGATGATGTTGAGCATTTATTCATGTGCTTTTTTTTTGCCATCTGTTTATCTTCTTTGAAGAAATGTCTGTTCAAATCTTTTGCCTATGTTTTTATTGGGTGTTTGAATTCTTATCATTGAGTTGTGAAAGTTATTTATATATTCAGATGCAAGTCCTCTTTCATACATCTATATTGTAAATATTTTCCCCCAGTCTGTCTTTTGCCTTTTCATTTTCTTAGTGCTGTCTTTACAACAACAGAAAAATTTAACTTTGATGAAGTCCTATATATAAAATATCTTCTTTTATGGTTTGCGCTTTTTGTATTCCTTCTAAGAATTTTTTGCCTATTCTAAGGCTGGAAATATTTTCTCCTAGAAGGTTTATGGTTAAAATCATTTTGGAAAACTATGTGGAAGGTTTTTTTTTCTTTTAATATAAAGTTAAACATACACTTACCTTACAATACAGGAATTCCTCTCGTGGGTGTTTACCCGAGAGAAATGAAAACACATGTCTACAGAGAGGTTTGGGCACAAATTTCCACACCATCTTTATTGATAATGCCTTCCAATGCAAAGGATTTAAAAGACCATCAATAAGTGAATGGATAAAAAGGTGTGATGAGGGGCTGGTGTTGTGACTCAATGGTAGAGTGCTTGCCTAACACATGTGAGGCACTGGGTTCAATCCTCAGTATTACACAAAACAAATAAATTAGTAAAACAAAGGTATGGTGTCCATGTTCAACTAAAAAAAAAGTTTTAAAAAAATCTGTGATGAACACAAGCATAACAATAAAAAGGAAGGAAGGACTGATGGATTTCGTATTGATGTGTAGATAATTAATTAATCTCAAAACACCACGCTGTGTGAAAGGAGCTAGATTCAAAAGAGTACCAACGGTATGATTCCACTTCCATCTAATTCTAGAACAGGAAAAACTAATTTAAAGTGACAGGAAGCAGATCTGTTGTTGCCTGTTCTAGAAGCGTGGGAGGATTTGACTGGGATAGGCTCGGGGAAACTTTGAGAATGACGGACACATTCTATTTGTGGATCCTGCTGTGCCTACCTGGTTGAGTAATACTTGTCAGAATTCATCAAACTGTCCACACTTTAATGTGATTTAAGGTATGGGGAATCAGGAAAATTTGATGTAAGTTGTTTAAAAAAGAAACAGACTCCCTGGCTAGCCAATGGTGATATGTCCATTGGACACCATATTGACTGATTTTTTTTTTTAAATGTGATTATTGCTAGAATGGGTAGACTTTCCTCCAGATCATAAAAATTTCATTTGTATTTAAAAATAAGGGCTGGGGGCTGTACTTCAGTGGCAATATGCTTGCCTAGCATGTGTGAGGCACTGGGTTCGATCCTCAGCATCACCACATAAAAATAAATTAAAAATAAAAGTCTAAAAAAATGACATTAATTCTAGGATGGAAATTTGAAAAATATAGAAAAGTTAAATGAGTAAACCAATGACTCCTTATCTCAGCATTCAACCTTTTCTGTTTTGTATTTTTCTTTTCTTTAGTTGGAAGCACGCTCTCCATATAATATGGTAGCCTATCTGCTTTGTTTAACATTATAAGAAATTTCCCAAATAATTCCATAATTTTTACAAATTCGATTTTAACAGTGCATAATATTTTCAGAGAAATACCATACTATAAATTATTTAAAATTACTTCCTACTTTTGAACACTTTTCTTTCTTGTTGGCTTTTACATTTTTTCCTCTCTCTAATACTGTGATGATTAGCATACATTTTCCCCATCGAGAATTATTTACTTAGGATAGATTCCCCAACACCTTGATCAAAGGGTAATGTGTTCAACATTACATTATCTGTAACCAAAATATTAAAACCTGTCCTTTTTCTCTTAGGTTTCCAATCTAGAAAATATTTTATTCTTCTTACTTAGCAATGGATTATTGTTTTTCAAGGCAGGGAGTTAAAGAGAAAGAGGATTTTCACCTACTCCTCTGAATGTACTGCGTTGCCTGAATTAGCCTCATCTATCTGTCAAAGTGCCCAGAAACCATGATGATAGGAGCTGTGGAAATAGATATCTAGCATATGGGAACCTGCTTATAATTTCTTGCTCACAGCATTTATCCCACATACAGCATTTATCTTTAAAAGAGCAAGACTAATGAACCCGTATGTATTGTTTTCTACTTATAGCACATCCTCATTTGAAATACATCCCATGAAAAATAAAACTCTGCTAATGAGTAAGGAATTGCAATGTTTTCTAGTGAGTAACGTCGTAACTCCTTGGTGTACTTCTTGCTTTTGCCCCTGTCCATATTGTGCCCCACCTTTTGAAGCAGAAAGACAACTTACTGGGTAAAATGCTTTGATCAACTTTGACCTAGAGCATTAAGTAAATGCACCTTTGAGGAAAAATTAATAATTATGCTTCCAGAAATTGGGATGAGTCAAACAGATAACTAAGAAGGTGCCCAATTGGAGAAGTAATTTTTGCATTGATAAAGGATTCACAACACTATTCCAGAAAATGATGAACTCCTTTCAAGAATGACAACTAGGGCTTGACGTACAAAAATTCAGATTGTGATCAATTCATGGAGGGATACATTCTACGTGCTGGGCAGCATAAAACTGATGTTAAATTCTGTCTTTTGAAAACTTTTTCTTCATTTGTGAAATGGATAATGGTGCAACTTGCCTCATAGATTTTTGTGAGGTTTCTATGACATAACATATGTAAAAGGCATGCCTGGTACCTTGTGGATACTCAATAATACTCGTAATTATGGCTGTGCTTGTAGAAAAAGAAGTTACTAAGGAATAATTCCATGGAGCCTCATCGTTCTGCCTGTCCTCTCCTGGAATCCTCATCCTGGACAACTGTTCAAAGGTGAATTTATTTAATGCTCTAGGAATCAGCCTCCCATTACCCCTCATTTTCAAATCCTGACCTCTGTCTTGGGAGGTAAATCACCTAGAGCCTCATACTTTCCAGTAAATGTTACTCTTTAACTCTTGGACCGGAACATGGCTGTCCTCTGAAGATCTCACCACCGAGAAGCCCTCTTTTTGAAAAAAAATTTCCCCCTTTCCTTCTTTAGCACATTCTGCCCTTAAGAACCGAGAGAAGACATCATTGTCCTCTGTGCCATGCTACTTTTAGACCAAGATGTCCCTCCTTCTTCCCCTCTTGATTCTCTAATCTCAGTCCTTCTAGAAAGATCATCATCTTCTTCCTGTGACCGCTATTGACTGGTTTCTTCCTAGACATCTTTCTGCTATCATTGAATTTTGGCCCCCTATCTTCATTTCCTTCTAAACTCCTGTCATCATTTTTGGGAACTTGTCTTCTTGGTTTGTCTTCTCTTCTCAATGACCTTTTTGTCTCTACCCACCCCAGTATCTCAAAAGCATCTCATTAGCCACAACTTCCCATCAGTCTGGTATCTCCCTCTGTGGAGTGCAGTCCATTGATCCTGTTGTCCCGTTGCCTACTCACAGACCTCAGCCCATTTCTCCTTACAACTTCCTTCTTTTCAGGCATAGATTTTATGATCCATTTATGTAGTTTATCCCTTCCAAATATTCTCCATGCTCTTGACCTCTCCCTCTGCTGTATAAATTCTGTAAAATTCCAATGTTGGTGTGACTTTTCTTGCTATTTTCACATTTGCACAGGAAGAAGGGCAACACAGTTGAGGAATCAAAATATCAAAAGAATCAAAATATCCTTCCTCAAATGGCTCCTCAACACAGTTCCATGATGATCCATGTTTTAAAATGAAGCACAAATTTTAATCTCTCCTATTCTCTCGTCCTTCCCCCTCATTTCTGCTGATAACCCAGTATCATGATGAGCATAGAAAAACCATATTTTCCTCTTCTTCCTGATTAAAAAAATTGGTGATCCAAACCACCGAAATAGCACCTACTTCTTTCTAATTGTTAAAATGAAGTACATGTCCTTTTTCCTTTCAACTGTTTGTATCTCTACGCACACTCCAGAGCTCCTCCCTCTTCACTTTGTTAAAGTCTTTCCTCCATTGCTCATCATCCTTCCCCTACCTCATCAATCTTTACTTTGCTAAATGATCGTTTCCATAGTACAAAGATGCTGTGTTACCTCCCACACCAAGATGCTGTGTTACACGCCCTTGACTTCATAGCTCCTCTCCCTACTGTCCACCACCCCAACCTTTTTGGTAACCTGGCTTTTCAAGAATGGTCTGCAAATGCTACTCCTACATTCTCACTGAATCCATACTTCAAAATTCTCACATTGCTTCTTCTACTTCACTAAAACTGCTTTTGTTCAGATCACCAGCTTCAGGGGGCTGATTTCAAAGAGTAATTTTATGTCTTTCTTTTCACCCACCACCCAACAACATCTGGTGGCGTCTTTAGTAAAATAGAACCTGATTCTTGTAATTTAGCCAATGTGAAGAATCTATAAATGGGAGAGAGGTGATGGACCTGTAGACTTTTCTTTGTGTTCCCAAGAGGTATATTTTCTTTGGAGACTTCCCAGTTACCATAGGCCAGCACAAAGGGCTCTGTTCCTTCCCTTCTTTAACTGCTAATTCAAATGTGGACGTAGGTTCTAGTACTCCTAATTCAGATGTAGACTATAGGGCTCTTTTTAAAGTTCCCTCAGCACAGTGGAACCATGCAAACTAACAGCTAAAAGCTCATGAATAATGAAAACAAACTCATAAAAGAATCCAGCAAGCCAATATTCTGGTCTACAGGTCAGCCTCATTCATCAGTAACTCAGGGTTCCCCAAATGCTCATTCTTCGAGAATGGTTTGTGGTTCCATTGTTACAAATTAGGTGTCTCCTTTAGGCAGAAACTGACACAAATCCTTTATTTCATTCTTAAGGATGAATGATATGCCATTTCATAAATTCTCACTTTTATATGTGATTAGGAGTTATATACAAATAGCTTATTGAGTTATTAAATATTATATAGCCCAGCTTGATTTATTGATTTTGTATTGTATAATATCAATTAAATGTTTGTATTTATGAGCTAAAATGACTTAAATAATTAGATTATTTCAAGGACTTTATTCTACATATGTTGGCCACACAGCATTTGGTAACGTTGGAAAACTCAATCTGATAATACACACAACCAAATAAATATAATGGTCTTATTAGATATATATGGAAGAGAAGGGGGTCTTAAATGTGCCTAGGAGTGCAGTGGTATAAGACACGGAGAGCTGCAGGTCTCATTTTTATCTCCATGTGGAAGACGTCATTCTAGCAGCATCTTCCAGAAACTCATTCTCTCCGAAAGCTAGGTATAAAGAAGTCCTCAAAGGAAACCATTGAGTGTGCTACTTTGATGTTGGAATGAAAGGGAGTGTATGTTGCCAGAGATCTTGTTGTCTTGGGTCTGTACTTTAAGAGTCCTGGATGAGCTTCAGGCGATGGGATCCATGGTGATGGAGGCAGGAAGCTCTTCCATGTTGATGCAGAGAGGAACAAGGCAAGGATTCACCGCTTTCTTATGATTCTCACACTTTTGGATTTCTGAGATAAGAAAAATTTAAGAAGTGGGGAAGTAACACAGAATAGTTTTTTATTTTACCAAATAAGGATATTGAAAATCAAACACAACCTACTCTAAGAAGAGAGGAATACTTATAATAATAAGAGTATGGACATAATCTGAGGATAAATACAATAAATATAACTTGCTACATATATTTTATATATAAAAATGTCACTTCAGTTTTTTTGGGGGGCGGGGTGGGTACCTGGATTGAACTCAGGGGCACTGGACCACTGAGCCACATCCCCAGCCCTATTTTGTAGTTTATTTAGAGACTCTTTGAATTGCTTAGTGCCTCACTGTTGCTGAGCCTGGCTTTGAACTCAAGATCCTCCTGCCTCAGCCTCTGGAGCCAGTGGGTTGACAGGTGTGTGCCACCATGCCCAACTTTCAGTTTGTTCTTTTCCATTTTGTTGCTTTGGGCACCAATGAACACTCCATCAGAGTTTTGCTCTGACAGTTAGGAATCGAAGTCCCATCAAATAGTTTTGCAAAGCTGTAATCTATAATTCAGATTACCAAACTACATATTCCCTTGACTGTCTACTGCCTATTTCCCTGTTCTTCCCATCTATAATTCCTTCATAGAGTTGATTGATATGTTCTTGGATCATCTTGATAAAATAAAAAATATGTCTCCAAGTCTGGAGTCAAGAGACCCTCAGAAACCAGGGTGATGGTAGCTGTGATAGTGTTTTAGAGATTTCCAGGAAAATGTAAGCCTCAGGGGAGATAATTTTAGGATAAAGGCCTGATACTTATTACAATAGAGTTGTCTCATTGCTCTTCTGGAGGTGTGTGAGGGAGTTGGGAGTTTCTCTAAAGGTGGTTACCCACTTCCTGGAATTGCTATTTTTTTTTACACCCCAATCCATCCCCACACCCTAAAACATGTCCTGAAACATTATATCTTCTCCCTGCTTCCTTCAAGCAGGTGGGATGTGCAACAGGTTTCTCCAGTGGGGATGGAGAGGTCTCCTTGGCAGTGACCTCATTGAGCTGCATGGCCATCTTCCCCTGAAGCCCCTGTAACTCTGCCTATCTCAGGGGTGCAGTCAGTATCTGGTACACAATCAACCATGTGCAAACTGGCAGAAGTGTCCCCCGTAGGAAAACCTGGTCTTTCAGAGAACATTGGGATCAAGAAGCAGGTCATAGAGATCCAGTGAGGAGGTGAAGTCAAAGAGATGAACTCCAGTCCTCACTGAGTAGTCACTGGGCAGCCACCATGTTAAGTGTTAGAGAGATCAACTCCTTTCCTAGACCATTGGCCATTTAGTTAAAAGGAATTAAAAGGGTAAGGTGCGGCTATGAGTTAGGACCTTTGGCCAGTTTTGTTCATCACGCTTCCTATATGGGTCAGGTAGAATTGTTGAGGCTGCCCATAAAACTAATTTCCACTGGGTTCCTTTCAGACAAGCTCAATGTGGATATATTAAGAAAACCCTAAATACAGATCTCTCTCCAGAAGCAGCATTTAAGAGTCTATTGAGATTAACATTGTGCAATTGGACAAACAAATAAAAAAAGGATAAAAATAAAAAGGGAAAAGGCAAGCGAGGCTCTGGGAATTACAACTCATGTGCAGCCCAGGCATCCTGTTTCTGCCACCCATTGCTGTGTGATCTGACAGGCTGAGGAACTGTGGTTTTGGCTTTGCACTGCTGAGACATTTAACTGCATTATGCAGAGGTGGACTGAAACTTCAAGGGCACCCAGTGACATATACGTTTCGTCACCAGTCTGCCCACTCTTGCATTTATCAGAGTCCATGAGGTGTGAATGTGTGTGTGTATACACACATATATATATATATATATATATATATATACACTTTTTATTTTACTTCACACCATGGTGTCTGATTTATAATTTCCCGAGGGCAATATTTTTTTACAGTGACTGGCAGAATTTTTTGTTCTTCATTAGGCCTTTTATTAACCCACTGCCAGAGCTCTGTATCTAACCACTCCCAGTGTTTCAGTGATCATATTATCAGTAATAGCATATTTCCTCTGGGAGATATGAATACCGTCTATTGCAGGTGGAAGGCTGGGAGGAGGCGGGATGGAGGGGAATGTTCGCATTTCTGTGGGTACCTTGCCTTCAGACTCTGCACTCCACTTGCAGATGGTGCAGACTAGACTCAGATGGTTTCTTAACTTCACTGTTATGTGGAAGGGCAGCAACTTTTATTTGCTCAGAAAGCTTCATGTATCTACAACACTGTGAAAAGTAGATTTGACCACACACTCAAGGGTTCAAAATTCTTGAAGTGTCTTTGTGGAAAAACCAAGTTTAGATAGTTAATGGATGTGGACCAGGTTGGAAAGAGCCACAGCATGCAGAAGGGGTGGTTCCTTTCTGTCTGGCTGAAGAACTCAGATGAAAGAACCTACGGAAGCCCAGAGCTTAATTATTATCATCATGCTCTTCCATTTAGAAAGAAATGGTCCCAATTACAGGGCAAGCAGGATACTTCTAGTCTCTCTCCTTACCTCAGAGCCACATATCAAAACACTTGATTTATAAGAGAATATAGTTTGTTTTTGAAAGATCTTCGGGGGAGGAATTTCCATAATTTTCCTTGACATTACAGTGAAACCCCCTTATAACATCATTTAATCTTAGCACGAACATCTACTCGCAGAGCGTACTTGAACAAGTCATTTAATCTCTCAGAACCTCATTTGTCAAGTGAGAATTCTACTAATGACCTATGGAACACATTTGATTATTATGAAGAACAAACTAAATAACCCACTTTTAAGGGATATTTTTAGAAACTGTGAAGTACTACATGCACCATTCCCATTACACTAAGCACAATTCCCATTCATTCAGCACCTCTAACAATTAAATACAAGCGGGGGAAAAAAATCCATTGAGCACTTTAGCAGAAGTGGGAAACCTTAACCTTCTCCTTCTCCTCCATTCCTATTATCTTACATTGAATAACATGAAATAAAAAGGGTCAAAGAATATATGTTCTGTCATTAAGACTTAAAATCTTACCAGGTGCAGAGGCACATGCCTATTATCTCAGTGACTTGGGAGGTGGAGGCAGGAGGATTTCAAGTTCAAAGCCAGCCTCAGCCACTTAGTGAGACCATAACCAACTTAGTGAGACCCTGTCTCAAAAAAGGGACTTGGGATATGATATCATCTGAATTATATTCCAAATGGATTAGGAAAATAATAGCTTTACCCTCTTGCCTGGGAGGTTGGCCACTTCAACTGAATCCATCTTCCTCAGATCTTTCATCAAGTCAGCCTGAGAAATAGACTTTGAGTATCTCCCTGAATATCTGGAACCTTCTAATAATGATGTGCAATTTTACCTCTCCTTCCCCCTTGTGTCTATGTAATTATATTTTATATAACTTTTCTTACCGAGATATTGACTAGGGTATGATGGGGGAGAAGATCACTTAAAATTGAAGGCTATTGAGTTTGGATAATACTTTTCTATGACTTTTTCCTTCAGCATATTGTCCACTTTGCACAGGCAAAGATCCAACGGGGAGGCAGTTAGAGACAGGCAGGAGAGCCTTGGGAAAGAAGGATGGGTGAGAGACCTGCAAGTGACACATTGAAGTTCATGAGAGAATGTTTCAAAAGCAGCAGTCATTTCTAAGAAGTGAGCTTGGACACAGCTGCCCCAGGCCACTCAGTCTCCAAACCCCACTCCTGGGGTTTCAGATTTTCTTGGGTGTGTGTGGCCTGGGGTGTAGTCACACTGAAGCATGCTCGATGTCTGTGATCTGGACAAAACTTCCGAATGCATTCAGATCAATACTTAAAATTTAAAAAAAAAAGAGGAAATGGAAAGAGAACTTCCGACTCACTGGTTTTGGGTTAGCTGGGCTTTAGATGCAATCATTTTGTGTGATCGGGAATGACTGACAATCTCCATCTGATGCAGCATTAGGTCTGGAGCTGGTCAACAGATCTGTTTTTCTGTCAAATATTTCCTGATGCTTTAAAAGATAATTAGTTGGTCAAATATCACAAAAAAAGATGAATAGGAGGGATATTTTCAAAGTGTACATTGATACCAAATAGATACCATTTTCATAAATGATAAGAAGCTAAAAATAGCTTCTACTTGACTAATTGAATTTAACAATCATAAAGCTAGATCTTGACCTAACAGCATTTTAAAAAGGATGTTGCCCCTCTTATCAAAAGACAACTCTGCCTTCATCTCTTTTACCATACAAGAAAAGCATGACTCTAATTTCAAAGAAGAACTTGTGAGAATTCCCCCAAGAAGTTTGATAGCAATATGTCCACTCATCATCCAGTTAAGCACGATATTTTTTTTGTGTGCCAGATAACCATGCCATTTCCTCTCTCTCGTACATTTTCTCATTTAATTCTCATAAAAAAGCTATGAGGTTGTTGCCATTATCATCTTCATTCTTCAGAGGCTCAAAAGGCTGCATAACTTGTCCAAGGTTGTATGTGTAATAACTGGAGGAGTCAGGATTTGACTCATTTCTGTTGCTCTCCAAAGCTTTCTGTCTTAATCGCTAAGTAATACCATCTCCCTGAAGAATTCAGTCACAGAAGACAAACAGAATAGCAGAAGCAAGTTCTGCCATCCAGCTGCTACGTTCGCTTAAGGAATATCACAGAATCACCACCACCAGGAGGGTGTTCCAAAAACATTTGTGTCTCCCAGGACGGAAAATGGCTTTGGCCTCTGGCTGTTGTTCTCAGAACATGCCACCAGGGGGCTCAGTGTAGAGTGACCTCCCTTCTGAGTGTGAATTCCCAGAGGGTAGGAAAGTTGTGGGGAGCTAATTGGTGTTTCCAGTCCTCTTGGATTCCAAAGCAGTAACTCATCCTGATAGAGCTTGAAGGAGGAGCCAACACCTTCACTGAGAGCTTCATGTTGTATCTTCTGGACTCAAAGGGAGACTCATTTGAAGCTGGCCTCAAATTTCCCATGGGAGTCTTTGTCAGTACCTTTAGTTTCAAGAGACAAGTTGCTTATTGGTAATTCTTTCGTCAGAGGGACAAATGAAATCCAGAAAGAGCTTATAAAATTTCAAGCAAAGAAGTTTGTGGCTTGATTAAAAAACCACACACACACACACACACACACACACACACACACACACACCCCTCAACCGTAGAGAACACCTGGGTAGGTGAAAAGCCCCTGAAGCAAGAGAGTTTGTAAAGAATGTCACCGTTTGCTAAGTTGTGATCAAACTCCCCCCTCCCCACACCTCCACCTTCAACCTTTGGAAGACGAATCCTTTCAGAAAGAAAATTCTGTTCAGGCTGTGGAAGGGTGCCATGGGGTTTGCCCGCCACTGAAGCTGAAATGAACTTTTTCACCCCTTTTAAATATTTAAAAACGGAAAAATCTCCTGATACAGGCAAATAGGTCAGAAAGTGCCAAAAAATGTATTTGAGAATATATCTGCCTTTGAGATCAGGACTCCTGATCATACTCTGTCCATTTTGATTTGCTTTACTGCCCCAATAGGAGAGTCACCAAAATCTTAGCACAAAGGACAACTCACATGCCCAGTGTCTCAGGAAAGGGAAATGGCTTTGGGATAAATGAAAATAGTGTTCTGACATTCAAATGGGTGTCTTTAGGCTTTTTTGCGGTTATCTTTTTCCCTAGAAAAGGGACAGATCAATTTAACATGTATACGCTGGGTACAAATGACTAATAATAGGTAGTCTACTGTAGATTGAAGAGAACGGGTTAAGCACAGAGACACAGATGAGGTATAGAAAGTTGGAAAAGGAAGAAAAAGAGAATAAGAAACTTTTTATTCATTACTTCTTGAGCTGACCCTGTGCTGAGACCAAATTCTGTCCATCCATTGTATTTTCCTTCTAAGCAGAATAATCTAGGGACCTTAGTTCCTTGCTCTAAGGCTACCTCTTGAATGATTTTTTTTTTTTTTTGGTGCAATATCTTGGTTCAGGATGAGAAAAGTTCAGAAAGAAGGAAAGCTTAAAAGAATGTGGTTATTAAAAGTTTAATTTTACAGATATAGCTCAGTTGGTAGAGGGCTTACCTTGCATGCACAAGGCCCTGGGTTCGATCCCCAGCACCACCCCACGCACCCAAAAAGCAAGTTTTATCGGACTGGGGATATAGCACAGTTGGTAGAGTGTTTGCCTTACAGTTATCCTCCATTCAAATTTACTCTTCACTTTCATAGAAGTCCCTGATTTTTGCAGGACTTGTATCCTTAGTTCCATATTGTTAGTACATAGGGAGCACCCAACCCAAGTTCAAATTGCAAGTTAGTCTTCATGTGCAGAACTCTTGTGTGGGAAGCTCAGGCTATTCATTTTCTGCCTTTTAAACTGAGAAACAGGGAGTCAGTCTTTGGGTGGGAGGGAGGAAGGAGGCACTCCTGCTCCACTCGAGGACAATGATGAGAAAGGCAGCAGTGTTCCTGGTGATGAACTTCTAGTTCTCACTCTCAGTGTCTTTATAGGGTTGTGCAACTCCATAGGATGCCATGTGGCCTTCATAAAAATCTTGCATTGAGTTGCTGGAGTTAGCTTCAGTTTCTACTGCTTGCTCTCAGGGATTTCTAAGGAATACTAGTCTTTACGTGTCTCTGTTATTCCGCGGTTGGGAAGAGGCCCTCTAGATTACTGTGGATAGAAGAATGGATGGGCAGCAATGAAGAGATAATCAGCAATCATCCAAACATTTAACAGGTTCCATTCTGCACCTCTCCAGTTTACCTACAGCAGTCACTAGATGATAAAGCTTTCCTGGAAACCTGTTTGCCATGTTTCTTCAAGTTTTGATCCAAAGACCTCTTTTACTAGGAATCTGGTAGTTACAGTGCAAGGTCCGAGACTCTGCTCCCTACTGAAGTGGACTCTCGGAAGGTAGATCCAGCAATCTGCATTTTTAATAATGCTCATGATGATTCTTAAACACTGGAATTTGGAAACTAATGGAGTAAGAAATTGTTGGTGCCAGAATTTCTGTGATTGGTCTGGGAAAGCAAATATGCTCCATCAACATTCCTGATTCTGAGATTAGAATTCATCCATGTTTCTATCAGGGGCACCAGAGCAACGCTTCTTTCTTTGTGTCCATTTGGCTCAACTATCCAGATTCACCACTTAGGCTTTTCTGACTTCCCTTCCCAGCTGCTGGAGTTTAACTAGATAGGTTTAATAACTTTTTGGATCGAGAACTCTGCAGTTTCTTCTGGTCACCATATACCTGTGTCGCTACACTTGCAACAACAGAGAAAGTTAGTATGTAGGTTCCATGGAGGTCATTGGCAAGATTTGGTGTAAGTTTTGTTTAAGCTCTTTAAAGCATCTCTGGCACAGGGCCAAGAAATGGGCGCTTAAAAATGGGGAAAAAAATCAATGGACTAATCAATATGATGAATATATGGCTCCATTAAGCCACTTCCCGGTCTCTGGGATCTGAATGATGGTTTCTGCATTTTCTTTGTTGCAGGTTTTTGATGGAAAATTAGATTAGAGGAAACTATCACTGCCTGTTTTGAAGCTGCCTCCTCTTGTTTCAATGGCTGGCTTTGGACATTTCTACACTTGAGGCATGAGAGACTTAAAGAGCCTCTCTGATCAACAAGTCTGTTTTCCTTCCTTAGCCCTCACAAGAGTGTTGAGACTTCTCCAGAAGAGGAAATTCAATTGCCTCTAACCTACTCATTACCTGGTGACTTCACTCTGTGAATCCGTTTCTTTGCAAGACCGACTTGCACCACATTGACCCTGAAATTTTTTTTTTTTTTGCTCAAGTGACTTGTTTAACCACATTTTACAACTCTGTTCTTGACTAAGGCATACAGGTCAAATTGGTACTTATCAAAGGAAAGTTGACAAAGTGAATACTTCCATTCAAGGATTTCTGGAAATTGGAGAGAAAATGATTAGGGGACACAAAGGGCATAAGCTAGTTTGTTGAGCTTCCATATTGAAAAAATCCTTCCATAAAAACAACACAAGCACTCTCCAAAGAGGTTTCTACAAAACATATTTATTCTAGTACAAGTAAAGCTGCTGTGGAAGGATTTCTGGTGCATGGATACAGAAATAACTTTCTAAACCTTAACTAAACTGCAAAGGGGGGTTTTCAGATAGGTCCTCTTTTTTTCAGAGAGAGGTTAGGTACATACAATGAGCACTGAGTCAACATTTGTTTTTTTGCTAACCACTCAGTAAATTCTAGCTGAGATCTTGTACTAAGCTGTAGTTCTAACAATGAAAGTGGGACCTGTTTAGCAGTCTTATGTTTCTATTGACTTGCTAGCTTCAGTGACTGTGCCTTTATTAGAGGTTATTATGATGTAAAGGGATTTCAAGTCCTCAAAGGGTTACAAGGGGATAGTAATTGGGTCTTCTTCCCTCACTGTATTTCCCCAGACAATGCACAATAGACTCCATACAGATCACTAAATAAGCCTAAGGTATCATAGCCTCTCCTCTAAGTATTCCTATAGGTTACAAACATGAGAGAGGCTCTTTGAGGGCTTATGACCTAGTCATCAAGTTGGACATAGCAAGGCCACTAAAGAAAATAGGCCAGCATGTAAGATTCAAATGGGGTCTTTAGATAAGGGCACTGTGCATGTAAAAAGAATGTGGAAGACAAGAGAAGAGCCACCAAAAAAGGGTGGGGTTTAAATGGTCTCTAACAGAGAGTGAATTTACAGCACTAATATATGTGATGAGAAGACTGGACAGGGGAAAAATGGTGGCCAGAGTATTTTGCCAATGAAAAGTCTGTATTTCTTTTTGTAGGCTACTCTAGGATATTTACTTATGTTTTGGTACTGGTTTTCCTGATGTTAAAGCAATAGTGGAATGATACCTTTTTCTAATGGAAAAAGATGAGTGTATGCCAGTTAGAACAAAGATGGTTTGCCTTTATTTAAAAGATACTAATGCTAATGCTAAGTGAAATTAGCGAATCCCAAAAATCCAAATGCAGAATGATTTCTCTGATTTAAGGATGCTAATTCATAATATGCTGGGGGGGGAGGATGGGAGGATTAAATGAACTCTCTAGATAGGGCAAAGGGGAAAATGGGAGGGATGGGAAGGGAGGAGGCATAGAGGTAGGAAAGACAGTGGAATGCGATGGTCATCATTACCCTAAGTACATGTATGGAGGCATGAAGGATGTGACTCTACTTTGTGTACAACCAGAGATATGAAAAATTGTGCTTTATATGTATAATATGAATTGTAATGCATTCCGTTGTCATATATAACAAATTAAAATTAATTCTTGATTAAAAAATGGCATCTCAAAAATAAAATAAAAGATACTAATGCTACTGACAATGTTTCCAACCATTTTTTTTTCCCCACATGGACATGGTCTTAATTGTTCTTAGTGAAAGCTGAGGCCCTACTCTTGAAATTTGGCTTTGGAAAGCTCTTCTGACAGGTTCACATTAATGAATTTCCAACATGGAACTTTCTAATGCTTTAATTTGATAGCATGGATGATAGCACATTCCTTAAATAAAACTTCCCAAACAACAGTTGCCTCACAAAGTGTTTCAGGCTCCCAGCAAGAATTGCATGATAGATTCTGGGAAGCAGTTTGGCAATCACTACCAAAAATGAGCCTGAAATAGGTCAGCCCATTGACCTAGTAATGTCATGTCTAGAAATCTGTATGAGGAATAATCTGAAACACAAAAGATGTTGATTTCAGTATTACCTATAATAATAAAAAAAATGGAAAGAAATAAATTCACAAGTTGTGAACAAATTCAATCTTATATATAAGGAAACATCAAGCATGGAACTGGAAGTGAATAGCATAAATTGTATGAAACTGACCACTGTGGTGTGAGTCTGGACTGTCCCCGGAAAAGCTTATGAGGACTTGATCCTCAGTGCAGTAATGTCTAGAGGTGGGACATTTGGCAAATGATAAGATCATCAGGGCTCTGACCTCATGAACAGCTTAATCTACTTGATGGATTAATAATTTGAATGGATTCTGGGAGGTGGTGGAAACTGTAGGCAGTTTGGGCATGGTTGGAGGAAGTAGGTCACTGGGGGTGTGTCCTTGGGGACTATATCTTGCCCCTTGCTCCTTTCTCTCTCTCTCTCTCTCTCTCTCTGCCTTCCCAGCTCTGTCATGAGCTGAGTAGCTCTCTTCCATTACCCACTTCCACCATGATGTTCTGCCTCACGTCAGGCTCAGAGCAGAAGAGTGAGCTGACCTTGGAAAGAAAACTTTGAAACTGTGAGCCAAAGTAAACCATTCCTCCTCTAAGATGTTTGTGGCAAGAGTTTTTGTCATAGTGATAAAAAGCTGACTCACATGCCATGAAGTGAATAAGAAAGATACTCATCATAGTCCTTGACATACTGCTGATTATTTACTGTGGACTAAATATTATTAGCAATGAATATACAAAATGTGTGGAAAATATTCATAGGAAAGATGTGAAAGCAATAGGCTAAAATGCTAATTACCGTGACATTACTACCAGGAGTAACTTTTAGGAATGATTATTTGGTTATATTAAAGATTTTCTCAGTAAGAGATTAGTCCCTCAATAATAAGAAAAAAGGACTTATAAAATTATAATGAAAAAAATTGTACCATTAAAACTTAAGCCTAGTACAGTTTGGTGCTCTTTTCTCTCATAGATGGGAGGGCACAGATGCAATTTTGGTTAGGAGGCATGCAGGAGGCACCACTGTCTGAAGTGAGAGGAATTTCTTTGAAGGCTCTCACTTGTATGGAAGATCCATCCATTTTCAGCTGAAGAAAGCTAGAAGAAGTACTTCAAGTCTCTGTGCTGAAAATACAGAGCTGATAAAGTTAAGGCAAGCAGAGTGATCCAGTGTGGTCTGGAGCCAGACTGCCTGGGTTCAAATCCTTGATCCATTATTTTCTTGTAGGGATGTGAGCAAACCAGTTAGCCCTCCCATCACTACCTCGTCTGCATATGGAGGAAAATAGTATTTATCCTCATGGAATTACTGTGAGGACTAAAAGTCATGCAACTGTAAAGCATCAGGAATAGTACTTTGTTCTTGGAAAGCATGCAATAAATGTGAGCCATTACGAAGTCTAAGGCTCCATTTCTTTCTTTCGTTTTTTTTTTTTTTTTTCCTGCGGTGGTGGGGTGGGCGCTGCTGGGGACCTGGGATTGAACTCAGGGACACTCAACCACTGAGACACATCCCCAGCCCTATTTTGTATTTTCTTTAGAGACAGAGTCTCAGTGAGTTGCTTAATGCCTCATTTTTGCTGAGACTGGCTTTGAACTCATGATATTCCTATCTCAGCCTCCGAGGTCGAGCCGCTGGGATTACAGGCGTGTGCCGCTGCACTGGGCTAAGGCTCCATTTCTGAGGCTTATTACTGCTTCTGTGTTGGAGCCCTGGCTGTTTGTGCCGTACACTGCCACTGGCCCTGGTTACCTTCCTCCAGCTCTTTCAGTAAGAACACATGGAAAGGGCCATGTCAACATCTTCTAAACTCTTTCTAGAAAGGAAAAAAGAAACAGGTTCATAATTATTCACTCACAGGCATGTGTAAGCCAATATAAACTAAGGATGCTTGTTTATACAGATGATTAGCTCAATAATAGTATGGTGACTCTAATGAATTAATTTGCGACGTATCCATCCTGGCTCCATAAAGCACTCGGCTCTTAAGGATGTTGGTGCATTACTCACGTTTGCCAAAGGAATAACAAAAAAACACCAAAAAGGAAAATACCTAAGAGACATGAAATCTCAGAAAATAGTAAATAATTTTATTTCATGGCAGGGTTTGGCTAAATTGTAACAGTGACCACGCAAGAAGAGAGCATAGAGCGCTGTACTTGAGTATCCCCTGGGGAACCCTGCAAGAATGTGTTAGGGAGAAGTCTAGAAAACTCGGGAAAAGGTCCCAGCACTTTGTTTTAAAAAACAAAACCAAACTAAAACCAAAATCCCAACAAAACTATACATGCACTGCTGATTATTAACACCCCCATGTGCGCCCCCCCCCCAAATAGAGCTGCAAGACCACACATTTCTCTAGTTTTTATCAACTGATGCTGCACGGAAATGTTTTCTTAAAAGTGTGTCTGAGGGAGTTTAGACACCAGGTCCTCTAGCCCCCCTGAAATGGAGTCTTTTTGAGAAGCCAGTCATACATTAATTCTATTGAAATATATGCTTCACTTGTTAGTGAAACAAAACAATTTGAATTCACTAAGGTCACACTAAACCAGGCCTTTGCTCTGAAGTTAAAGGCTCTAAATAGATCAAAACATTCTTTGTAATGCCCTTGAGTGATCCATTTATTGCACTTAACTTTCTCATTACTTAAATGCAAAAGACTAAAGTTGAAGAGGCCAAAACATACATTTGGAAATTTCAGAAAACATAATAGGCTGAGAGAGATAATGTAATACTTCTCCATGAAGAGGAGAGCTTGAAGATCTTGATTACAGCTTCCCTCCCCATCCCTCACACATTCAAATCCAATATATGTGCTTTTATTAATGCGTGAGTGCAGAGATATGCATAAATGAATATTGATAAGGCAGGATACTGTATATTTATGAGGTTTTATATGTTTTCTCTTTATGTTTTATTTGTATTTATATCCAGTGCTGCATACTGTATATATGTGTTTGTAAGTATAGCAGCTATGAAAAGAAATAAGATTTTAATCGATTTCATAACATTTTGCAACCACGTATACACTACCATCTATTTCACTGATGGGCATTGGTATGGGGAGGGGGGGTGACCCTTTCTGTTGGTCTCAGTGAGAACTTGTAATAAATATCTTAGTGCTCAAGTGAGATTTTACAAACAACCTCATGTTATAATGCAACCATATCCTTGAAATTTTACATGCATAAAAGTCAGAAATTTGGAGTTGTCATAGTAACATTAATTCTGGCCCTTTCCAAAAGTGCAGTATTTTGTCATATAGCATAAAATGTTAATGCTCGTGCCTCTGTGACTCGGCAATGAGACTGAGTTACATTTGCCATGGAAATCGTGAGTTTGGAGAGCTTTACTGTCGACATTTAAAATCAGAGGCATAACATGTTGCACTGAACTTCCCTAATTAAAAAACAAAAATACAAGACAGGGTAACAAACTGGACAAAGGGGCAAAGAACAATGATTATTATTTTTGAAATGAATAGAACAAATGGAAGAAAGAAACAGGAAGATGTTAAAACATTTGCTGCAAGAAACTTTGCGATCCAGACATTTTTATTGAAATATAGTACACATCTGAACAAAGGCTCCGGCGTCAAAGGTGGTGCATTTTGCCACAAAAATAGGGGTCTCTGTTCAGGATAAGCATCATCTGGATAAAATCCTGCAGCAAACAAACAAGGCAGTTTCTGTCCCAAGGAATTGGCAAAAAAGGAAATAAATAATCGTCTTTTGTAGGAGGGTTAAGCAAATACCTGTCTGAAAACAAATATCTAATTAGGGGTATTTAAAAAAATGTCTTTGCGCTTCTGGGCAGTGATATTGGCCCAATTATATTGTTATATTGTGTGCATGTAGAGATATGCTAACAGCAAATCCCACCGTTATATACAACTATAATGTACCGATAAAAATATGGAAAAATGCCTTTGCTAGCCTATGATTTTTAATAAAAGTAAATGTTTCTCAACTTCTATATAGAGCTGAAGGTGTGAGCTGGCTGCAATGCTGATGTGCATTGTACAGATGAAAGTGAAGAGAAAGCACTCCTGGTAGCCTCTAAGCTGCAGACACAGGAGTGGTGGGCGTGGTGATGGGGTGGGAGAGGAGAGGAGAGGTGAAGTGGCTCATGTCTCCTCTGTCTCTGTGCCAGCTCTAAGGATGCTGGTAGCAACTTTGGTGGAAATCCTTTGGCACCAGAGCTCAAGTGCAGCTTTACCTGAAAGCGGAGGTAACCGGAGCCTGTGTCTTAGTCTGTTTGATGCTGTTGAAACATACCTGAGACTGGGAAACTTGTGAAGGACAAGATCTATTTCTTCCACTTTGGAGGCTGGGAAGTCCAAGATGAAAGAGCTGCATCTGGTGGGGTCCTTCTTGCTGTGCTGTGCTGGTGCGAAGGCAGAAGGCGGAGGTGCAAGAGTGAGAGCAAGAGAGAGAAAGGGGGTCACACTTTTATAACAAACCCATTCTTGAAATTAAAAACCCCTGCTCTCTGAGATAAAGGCATTAATATATTCGGGGGGGGCAGAACTCTCATGACCTAATTAGTTCTTAAAGGTCTCACCCTCAACGTGGTTGCATTGGGGATGAAGTTTCCAACAGATGTTTTTGCGGGGACACATTTAAGCCACAGTGCACATGTGTCCTTTCAGAAGCACACGTGCGTGCTTATAGTGGCTTTTGATTCCTATGATTTTGATTCTCTTTAATTGAGCCCGAGGATGATAGGATCATATGATGTCTCCACTCTTTTTTAAAATCCAACTCAACCTGCCCCTCTTCTCGTCCCTTGTTCTTTGTTCTTTGGAAATTCTTCCTTCTCTTGGCAAACTTCCTGTGTCTTTTACTCTATTTCCCATTTGCACAAGAATGTCTAGCCAGAATTCTATGAAAATCTGTGATAATATTGATTGGAATCTATCCACATAGTGAAAGTCTCCTCCTCCAATAGGAAAAGCCATACATTTTTTTTTTTAAAGGAAAATGCTTTTCCTTTGTATATAATGCAGTCTGTTGAGTCTAGAAAGTCTGGCTATTAGAGTTGGTATGTGCGTGTTAAGTGGTAGTTTCCTCCTTCCCCTCCTAAGGAAGCTGTTATTAAATCAGCAATGTACCTTATAATTGAAGGCATCCTAGAATTCAGGACATACAGTCATTTCATGTCCTTCCAGACTGCTCTTTCCAGTAACTCTGAGTTATGCTCCACGTAATTTTGAAAAGGGTGTCTTTTTAAATTTATTTCCTTTCTGAACTAGTTCTTGGGCATGATGGTGTAGTTGCAGTTCTATTGTTATTAACTTTAGTTACATGTTCACTCCTAAACCCATTGAAATTTGATTCTCCCCACAGGGCACTCCAGTAGGTGTCAGAGATCACCAGTGATCACAAATGGCCACAGTCTGTGGAAATGTTCTCAGCATCTTTGCATTTCCTTGTCAATGACATCTCTGCTGACAGGGCTGGGCCACTCTTCCTAAAACTTTTTTCCTCCTTAGGTCTTCTTAAGATATTTTTGGTAGTGTTCTGCCCACCTCCTTTTGTAATTTTCTTTATGATTCCTCTGTCTCCTCCTACTCTTAAATTCCATCCCTTTGGGGGGTTTTGTATGTGCTTTTCGTATTAGCTACTGGATTATTTTATGCACTCTTTCAGCGACAGTTATCAGCTAGATTTGCACGACCCCAAAGGGTAACCACTAGCCACATATAGTTATTTGAGTTTAAGTTGATTAAAATCAAATACATGTAAAATTCGGTTCCTTAGTCATACCAACCACATTCCTAGTACTTACTAGCCACATGGGCTAATAGCTACTATATCGAACAGCTCAGATAGAGAATAATTTCATCATTATAGAATCTTCTTTTATACAGTATTTCTGTACATGCAACTGAAATCCAAACTCCCTTTCCGGATCCAAGCTTGCAGTTAACAAGAACAATGTTCAGAGAAGTAAGGTGAGAACAAAGTCCAGCATTTGGATATTCAGATGTTTTAGCTACCCTGGGACATGAAACTCTGGAATTGTGAAGTACTGTAGCTGGTACAGGCAACTATCTGCTTATTCTCCGCCCAGAATGTAAAATTAATGACAACCCATAGGTAGGCCCAACTTTTGATAGCATCCCCTCCAAAGTTTGCTAGGAGGTAATACACTATGATGATTTGAAATCATTGCAAAGTATTCATGATCTTACAGCAATGGCCTGCAGCTTAGAGAAAACAGGCTGTACATGAAAAATTATTTTCCAGGCAATGGAACTTCACCACTTTTGGACACTTGCACTTCCTGCCTTGACATGCCCTGAAATTTTCATCTTATTTCCTGAAACCCCTCCAAAATGGTTCCTTCAATCTCCTTTGCCTTTATTTGTTCATTGTGACTCCTTTTTTTTTTTTTTTTTATCTCCTCCAGACTGGGAAACACTGGGTGGCTTGGCTTCCTTCCCTTTGCTCATGCGCCACATCCATTCTCACCAGGTTTGCAGGAGGTAACACTGTCCCTGGACTTCTCTTCCCATTCTCTGTCCCATGGTTGCTTTGGAAGATCCAGTCTTTATCAAAACTCAGCAGGATGAGTGTAACAATTCCATTCCTTTCTTTACTAAGTTCTTCCATCTCCTATCGTGGGGGTAACTTTGGGATCTTTTTTTCCCTTATTTAAAAATATGCTCAGGATTCTTCAGGGCCTCCTCAGACTCCTTGGCCTGACATTCTCAAATGACATCTTCCTTTCCCATTCATTACTTTCCCGCCATACTATCATTTTTCCCCCCAAAGTATTTCCCTTCATGAGGCATATAAAAAGCCATGAAGCTTTTTTCCTGAGTTCTTACTTTTCACACCCCAATTGGTTTCGATCTCTATCTCTTTCTCTCTGTCTATATCTCTCTCAAGAATCAGCAAACTAAGGCCTTCAGTCTGAGTCTAGCCTACCTCCTGTTTATGCACTGCTTGTGAGCTACAGATGATTACTACATTTTTAAATGGTTGGGGAAAAAAAATACAGTCAGAAGAACACTCTGTGACATGTGAAAATTCTATGAAATTCAAATTCTGATGTCCATAAAGTTTATTGGGAAGCGAGGATACCCGTTGACTTATTGTGTAAGGATGCTGGGCTACAGTGCCAGGGCCTAGCATGGGCCATGGAGACTAATTTATTTACTATCTGACTCTGTAGAGAAAAAGCTTGACAACCCCTGATTTATATTTGTCTTTAGATCTGTGTCTATATATAATCGATATCTATACACAGTATGTTTCAATCTGTGCATCATCTATACATGCTTTTTTTTTAACCTCCCTATCACTTAGTCATTTGGCTAAGTTTACCTAGAAGTTGTTTGTTTACTCATCTTTCTAACCACCTCATAAATTGTAGGCAAGTCGAGAACATGCATATTGACTTTATTGTTCATCCTATGTCTTTTGCTAGCATGGAGCACAAGACCTTGCACATACCAAGGTGTTCCCTAAATATTTCTATTGAAGTGATAAAATATGGATTGGTATGCAAAATCACTTCAGGCTAACTTTGGTGTGAATTATAGCACATTATGATATGTACCCTTATATATACTTAAACATACACACATACAAATAGTTATTTATACCCAAACAAATGTAAATATTTATATCAACATACAGTGTTTAAAAACAGAAACTTGTGATATTTCTGTGGGATAAAACCGATAAAATGGCATAGAAATAGATTACATTTGTCTCAGTTATGGACATATATTCTAAATATTTTATATATAAATTAGAACCCATTTTTTTCCAACTGAATTGTAATATTTTCCTTATCTGATGGATGCTTAATCCTGTTGTAAGTGGTGGAAACTATCATTCCTTGGTCACTTTCATGTTTTTGGCGCCTTTGGTCTTGTCAAAATCATGCCTCTCACTATCAGTTAACACAATTGTTGGATGAAGAGAGGAAAGGATGGTTTAATGCTACGCAATACTTGCTTCTGCAGTCCAGAAGCATGCCAGTGACCTGACTCTTGCAGAGCATATGCTTCAGTTTTTTGCCACATTGGCACAAAACTTAGCTAAATAATTTCTTTTGAGCTCCTTTAGCCAAACTACAACTTTTTTTTTTTTTTTTTTTTTTTTTTTAAAGACTGGCAGGAGTTAGACTGTGAGTTCATGAAACAGAGATGTACTGGTTGACACCCAGAAAGCTTGGACCTGCATGCTTGGATTTAGGATCCCTGTGGTCTAATCTCTGAAAAGCCGAATTAAGAGTGTAAGAGTGGATGAAGGAAGGGGCAGACAAAGAGAAGGAGTTATCATCAGAGCCCTTTAATTTGTGAAGTACTGTAGCTGAATCTAGGCAGTTCAGCATGTAAGTATAAGGATTTGGGGGCAGGGTCGGATTTAAACCCTTAGTTTGGAAGTAGCCTGACTTGTCTGTAGCTTTTACTCTTCAATTTTATTTTCTGTAGAAACCATTTGTTGAAGGAGAATGCACATGCACACATTAGCCAGACTTTGACCCTTGTTCTTACTAAGGCCAAATATTATAATTACATATCTCCCTTACCCTATCAGCTTGTAGGATGGAGCTATGCTATTACAATTTGCTTTCAGCTGCGGACGGTGCTGTGAGAGTCCTGGGCTGCTCCTTAGATAACATCAGCTGTGGGTGATAGATGCTTCCTCAGGTTGTGGGCCCATGGCCTCTACTTCTAAGAGCATATTGAAACTTGAGGGAGTAAGAGAGGTGTTATTGAAGGGGTAATTTTGAATTCACAAAGCATTTTCTAATTTTAGTTTTGTATTACTTGTAATGAGAAAATGTTAATTTTTCATAACTGATCCCAAATCTGTATCTGCCTATGCAATCTAGTTGAGATGTGCTGATCTATAAAATCAATTTAATTTTATTTTCACGATTATGAATAGCTTTTTAAAAACTCTGTTGACATTTGGATAATAAACACAGAGATTTTCTTCTTAAGACAAAAGACGAAAACAAAAACAAAAAAAAAACTATGTTGGTTCCACAAATAATACATTATTAATCCAGAAAATATAAAAATAAATTAAAAACACTTGTAACACAATTCCACTAGCCAGATGTTATCATTGTAAATAGTTTCATTGAGAAAGATGAGGGCATTTCATTGCTGTTGTCTTTTACATTTCTAATATTATTCATGAGGTTAAACAGTTTTCATTTGTGTAGTAACTGTTTAGCTTTCTCTTTGGTAGTAGAGTACAGGCATTGGGTGTGTGGGTCCACTGTTGGTTCCAGTATTTATTAGCTCTGTGGCTTTGGAGGCAAATATTTAAATCCCCCATATTTTATCTTCTTCATTTGTAGAGTAGGGAAACCAAGAATTAAGAATGCCTTCTGCACCAGCTGGCTGAGAGAAATAAATGAAATGTTTTCTATAAATTCTTTAGCATGGCTCTTAGAACACAGAAAGCCCTCATAACATGTTAGAGGTTGCTAGAAGGAAGAATTTCAAAGCATTGATAGCATCCACTTGTACAACCAAGGTATGGCAATGAGTGAAGTGTTGTATATAGGGACTTGATCTGTCTTTGTCTCATTTGATCCTAAGTCTAGAGATGTTTAAGTTCAAGTGTGGGTGCAACCATAGCTATTTTCAAAATCATACCAGAGACCCAACAGAACCCTCACATGAGGAGGAATCCAGGGTTTTCACGTTGTACTACAGAGATTAAACAAAAATTGAATATCCCTAGAATCTGTATATGTCTTCCAACCATCAGTCCCTACACTACTTCCTATTCCTGAATTGAGCCCTGCTTTTTCAGACAGAAACTCTTGCAAAGAATAAATCACACTTGAAGAAAGCAAAAACACTGCTAGTGCCAAAAGTCTACTGGAATGGTAGGAGTCTGTGTGCTTGCAGGCAAAGAGGCTTAAGTCCTAGCTTTGCCAATGGCCATAGAACCCATGTGGCCATGGATATTTTAAAGACATTTCCTAATCCTGTGAGAACTTTTCATCCATCTGTGTGATTTTTGATGTAAGTGACCAGCTGCTTTAAAATAGACTAAGCATATGACATGGGCACTCAGTACATCTTGAGAAGCAGGAGGGATTTTGTTCATTGAGAGCTGTGTTTCCCTCATTCCTGCCTGGTTCCTCCCTGTATTATCTTTCATCAAAGCATCTCATGTTAATATGAAAGACTCCTTCCATTCAACTCATAATCCAAGTAAAGGGTACCTTTTCGCCTCTCATCTTGTCTTCTTCAGGCTGCTTGTAATACCTTCTTCTGCCACACAAATGTGGGTTGCTTTTCACTAGAATTTTGCAGGAGAATAATAGAGCAAGAAGTTTCAAAGCGGATGTATCATGCCTTGCCGTGCAGGTGAGCAATAACTTCAAGAGGTTTGGAACCCGGCTTTACCTTCATTTTCCAGCGCTGACTGAAATGCAATCAATAAAGCCAGCCTAGTTAAGAAATGAGTCATCTCAGAGATTCGGGAACACTTCAGAGTGGAGCAGGTTATTCAGCACAGGTGTTTTAATAATTGTAATATATGGAACAACCTTTCCCTGCTGGGCAGCCCTCAGCCTCACACTGGTTGTCTCCTGCTTGGGCCCCGTTCTGCCCTTGAAGACAAGGGGAATTTGTGAGCCTGCAGGATTTTTCAAAGTCATGCCTGAAACGGAAATCAGAAATCAGATAGTGTTGGAGTTCTGGCAGCCTCTACACCTTTGTCTGGGTTGGGCTTGAAGCCTGTGCTTGCTTTCTGGAGGCATTTCTTTGTATCTGCATTGACAATTAGCTTGTTGGGAGGGAGGGCTGCAAGGAGAGACTACCCGATGTGGGAGTCAGAGAGACTCTTGCATGCCACTCATCGCATTTTTTTTTCCCAAGGAATCTTGGGAACACACAAAGCACAGGTGGTAACGTGACGGAGGGGAGGGTGAGTGTAAGGGGGGTGATAATTGATGGGGGCCGGGAGTCCAGACCGCAGCTGTCCCCAGGTGCACCCAACTGCATCTGTTCTTCTGCGAGGTACTACACAGTAGCAGATTTTGGATTGTTTAAGCAGGGGAAAACAAATCAGAAAAGTTAACAAAGCTCTTTGGAGGAGGAAGGTGAGGAGGTGTAATTGCCACATCTGAGGAAGGAGGCTTTTAGGCAGGGAATTGATTGGATCAAGGGGTTTGGCACCCAGCCCCAGAGATACCGCCCATCGTATCATCTGTGAACTTTGTGGTTCCGAGAAGGGTGAGCAGGTGGAGGTGGAGGACTCATTGGCTCCACACTGTCCCACGCTGATGAGCAAGTGCTGGATTTTTATCATGCGGTGGATTTGTGTGAAAACCTGCAGGGGAATTATAAAACTGAGGTGATATTGTACCCCTTATGTTCGGTCCTCTTCTTATCATCTTTTTTTTCTCTTTTCTCCCCCCCCCCCATTTTTATTGGGACTACAGGAAGGAAATAGCACTATCTGCAGCTACCAGGAATGTTCTTCCAAGCCAGTGTTCCCCCCAAGTCTCCCTGATTCAATGATAATAGTAAAAGAAATAAATTCATTTACTGGATATGATACTTAATGCAGGCCTGAGACTGGAGTCCCACTGTCTGTCCTGAGTCAGTGAGGAGGAAGGCCAAATTGACAACATTGGAATGATGGGAAACCCAGGCCATTTGTCATCCACAATTCACATCATATGATATATTTGGAGATTCCTCCTGACATAACTTACATGGGAAAGTCTTGAAAGGTCTTCACAATGTAACAACGAAGCCTGACAGTGAGGAAAACTTTTTTTTCCTTACTTCTTCTTCTTCTTCTTCTTTTTCTTTCCCTTTTTTTTTATATCACTTTTCAAAGGTAGTGTTAAGCACTTATCTGGCTTGGTTCATGGTAATAAAAAGAGAAGGAAGGTCAGAGCATAATAGCTCAAGTTGCCTCCTACATAAAATCACTTTGGCAGGTGAGCAAGTTGCCAACAGGATGGGAGCAGAGAAGGAGGTGAGGTGGGGCAGATCCCTGTAAAAGGTCTGGCATCCTCTGCGCCTTAAAACTTCATGATAAAGTGACTTGACACAAAGCAAATTATCACAAAGGGAAAATTCCCCACCAGGAGTCCTGAATGTGGTTCTCGACAATATTGGGGCTTGAATGATTTGTATTCTTTTGTTCTATTAAAACCTATCAACTGATATTTTGGTATATCCAATAGTCAAGTGGTAATAATTACAATGATTTCCCCATAGCTGTATGGCAAAATAGACAAGGCTCTTATTTCAGGAGAAATGAGAATAAACCAAAGGAAAACCGTCTTTGGGATTGCTTTAAATAAATAGATTCATTCCAGGTCAAGAAATAGCACTTTCCTTTTTAGTGACACAATCCAGGCAGTTTTGAACATTTGGTACCAAGTTTTCAGAGGTGGGATTGGTTGATCCTCTCATAAATGTACTGAGCCCACCAGATAGTATGCTTTTAGCTGCAAGTCACCAAATATACTATATTAAAAAAAAAAGATCAAACAAGGAGGGCTTATATACTCACAACGCAGGAGCATAGAAAGCAGGCAGTTCCAAGTCTTATGAATTGCATGGCCAGAGGGGACACTAATGTGCCAGGCTCTTAGCGTCTGTCCTTCCTGCCACACTCAGTTTCTCCAAGACGGCTGCCATAGTGCTAGGTCCCATTCACTACCTCGCCAACCATGTGAAGAGGCAGAAAAGACGAAATTCCTCTTAATGCCTCTTTTTATCAAGGAGGAAACTTTTTATTCCTGAGATTCCTTCATTCACTTCCCTATAAATCTCCCTTGCCAGGGTTGTATCGCATGCTGTTGGTAAAGGCACAAATTACCACAAATAACTCAAGTCTATTCAGTGTGAACTGTGCACGCCAAAGTTTGACCCATTGTTTCATCCTGGGGATATTCTATTTGTAAAATTTCCTAATCCGAAGAGAATAATTTTCAATTGAAGGGAGAATTATTACTGTTGACCCTCCAGATCTGCTGGCTCTGCATCCACGTATTCAACCAACTGTGAATCAAAAACATTTTACAAAATTCCATATGCACTGAACATATATAGACCTCATCTTCTTGTAGTTCTTCCCTAAATTAACCAGTATTGCAACTGTTTGCAGAGCGCTTGCACTGTATTAGGTATTATAAAAATTTTTGACTTGATTTAAAGTCTACAGTAGGATGCTTGTAGCTCTATGAAAATACTATGCCATTTTATGTAAGGAAAATGAGCATCCTCAGATTTTAGTAACTGAGGGGCAGGAATGTCATAGAACCAATTCTTCATGGATACTGAGGTCTGAATTTTGGAATAAAAATATGTATAAAAATAGACAAACTGTCTAATGTTACGCACGCATTTCACCAAATATATGTAACAGTGTTAAATATGAGTGTTAAGACCTTTCTGTCTGCTATATAGACTAATACCTGAGTTATACTGGATGCTCAATCAGCATCTATTGAAGGAATAAATATTTGCTCCTTATCCATCTTCGAGCCTCTATTGGTGTCTCCTTCATGCCATGGATCTTTGATTTCTTTCTCCACAAACTTCCTTCCAGCGTTGATGTACCAGCACATTCCTCAACCAGTATCTGACCTCATCTCATTCTTCTCTCCATCACTGATGCCCTGCCTGCTTCTCTCCCAGCTCCAACTCTAACCTCCACTCCTCTTTAGGTCCAAGAATCCTGGACAGTGTCTTTGGTGCCCATTAACATTTCTTTCATATTTGAAACTCAACCCTCCCCAGCGACAGGTTGCCTGGGAAGCCATTTGGGAAGGTGCCTAATTCTGGTCACAGAGGCTGGAATGCCTGCGGAGATACCGAGGCCCAGGTAGGGAGTGCTGCCTCCTAGGCTGCCTTCAGATCTTCAGATCCTCCTCGGGCTGTCAAAATGGTGCTAGATTCCCTGTGGTCCTCACCGTTTGGGGATGACATGTGCTTTGTATGGAGAAGCCAAGACTCCTTTTGTTAGAGTGTCACAGTTTCTTATATATAAGAGCCAAATAAAGTTTCTTATCTTTGTTTTCTCCCAGAATTCATTGGTTTCTTTCCATGAGACATAGAGGCCAGGCATGAGTCTTTGGGGCAGGGCTGGGAGTGGACATCACATAACTGACTGTTTTCTCACTTCTGGTTTCTGATGCCCTCTGTACTAGAATCTCTATTTTTCCAATCTCTTCTTTCCCAATTTCCTTAGGCACAGTTGTATGAAATTTATATGAGCTCAGAAAAGAACAACACTTTCTTTGTGTTTTCTTTCTTTTTCTGTCTTTTTCTCCCTCCCTTCCTTCCTTCCTTCCTTCCTTCCTTCCTTCCTTCCTTCCTTCCTTCCTTCCTTCCTTCCTTCCTTCCTTCCTTTCTTCCTCCTTTCTTTCCTTCCTCCCTCCCCCCTCCCTTTCTTCTTTTGCTGTACTGGGGATGGAACCCAGGACTTCACACATGCTAGGCAGACATTCTACCCCTGATCTACATCCCCTGCCTGACAGCACAGTTCTAATTCTTCTTATTCTCCCTTCCTAAAAGAATTTAAGGTGCTCATTGTAGAAGCACAGAGGCCTGCCACAGGTAGAAGGCATCAGAACCACTTGTAGAAAAGATTTGACCCCTAACTAGTTGGATGTCTTTCATCCCACAGTTCTGTGTTTTGTTGGATAGTTGCATGTCAGCGTGAAAGGGCCCCACACACATCCTTTTGCATACATTCTCCTCTCCAAGCTCCGAGAGCTGCTTTTGCATGTGCTCTCAGCCCTCTTCTGAAGGTGTTTCCCCATCCCGGGAAGATGCTGGTCCAACCAAGGGGCCAACTGGAAAGTTCAAGCCCCAGAGGCAGTGCTATGCTGGGGATGGAACAGACACATGGGAGCTGCTGTTCTTGACCCCTTAGCTGGGATAACTCTATCTCCCATTTTCCCAGGATCCTTGCATCCCAGTTGTCCGCAGTGAGTGTCTGCTCAGTAATGCTGGCATTAGTGGCTTCATTTCCTCCTTGTCTCACGTCCCCATTCCCTCACCAGAGTTTCCTGGGATCATGTTCCAAAACACACTTCTTGCACTCACATCCGTATGTCAGGGCCTGCTTCTGGGAACCAGATCAAGACAGACACTCAAGAGCATTAAGTCTATCAGGATTAATTTTAAAAATTCTCACTCTCAAATGTACTTGGATTGACACTGGTGTTATATCCCTCTTATGGACCAAATTCAAGGGAATTCGGAGGAGTATAATTTTTTTTTTTTTAATGCTCGTTTTAGTAAAGGGCATGAGATATTTTGGAGCCAAAAAAGTAAAACAAGACAATGAGAACGTGAATATTTCCAAGAATAATACCTTGAGTTTTTAGTGACATTTTCTCCCTTGTTTATAAGAAGCATTCCTACAATATAAATGTACAGGAGGTTTTCTTTAAAAATTTTGACTTTCTTCTGTAGTGCTTCTGTTGTTGACAGTAACTCCAACTGCCTCTTGTTTGGTACTGAAGTTCATACAACAGACTATGAGCCAAAGTTAGTGATTAACTGTTTTGAAAGAATCTCCCAAAATACACTTGTTTGTAATATGTCTTGCTTTTGTGTCTCAGGTGTAAAATAATTGGCATTTTATGCTCAATTTGCTGTTTGCAAGCGATATGTTATATGCAGTTGGACTTAAGTGGCTTTGCAGGACACATTTTGGGGGTAGTGGCTCAATGCATCACCATAATCCCAAGCCACCTGGAGGACAGACTCCATCTCTCTCTATTTTCATCCAGGTCGTCGGGAAAATGTTCAATTTTCCTTCTGGAGTATACTTATTTCCTTCTAAACATAACAATTCATAAATGGTATATTATCTTCTCCCAGAGCAACTATCTCCAACAGTAACCCCAACTATATTTTCTCTTTTTCAGAGATACCACATTTTAAAATAATCCCAAGTGGTGTGAATAAATTAACCCAACACTGTTACTTTGTTTTGCTAAATTGGAGACCCAAACCACCTATTTGGATGTACTCAGAGTGCCATGGTTTTATTGAAGTACATATATTCCTATTAAAAATACATGATATTTAAAATTAGATCTTATGAGGAAGAGAGATCCCATTTTTTTGCACTCCATTCATGGGGATTACCTACCTATTCCTGGTTACTGGAAAACCTACTCTTTTTAAAAAGACTATGAACTGAAGGGGTAGCTGAGTTCACTCTGTATCAAACACCAGAGTCTCTGACTTGTGTAAAGCCCAGAGCTCTCTTCTGGGGGGCTTTACTTGTGCTTCTGTGTCTGATGTGCAGTTCTTACTAACCAGAGTCTGTTCATACGGATGGCTTCTCTGGTCCTCCCTCCTGCCCCATTGCTAGGACCAGACTCAATCTCTACTCTTCATCCCAGGACTCCCCATGTCCCATTCAAATAGCAATTTCTTGGACTTCTTCTGTCCCGTGGGGCTGACTTTGTTAAAAATTCAGGGGCGTAGAGGACATTGACATCACAAAAGCCCAATCACTCTGTATTAAAATTTTAGACGTCCTGGTACTTAAATGAACTTCAAGATGCCCCCTGGCCTGGGGTATTTCTCTGATCAAATATCCTTACCAGGGGCCCTGGCTGAATCACTGATGTCAATCTGCTTTGCTGCCCCTCTGTCCACCACTCATCAATTTCAGCAAAACAGGCTCAAAATCATTTCATTTTACATTGCTTAGAAATTCAGCTGAGCCCTTGTTCTTCTCTCCTCTTGTTTGGGCGGTCTATCGTTTCACACCTAAATGGCCTATCAAGGGATTTTCCTAAATGGAGACCGTTTCCTCCATGAGAGGAATTCTGATACTGGCTGTTAAGATGACAAATTGTCCTTTTACCCTGCAATAAGAGCTTTATAACTGGCATTCTCAGATCCTGCCCTGCTTCGAGCCAGATGCCACGTGTTTTTAAAATGTGAACTTGATCTTGTCATTGATCCTTTGTTTTAAACCTTCCCGGAGCTCGCATTGCTTTATTGCTCAAAGCTTCCTTCCTGGTGTTTTCTAGGAACAGGGATCAGCAGCCACTACACAAGACTCCTGGAACCTTCTTCTTGAATGAACAAAAACTTTAATCTGTGATAAAGCAACAACAACAACAACAAAAGAAAGCGTGGTCTTAGTGCCCTGATGGAAACCCATTGCAGCTGTGGAGGAAGAAAACAGGAAAAACAAAAACCAAAAACAAGCCACTGCCTCTGGGGAGGGGCAGGCATGCCTGACAGCCCCTGCATACATCTGGGTGAGGGCAGGGCTGTTTGCATAGGCACCATCCTCCACATCCCTGTGAGACCCAGGACCTTGGGCCTGCCCAGAATCAAAGATTAATAAGTGTCAGAGAATGTCCTCTCTGCTTCACCCCTCAAAACACCAGACCAACAAATGTCCAGTGGTTATAGTATTAGGATAAACCTAAGATGGGAGAGCTGTGAGAGATTCTGTTTGTAGAGCAACACAAGGGAAGGTCCACATCCAAGAGGGAGGTGGACATTGAGGAATGGACCTCCTGTGAGCCAGCCCCAGCCTAAACAGGAGGTATTACCAGCAGAATTTGAAGCTTACAGTGGAGTTAACTATAGCAATAATAAATTTGGCAACCAGTCAACTCCTAGAACGGTTACATAAGCCTCCAACCCTACTGTTCAACCAAAGGGAAGGTATACTCTAAGGATAAACACAATCTACCTCAGTATTGACCATTTCACACTAGAAGAGCAGCTTTCAACAGAAAATCATCTGACATCTTCAAAGGCAAAATACACGTGGAGGGGACAAAGCAGATGACAGAACCAGACTCAGGTATGACAGGAACAGCATGGTACTGATGAAAGGAAAGGATGGGGACCAGGAAATATATGAAGGCCACAGAGAGACCTACATTAATACAGTTCACATGCTTTGTGACAAGTCTCCAAGGGTAACTCAATGCAGAAAAGATGGTCTTTTCAGCAAATGATAAGGAAAAGCTTGATTTCCATATGTAAAAATAGTACAAAAAGAAGCTGAACATAAACATTCAAACATTGTGTGTGTGTGTGTGCGTGTAAATTAAATTAAATTAAACCATTGCCTTAAATGTAAAATATAAAAATGTAAAGCGTCTAGAAGACAACTAATAGAATCTTGGGTCTGTCAAAGAATGTTTTAGCTATGAAACCAAAAGCACAATTTATAAAAGAAAAAAGTAAATAAATTGAATCTTATGGAAATTGTAATAAACTCTTACTCTGTAGAAAACATGGTTCAGAGAATAAAAAGAAAGAGACCCAAGACTTATTTAATAAGCTACTTGGATCTAGGACATATATATATATATATATATATATATATATATATATATATATATATATATATATATATAAAATCAGAACCCACTTTAAAATGGCAAAGGTCTCACTGACACTTTGTCGAAAAGGATAAAGGGCAAATAAAGATATAATAGTAGATGCTCAGCATCATCTGTTTTTAGGGAAATGCAAATTAAGACTGCCATGAGATACTACTACATGAGGACAGCTGAAGCAAAACAAACGGTATAAAACTGGCCATCTCTATTGCTGAAAATGAGGTAGAGCAACCAGGATTCTAGTGCAAGCAGAATATAACACATTGCATAGTGTTGCCACTTTGCACAACAGTTTGGGAGTTTCTTACAATTTAAGCACTCACCTGTCCCATGATGTATCAAGTTATATGACTTGGCATGTAACTCATCATAGGTCGTTGACTGTTAGTCTCCTTTATGTCACTGTGACCAAAATATCTGACAAGAACAACTTAGGGGAAAAGTGTTTTTTTGGGGGGGGTGGTCACAGTTTCCAAGGTCTCAGTCCATGCCAGCCTCAGCAACTTAGTGAGACCCTGTATCGAAAAAAAAAAAAAAAAAGGGCTGGGGATGTACCATTGTGGTAAAGTGCCCCTGGGCTAAATTTCCAGTACCATCCCCCTAAATAAAAAGGAAAAAGACAAGTCTAAAGAATATCAGTCAGCAAACTCAATGAGCTTCCGGTAGCTGAAGCCAGAACAATTTGAGTTAACAAAAATAATAGTAACAGTATTGGATGATAGCCCAAAGAACAAGATAAATATCCGTAAGTTTATACTTATGCACCTAAACAAATAAAACAGGACACTTCTTCATTAGAGAAAGTGCACTTAACAAGTAGAGAAGGAGTAAGGGAAATAGAAAATTACCAATAGAACACACTAATAAATGCTAAAACATTTGTGGGAGATAGTTTTTTTAAAAATGTATGTATATTTTTATTTGTTCTAACTATTTTTACATGACAGTAGAATGCATTTTGACACATTATACATAAATGGAATATAACTTCTCATTTTTCTGATTGTGCACAGTGTAGAGTTACACAGGTCATGTAATCATATATGCATGTAGGGTAATAATGTCTGGTTCATTCTGTTATCATTCCTACCCCCATGCCCTCTCCCCTTCTTTCACTCCCCTCCACCTAATCCAAAGTAACTCTATTTTTGCTTAGCCCCACCCTCACTATTGTGAATCATCAACTGTATATTGGCCTTTGGTTCTTTGGGACTGACTTATTTTGATGAGCATACTATTCTCCAGTTCTACCCATTTACTGGCAAATGCTATAATTTCATTCTTCTTTAAGGCTGAATAGTATTTCATTGTGTGTAAAGGCCATCGTTTCTTTCTCCATTCATCTGTTGAAGGGCATCTAGGTTGGTTCCATAGTTTAGCTCTTGTGAATTAAGCTGCTATTAACGTTGATGTGGCTGTGTCACTGTAGTATGCTGATTTTCAGTTCTTTGGTTATAAACCTAAGAGTGGGATGACTGGGTCAAATGGCGGTTCCATTCCAAGTTTTCTTAGAAATCTCCGTACTGCTTCCCATAGTAGTTGCACCAATTTGCAATCTTGTGGGTGAAAGTTTATGGAAAGCTTTTCATCACCACAAAGTTCTCTCTCCCTAGTATTTATTAACTGCTTCAATGGTGGAGCCTTTGATGCATCTCCCCCCTGGAGCTGGAGCTCATTTCTTCTCCCCTTGGGTGAGCGCTGAAAGTAGAGACTCACTTCTAATCGATAGACTAGGGAAAATGGCTACAAGGAGCTTTTCTTTTTTACTCTGAAAAACACTGATCTTGCTTTTTGAATAATCTTAATGTCAGTGGTAATAGTAAGAGTGGTGGTTTCCGTATTCTACCGTATAGTTTGCTTAGACAGCCTCTCATTTCATACTTGCGTCTGTCCTACAAGGACATCCTCTCCAATGTTATGGGTGTGGAAACTGAGACAAGAGAAATTATACCCAAGGATCTATGACTGGTCACGGTTAAGCAAAATACAATTCAAAACATTTTAGGTGTTTGGCTTCAAACCTATGCCAATAATAATGTGAATAACTAATTCATGCTGTACAATCTATTAATTTATTAAGTGTTATTTTGCTTGACATGACTGAAAGTTTGTCATTTTTATTGCCTTTTGTTTTTTAACAGGGAAAGAGAACCCTGGAAAGCAAGCACTTTGCTTAGATCCAGACCCAGTGAGCCCAAGACCCCGTCCTTCCCTCCTATTCAGCCTGCCTCACCAGCTTTACAAAGATGCGTCTTTTCCTCCAGCTATTGCCAAACTCTAGGGTTACAACATCATACATTTTTTAAAATTATAGAACCGTGTTCTGTTGTTCACCCTGATTCCAATTGCTTTGAAATCAAAGTGATTTAAAATTGTTCCTGGTAAGTGCGGTGACACCCAGGATGTAGCTGAAGGAGCACCACTGGGTCCCTGGATGTCACGGAAAGTGTTTCACATAGTATATCACATCATGATGCCACCGACAACCTCCCCACCTACCGGCCCCTGTTGCAGGCAGTTTTATTAAAACAAAAGTTAGTGCTCTTTATGTCAGAGTGCCTTCTTTTCAGAAACCAAACAACAAAGCAATTTAGCTGTGGAATTTTCTTCCTACTTCCATACTCTAAAGTGAGCCCTGAGGTGAAAACACCATCAAATGCGTTTTCAGGAAAAAAAAAAAAAGAATAAATAAAACTACTGCAAACGAGACAGGAAATGTTAAAAGTACTTTTCAGAGCTGACCAGCAGAGACACTCCTGAGGTGCTGGGGGAAAGATCAGATCACCTCTGCTGTCCGGTGCCTTTCAGGATCACTGCTTTCCAAAACTGAACTCTTGCACTGAACTTCGGGGAGCTTTTTTGCACAGGAAGAAGCTTTAATACCAACACTGTCATTGGTGTTGATTTAGCTAAACATAACCTGGGGTCCCTCATCTTCATCTCAGTAGGGGTGAATCTGCTAGAAAAGATGCTGTCACCAAACTTGAGCAAATAACGGTTGCCATGTAACGGTGCAACCAGGTACCATAAGGCCAAGGACATTGAAGGATGATGAAACCAGACTGGGAGGCAAAGCATCATGGGTAGGGGAAACCGACCACACCTGAAAGTAGGACAATTAGCTATTGTCAACCACCAAACCTCTGCAGAAGCCTTTTATGTTCCAATTTCTCATGGAAAACCCTTCATTTTAGGAGCAGATAGGAGGGGAGTATTTAAATGAAGGCATTCCCATATAGCAACAATCTCTATTTAGTCATTCAACAAATATTTACTAAACACTCACCATGAACTAGGCATTATGCCAGATGCAGAGGTAGAAAGAATCATAAGACACAGTCTCTGTCTTTGAGAACTCACACTCTGCTAGGGAAGACAGATTGAAAACAAAGAATTGCAATCCAGTGTGATGTGTCCCCATGTAAAGGTAGGTACCAGGTTATCAGCACCAAAAGAAAGTGGGATTTTCTGTAGGTTTTTTTTTTTCTCCCTAGGGAAATGAAATAATTATGAGTGCTAAATAGTATTTGGTAAGAGAGTTTTACATACATCTGCAAGGATGGTGCCATCTATTGTCAGATATAAAATTAATTTGAAGGGAAATTAAAGTTAATCTTGTCTTTCCTGCTTCTTTTTGGCTTTTCACCATAAATAAGCACCATTAGCCTCCTAGACAGGAAAAGTCCTTCTAATCTACAACTAATCCATTTTTCCAGGCTTTCTCCCAAATGGATCCATCTGTTTCCACCTACACTAAAGTACCCATGCTCCTAAAATGCGTCCCCTTGTTTCTCATTTCTATGCTTTTGCATATAGTATTTCTTCTACCTGGTTTGTCTTCATAAAGGCCTGACAACATTCGATCCATCCTTTTATGATCTCCTTCAATATTACCTCCTACCTAGGAGCATCTTGAGTCCAATGCTTATATCCTCTTTATCTCGCTCACTCCACACTTCTGGGTTTTGGCCATAATTCTCAAAGACACATTTCCAAATGTTGCAATTCCCAAAGATCAAATTCTTAAAATCTAAAATCCAGAAAGATGGTAGTCTTCAAAATATAATTCTGGAAAAAATTCTTTAAAAAGTATTTATTTATATTTTTAAAGGTAATTCATTTCAGAAACATATAAATATACAACAGAACATTTCCTAGACCATTTCATAACAATAACACAGGCAATAATAACATGCATATTTTTGCAAGCATAAACACTCAGGTGTACTAATGACAGTCACACTGGTATAGCAGTTATGAGCAGATGAAATGTATTCAAAAAGAAATAAATCAAGAAGCAGAACATATAAATACATATCACTATGGTAAATTGTGTGTACCTCGATTTATAACTGTGGTCATCTGAAATACTATGATGGACAGTCTAAGTCTTTTGATGAAATTGATCAAAAACCACAAAGGGACACCATTGTATTTAGAGTTGTCTGAAGAGCTGAGATCTGGAGAAATTTTATCTTTCACAAATGCAGATGTAGTAAAAGGACATATCTTTACTTACTGAGGAGGTTTCAATGTTTTTACATGCATGCACAATGCTAACCCCAACACACACATGCAAAAAAAAATGTTGTGATAATGCACTTTTATGGAGCCTACTTTGCAAAAAATACATAAAATGAATTTGAATTCTTGAAAAGTCTTTATACAACTTATAACGCCAGTATTGGAGATGATGCAAAGATAGACTGTATGCCATTGTAAATAATAATACTAACAATTTAAAGTAGTGGAAGAAAATTACAAATAGAAAAAAAGAAAAAAAATAGAAAAACACTAAAAAGAAATTTTGACAGGTGAAAAAAGTACATTGCAAGGAAAGAACATGGGCAGTTGTATGGAAATCCATAAGAGCGGACCTACTTCCATGATGGTTTATTATACTTTAAAGTCTTGAATAGGGATGAATAGCTGCTTTTTTTTTTTTTTTCTCTTTTAGGACATGGATCTCCTTACAGACTATGTTCACATTTTTTACATGGCCCTGATCTTTTTGGGATTCTATGATTCCACATAGAATGGGCATTTCTTCTTAAAATGTCCCATCTTTGGTGCCATGTTTTATGTTGTTTTGGGTACATGGGAATCCATTCCTCATGCTCAGTACACACTTGGTGGAAACAATGCTGGAATACGACAGCGACACTTGTGTAAGTGCCTTCCTACCACATCATACACATTATTATTTCGAAACCAGTTAGTAACTTGTTGGCTTCTTTGGGTAAATATGACTTTAATTCATTGAAAGCTACTGGAATTTCATCAGCTGAACAAAAAAAAGGCCAATGCAGACACATTTTTAAACTAAAGATTTAATCATTCCTGTATCATGCAGCCCTTCCTGGGAATTCTACTTTCTACCCCCATCGCCTTGCTTTATTCTACTCCAATGGGAATTGCATTTTTTTTTTTTAATTTTCAGCTTCCAGGATTTCAACACTGAAATCTTTTGCAATTGCAATTTTTGAGATTTCAGACTTGAGAGATTTTGAGTCCTGGGATTTCAACATTCTGGGTTATGTCATTCAGAATGGTGTCTTCTGTGATTATGATCAGCACTGCATGCTTCCTTAGACTGGGGCTATTTCGGCTTCTAAACTATGCGTGACTTCAGACTCTTTCAACAGCCTGTGTGATAGCTGAGGCATTGGATGGATTCAACACATCTGGCAAAGAAATGCATGTATGAAAAATCATGGTGAAAAGCTGCTAGAAAACATGAACTTGACTAACCATGAGCAAGTCAAAAATGTTCCACAAAGAGGCAAGATACATTCCAGAATGACTCAGTACGGAAGGGGAACGAAGGCATTTAGTGCCTTCCCAGACATCTGGTGGCAGCAGTCAGGGCCAGCTTCATGGAGAGGCAACCTGTGCAGGCTCCATGCTTGATTTGATACTATGCTACTGGCAACTTGGAAGTCTCAATGTGTGTGTGTGTGTATGTGTGTGTGTGTGTGTGTGTGTGTATTTTTTTGTGGTGCTGGGGTTTGAACCCAGGGCCTTGTACATGGGAGGCAAGCACTCTACTCTACCAACTGAACTCTATCCCCAGCCCTCAATAATTTTTTGAAGAACGGGCCTTGCATTTTCATTTTGCACTGGGTCCTGCAGACTGTATACCTGGTCCTGCACTCAGCTAGAAAATAGTTTCAATTGATATAAAGAGAGCAACTAAGATCAGAACAGGGAAGAAGAGCATGAGGAAAAGATTAACATTAAACAGAGATGAGTCGGGGGAGAGAAAGGGAGAGAGAAGGGAAACTGTATGGAAATGGAAGGAGACCCTCATTGTTACACAAAATTACATATAAGAGTTTGTGAGGGGAAAGGGAAAAAAAAGGGAGAGAATTAAACAACAGCAGATGGGGTAGAGAGGGAAGATGAGAGGGAAGGGGAGGGGGGATAGTAGGGGATAGGAAAGGCAGCAGAATACAATAGTCATTAATATGGTATTATGTAAAAATGTGGATGTGTAACCCATGTGATTCTGCAACTTGTATTTGGGGTAAAAAATGGGAGTTCATAACCCACTTGAATCAAATGTATGGAAGATGATATGTCATGAGCTTTGTAATGTTTTGAACAACCAATTAAAAAAAAAAGAAAATAGTTTCAAGGTTCTGAAACATCATCAAGAACTAGGAAAGGGCTGTGGATGTGGTTCAAGTGGTAATGCGCTCATGTGCGGGGCACTGGGTTCGATCTTCAGCACCACATAAAAATAAAAAAATAAAGATGTTGTGTCCACCGAAAACTAAAAAATAAATATTAAAAAATTCTCTCTCTCTGTCTCAGAAAAAAAAAAAAAAGAACTAGGGAATACTGATCCTTGTTGATAACCTGGAGATTCTCAATGGAAGGAGCCAAGATGATCTGTATCACATCCCTCCAGAGAACAAAAGAAGGGTATTTCCTTACTGCCTTGGGACATTTTTCTCCCTAGGAACAATTCTGTACCTCTGGGTAGCTGGAGCAAAAGGGATGTGAGGTGGTGCATTAGTTTGCTAAGGCTGTCAAAAACAGAAAACCACAAACTTGGTGGTTTATTATCATCTCACAGCTCTGGAGGCTGGAAGTTCAAGATCAAAGGGTCATAAGAGGCCAACTGATAGTCTTTGTTCTGTGCCTCTTTTCTGGTTTCTGATACCCTTGGTTATTCCTTGGCTGTAGCCAGCTTTCCACCTGTGTTTGTTACATATCCGTGTTTCTGTGTTTGTGTTCAAATTCCTCCTTTCTAAAGGATATCAGCCATATTGGATTAGGCCCTACCCTAATGACCTCATTTTACTTGATTACCTCTGTAAATATTCAACTTCTGAATAAGGTCACATTTAGAGATATGAAGGGTTAGGATTCATCATATGATATATATATATATATATATATACATATATATGTATATGTATATGTATATGTATATATATATTTTATATCATGTAAAATATATTTTATATATATTTGATGGGAGCCCGATTCAACCCATAGCAGGCTGATCTTTGTGATGCACAATTATAATGATTTTCATATTAATTTCTCATTTGGATAAGATTGAATTAAATATCTCTACTCCATTTTCTTAGAATTGTCCTAATCAGAGAAAATTAAATTCACCTCTCTCTCTCCATGTGCAAGGGGCTACAATGGTCCCTCTACCACCACTCTCAATCTTGTACCAACAGGAAGCTCAAGGGTCAGGTTGATTCCCTGGCTTTCATTGTTTCCATGTAAGAGGCACGGCTTTCCAGGACAAGAAAGATCCCTATAGGTAACTTAATATGATACTTTTAAGAAATCCAGGTCCAGTAAGTTAGAGTAACTTGCCACAGGGTGCTCAGCTAATTTAGGTTAGAAGTGAGGTCAAAGCCTGATCATTTAACTCAGAACATAGTTTTCATACATAGAAATAAATATTCTAAAATCTTCAGGTTAGAAAATTTCTTGCATCTCTCCTGATGTTTGGGAGGATGATGAGTGCTTTAACTGTGAAAGCGCCCCTGCCTGTCTTGGAGGTAAACCAAGCAGGGGTGTCTTCAGCAATCTGATGAACCTGTCTATGAAAGGAGCAGAAAGAAGTGAACCTTGCTCAGCGCTGCTGCAACTGCCCTGCACAATTATGTGCTCACTTTTCCAAATCTTTGGATATTTAAAGAAAACCTGAGAATGTGGGTTTTATTTAGAATTCTCCAAATTTTAAAGCAGGGGGAGGGAAAAAACTCACAAATTTTAAGAAACACTGTGTAAGCCAAACAAAATCCTCCAGCCTGGAACTTCTGATTTATGTCTATTCTTCTCTTTACTTCTTGGATGTTGCTAGATTTAAGAACATAAAGGCATCTCTCAGAAACAAGTGGAGTTACCTCCACCAATATGTGTTCCAATCTTTCTGTTGTAGTTCCCAAACTTTCTGTTAAGGTATTTTTTACATTCTTATTTTTATTTTTTGGTACGAGGGATTGAACCCAGCGGTGCTTAACCACAGAGCCACATCCCTAGCCTTTTTAATTTTAAGACAAGTTCTTGCTAAGTTGCTTAGGGCCTTGCTAAATTGCTGAGGCTGCCTTTGAAATAGCGATCCTCCTGCCTCAGCCTCCCAACCTGCTGGGATTACAGGTGTGCACCACTTCACCTGGAAAGATTTTTTTTTTTTCACACTCTTGGCATATATGCTGTTGTTTATTTTCAGGGTTGATGTGCAATAGTACAAAATTTTGTATAGTTAATCATAAGTGGGGCAGAATGATTTGTCATACTGGCATTAGAATTTCACAAAATAAAGAAAAGATTTATTTAGGACATGCATTTCTTTGTTTGGATGATGGCTACAGAACTGAATGTCCTTTTCCATTTTTTCTTCTATGTTTTTTTTCACTGGTGCATGATAGTTGAACATAATTGATAGAATTTGTTGTTACCTGTTTGTACACGCATGCAGTATAACAATATAATTTGACTAACACCACTTCCCAGCTCTTTCTCTCTCTCTCCCTCAGAATTTAACTTCTTGAAGCTCAACATCCTTTTCAAATGATGGCATGGCACTGACTAACACTTAGTGGGGATCCTTTGTACAGGGATTTATTATAACCTAGTGACCATTGCAGGTTTAATGCACTGATTCTTCTCTTTAATTCTCTGGGCAGGGTCATGCTTTATATATATAGACTTTTAGAAATTATCTATATAATTTCTAAAAGTCTCTTCTTTGATGATGGAGACTGAGTGATAAATCTATTTTTCCTTTAAAGAACAAGGCAATCATTCATCTCAGCACAAAAGCTTATATGTTTCCCACTTATTCAATACTCCCTTTACTTCCACTGGATTTTCCACCTGTTCCAAGCTATGCTTCTTTGGGTGCTCTGTCAGAGAGAGAGAGAGAAGGAAGCTCAGGCTGTGTTCTTCAGGCTGGAGACAGTGACTTGGGCCTCTGAAACGCTCCCTCTGGGGTAGTCTTCTTGAGAGGACTTACAAGGGCTCCTCTTCCTGCCTTTCTTCTCTCCTGTTAGGCATGCAGACGCTCATGGGTGTTATTTTTTCATTCTTCACAGTACAGAAATTGTGGGGAAGACAATAGGCTTGTTTCTAATTTGGTGTTTCCGAAAGCTTGGCAAAATAGAAATGAGACAGGCATTCAAAAGTTGAAAAAGAGCATGTAAATAGCAATAACTGAAATTTGTGATTAAACAATTAACAAAAAAGAACCCTATGAAGTCATTAAAAAGTATAAAGAGGGAGGCGCTTCCTGCTTTGTCATTACGGGTTTGAACTGTTATTATTTAACATTGATTGAGCACCAGCCGCAGGGGAGCCATTCTGTGAACGGCAGAGAGTTGGAAAGAGTCACTGATCAAGTGGCGTTCTCGCTGGAACCAGCAAGCAAACCTGAAACGTGTCAGGTAGCATTCCACCAAGAGATGGGGTGGAAGGGAGGGAATTCAGATGATGTGAGCGCTGGGGACAGAAAGAGAATGTGAGTTTTGGAGCAAAACAAGCAATGTGAGCTTGAATCTTGTCTTCCCACCGTTATCTCTGGAACCTTGGGAAGCTTATTTAATTTCTCTCCACCTTAATAACTCCATCTTGAAAGTGGGAGCGATGCTCTATTGCTTACACGGTTTTAGTGGGATTTGATCACGTGGAGTGCAAAGAGATTCGAAAGACTCCGTAAAAGGTAGCCATTTTATCATGATTATTACCATTAGCTGCCTTCATTTATAACCATCTCATTGTTTTATAATATTGATGAATTCCAAGAATATTTAAATGTCATAAAGAATTTGATAAAAAGGAGGTATTTAAAAGGATCAGGGAAGAAGTGTACCAGTCAGTTAGGATTATGTTATTTCATTTGGCTTGAAGCCAAGCAAATGTTCAGCTGCTAGTTACAAATGCACCACCTGCCTTCACCCTCTCTTTAATATACTCTTTAAAGTAGCGTGGTGGAAGGTATCCAGCTAGACTCCGAGCATGCCATTTAATTTGCTGTTTTGAGCATCCAGATTCTTGAAGGTGTCCTGGCTTTGGACTGATCAACAATGAAGGTCAAGGAAGGCTTCCACCCAACCTGTTTAAAGGGAATAGTACTCTAGACAAATGCATTCGTAATATATTTTTGCTTAGGACTTCTCTGTGCTCCCAGAGAATGATGCTATTTCCCCCTATGTGTAATAACAGATGCAAGTTGGAGATTATGTAAGGACGGCTTAAGGAGAGATAAGCATATTTTCTTGTGAGAGATGAAACAGAAGCGCACAGAGAACAAAAGCACTCTACTGCAGTGGGGAATGTGTTTGATGACCTGATGCAAATATTATACACTCTTGAAAGTACAAGTGTCATTTTGGAGTGTGCACTTCACTCCGCACATTCGCTATTTTATTTTAATGCACACGATCAGCACTAGAAGTGGAGAGGGTTACAGATAAGAAATTTTATAAACCTGGAGGATGCAGCTGTGGTGATCCGCAATAAAGCTGAGGGAGCAGGCATACCAGGGACCCACAGGCAGCCTTAATCTTCCCATTCGGCTAAAGAAATGCAACAAGCAACACAACGGCATTCAAACAGGCAAGAAATTTATATGTGGCAACTTCTTACAAATAAACGGAAGTTTAAAAAATAATCGAAGATACTTAGCAACTTGGAACATAGTGGTCCCCAATAGACAAAACCCCATTTTAAAAATCTCTATTCTTTCTGGAAGTATAATGCTATTGCTGGTTAGAGCACCTATTATGTATCATAAAGATTCTATTCAAAATTCTTGTAACTTGCATTGTAGTACTTTTTTTAAAAAAGTCTCATCTTAAAGGCTTTCTTCCCAGTGTCCTGTGATAGAATTTCTGTAAAGTTGACCACACTAAGGCCTGTTTTCAGATCTCTTCTATGGCCTTCATTGTTCACCTCTTAGAATCCAAAGTATAACAGGGGCTTGTCAAATTGTCTAAATTAAAATAAACAAGCAAAACAAAACCCAGTAAGACCCTATCCCAAAACTCATGCGTGGTAATGTGAGAGACTGGAGATTTAAAGATTTTTCCTCTAGGTTTTTGCATCTTTTATTCTTGACAACAGTTTGTTTCTACCCCCTCTTCCACATGAAGTTCAAGACTTTTGTTTCTGTTCTTCTCCAATCCTCCTGATAAAATCTAGACTTCTCAATCAGTGTGCTGTGACCCCAGGAATCTGAATTTCTACCACGCTGCTAGGTAGTGTGCAGATTGCTTGTTCGCAAATCAACTTTGAGAAGAAACAGAGAATTCTGTCATCGAAATACCTACTCAGATCCTAGTCTCTTAAAGATTGCATGGCCCATAGGTTCTGGTAGGTGTTGAACCCTTGTTATTTGTAGCATGAATCCCAATGTAGTCACTTTAAACATATAGATGTAAAACTGCCAAGTCCTTTGAATAGGTAAAAGTTTTAAATTCCTATTTGTTTTGTTGACTTCCCTTAATTATTGTTCAAGACACAAGTTTAAGACAAAAAACAACAACAAACTTTTATAACTCAGCCATCCGTGGTTACACACAGATTGGCTATCCCAGACTTATGAACCATATTGTTAATTGACAATTAAGAATGATGTGCATCTATTGGACTTGTTTAAATTAATTCATTCCCTTGCCTGATTGCTAAGTTTCAGGAGTGTGCACAAATGTTTATTTAGACTACTGAAGAATGTGTTTATAGGTCTGTTGATGAATTAGAAGGTCATCATGCCCAAAGGATATTTGTGCCGATATTTTTTTTTTTTTTGAGAATTGTAGAGAAGTGTATTATTGTGGGATGGATAATGGTGGGTTCCTTCCACACTTAGCAATTTCATAGCAATGATACAGCTGTGTACTATGGGAAACCACCCAAACACTTGGCAGAAATAGAATACCAATGGTTCATTTCTAATTAAACTTGTTTATTTTATTTTTTTCTCAGGGTGTGTACGGTCTTATTTCAGGTTTGAGCCGTTTCTGAAATACAAAGACTGAATCTGGGCAAAAGAGAAAGTCTGCGAAGAGAAGCTATTTTTAAGGTCTCAGTCTTGTTTTTTTCACCTGAACATTCTCTTTCCTTGTCTTTATCCATCCCTGTATGTCAGGAAATAGTTTATTTATCTTCTTTCCCTCTTATCTTTCATGCAAAATTTTTAGTGGATAATATGATATCAACTATTGAAGGTACAGTTATAAGTCCATGTTGTTTTATTCAAGCACATTTACATTTAAAAATTGATTTGGATTCTGGATTACATTATGATGCCCCTTTTTAGCGGGGGGGGGGGGAGTAGACATTTGTGGGCTGATAGGAGAGAGGAACTTTCTAGAGCTTCTGGTTTAATAATAGGTGATAGTGCATTATGAGATTTTAAAGACTACAGTTGTCCTAGTTGGCCTGGGAGTGATTTGGGGCTTGAAGGACTTTGTAATTAGTACGCAAATGATCAACACCCTGTGCTCCAGTTTTGCCAAGGACCCTTTCCCCACTCTGTCCAAACAGCAACTTGAACTTGAGAAGGATAACTGGTTTCAAAACAGAAAAGGGGCTATACTACACTGTACCTGACAAAACCACCTTTTAATTTTGCTATTTTATCCTTTACATGAAATGTTCAGCTGTTCCATTAGAAAGATGGTTCAGAAGTAGCACAAAAAGAAAAAAAGGAGAAAAATCAAAGATGTGGTAGGTTTTTTTTCTCTCTCTCTCAATCTCTCATCAAATACTTAACAGAGCACCTAGAACGGGTTACTGTGGGGAGTACAAAGAATAAATTGTTTCCCCTTTTGAGAGGACAGACTATCTTGTGCCTTTTCCTGAAATAATGATGTCCTCATGTAAGAAGGGAGTTTTAAAACCATGCAAAACAATTTCCCATTTGAACCAATACCTGGGCACCACGTGGCACAACCTCATAGGGTGGCTTTTACAGGTGTACCTCAGCCAATGGTTCCTACTGGAGTTGTACAGTGTCCAACATGTGCAGCCCTCTGAGGCAACCCTGCAATACTTTAAGGACAATAAAAAAGAATGACTTTGGTGGATAGGGAAGACTGGATTAGTTCACTGGATTAGACAAAGGGGAATGAAGGGAAGGGAGAGGAGATGGGAATGGGAATGATAGTAGAATGAATGGGACATCACTTTCCTATGTTCATATACGATACACGACCAGTGTAACTCCACATCATGTACAATCAGAAAAATGGGAAGTAATACTCCATGTGTATGTAATATACCAAAATACATTCTACTGTCATGTATAACTAAAAAGAAGAAACAAAAAAATTTAAATGACCTTTTTGCCCCTAACATCACCTTAAGTTTACTTCTTTGGTAACAGGATAATCAAGTTGCCTCTCACTCTTAAATTGACAAAAATTTCCAATTGATCCAAATGCTCCTGGAATGTTTTTTCTTGTAAATTCATTCTGTACTTCATTTGAAGGAAAAGGTAAAAACAAGGAAGGAGGGTTTTTAAGCAACTTTGAGTGACTCTAACTTCAACTTGTTATAGATTTTTAGGGTTATTGGCAGGTTTAATCTCACTGATGGGATAGAATCTGTTCGACTCTCTTCCCAGACAAAAATCACTCTTGTGGAAGTACAGTGGCGAATGCCTGCAATACCAACGGCTCTGGAGGCTGAGGCAGGAGGATCCCAAGTTCAAAGCCAGCCTCAGCAAAAACGAGGTGCTAAGCAACTCAGTGAGACCCTGTCTCTAAATAAAATACAAAATGGGGCTGGGGATGTGGCTCAGTGGTTGAGTGCCCCTGAGTTCAATCTCTGGTACTCCTTCCCCAAAGGAAGATATATCAAGTCAATAAGTAAAAAAAAAAAAATACTGAGCAGATTCTGCAGTCACAGAAAACCAAAATTGTCAATGCCTTTTCTTCCTGGCCTTTTATTTATTTATTTATTTATTTATTTATTTATTTATTTTAAAAAGTACCTCCCACATAAAGGTGAGCTGTTTTCCTTGGACCAGTGCAATCACAATCATCCAAGGGTTTCGTGAGTAATTAGCAGCGTGAACACAGCCCGCACATTCTGAGATGTGTACATATCTATCCAAGCAGAGGGGAAATCGTGTAATTAATTTTGAAGCTGTTATGATGTTTCAATTGATTTGGATCAGAAAAAGGAGAACAATTAAGAAGAATCAGAAAACAATATCCCTTTTAGTATTCTAAAGGGAAGAGAAAAATTAAATAGGAGTTTAATTGAAAATTCTGCTTTATATGAGGGGAATGGAAGGTTGTGTGGAAAGGAATCCTGACTTATTCGGAGAGCGCTCGTACTGGGCCAGCGTCGTGGGCAATGAATGTCCAAACATTCATGACCAGAAAGCTTTCAGTAGGATGGGAAGGTCAGGTCAGAAGTCACAATATTAAAATTATTTCAGGCAGCCATTTAACCCAAAGTTCTTGCTTGAATTGCAACCTTCTGGAATTATTCTACTGGGAAAATATTACTCACATAGATGTAAAATGTTGCCATGATTTGAGACCTTTCAAGGGCTATTTTTCCTTCTTCCTGCGACTTATGACTATGAAGTTGGAATACAAGTGTGTCTTCACAGCCTCTGAAAAAAATCATGGATTATTTGCTTAACAGAAAAAGCATGTTGATATGCTTTCAGGCTAATGATAGAAAGTAGAATAAACAAAAGCTACGTTTTAAAGTTTTCAAAACAATCTTGCTTATAATGGCTAAGAATTACATGTCCATAAAAATTGCATTGTCTCTATATACATTTATCAATTATTTAATTAATTATGTATTAAGTGTCTCCTATATTTATGATCTTACTTCCTGTTTCTGCTTTTTCCATTCTTACTAGGAAAAAACAAATGTTAGGGTTTCCTGGGCTTATAGTACTCATAATGCTCTTGTGAGCACAGATTTTTCAGGAAAACCAACTGTATTATGTTGGAACCTCAAAAATCATGTTCCTTGGAACCCTACTTGAGTGGAGACAGCAAGACAGACAAAATCCATATTATAGCCAGGTGTGGTGGCGCATGCCTGTAATCCCAGGGGCTCTGGAGGCTTAGACAGGAGGATAGGAGTTCAAAGTCAGCCTCAGCAATGGTGAGGCAACTCAGAGAGATCCTGTTTCTAAATAAAATATAAAATAGGGCTGGGGATATGGCTCAGTGGTTGAGTGCCCCTGAGTTCAATCCCTGGTACTCCCCACCCCACAAAGAAATCTATATTATATCAGCCCCGGAATCTACTGCTTAATGGTTTGAATTTTAAAAATAATGACATGCGTCTTGTGGATTATGGTGGAATTTTTGTCTTAAAAAGGAGATTGAAGTTAGTCCTCAATACATTTTGTTCAGATTGTATACTTTCTCTTCTTCTGGTAAGTATAGTTGTATGGCCTCAAATCTTCTTATGATTTCCTCATTATTAGAGTGAGTTTTTGCTAATCATCTAAGAAAATTAGAGTCAAAAGGAAATAAATGGACAAAAAGTCTTATTTTATGAAAACAATTATTTCTGGCCTCTGGTGAGATAGGCTTACAGCTGGGCAGCCGAATCTTTTTGGTGAGTTAAGCATTTTGGTTTCCTTGAGTTCAAGGCATTTTCTCTCTTGGGTGAGACCACTCGAGGCAGGACAGACAAGGTGAGCAGTTGCTGTCACCCTTAAAATTTTATTTGCTAAGGTCAACGTTCAGGGTGAAATGGTAGAATCTGGTTCATGGCTGATATAGGAAACAAATTGTCAGAGGACACCAAATTTTCTCTCTTACCATGTGTTAGCCCAAGAAAGCAGTGAAGTGAGCAAAGAAAAGTCTGTGGTGCATTCTGGGTAGATTTCATGAGCTTTCACATACGGCTATCTACTCCCTCACTGTATAAGGGAAAGAAAGTGGACCAACAAAGTGTCCCCCAGTATGGACAAGCAAGATCTGTTCAATATGCTTTGAAAAAACCCCAATGTTCTTGTGTATTCATTTTACCCAGTCACCGACCTCTTTTTTCTTTCCACCCCAGAATTGTGTCCTCTTCACTCTTTCACTAAGCTTTTCACCAAGTTTCCTTGAAAGTAGGGTGCCTTGTTGCATGGTTGTCACTTTTCTTGTTGCCATATAGAACTTACTTCTTGGGCCCGTTCTCTTCTAAAATGCAGCTGTTATGAAGATGATGTTTGCATTTCAATCTGATAATAAACCAAGGAGGCATGGAGACTAAATTGCAATCTTGAAAAACAAAACAAAACAAAAAGTACCATATTCAGAAGGGCAAGCTTGAGTTTCCTCTGATTATATGATAAAAGAAACTTCAGGTTTAGGGAGCTGGAAGCCCCAGCATTTCTTCTCTCCAAACCTCCTGTGTTTTCCTGCTCCATTATTTGAATAATCATATGAATATACTGCAGAGGCCTTCTTACCTGGTCGCTAAGGCCTCTGTCTCCTTGGCAACTAAACTTTTCAGAGATTACAGGGAAAATGTTTTCTTCGGTCCCGGAACTGTTCTAATATTTTCAAATGTCAGGGAAAAAAAAAGATCCTACAATCTCACAGGCACTGGTGTGAATGGGGGCAAGAGATACTATTTACAAACTTATTTAGTAGATTCGCAACCAGGCATAACCTTCAACACATGGACATACATTTTAAAAATTAATAAAAAAAAAACAAGTAATGTGCCAGGGACGGTAGTGCATATCTGTAATACCAGAGACTAGGGAGGCTGAGGCAGGAGGATCTCAAATTTGAGGTCAGCCTGGGAAACTTAAATAAGAACCTATTTCAAAATAAGGACTGGGGGTGTAGCTTAGTGGCAAAGCACCCCTGGGTTTAATCCCTAGTACCAAAAACATGGGGGGGACAATAACAGATAAATGTGGTAGAAATTAAGAGATTCCCCCCTTTGTCTATTCTGAAGGAACTGGGTGTGGGACATTCTGACTTTGTCTTATCCATTTTCAAGGCAATAAAGAATTATTTTCACACTTGCTAGAGATCAAAAAAAAGGTGGGGGCAAAGAAATTATAAGAATATTGACATTGATTTTCATTTTGAGTGTGCAGAGAAAATGCAATTTTACACATTTTTATTATTAGATATTCCTCATGAGCCCCCATCTATCAAGAATCACTTATTTGGGGTTATCTTTAATTGATCTCTAATTTGAACCATTCTTGTTCAGTAAAATGATATTGCAGAGATTTTCTTTTTTTTAAACACTCTACTCCCTTGGACCCCAAACCATTTCACTACAATAGAACCTTTTGGTATGGGAGAAGGAATACTGTTTTTCCATGGGAATGAGGAAAAAAGGTTTTTGTTTAGTAATCTCGTGCTTTTTCTGCAAAGGTGACCTCTGAGGAGTGATTGATCCCTTCACTGCGGGCCTATTCTGCTGAAGGACTTGGGGTCTCTGAGCTGTTCTTTCCTGGTCTGGTCAGAGCACACTGGTTCCCTCTTGCTAATTTTATACCATCAGGATGCTCCCTGGGATATGGTTATCCCTGAGGAACAGTGAGACCTTCTTTACTTCAGGTTCAAAATATCTGCTCTCTGGTCCTCATCTGGGTGCTCCAACCTCTGTTCTCCTGCCACAGTAACTTAGCTAGACCCTAACTGACACTCACATGCCCTCAGACTCCCATGTGAGAATCAAGTCTGACTCAGGGAAACTGAACTCTGTCCCTCCCTAAACTGGAAACTCTCATCCCAGAATCCCACCTGTGAATTAGGATGAAGACCCCCTGATGTCTGTGTTTTCCTCAGCTTTATTTATCATACCCCACCTTTCTCACCCATCCACTCTCCTTCCAGGTAGAAGTTCTCCCAACCCATTCTTCTTCTACTTTCTTGCTTCTCTACATAACTCCAGATGTCTTTGAGGAATGAGATTCTCTTTCATTTTCCCTTTTTATCTACCTAAGCCTTTTTACACCTTCTAATTTTCCTCCAGCTGCACGTTTATGCTTAGGTCTTAATGGTGGACTGACCATGGGAGGGCTGAGAGAGAGTGGTGCAAAATGGACCTTTCTAAATCAAGGTGAAGATCAGAAGGCTTTTCAAATAATAGATCTACTGACCATTGCGTACAACTGAGATTATTACCCGAGAGCATCTGGGGAAAGAAAAATGTGCAGAGACAGCAACAGGAGACTGAAGGCCTTGAGCAGTGCTAAGAGAAGCAGCCATCATTAGATGCAGAAAAAGATCAAACAGCAGGGATGAATAGGAGTGGGACGGGTTCCATAGGACAGTGAATGGGAAGAGGGGATTTCCTTTGGGCCAGCTGGGAATGGGCTGAGCAGAGAAGAAAGAAGATGGGAGGGAAGATAATGTCAGAGATGAGATAATGTCAGGAGAGATTGGAAGGTAGAGGCTAGCACAGGTGGGGAAGGAGAGCAAAGTCAAGAGGTAGGGGGTCTGAGAATAATAGGGGCGGTCAGGTGGGCAATGGGTCAAGACATGAGGAGTGATGCCCTTTAACACTGGGTGTGTGCAAGGCATTCCTTTAATGTGGAGCTTTGAGCACGTCTTCCTAGAGTGACTCTTTAACAAAAATAGACAGGACATGCCAAACGCCAAAATAGCCCTCTTATTTTCAGCACTGACTAGGGGGTCCATTAAAGATGAATTTCTATTCTCACTGTGACTTTTTTTTTTTTGGTCTCAGCCTGTGTTCCATGCAAGCAAGCTCATACTCATCACCCCAACTGTGAGTTCTAACATAATCCATCTTTCTCCTTATCACCTCCATCAGGACACCATGACTGATGCTCACGAGACCCTTAATAGCCTTTGTCAAGTGCATGAACTGATGAAAGAATGGATGATTCCCTTGAATTCTTAAGAAGAAGTCTCTAGCCCAACTAAATTAATCCTTAAGTATTACTTAAGTATGGACTCCATTCATTCTTAGTTGAGAAAGGAGTTGATGAATACTAGGACATTTAGGTAAATGAGTCAGAGAAAAAAAAATATTCAAAAGGCAGAAAATATTCTAGAAGTGACCTATTAAGACACCCCTGTGAGGTTCCTTATTACCTTGCCAGGAAAATAACAGCCCATCATCAATACAGATAATTGCTGAAGCACATTGATAGGAAAGGCACCTTAATTAAAGATTCTATTGGAAACATATGTGAACCTATCCAATTTCTAGGCCACAGGGCAATAATTACCTTCGTATCTAATATGTTTCTTATTTTTTATGAGCATTAAGTGTTTGGAGCAATACTGTCTAATTGGACCAAGCACAGGGGAAAAGAACATTGCTGCTGTTTGCTTCTGTGTTCGATCCAGCCTTTGAACATAACTGCAAAGCACAGGGCCATGTGAAACTCTTATCCACAGTCCAACTCCTAGGACATGATGAACACAGATAAGAAGTCCCAGCTGAGTCCACTAGATGTAGGTGTGAGTGCTGGAGATTTGGCACTGGGGTCTTGGTGGAGATGCAGGTTCCTTTTGTTACCCAAATGTCTTTCCAGACTGAATGGATTCTTTCCTATGTCACTGAATTCCACAAGAGAATAAAGAAGTAGAGCTTTAAGTATGGACAGAAAGAAAAACATCTTTAAGGAGAAAACTAAAATTGCCATTAGAAGTAACAGTGCCTAAATTCCGAAAAATGTATAGCTTCTGTTTGCAATAAAATATTAAAACTTGATATAAGAATAGTTGGTGGTAGAATATGCACTGAATTTTGGATTACACCAAGGTATCCATGAACTAAGATTTCTCTGAATTTTTACTGAGTTTATATGTTTGGAATGGAGGGGAAAAAAGACTTCTTAATTTGCAGCCATAATTGGTTCATAAAGTACTTGCTGCATTTTCAATAAATAGTTTAAACTGAGATAGGACAGGAATACTGTTTTTTTAAAAAATACTGGTTATTGATAGATGAAAGATGTTCTCATCTACATGAATTTTAATTGTACTCTTTTTTTAACATTTCACACACAAAAAAAATGTTGCTTTTTTTTGTTGGTACTAGGGATTGAACCCAGCAGTGCTTGACCACCAAACCATATCCCCATCCCTTTTTTATATTTATCAGAGACAAGGTCTTGCTGAGTTGCTTAAGCCCTCACTGAGTTGCTGAGGCTGGGTTTGAACTCACGATCCTCCTGCCTCAGCCTTCCAAGTCACTGGGAACATGTTGCTATTAAATGATTTGGTGAACTAAATGACAGGCTTATTCTATCAGATATATGTACTATTGCTTATGTTACTTTTTTAATAGCACTGCAAACAAGCCAGTGGCTATTTTCTTGAAGAATATCTTTTAACAAAATAACTCAACTCATCCATTTGGTAGAATTGACCCAGTGTTCTCTCTAATCCATTTGTTTTGATTAATAGCAAAACAGAGTTGTGAACATAATACAGCCTCCCTTTGAGTACTGTCAATCAGAGTTCATTTCTCACTCAACATTCTTTCCTATTGGGCTAAATTTTCCCCTTTGGTATCTTTGTGGATACTAGGAATATTCTGGTTTTTTTCCTTTTTTAGGAATATTCTTTATTTAGTGTTTTGCTTATTTGTTTTGGCCTGGATGGTCAAGAGGGCTATACTGGCAAGTTGGGGTTGGTAGGATTAATATCTTCACCTTTTCATTAATGGTAGCCTTTTGGGGTCCCTTTTGAGACTTATTTATTTAGTCATTTATTTATTTATTGGTACAGGGGATTGAACTCAGGGGCGCTTATCTACTAAGCCTCATGCCCAGTCCTTTTAAATATTTTGAGGCAGGGTCTCACTGAGTTGCTTAGGGCCTCCCTAAGTTGCTGAGATTGGCTTTGAACTGACTCATAATCCTCCTGCCTCACCCTCCTGAGCCACTGGTAAGAAAGTGGCCTTTTGACTGAAGCTTACTGGGTCTGACTTTGTTTCGTACTCCTGTAACAGAATACCTGAGATGGGGTAACTTACAAAGAACAGAAATTTATTTCTTACATCTTTAATAGCTAGGAAGTCTGAAATCAAGTTGCCAGCCTCTGGTAAGGGCTTTCTTATTGCCATATCTGCTGCAGGTGCAAGGGCAAGAAAGTGCCAACTCCCTCCATCACACACCTTTATAAGGGACCTGATTCCACGCACAGGTGAGAAGCCCTAGTGGTCTAATTGCCTCTTGAGGGTCCCGCCTCTCAATACCATCACATTGGCACCTTTTGAACTTTAGAGGAAACATGTTCAAATTATTGCAGGATCCTCCTATGCTACTTGAGAGTTATGAGATGTCATCATATACTGTCAGTAAGGTGACGTTACAAGTGGAGAGGTGACTGAGATTGAATCTTCACTGATAGGGCCTAGTCCATGATTCCTTTAGCTGTGGCTAATTAAGAGACACTTGTTATTGGTGGCTAACTTGAACACTATCCATCAGGAGATATCCTAATGTCAAGTTCTCTTTGACTTTTTTTTTTCTGATACCCTTTAATTATTTACCAGAGCAGAGAGGTTTTAGGGCATGGAAGGGCGGGAGAGGGGGCAAGAAAGCTGACAAATGTGAACAAGTGAGTAATTTATAATGGAAGTAAAATATTCATAAAATGACAACTCAGATACTTCAATTAACATCATCCATTCTGTTTCTATTTCAAATAGTAAATTGAAGCCTCTAAATAATGTTTGTTTTGCAATGAATGATGCATTTCTGAACTGAGTAGGCAAATTTGAAGTCACTCAGTTGATCCCTTCAGATTTGGAGTAGGAATTGGATTCTTTATTATACATCACTATGAACAGGAAAAGTGGAAACTTTATTGGGTTCCTTTTATAAGCAAGTGATTCTGCAATATTTTCAAGAATACAGGTCACCAATTTAACTTGGTTACTTGACAATATTTTTCATTGTTTGTTATTTATTTTTTTTTGATTTTTAGAATCTGAGGGCTCAGGTGTAATGTAATTGGACAAGTCATAATCTTTAGCTCGTGATGCATTCTTATAATTGGTTCTTGTACAGCACGGTTTGAATTACTTCTATAGTTAGTTAATTATTTCAGATATATAAATAGTACTTGCATCAACATCAAACAAAACAAAAGCTAAACCTTGATAATTACTTACATCTTACTCTTTCCTCTCCCCACCAACTTTTTCTGTCTGAAATCAGAAAGGATAAATGACTTGCCCAAGGTCACAGTGGGAAAGGGAAGAGAGGTATTTTAAAAACATGTTTGAACCATCTCACTGTTAATGGTAGGCTTAGAAAAAATAGCAAAGAAAAAAAAAGAAGTTCTATGGAAGAGACACTTTGCCTCATTGTCATAAGAATGCATCACGAGCTAAAGGATATATGACTTGTCCAAGTTCACAGGGAAAGGAAAGGTATTAAAACACCTGTGCCTCAGATGAATTTCTAAATTACAAAATTCCAGACATATAGTAAAGGGAAGGGCAATAATAGGCAGACCTGATTAAGCGATCTGTACACACAGTGTTTACTGGCTACATTGCTTAGCTTTCTTGAACCTTTAACCCAAGATGCTTCATTTGTATACATGCTAAATCCCCCATCATCATGTACCACATAGAATTTAAGAATTTTTATCACAAGGTGCCTCCTTTTACATATCTATCCAAGTAACATTATTTCCCTCAATAAAGTCACCTTGGAAGACCTGGCGCTTGCTCTGATAATGTTGCCAATTTGAAATGTTTTTGGAGCTTTTTGTAATTGGATTTTTCAGACACTACCATCGTAAGAGATGCCTAATAAAACCCATATCATTATTTTAAAATATCATCTCCCTACTCTACTACCACTAGGACTAGCATTTTTCATTATTATACCAGTCGGGATTTTTGGCTGCAAGCAACAGAAACTGATGACTCTTAAGTGATGTAAGTAGAAAAGGAATTTATTGATGGAAAACTTGGTGGCTCCAAGGATTTCTGGGAAAGCTGGATAATTAATCTTTTCAAAACAGGTAGATTCTAAAGGCACCCATGCATTCAGAGGAACAAATATATCCCATGACCTAACGTTGTAAAAGCACAACTGAGCATGGGGTGCCACGGCACTTGCTTTTGACACCAACAGCAATGGACCTGGCTGTCATTGACGTTCTGTGTGTTGCTGTCACTGCCATGGTCTGCCAGTTCAAGATATAAACACTCAGTTGGGGTCATCTGATTGGTTTTTACCACAGCACGGTCCTATGACTCTCAGAGAGTGGGAGAAACGATTGTTCCGCTTTGTTACCTTTATCAGTAGTCAGTGACTTTTCATGATGGCAGAGATGCAGAGAGGCTCAAAACCATTTTTGCCTCTCATCTGGAGGATGGCATTGTTTCTGGTGGCCAGGATCTGCTTCCCAGCCTCTCTCTCATTTAGATGTGAAAATGTGACTAATTCTTAAGAATAGAATGGAAATGGAAATGTGGGTCAATGATGAGGGTAAGAATGGGGGAGCTTTGTTCACTTCCTCTTTCTCCTTCTGAAGGACCTTATATTAAAGAAACAGAGCCCCAACCTGGAAGGAGCTTGGAACCAACTCAGCTCCAACTTTGCATAGTTGTGTATATGGGAAATAAACGTTTGAGAGCTGTGTATCCTTATTGTCGTTATTAATTCATTTCTCTGCCTCACCCTCAGTCTTTTTTTTTTTTAAATTTTTATTTTTTTTATTGTTGGTCGTTCAAAACATTACACAGTTCTTAATACATCATCTTTCACAGTTTGATTCAAGTGGGTTATGAACTCCCAACTTTACCCCGTATACAGATTGCTGTTTCACATCAGTTACACTTCCATTGATTGACATATTGCCTTTCTAGTGTCTGATGTATTCTGCTGTCTGTCCTATTCTCTACTATCCCCCCTCCCCTCCCCTCCCCTCCCCTCCCCTTTTCTCATCCCTGTTTAATGTAAATCTTCTTCTCAAGCTCTTCGTCCTTACCCTGTCCTTGTTTACTCCCCTTATATCAAAGGGGTCATTTGGTATTTGTTTTTTAACGATTGACTAGCTTCACTTAGCATAATCTGCTCTAATGCCATCCATTTCCCTCCAAATTCTATGATTTTGTCGTTCCTTAATGCAGAGTAATACTCCATTGTGTATAAATGCCACATTTTTTTTATCCATTCATCTATTGAAGGGCATCTAGGCTGATTCCATAATCTTGCTATAGTGAATTGTGCTGCTATGAACATCGTTGTAGCAGTGTCTCTGTAACATGCTCTTATTAGGTCTTTAGGGAATAGACCGAGAAGGGGAATAGCTGGGTCAAATGGTGGTTCCATTCCCAGCTTTCCAAGAAATCTCCATACTGCTTTCCAAATTGGCTGTACCAATTTGCAGTCCCACCAGCAATGAACAAGAGTGCCCTTTTCCCCGCATCCTCTCCAGCACTTATTGTTGTTTGACTTCCTAATGGCTGCCAATCTTACTGGAGTGAGGTGGTATCTTAGGGTAGTTTTGATTTGCATTTCTCTAACTGCTAGCGATGGTGAGCATTTTTTCATATATTTATTGATAGATTGTATGTCCTCCTCTGAGAACTGTCTGTTCAGGTCCTTGGCCCATTTATTGATTGGGTTATTTGTTATCTTATTGTCTAATTTTTTGAGTTCTTTGTATATTCTGGTTATTAGGGCTCTATCTGAAGTGTGTGGATTAAAGATTTGTTCCCAGGATGTAGGCTCCCTGTTTATCTCTCTTATTGTTTCTTTTGCTGAGAAAAAACTTTTTAGTTTGAGTAAGTCCCATTTGTTGATTCTAGTTGTTAACTCTTGCGCTATGGGTGTCCTATTGAGGAATTTGGGGCCCGATCCCACAGTATGTAGATCATAACCAACTTTGTCTTCTATCAGATGCCGTGTCTCTGATTTTATATCAAGCTCCTTAATCCATTTTGAGTTAACTTTTGTGCATGGCGAGAGATAGGGGTTCAGATTCATTTTGATGCAAATGGATTTCCAGTTTTCCCAGCACCATTTGTTGAAGATGCTATCCTTCCTCCATTGCATGCTTTTAGCCCCTTTATCAAATATAAGATAGTTGTAGTTTTGTGGATTGGTTTCTGTGTCCTCTATTCTGTACCATTGGTCCACCCACCTGTTTTGGTACCAGTACCATGCTGTTTTTGTTACTATTGCTCTGTAGTATAGTTTGAAGTCTGGTATCGCTATACCGCCTGATTCACACTTCCTGCTTAGCATTGTTTTTGCTATTCTGGGTCTTTTATTATTCCATATGAATATCATGATTCTTTTATCTATTTCTACAAGAAATTCCATTGGGATTTTGATTGGCATTGCATTGAACTTATAGAGAACTTTTGGTAATATCGCCATTTTGATGATGTTAGTTCTACCTATCCATGAGCAGGGTATATTTTTCCATCTTCTAAGGTCTTCTTCTATATCTTTCTTTAGGGTTCTATAATTTTCATTATATAAATCTTTCACCTCTTTTGTTAGGTTGATTCCCAAGTATTTTATTTTTTGGGGGGATATTGTGAATGGAGTAGTTGTCCTCATTTCCGTTTCAGAGGATTTGTCACTGATATACAGGAATGCCTTTGATTTATGCGTGTTGATCTTATATCCTGCCACTTTGCTGAATTCATTTATTAGCTCTAATAGCTTCTTTGTAGACCCTTTTGGGTCTGCTAGGTATAGGATCATATCGTCTGCAAATAGTGATAATTTAAGTTCTTCTTTTCCTATTTTTATGCCTTTAATTTCTTTCCTCTGTCTAATTGCTCTGGCCAGTGTTTCGAGGACTATGTTGAACAGAAGTTCACCCTCAGTCTTTATTGGTACTAACTATTGGACTTCTGATACAGTGACATCTTTAGGAATTATGGTAGGTATAAATTAAGTATTTGTAGAGTAAGAGAATAATTAATTGATTCCCACTTAATGGTGGAGACCTGAAAGAAGAGAGGTGGCATCTATCAGAACTGGACCAGAAGTTTCACTACCCTTCTATGTTGTACAGTGCAATGGCCTAGACATATGATACACTGTCTTCCTGGTTGTGTCCTATGATGTCTTTAATCCCAGCCTGAGATTTAATTGGACCTAGCCTTAATTCTTAGAATGACCTTGACTCTAGCCGGGCTCAGTGGCACATGCCTGTAATCCCAGTAGCTCCGGAGGCTGAGGCAAGAGGATCTTCCAGGTGAGTACCTATGTTGGGGAGATAAAGCTGCAAATCTTGGAGGTATCAGTGCCCAGGAGAAGAATGTCTCCAGAGTAAGTCAGATTCCTCAGATAGACCATGATGGGATTGTAGTGATCATCAAAAGCCAAGTATATGTCTTAACATTGCATCTTTCGATAGGAGCTGACTTAAGCCCTAATAAATCAAGGGTGGGACCATGTGGTGCACAGATAAAGAAATCTAGCTTTTTTGGTTCCACTTATCTCCATACCTTCTCTAACTCCGGAAAGTATTCTAAAAATAATTTTGTATCCATGCTAAGATTCTTAAAAAAGGCAATTTCCACACTTCCTAGAGCTCTGCTGCCCAAGCTGTCTTGGATTTTACAACACCTCCTCAGACATTAGTAAATGAAGAACCAACTGGGAACAAATTCTTTTCCAAAGAGGTAGTTAAATGCTCCCAGGAGTGAGTCACTGCTCTCAAATATAAATATATTAATAGGTAAACCTGGGATTTATCACCAATGGTCAAGGTTTAAAGGAACCTTCAGCTTACAAACTCCTAGAAAAATTAATCTTGTGAGATAGGATCTTCAAGATCCACTGCCTGGGCACTTTAATATTTTTCATTTTTTGACGGGGAGAGTACTGGGGATTGAACTCAGGGGCACTTGACCACTGAGCCACATTCCCAGCCCTATTTTGTATTTATTTAGAGACAGGGTCTCACTGAATTGCCAAGCATCTTGCTTTCTCTGAGTCTGGCTTTGAACTTGCGATCCTCCTGCCTCAGCCTCCTGAGCTGTGATGTACACCACCACGCCCAGCCTTCAATATTTTTCTTGTGATCACAAGGATCTTCAGATCTTCCTTGCTAGAGATGTCCCTCACTCCAGGGAAGTCTGGTAGCCTGATGTGGGAGCTAGCATTAGCAATGGGCACAGAATAGTGGAAAAAGAGATGAATGAGCCAATATGATTCTACAACATGTACATTCCAAAAAATGAGAAATTATATCTCATCTATGTATGATATAGCAAAGTGCATAAATGCATTCTACTGTCATGTATAACTAATTAAAACAAATTTTAAAAAGAGAGAGATGAAAGGGATGTTTTTTTTACCAGCTCTGGAAGTCATGGTTCCTTTTTTAACGGTTATTTGTGTCTATTCTGTCTAATTTAATTCTCACTAGATTATAAACTCCTGTACGGAGTAAGTAGCTAGCACTAATATTCCCTTATACAAGTGAGAAATCTGAGGCTGTCATCCTCTTCTACTTGAAACTTTCTATGATTTAGAATTATGAGAATAAAGTCAAACTTCCTATAAGGTCTTTCACACACTTGATCCTGCACACCATCATGTACAAAAGTATTGAATTACCTGAATTTTTTCATAGGCCCCTCTTCTTCTCTTCTCCCCTAGTGTTGGTTATCTGTTATTGTGGAACAGATCCCTCCATCACCCAGTGGCTCAAAATAGCAAGGGAGGTTGCTGGGGTTGTGGCTCAGTGGTAGAGCGCTGGCCTAGCACATGTGAGGCCCTGGGTTCAATTCTCAGCACCACATATAAATAAATAAAATAAAGGTGTATTGACAACTAAAAAATATTAAAAATAAATAGCAAGGGTTCCTTGTCTCTCAGGCTTCTGTGGTTTGGCTGGGTGTTTCTTCTGCCAGTCTCGCTTGGGCAGCTCAGGTGGTTGTAGTCATCTGGTGGGCCAGTAGGAGCTGGGGTGCCGACAGGGCTTCACTCACATTGCTGGGGTGTTGGTAAAGATGGCCAGAAAGCTGGGATGTCTCTCGTTATTCAGACATCTAGCTCAAGCTTGATACATGGAAACTAACTTCTAAGAAGGTGAGAATGGAGACTGCAAGGTTTTTAGGGTCGTGGCTGTAGAATTTCCACATTTCCTTCATATCCTATTGGTCCGAGCCAGTCACAAGGTGTGGCTTATGCTCTTCTGTTCACCTCCCTCCTGCCTCCTGTGACTCCTGCTATCATATCCCTGTTATAGCCCCTATCACATCTGATAGCCATGCTCTGAAGTCATCTGTGTCTTCTCCACGTTGTGAGTCCACCATTTTTCATCATATCTAGGGCCTGGCACCTGGTAGGAGTTCATGCAGGATCAGTCAAATGGGGGAAGCTCAAACAGTTAAGAATCTGTGTAATCCAAGGTTACACAGAAAAAATAAGCTCTGGGACACTGCCTGTGGGTCTTTCCTTAGAAAAAATAGACATTATATTGACTTTTTTAATATTCATGGTGAATACAATGGAATAATCTTCTGACCTTGGCTTGTAAGAATGAGGGAGTAATTGAAGCAGGGGGTCATTCTCATTGTCAAGTTTGTCCTGGGACAGAAGTGCTAAGGAAGAGCTGGAATAGAGTCCTGCTACTCTGAATGTGTCCAAGGACTAGAAACATCAACATTATCTGGGAGGTGGTAAACAACATGAAGTCTCAGGCCCTGCTCCAGCTACACTGAACCAGGATTTGCACATTGATAAGATGCCCAGCCATTCTTATCTACTTTCAATGTTTAGAAGCACCCCCATTAGAGTATACTCCCGAATCTCCTGTCCACATGAGTCTCCAGAGGCACCGTGGAAGGAACCTCACTCTCCCTCCTAGGTGAGATTGCATTTCTCAATGAATTTTCACCAAATTTCCAGAGTGACTTGTTTGGCCTTCTCTGATCTTAATATAAATAAAAGCCACACAAATGACTCTGGGTTTTTTGCTGAGGTTTGTCAGTAAAGTCTTGAGAAGGTGTTTGTTACCAAAACATTGTCAAAATGTTTGAACTATTTTAGTCTTATACTGTACTTTTAAGTATTTAAATAGCAACAAAAGAATAAAGTGTAAGCAGTGTAGGCGAAACCTTGTATTTCCTAGAATTTGTATCATTATGTTTCCAACTTTTAAACTGCACATGAAAGTGTTTTTTGTTTTTCCTTTTAAATGTTAAAAAAAAAGCAAAAAGTCAAGACATAAAGAATGAAGCAGGAGAGTTTGTTATTTTTTTTTTAAACTGGAGAAGAAAAACATAAAACCACAGGTAAGTGAAAGTGTGGGAAGAGATACAAAGCTTATCTAAATTTAATCATGGTTTTATTAACTAATCAAAAGCCATCATTTTCCGTGTCATACACATAATTCAAACCAGGAGTTCCAGGTGACAATCCATTAAGTATATTTATTATTATATTACTATTTTTGTTTAAATAAAAAGATCCATATCACCATTGAGTTAGAGGTTTATTAAAAATGCTAATTGTGTTGGTTTTAGGTATAAGCATGTGCATACGTGTCTCTCTGTGTGTGTGTGCCTGCCTGCACACATGTATGTCATATCTATAAATGGAATCTTCTTCAGAACAATCATTCATGAATAGACTTCCAGGAACTCTACTAGCCTTATTAAGATTTGAGCTTTCAGTCAAAAAAACTTAACGCACACATCATCATCATCATCATCATCACCCAATCAACAAATGGGCTAAGGAACTAAGCAGACACTTCACAGAAGAAGAAATACAAACAATCAACAAACATATGAAAAAAATGTTTCTCATTTCTAGCAATAGAGAAATCCAAATTAAAAGTTCTCTACGATTTCATCTTACTCCAGTCAGAATGGCAATTATCAAGAATATAAGCAATAATAAATGTTAGCGAGATGTGGGGGAAATGGTACACTTGTACATTTCCGGTGGGACTTCAAATTGTTGCAATCACTATGGAAAGCAGTATGGAGATTCCTAAGAAAATTTGGAATGGAACCACCATTAGACCCAGTCATCCCATTTCTTGGTTTATATCCAAAAAACTTAAAATCATCATACTACAGTTAACACAGCCACATGGATGTTTATAGCAGCTCAACTCAACAATAGCTAAGCTATGGAACCAACCTTTATGCCCTTCAACAGATGAATAGATAAAGAAAATGTGGTATATATACACAATGGGATATTACTCTACCTTAAAGAAGAATGAAATTATGGCATTTGCAAGTAAATGAATGGAGCTGGAGAATATCATGCTAAGAAAAATAAGCCAAACTCAAAAAACCAAAGGCCAAATATTTTCTTTGATTTAGTGGATGCTGATCTATAGTGTGTGTGTGTGGGACGGCAAGCAGGGAAGAATGAGGGAACTTTGGGCAGAGGGGAGTGAGAGGAGAGGAGAGGTGTGAGGGTGGGAAGGATGGTGGAATGAGATTGGCATTATTTCCCTATATACCACTACTGCACCATGTACAGTCAGAGGAATGAGTAGTTGTTTATTTGTGTACAATGTGTCAAAATGCATTCCACTGTCATGTATCAGAACAAATTTAAAAAAGAAGAAGAAGAAGAAGAAAAAGAAGATTTGAGTTTTCCAAGGTAGAAAATGTCCTATCTCTCACTGGGAATCCTCAGACCTGGAGAAGGCCCCCTACTCACCCAAAAGCCTTACTAATTTCATAGGGACTATCGAAAGTGCCATCACAGACTACACAACCTCTTATTTGCGTATCTTTCTCAGTAGTGTCTCCCCAATTTGCTGGAGTTGCCTCATGTTGAGCAACTACTCAGCTTGTTAAGGGTTAAATGAGCTGGTACCTAGTTGGGAAAAGGCCAAAGTCAGAATAAAAAGAGCCAGGTCAGCACCTGCATGTCTTTCCCCTTTCTATTACTAGTGAGGCAGCCCTGGAAACACAGGAATCTGGAGCAGTAATTCTCAAATGTTAGTCTGAGTCTGAATGGCCTGGAAGCCTTGTTAAACACAGGTTTCTGGGCTCCACCCCAGCATTCCTGATTCAGTAGGCCCAGGTAGGCTTGAGAACTTGCATTTCTCACAAGATGATGATGCCAATGCTGGTATTCTGGAGTCCACACATTGAAAACAACTTATCTTGAGCTTCATTTATTGACAACTCCCAATAAAGACAAAGAAACACTATTTTGAGATTGTTACTTTGACACTCCAGAGATCTGGCATATTTTTTACTTGTTTGTTTCTGATAGGCAAGATGATGCAACGATTGAAACCATGATCCTTTGAATCAAGTTCAAGCTCAGTTCTCAGTTCCGCTATTTGCAAGGCTGGGTGGTCATGTACAAGGTGCCTAATGTTATACCCCAATTTCCTTATCTGTCAAATGAGGACAATGGTTTCTAACTCATAGAGATTTTGTGCAGATGAAATGAGATTGATACTTTTATAGCACAATGCTTTATATAGCAACTGTTAAAAAAAATTCAGCTACTGTTAATTACTGTTACCTACTCGTACATGAATGGATTGTTCTTGAAGGCTCACTCAGGATTTTCCAGGTCAGAAATGTACTTGTTCTCCTAAGAGGCATCATCTTATATAAACTCAATGCTCAGCCCTATAGCCTAATTCTCTTCTACTCATATCAGTGCTTATTCTGTGCTGGATACCATGCTAAGTACTTAGAAAAATGTCTAAACTTTTCCCATTCATTGTATTAATTATCTTATTCCACAAAACCAATGTGTGGCTTAAAAACATATTTATTATCTCATTGTCTGTGGGTCAAAAATTCAGGACAGCTTTGCTGGTGGTATTTCTGATTCAGGGTCTTATGTTCTTCTAATTAGAATGTCTGCTGTGGTTGCAGTCATCTAAAAGCTCAACTGAGGTTAGAAGATCCACTTTGAAGATGGCTCACTGGTACCCTTAATAAGTTCCTGCTGGTTATTGGTAGGAGACCTCACTTCGGTTCCACATGGCTTTTGTGTAGGAATTCTTAATGGTCTCCTACCAATAACCAGCCAATAACATGGCAATAGACTTCTCCCAGAGCCAATGATCCAACAGGGAACAGGAAGAAAGCCTGGATGCCTCTAATGACTTAGCCTCAGAAGTCACACTGTCATTTTTGCATACCTCATTGACTATTCACTTCAGCCTTATTTGGTGTGTGTCCAATGGAACTGGTGGAAGAGAGAACTACACAAAAAGTGTGAATACCAGTGAGAATCACTGGAGCCATCTTGGAGGCTGGCCACTGTATCACAGAACCAGAGGATTAGGGAGAGTGATATCTCCTTTTGTAAATAACTGTACACAAAGATGGAAATGGATGAAACCATCAAATGGAGGTACAGATCCAGCATCATGTAGGAAGAGGCTAATTCTAGCCAATAGGTAGATGCTTGTGTAAGACAGAGTGTGAACTTTAGGACTTGAAGAAAATATCAAGGTTAGACATACCTGGAAGAGGGCTAGCAGAAAAAGAGGGACTAGACTTGCATACCTGGTGCCTCACACAATGGTTCTCTATAAAACACATAACCACACTTGCAATCTATATGGTGGAATTGGAGACTCCACCTGAATATTTGATGCTTCACCAATCATATATAATGAGGGCACTGAGACTGGAAATGGGAAGGTCTCAAGTATCAGCAATGTCCTCTAACTTTCTACATTTTCTAATGACCCATGTACTCATTTTTTTTGGGGGGGGGTGCCCAAGACACTCTCAGTTTATACCTGTTGTCTTTGCGATATTTGTGGTACCTTCTTTCACTCTCATAGACAGTAAACTATGGTCACTTGACCCCCTAAGGAATTGGGTGAGGTAAGATTTCTCATCATGGATCTAAGGCTCTGGGCTTTCTGAAAACTGACTGTGAGTTCACTCTCCTGTATCCTCTAATACCTAGAAAAATACATGGTTAGTGGTGATAAATGGAAATCTGTTATTGATTGAAACGATGTACCATGTACAAGATATTGCATATAAGTTGGATGCACGGTGTTTAAAATCACATTCCAGAGATCTATCGGATATATTAAATTCGCATGGAGGAGACGGAATGGAAAGAGAAAGAGGGTAAAAGACCACTAGTGGAGAGTAACTTCACTGAGCACTTAAGGGGTTAAAGTAGTTATTCAAGCTCTGGGTGTGAACTACACGGTGTCTTAATAATACCTCTAATACCTGTGCGTTTATATGAGCAGAACAAGTGGAAACCTGCCTTGCAGAAATTAGATTAAACAGTTGAAGGAGACAGTCATTTTAATAAGGAGCTTCTATATAAAAACCCTTGATACTTCATTATCTATTTATTCCTCTCAGTCACTCAATTTTATTTTATCCTTCATAATTAAAAAGGAGACAAAACCGAGTCTTTAAAAAATGATCCAATGCCACTGTGTTTTGTGTAAACAATATTGTAGTTGGTTTGCCTCCTCCCTTCATAGTCGATTGTTCTTCTTTCTCCCTCACCCCGTTTTAATTCTTCCCTCTCATGAGGTCTTTTGAAGCTTTAAGGGGGGTGGATATTTCTCGCCATACTGAGGCTATTCGTAGAATCATGCTCACACATAGAGAATTATACCACTGCAACATTCAAAAAGGAGGCAGGCAGTCTTAACCATTCTATTTTTTTTTTTGGACTTAATATTATTTATCCCCTTCTGCACTGTCTCAATTCACCATTATTAATGATACCAGAACTATTAGGTGCTCACTCATTCTCTCATTCTCTCATTCTCTTATAAGTCCCTTGAAGCAAACTTTTGTTTGGGGCTGTGCTGTACATTTGTTACATTGTGAAGTTTCTTAGAAAGGTACTATGCAAGGATGTTGCTGTTAAGACTATACCTTTCTTTTTCTTCTCCCTCTCCAAAGAAGACTGCATTCATATACAATGCAGACAGTAACTCATTGACAGAACCCATAGAATTTCCAATAAGACCACTTGGTTGAACACTGAAGTTTCTGGCAGTTTTTCCATAATGTGTAATCTGAAACTCAAGCAATTATACTACATTGTTTATACAATTTTTGATGCTAAGAAATTATAAAAGTTAAACACTTATGAAAGTAGAAGACACCAAGATCATTATTATTAAATGTGAAGTTTGCCAAAAGAGAAACATGCAGCTAGGTAGAGGGAGGGCTTGTAGTTTTAGGTTGTCTCTGAGGGTGTGGGCCATGCCTCATTCATTTCTGGATGGTATCATGGTGTTCTGTAAATATGTCAAGTAAGCTTCCTATTACTTTCTTGGGTATGGGACGTTGCTTGTGCCTCCTGGATGCAAAAGAGGGAAATTACATCATTTAATCACTAAATACATTTATTATATAATATAAATACTTAGCAGATAAGTGAAACTGAGTCTTAACTTTTAAGTCTGCTTTTTTTATGATTAGCATGAACATCAACCCATTTTCCTTTAATCTCTTTCTTTCTAAAGAAGTGAACAGATGTGAAAAAAACATGAAAGGTAGAATAACAGGTAACAGGAATTCTCCTGTGTAGATTCCTAAGAGTGGAATTGCTGGGTCATTTGGTAAGAATGTGTTTAATTTTTTAAGAAACCAAGAAATTGGGGACTGGGGATGTGGCTCAAGCAGTAGCGCACTCGCTTAGCATGCTCGGGGTGCTGGGTTCAATCCTCAGCACCACATAAAAATAAAATAAAGATGTTGTGTCCACCAAAAACTAAAAAATAAATATTACAAAAAAAAAGAAACCGAGAAATTGTTTTCCAAAGTGGCTGTCCCATTTTACATTCCACTCCTTCCATCAATATGAAGTTTCCATTTTTTCTACATACTTACCGACTCCTGGTATTGTCTTTCTTTTTGATTATAATCAGTTTAGTAGCTGAGTGGAAGGGTTGTAAAAAACTCCTTATGCTTTTAATTAGCACTTACCCAAGGCCTAATAATATGCATACTTTCAAATGCATATTGACTATTTGTGTATTTTCTTACTTGAAACTTTCCAAATATTTGCCCATTTTAAATCTGGATTTTGTTTTATTGAATTGCAAGAGTTCTTTACATATTATGAATACAAATACTTTATCAGCGATATGATTTGAAAACATGTTCTTCCAGTCTTAATTTTCTAATGATGCCTTTGGAAGCATAAGAATTCTCTCTTACATTTAATGCATGCTCTTTGGGGAAAAAAATTATGTCGTCAGATATAAATATTACTTCATTATTTCCGTAGCTAAACAGAATCAGAAAACAGTCTCTCACTTTCTTTCCCATCATTTCAATTACTTGAAGGGATGCTACAAATTATTATTTCTTCCTTATTGAGGTCTACTCTGTGCCAGATAGTAAATACTTTCTGTTTCTCATACCCATAGCTACCCTGCAAGGAATATGTTGATTCCACTTTATAGATAAAGAAACTAAGGCTCAAGAGGTCTAAAAACTTGCCCCAAACTAAAGGAAAAAAAATATCAGAAGGTGGATTTGAATCCTGTTATACATCACTCTAAACCTTGTTGCTTCTCAGATGTTCCTATGATGGTGGGCTTTCTCAGGCATGACAGAGTTGAAACCAGGAAGTTGACCATAAGAACTTCATATTGCTCTGTACCCTTGGTGGAGCAGTTACAGGTAACATCTCTCCATTCCATTCCCGGCTCTCCTGATATCTAAGAAATAGCCCCTGTTAGTCATCATAGCCAAAGAAAAAAAAATACTGTTTTATTTCAAACAGTTAATATTCATCAAATGTTAATGAAAATACATAACAAATAATTACAACAAACACAGAGTCTGATTAAGATGAAAGAGATGACAGTCCTGTGAATTTTTAATCTGAAAAATAAAGACTGTTACATTAATAAGACTTAATTATATCATTAAATATTTAAAATTACCTTCTTTAATAGATTTTATTTTTATTTAATATATTTCTTTTTTAAATGTCTATAACACTTTCATGAGATTGGTCCATAAAATCCTATCAACTGTTATGGCAAAAAGAGAATTTTAACTTAATATATTCATCATATTGATCTCACAACTTCCACTTTATTTATTGTTCAGAAAAGCTAATAGCCCTTTTACACTTTATTATAATTGATATTTTCTCCACATAGAGTGATAAATAATTAATACCATTACAGGCACATCATGTGCAGTACCCTTATTTGGGGGAAAAAAAAATCCACAACAAACCATCTGAGTACTGTATTATATATTCCATTTTAATATTCTACACTGACAATTAATGCTTCATTTTACAGGAAAACACAATTAGCTTTGGAAATCTGTCTTGAAATGACCACATTGAAGCTGCTGAAGCTAAGGCAGAGGATCTAGTCTCAGCCAACTTTCTCTGTTTTTTTCCACATTTTAAATGCTTCCAGAGGATCAGCAAAATTATACACCTATCACTGAATCTCTCCACACCTTGGTTAAGGTGTTTATAAAAGGGAAAGGATGGTCTTTCCCTTAGAAAAGCTTTGTGCTTTCAGCCCCCCAAAATTGAATTTGATTTTTAATTTTTGTGCAGTTTTTATAATTGTGTTTTAATGAAAAAGCAACACCTCTCTCAAAATCGCTAATAACATAATTGAGTTCATTTGATCATTTTCTCTCACCATCATGAGTCTTTTTAGGGAGAGAGGAAAATGTAGCCATTACTCCCATAAATGTCATGGGCAACTAGAATGTCTGCTTCTTTCAGGGAGGGCAACTGGATTCTCAGGTATGGGGTCTGGGATGGGTCGGAATGCTGGCTTTGCCTCTTTCTAGCTCTGTCACTTAGGACAAGGTCCATGAAGCAGGGACCATGCCCACCTTGTTCATTTTATTTTTCAAGTGTTATCTGACCCATGGTAACAATATTAGGGAATGAATGAAGGACACAAGCAATGATGTTACCGGATTGTAGAACTCTAGTTCAAAAGAGGAATCATTTGGAAATTTATGTAATAATGTTAACAAAGTCAGCCAGATGAAGCCATCGAATTCCTCTGTTCTGATTTTTGTGCTTAGGGCCTCGATCTTTCAGTCATGCTCAGTAGGATCAACCAATGCAAAGGAAGGCTGAACCGTGTGGCCTCATCACTGGCTGGCTCTGAATTCAGGTGCTTCCTCACCTCTGGCTTTGCACCCTGTTGGTAGGCTTGCCCTTGCCTATAATACAAAAATTGCGCTCTTGAAAGGGAAGGAAAAGTAGGAGAGGGATGAGCACAAAAGAAAGTATGCAATGAAACTGATGGTTAAGAAAGGACAGAACAGGTAGAGACTAGTCACTTTAAAGACATTCATTTAAGTCAGGCACATATCTGCATGCCTGTACTTCCAGTGGCTTGGGAGGCTAAGGCAGGAGGATTGCAAGTTCAAAGTCAACCTCAGCAACTTAGTGATGTCCTAAGCAACTTGTCAGACTTGTCTAAAAGGATTGTTCATTTAAATAAGCAACAAAATGAACAAATACCAAAATCTCAGTGTTGTAATACAAAGTTTATTATTATTATTTATTTTGCTCATAACAAAATCTTATGCACATGTTCTGATTGTCAAACATTCCATCCATGTACTTAAGAAAAGATTTCCCTTGCTTCACATTATTAAAAAAAAAAAAAAATTAGTCCTGGGTGGATTGTGGGCAACAATCTGAAACTTAGCAACAAAGCTTCTAGAACCAGCATTGTCCATCAGAAATCTTCCACAATAATGGAAATGTTGCTATTTGCTCTCTATGAGCTACATACTGTTGTTGATTGCTTGAAATACAGCTCATGTAACTATTTTATAATTTTATTTAATTTTCATTAATCTGAATGTATATAGCCACATAGGGTTGGACAGCACAGTTCCAGAAGATAATGAAATGCAGTATCCTCACCAACCTGCCAGTAGGGAAATGTTTCTTAAACAGGATACAAAGAGGACCAACCATAAAGGAAAAGACTGTAAGATTGAGCTTCATTAAAATAAAAGATTTTCTAATTAAAAGACCCCATAAAGAAAGTCAAAAGGTAATACAAATTTTCAGTGAAAAAATATGACAGAAGTTTCACATTCCAAATATAAAAACAAATTCTATACATCGATAAAAAAGAAAGATAACCCAATTTTAAAGAGACAGATTTGAAGAACCTTTATCTAAAGGCCCAATGTTCATATGAAAAAGTGCAAAGGTGCTCATCATAATTACTCATCTTACAAAGCAAATTAATAAGACCATCGTGAGATACCACATAGTCACCAGAATGGGTAAAGGTTGGCAAGGACAAGTTGGGACTCGTACACTGCTAATGGAAACGTCAATTAGTGAAACCACGTTGGACAACTGAAAATTTTTAATAATATCTAACACACCTATGCCCATAAACTCCACCTTTTGTTAAATGTAACAGGAGAAAATGGGCATATATCTGTACCAAAAACCCCAAACCCCCACCCCCAAAAATCAACCTGGAATGTCCATAGCAGTCAGTTGTCATATTCCCAACTGGGAGCAACTCAAATGTCCCTCAGCGGTAAGAATGGATGAATGAATGAATTATGAATTATGTGTTGTATGCCTGTGCAAGTATGAGTGTACACATGATCAAGCATATATGTAATTAATACATGCAACCACAAGAGTCTCACAATCAAAAGCTGAATGAGAGAAACCATGCACAAAAATGTTAGAACTAATGACTTAAGTAAAATTTAAAAATAGACCTCCAAATCTGTACAGAAGTGATTAAAGTCAGAATAGCAGTTACCCTGTGTGTGTGTGTGTTTTGAAGGAAGGGGCAAGGGCAGAGGCACAGGAAGCCCTCTGGGTGCTAGTAATCTCTATTTCTTAATCCAGATAGTGGTTAACCAAGAACGATGACATGGTAAAAATACCCTTACAGTTCGTACACTTTTCTGCCTGTATTGATATATGTCAATAGAATATTTACTTTAAAAATGATCTATTAAAATTTATGAAGCAGGTCAAAGCCTGGTGACAAGAACCTCCAAGGGTGAATGACAAAGGAAGGTCTAGATCAATAATAACAGGTTTTATTTTCGTTTGTGTGGCATGCTGCATGGCGAGGCAATGTACTAGAGCTTGGGAGACTTCCTTACCCCTGTCACCTCTCAGAGCCAGATTTGCCTTTTTATATATTTGTGTGTGGAGAAGGATTCCTTTATCCATTTACCCGTGTCATTGAGCACCTGTGTTACATACCAAGTGCTAGTTTGGAGGTGCCACGTTGAAGTCGCCAGTTTCTTAATTATTCAGGGAAGAATTAACCAATTGGTGGGTCCTTTAAACCTTTTGTTATTTGTCTCCTCTTCTCCACTGACAGCCCTTTAAAGTTTCTTCTGACTGCAACAGTCTGAAATTCTATGTGGCTTATATGAAGGCCAAGGCGAGGACCCAATAGGATTAATTCAAGACTTCTAGAGGACTGAGTCTACCCAAGCATGGGAACCCCCATCAGTGGCTTTGCCCGATTCTTCCACGAGTCCTTGCGACTAGCATAGTGCCCATTAGAGAGTGCACACTCAGCAGAAGAGTGAAGATGTGGGAGAATGAGAGTATTGTTATCAAAGCTAAAGGCATTTATCTCCTTTCATTCCTTTGTAGTTTTTCCTCTTGCTAAAGGTGGAATAGATCTGTCTGGATTATTATAACCCAATAAATTATTTTTTTCCTTACCAAAGCAGAGATGTGGATATTGGCACTTTAAAAAAATCTCTCTAATATATTGATATCCCATTATCAATGGCTGGGGGATTTTCTGTGAATTACACCACTTCCCCGCTAAAATGTAGACTTCCTGCTGGGTATGGTGGTACATGCCTGCAACCCCAGCAAATCAGGAGGCTGATGTAGGGAGGATGGCAACTTCGAGGCCAGCCTCAGCAGCTTAGTGAGACCTTATCTCAAAATAAAAAAATAAAAAAAAGGGCTAGGGATGTGGCTCAGTGGCAAAGCACCCCCAGGTTTGATCTCTGGTACTACAAAGAATCAAAGACAGTACACTGATAACAGCTCTCACGGGATTCACCCATTTATCCAAGCCAGGTTAATGAAGAGGTGCAGGCTTACTTTTCTCCGGAAAGACCTGGGAAGCATTTATTTTGTGAGTGCAGGAAAGGGAACTGAGAAATATCTACTCTTGTTCTTGGGAAGGAAGGGAGATCTAGAATCAGATATTAAACGTGGTATTTTCCTGTGCCTAGCCATGAAGATTATCTTCCTGGGAACACTGGAGGCTTGATTCTGATGACCTCATTTCCTTTGAATTCTTTGATGTTGTGTTTTCTCTGCCTGAAGTATTTTACAGTGGTGCTAGAGAAACCACAGAGAAGAGCATGTGACGGAACGGCCGTCCCTGGCAAGCCCTGTGGATGTGATGGTGGCAGGAACAATTCTTGGCTTTGCCCTGAGAGATTAGAGCCCATTGGAAGAAGCTCAAAGGCTAGTGGCCTGAAGGTCCTTTCTGTTTTCCTAGATGTATAGACAGGACGACAGGGTTGGATTAGCCAGTTTATGAATTATTCAGAGATGGATTAGCCAGCTGATGGATTATTCTAGCCTCTCTGTTCCCTTTCCATTTCTCTTACTCTGCCAGACTATTGTTCTTTCATTCTAACCTGGCTTTTTTTTCAAGGGTGTAGAAAGAAGTAGGAAAAGAAGAGAGGGTGATCAGTGGATCACAGCAATGCCCCAGGAGTGAAAAGAAAATGGGTCTGATGGAGAATGTCCGACCCTGTATGGGGGAGGGGACAGCACCTGGCAGGGACTCAGCAAACTGAATAGTCTCAAGGCATGCATCCAACATGTGAGGAACCACATCGACCCCCAGACATGGATACCGGGTAAAGCCAGTGATAAGTGACAAGCAGAACTTTGGATCTGGATGCTCACCCCTGGCAACTGCTTTAGGTAGACCTAATCTAGGTTCAAAATGCTGAGCAATTCTGAGCCTAGTGATCTTTGGACTTCCCTTGACTTTTATTTTAATTAACATGTATTGAGTGCCTGTTGTTTGCTAAGCACTTTACAAGCTGTATTAGGATGGCTTTTCTCTTTCAGTTAATGTAACTTACAGTCAATTAATGGTTACATACAATTGATAGTTTGGAGATGGGAATTCCAGGGTGTGTATAGCCTTCCAGAGATGTCATAAAAGATCCCCAACTTTCTGCTTTTTGTGGTATTGCTCTCCTGAACATTTTTTTTTTTAATGTTGTCTCGTATGGTTGGATATGGCTGCCGAAGAGCAAAAGATTATGTGGTAGGGGAATGGAAGGAAAGTGGGGGACAAAGGGCTTTCTAATCTTTCTTTCATTAAGGAGGCAAAATTTTTCTAGGACCCATAACTGTATCTACGTTCCTATATCAATGACTAGGAAGGAGCAAAAGAAGTATCACTGTTGGCTAAGACCAGTCAGAGATAATTGTTCAGGTCTGAGGTCATGGTCTACCTGAACACAATAGGAAATCTGCTAGCAAGGGCTAAGAGAAGAGGAAAACTGGGTACATGACCAATGGTTTTCATTATTGTTGTTGTTGTTGTTATTGTTATTATTATTATTATTTTGCTCAGGATTTGAATGAGTCTGCTGGAAGACCCTTAAGAGTCTGTTAAAGAGATAAAGCGACTTACTTATCACTCATGTTTGGACTGGCAGCTACAGTGGCCATCGAGTAAGATGGAGGTGGTGAAGACTCTAGGCTTCTTGTTCTCAGTTTTACCTATGCTGCTGCTGCTTCTGCTGCTGCTGCTTCTGCTTCTTCTTCTTCTTCTTCTTCTTCTTCTTCTTCTTTTCTTTACTGTTATTAACCATTTAATTCATAGTGATATTGTTATCCCATTTTTGGAACAAAACAAAGCCCATACCTCTGGAGTTCCCATAAATTTTTACTTTCACAGGTGCTTGAGATTGAGAATTATCAGTGAACATTGATGCAAGTCATTTGTGAATGTGGAATCATCTCCCGAATTTGATGCATATCTTTTTGATACTTCTCCATATTAAATATTATGTGAATTAATGTTAAGGATGGAAATATGCTCAGTCTCTTTAATTCTCACCACAATTCTGATTTTGTGATGCAGAGTTTAAAATAATCTTTTGACAGGCATCGTGGTATATGCCTGTAATCCCAGTGGCTTGGGAAGCTAAGGCAGAAGGATCTCAAGTTTGAGGCCAGCCTCAGCAACCTAGAGAGGCCTCAGCAACTTAGCAAAAATTTTTAATAAATAAATAAATAAAAAGGGACTGGGAATGAGAACGTGGCTCAGTGGTTAAGCACCCCTGGGTTCAATCCCTGGTATCAAAATAAATAAGTAAATAAATAATTAGTAAAAATAACTAAATAAAATGATCTTTTAAAAATAAAGTGAAATTAAAAAGATTGTGCATCAAAGACAAATCAACAAACTAAAAAGCCTCCTCATGGAACAGTAGAAATATTTGCAAATCATATATCTGATAAGGGACTGATTTTCAGAATATACAGGGAACTCCTGAATCTCGTCAACAAAAAAATCCAAACAACCTGATTCAAAAGAAACAGACTTAAAAAGGTATTTCTCTGAAGAAGATATACAAATAGCTAATAAATACAAGAAAGGATACATCATTAGTCATTATGGAAATGCAAATCAAAACTATGAGACACTACCTCACAACCTGTAGGAAGGCTAACTTATAAACAAACAAACAACAACAACAACAAATCCCCCAAAATAATGAGGGTTAGTGAGGATATGAAGAAATCAGAACTCTTGTACAATATTGATGGGACTGTCAAATGGTACAACCTTTGTGGAAACTGCTTGGAGTTATGGAGTATTTTATATGAAGTCATAATATTAAGTAATTTGATTGAACTAAAACAATAAAGATATAGTTATTATATGATCTGAAAATTTCACTTGTGGATACATTCCCTCAAAGAAATGAAAGCAGGGACTCAATGAATATATGTATACATAATTGCTAAAAATATGGAAGGAACTAAGTGTTCATTAGAGATGGGTGACCCACAGTGGAAAACAGATACAATGAAATATTATTCAGCCTTGTAAAGGAAGAAAATTCTGACATAATACAATGTGGATAAAGCTCAAGGACATTATGTTAAGAGAAATAAACAAGTCACAAAAAGACAAGTAGTGTCATGGTTCCACTTTTGTAGTCATAATCACAGAGACAGACCTTAGAAGGGTGATTGCCGGGAAAGGGAGGGAGAGGGAGATGGGGAGTCAGAGTTAAATGGATAGAGAGTTCCAATTTTATAACATGGAAAGAATTATGGAGATGGAGGTTGGAGATGGCTGCAAGTTATACATGATTTAATACCATTGAACTCTACACTTAAAATGTTTAAGATGGCTAATTGTATATTGTGTGCATTTCAACACAATAAAAAATAAATTTAAATGGCCAACTTAAAGATGGATACCTTGGGACTATTATCAGTGGTAACAGCTCAGCTCAACCATCGGCATAGAGAATTTCCTTGTGGCTCTACTGTTATTACCTCCAGCTCAAATAGTTAAATTGACGTCTGAATTTATCCTCTAAGTCAACTGCTCATTGTCATGTTCCTTGTCTAGTTTATTGTATTGCTGTGCACCAAGTTGCTTAGTCTTGAAAATTACGGGTAGGTTTTACCACGTTTGATCAGGCGCCAAAATTCATTAGCTCTACCCTAAACACAGTTCTTACTCTTATTCATTTTCATTTGTCTTTCAGGTGGATGAACAGTGATGATATCTAGGGAATGCTTCTTGTCTTTGGAGGGCTTTTCTGAATTTTCCAAATTGTTATAATCAACGATCACCAGAGAAATGAATTTAAAGTTTAAAGTATATATATATATATATGTATATATATATATATATATATATATATATATATATGCTTCATATGTAGCCATTCTTCAAATGTAGCCATTCTTCAAAGTTGCCAATTAGGTTATTTTCAACACTTTTTAGTGTCTGATTCCTATATATGATGCTTTCTCAATTTCTAGTACATGGAGTTATCTTGGTCAGAATATAATTCTGGAGGGCATGACCTAAGACCCTAAAACATCCCATGGAGCTTAGGCATTCCATAAATGTTCACTGACTTAAATTTAGTTGATATTTCTGGAAGAGCATGGACCACACCCAATTCTGTTAGCCATGAGGCTATTCCTAAAGTTAAAAAAAAATAATAAGTAAAATAAATCCTGAAATGTCAAATGTCAATACTCCTCAAAATTTATAACAAAAGAAAATATGAGAGACCCTGGGCAGGGGCAGGGAGAACTTTTTCTAACTCCTAGCTCTTTTGGAAGTTAACATGAAGTCATCATCATTTCAAGAATCTACTTGGGGTTGGTGGTGTAGCTGAATGGTAAAGTGCTTGTCTACCCTGCGTGGAACCCTGATTTTGATTCCCAGCATGGAAACAAAACGAAACAAAACTTCATTCTATAATCTTTCTCCAGTTTTAGAGTTTGAATCCATTTTGTTTTTTGTTTTGGGGATGTTTCTCCTTTCTTTTGGACACTGAGTTGAACCATGACATTGAGAGTCTGGGCAGGAAGTTTCAGTGTCGTTGGACAGTGGGATCTGGCAGCATTCAGAGTAATTTATTCTGCCATTTATACTTTACATCTATTTAGTCTAAAATTTTGACAAAGTATATGACAAAGACTGAGGGAAGGCAGTTCTCAGGGAAAGAAGAAAAGACATTTCATCCTAGCAGGCTAGACTAGATGGCATTTTGATTTCCTACCAAGGTCCCCAAATATTGGCAAGTAATGATTTTGGTATAAATTATACACTTTGATGTATACAGAAGTTATGGAGCATTTTATATGAAGTAATAATATTAAGTAATTTGACTGAACTAATGACTGCTTAATCTGACAACTAATGAAATAAGAAACACTAAATCTGACACACTCACCCCTTATAGATTTAAATTCCGGGAAAGTCCAAGTTGCCATTTTTTTGCTGATCTTTGTGGATCTTAGAGTGACTTTCTTAAAAACCAAATGACTTCCAATCTTCAGTTTACAAATTGCAGGGCTACTTCTAGAAAAGACTGCTTAAATCTTCCTTATTCTTATCAACTACAATGCTCATATGTGATTATTTTTTTAAAAAATTGCTCTTTTTAGTTATACATGACAGTACAATGTATTTTGACATCACACATGCATGTAATATAACTTCCCATTCTTGTAATTTTACATGATGTGGAGGTACACTGATCAGGCATTCCTGCATGAACATAGAAAAGTTAGGTTCAATACATTCTACTGTCTATATGTGACTTCTAAAGTAAAAAGTTCATGTTGAATTTTCACTGAAACATAAAATGCATTATTATAAATCGTGTTCAGGGACTCACATCTTGGTAGATGACTAAATGTCTCTCCTTTCTCCTTGTATCCTTTGATTCTTTTTAACTCCCCTAATATGAGAATCGTTCCCAACAGATGAGTAGCTGTGAATAGTAACGCTTACCTATGTCAGGGGGAATGCAATGACGTGACTCCTGTTGGGGGGGGGGAAGGTGCTGGCATAACCAATCAGCACAATCACTCTGAAAAAGGAAGGAAAGAAAAACAGACAGAAAACATTGAAAAGAAGAAAAAGAAATAATGACAAACTATATTGATCACATATTTAAAACTTTTTAAACACTCAAACTACTTGTTTTCAAAGAACGATAGAAAAACAAAACAAAAAAAATGGCCCAACTATGCCCTGACTGGTCCAGCAGGCCAGTGGGCATGGTGGGGGGCACAGCTCCTATGTTCCTTTGAACCTGGGGGAATCTTGGTGAGCCTGTGATGGGATATAGAGACATAGACTAGATATTCCTCTTTCAGATTCAAATGAATCTCCCGCTTGCTAAAACAGTTTTCTCTCTTCTACTGTGATGGAAATTGTCACAATCAGCTCAGTTGGTTTATAGAACTATTGAACAATTAGAAGAGCTTTTATTCAATTGAGCAAAATGGAAAAGAAAGAGAGAAATAATTGTCTGGTGTATGCTCTCAAAAATCTTCTCTGTTCCTCTCTTTGGTACACACATTTGTACATAGACAGATGCTCAACTTGCTTTGTTTCTTTCAATAACAATGACAACTAGCATTTATACAGTTCTAAGTATCAGATGGGGCAGTGCTTCATCCCTCTACCTTTATTGATTTATTAAATCTTCACAACTATCCACTGAAGTGTTATTATCCTTCCACTTTAAAGAGGAGAAAACTGAGGCAAAGGGACATTAAAGTTACATTCTCCAGGTGAGTTGAAATTCAATCAGGTCACCTATATCAGAATCCATGTTCTAAGGATCCATGTGTTTCTTTCTGTATATGTTTTATGCTCTTTGAGGTTGGGGGCTGTTTTATTCAGCTAGAGAAGGAATGGCTCTGGTTTTAGAGGCAGACAGGTTTGAACTTGAATTCCTAAGTAGCTTTATAGAGAAGTGGCCATCACATATAAATAGTGATGTTCTGGAAACTGGTTCTCAAACAAAACCCCCCCAAACCAGAAGCTCTGATGTTTTAGTCAGCTTTTTCACTGCTGTGACTAAAAGACCTGACCAGAACAACTGTAGAGGAGGAAAAGTTTATTTGGGGGCTCATGGTTTCAGAGGTCTTAGTCCATAGAAGGCTGGTTCTGTTTCTTGGAGATCAAGTGAGGCTGAACATCATGGTGGAAGAGTGTGGTAGAGGGAAGCAGCTCACGCCATGACCGGGAAGCAGAGAGAGAGAGAGAGAGAGGTCTCCACTTGCCAGATACAAATATATAACCCAAAGCCATGCCCCAATTCCCATCTCCTCTAGCCACCCCCTCCCACTTCAGTTACCACTCAGTTAAACCCAATCAGAGGATTAATTCACTAATTGGGTTAAGGCTCTTGTAACCCAATCATTTCTTCTCTGAACCTACTTGCATTTTCTCACATGTGAGCATTTGGGGGACATCACATTTTAAACCCTAATAACTGATCTGGACTTTCTGCTGACTAATTTCAAGTTACCAGTGATTTAACAACAGGCTTGCAAAATTCTTAAAATTTTAATAATCAGCTCCTACAAGCTAATATGTCATGAGAGAACATTGCTGATGGAGGTTGGACAACTTTTCAGGCTTGTTCAAACTCCTAGGTCATCAATATCTAGAACAGCCATTGGCAAATGGCAGTTGCTCAGTCATAGTTATTAAGTGAACAAACGAGAATAGGGTAGCTCCTTATTATCTCAGATTTATAGTTTAGCAAAACATACATACTAGTAGCATTAAGTAGATTGTTGAATGTATTAAAAATGTTAGGTGAAAAAGTATCTGAAAAATGTCTAACAATGTCTGCCATTTAATGGAACATGCAGGGTAATGTCCTTTTGGAGTCTCATTTAAAACTTGTCTTCTATTTGGCAGATACGAGCTAAATGAATGAATGAATAAAAACTAAATGAATAAAATTAGGGAGGGACATCAGTTTTAATAAACATGCTTATTATAAATTGTGTTCAGGGACTCACATCTTGATAAATGATTAAATGTCTCTCCTACCTTTGGATCCTCTCTCCCTTTGTATGAGAATTGCTTCCATCAGATGAGTAGGCAAGGGCAATTTTACTTTTTGTCTATACGCAAGGGTTGGAACTATGTGACAGCATTCATACCTTTGTGACTCCACCATAACTTTATGGATGCCTCCCACCTTAGCACAGAGATGCAAATCCAAGCGCCTGCAGAAGACAAGCTATTGACGTAAATGATTGAAATGTGCTCAATGTGAAGACGGTACAGAGTGGTTGGGATTAAGGTGAACTGGAGATTCGATATGCAGCCTATAGGCACACAGATTTAACATTTTGATACTTTTATGTGAATCGAACAAAATAGGTCCTTGGCTGGGTTTGGTTCATAGGCCTACAACATGCAGGCTTTGCCTTGTAATGGTAAAGAGCAGGGACTCTGGAGCCAATGCTGGTTTGCTTTAAAATCTAACCTTGCCACTTGCCAGCTGGTAGCCTTGGGCAAGTGGCTTAAACAGCCTGTGCCGTGGTATCTAAGGGGTTTCTGTGATCCCCAGGGGAAATAAGTCTTGTCAGTGGTGGGGAACAAGTTTAGGCATGCTTGTGATGCCATGTTAGTCCTGGGATCACTGCTAGGGCAGAGATGGAGAGTCAAGGACCATGTTGCTTGCCTGATTTTCTTTTGCATATAGGACAGAAGAAAACAGTTTATCCACCCTATTGTGGACTACTTAGTACAATACCTAGTCTTAACCCAGATGCTCATCGGAATCACTAGGGGAGCTGAAAAATAGTGATTCCTGGATTCCAAGCTGAGCTATTTTGATGTAATTAATTATCAGGGCTATGGTATGGGCATCAGGTGATGCTAATGTGCAGCCAGAGTTAAGCAGTGCAAAAAAAAATGCAATGAGGAAAACAAATAATCTGATTTTCAGGGATATTATGTGAATTACTGTTATGTACCTCTGCAGCTTGCTATTTTCTTTAACAAATGAAGGCACAGAAGCAATTTCTGCCGGACTTCAAATATTATTTAAAAAAAAAAAAAAAACCTAAACAGCAATATATATATATAAAAAAATCTAGCTTTCTAGCCTTACATACACTTATATTTTATTCAACTGCTTTCTGTGAAAAATGGAAAAAAGAATTCTGTCTTCTTGGGACATATAGAATCACACATGATTGTTACTTTAAACATGAATATTCCCGTCAGTCATCCCTGTCTGCTTGAATTCTGCATTGCCCTCTATACAAACTGCCACCAGGAAAAACTGCTTAAACGTCTCACCTAATTTGCCACGCGTTGCTTACCTATTTAGGTTAGGGTACCAGAGTTGATGAGAAATTCTTTGGGAAGCCAAGCACAAGTTTTTGCTTTCAACTATTTATAGCAATCAGCTGGCTTTTCCAGTCCCTCATTAGATCAATCATGGCCATTGTCTTACAGTTGAGTGGGAAATCGTTACAGGTGGAAGAAGGCACGATGCTGCTAATTCAACAGAGCCCCCCTCCCTAGCAGGAAAGCTGCAAGGAATTACAATCAAATAGAAGACTTGTCAGGGGAGTGGGGTTGCTTCCAAGACAGGATTTCTGAAGACTCTCTGGATTCTGTGTTGAGTGTAAAATAAAATGTAGAGCGAAACCCAGATAACTGCAAGTAAAAGATCCCACTTTCTTTTCAGACACATTCCAAGTCTGGTGGTGGACTTGCAGTTTGAGCTGAAATGCCGTTCTGTACTCATGCACTTCCATTTGGCGGGGGCTTATCTTTTTTACAGGCCATTTATTTGGGAATGTGTTTTACAGGTGGCTGTGCTTCTGGGTCCAAACCCTGGGCTTATGTAGCATAGTATACTGCATATCTCTGCGGCTGAATCAAGTGTCACATATTATATGGGCTTTTGCTGGCCAATAATTTGGGAAGTTCTTTTCTCCTCTCTCTGCTTTTTCCCTGGCCTGTTGAGCAATGGTTGTCAAAAGCCAGCTGAACTCATCATGAGGGGTAGGCAAGAGAGAAATTGCTGGAGTCCAGATTTCTGCTTGGCCCTGCACATGGGCTCTGGGGTGACCCTGGGAGCAGGTGGGACTTATTTGGTTCCCCTCCCATTAAAACCTGCCTCTGAAAACGGGTCTATTTGAAGGAGTTAACGAAAGTGCTAGATATTTTCTACCCACTGGCAGAGGGAAAAGTAGTGCACACGTCTGAATAAATAACTGAAAATGGCTTCTCACTGTTCAGGAAGTACAATCAATTTGAAATTAGGATTATGGAAACATCTGCGAAAATTCAAGTGTCATCTCAATTTGGGCTCATTCAGATCCTGTATTTTTCAACTTCCCAAGCAGTGCATTTAAAATCTAATCCTAATTAACACACATAGTTTAATTATAGCCAACAAAATATTCTACAAAAATTGTGTGTGCTGGTTGGGGGGATGGGTGGGGAGGGAGGAGGCGAGGGGAAACCAGACAAATGTTCCCTGATTGTAAAAATTCTTGTTTGGTTAATAATATAAATCCTCGAGATTTTAAACACACATTGAAGTTTGCTTATCACGAATCAAAGTTAACATAAAAAGCATGGAGCCTGCATTCTGTCCGACTCCCACTTTTTTTTTTCTTTCTTTCTTCCTATTTCTTGTTAACCTGGAAAGAACAAAGACCTTGTTAATTTGGCTCATATATTCTCTTTTGTGAAGACCTTTGTTGCTTTGTTTATTTTCTTTCTCTGATCAGAAGATAAACCTTTATGGTTGTGTATGAGTTCAAATAAAGAAATAAATCTACTTGCATAAAGCAAACTTTATGGTCTGTTGTTTTAGTGATGAGAAACACCTCTAAGGATTTGAAGGTTTAACTGAGAGGCGACCAGCGCATTTGGATGCTTTATTGGAACCTTGTCCTAATCAACCCAAACATGGCAATCTACCATCTTGCAGAATTATCAGAGCTTTCCCCTCCCAAACCTGGCATAAGTGGAATGTGCATAGGGAACATAAATTTAAAGAAAACAACACGAAAATTAAGCCAACAAGAGGGGAAGGAAACATTCAGAACCTAAAAAAAAAAAAAACCAAAAAACATTTTACCAAAAATTATCGTTGAGAGAAAGCTTAATTCAGTTTGATTTAATCTGTATCATTTTGTATCATTATCTTGCCCAATAAGAAATCTAAGGGGAAAAGTAAGGTCTTCTTATTCTCGTACTTAAGCACTTTGTTCCTTTGTTCCTTAGTTAAAATACAGAGGACTGACTTCTAGATTCTGTTAGCAGAATTTCATTGTATCATTATTGTTGAAAAATGAAAAAACATTCAAAGTCTTAGTGTCATTCTGAAGATTTTTACTGTGGTATTTGCTGTAATGAAATTTGACCTTCTATTAGTATGAAATTAATCTAGGTTTCTGAGAATAAGGAGATGATTTGTTTTCTTAGATTAATACTACTGTAATTTCCCACATATAAGCCCAGAAAGGAAGACAAAATTCCTTTTCTTTATACTTGCTTTGTTTATGAATCAGTTCCATTCTTTTATCTACCATGATTTTCAAGGATATAGCAATGAAGCAGTTTTTAATCAGCTAAGAGTAATGAATGAATTAGAATATAGCCACAATATTTTATGGAAAAGAATTCCGCATTTCTCTGCAGATATCACTGTCTCGGAAAGACCTAAATCATAGGCATGTAAGGAATCTCTTATATTGATGGGCTCAAATTTAGAGACTAAAATCAGTCTTGAAAATTTTTCTGCTGAATAAATTTTGATTAATTTTTACCTATTGTACAGTAGTGCTCACTTGTTTTTATTTTTCCAATTTTTTTTTCTCTCTTGCTCTCTTTCTCTTTTCTACTCTCATCTCTGTCTTGTAGTGTCTTGCTCTCCTAACTCCAGGAAAAATGGGACCATTCAATCCCAGATTGTCCTGAATTCTAGTTCAGTGCCAGGCACATAACAAGAAGTGAAAAACATGAATTGAGTGAAAGAATGAATTCTATTTATCTGTTGATTTCCATGAGGAAATTAGAGAACTGATCTTTTTTTTTGGCTGGATGTAGATGGCTATTGAACCAAACCTAATAATCTCATGCTAAAAAAAACAGTGAACTATCATCTCTGTTTTAAAACCCCCACTATTTTGTAATAGGAATGATCAAATCAACTTGTAAAATCAGAAAAAGTAAAGCAACAACAACAAAACAAACAAACAAACTAAATAACCTGCAAGGGACTTAGAGCTCAGGTACTGGGGGCAGACCAGCCGGGTTCAAGTCCCAGGGCTCCCTCTTATCAGCTATGTGGCAAAGTTATTTGCTTAAGCTCTCTGTAAATCTTGGTGTCCTCATCTACGACATGGATATAGACTTTTAGTAAAACATCAAATGAAAAAAATGCTTATAAAGTACTTAGCCAAGTGTCTGGAAATTAGTTGAGGATCATAAACTGAAGTGATTATTATTAGCTAGGAATATTTTCATTCTTGGCACAATAATTTGAAGGTCTGAAGGAAAAAATAAAATACCAACAGCTGAACTGTACAGAACACCATGGATTGAAATGTCCCCAGACCCTCTCAAATGCCTTCCAGATACTCAGTGGCAGAAAGCTCTGTGCTCTCTCTGGAGCACAGGCCCTGTTTCCTGGTATAATGTTGGCTTGCAGAAAGGAACCGGTTGTTCTAGACTGAGGAGGGGAAGGCTGAGGGGCAAAACACAATTCAAATTAAGAATGACGACACTTAAAACAGGTTTCCAACCTTCCGGGTTCATGTTAATGCAAATACTTTCCCAAAGGCTCTAACTCCCAGTGGGATAGAAATGGCAACCACACTTCACCCAAGAACGACGAGGATCCGTTTAAGGTCACTTCCTTACTATGCTGACCAGAAACTAGTGCCCAGGCCCTAAAAATTATTGCGGAAATAAGATCAAGAATAAAGTAAGACAAAAAAAAAATCAAACAAAACTAATAAGAATAATGATTCCATTTGGTATTTTTAAAAAATATAGTCATGACACTAAGGCTATATTTTTAGCTACAGCAACTGTAAAACACAGAGCTACATAGAAAATTGGGATCATGAGGACGAATGCTCCTCTATGGCGAAGCTACCAACCAACAAGATGGATTCTTTGGCTATTAACATGTTTATGTGCAATCATAGATGAGGTAGGCAAGGCTGTGAAAGATTATAGGCATCAACAGATCATGTGACTCAAAGATTATAGATAAGGGACAAGAGACAAATGGGTGGCAAAAGACAGGCAAAAGGGGTAGAAGATGGATTCTGGGAGGGTAGATGCATTGGGAACTCTTAACAATGCCTTTGTTTTTGTGTTGGGGGCCCATGATAGAGGATTAGAAAAAAAAATGCTTGATGTCTGATTCTTTTGTTTTTAGGGCCAAAATGTCACAGAAGGGCAATGTGTGTCAGGTGGAATCAGGCATCCCATCTATGGTAGATCTTGTAGGTCCTCCTTTGATGCTTCCTGCTTGATGGTTCCAATCCATCTATGGTACGACATCTTCTCTAGTTTTGTTCCTTGACCATAGCTGACTAGTATAAGGACAGAAATGGCTGATACTACTGGGTAAAAGAGACTCTCTTTCCAGGAAATTTGAAACAGGAGCTGAGATACTGAGAGGAAAGGTGTTTGGGAGGTATTGTTCCATTATCAAGGTTCTCTTGCAAGGGTCTTCTTTCATCTCAAGGCCTTACTCATTCCTTCCTTAGTTCTATGATATATCTAGTATTTTAACAAGAGACACCCCACACTTTGTATTATTAGTTCATTAGCTTTTACTTATTACCCAAAGGGCGGCATGGGAATTACCAACCATGCCCTTCTTTTCCCCAATGATGGAGGCTGAACAATCATAGGAGGTCAAGAGGATTCCACAGATAAGTGCAAATTGGTAATCCATAGCAAGCTTTTCCATGACTTATTTTAACAATGCAAGCAATAATATGGTAATAACTCATTTCAATTTCCAAGGTTTAGGGAAAACAAGGCAATGTGTAAAGACTTAACTGGGCAGGTTCTGGAGTTTTGAGTCTTGTTTCTGTCATTGATTATGAGATCTAAGCTATTTAAACTGGGTGCTTGGTTTCCTCATATGACAAAATTGAGATCATATAGGATTATGAAGGTTAGATAAGGGTAGATAAGGCAGTTAGCTTTAGCACTTAGCTTTGTATGGAACTTTTCAAGAACTCAGTAAATGATGATGATTTAACTGTTGGTTTATGTTTTCATAAGATATCCCAGAAAAGAAGCAGGATAAACATTACTTTCCCATTTTATATTTCAAATATTCTGAGGCTATAAAACATTGTTAGTCAAGATCTCATAATGATAGTACTCATAATGATAGGTCATATTCAAATTTTTTTTGTCATTCACACATACTTAATAAGTGCCTTCAATGTACAATGTACATGGGATTTCAGGTCCCCCCCTTCATAAAAATTGTAGTTAGAACAGAGGTCAGCAAACTGTTGCCTGTAGGACAAATTCAATTTCTTGCCTGCCTTTGTAAATAAAGTTTTAGTGGAACATTCATTTTTTTTATTGTCTGTGAGTTTTTCCCCATTCTAGTTGGTAGAGGTTGAGCACTTGCCACAGAGGGCACATGGTCATCAAAGTCTAAAATATTTACTATCTAATCCTTCTCCTTTTTTTTTTTTTGGCCATGATTTAGTCATCTAAAAAATGTTAATTAAGACAAGAAAAGAAAATTCCCACAGAAGTTGACCAAGCGCTAGTCTTTAGAGCTTCCATTATTTTCCAATGCAAATTTCTCCCCACTTCTTAAGTGAAAGAGTCTTTTTTGCAACTACAGGAAGTTGGAAAATGGTTTCTGAAGGCTCTACATTTCCTCTGCATTGTTCTCAACATTTAATCTCTGATTATCTTTCAGACCTCTAGCTTTGTATATTGTCATTACTTTTCTAGCTGGGGAGAAGAAAAGATGGTGTCACTCAACATGGCTAAATGATGAAACTTCTTGACAGACACACACACACACTGTTCAGCCATGCTGCTGGAAACTTCTTGCATCCCTTCCTTAGTAACAATCAAATAAATCACACACCCACATTTACTTACAATACAAGATAATTAAATCATTTCAGCTTACTAGTTTCAGAATCTTGAGAGTGTTTATATACATAGTTTAATATAATCTGTTTAACCGCTTTAACCTTTCCCACTTAAAATGTACATCCTGAGAGATGTTTCAGAATTCTTTCTAAAAGAAGTAGAATTTCTTCCAGAGGATGATTGAGTATGGCAATGTCAGTATCTGAGAAAGTCCCCTTCCTCTCTTGTAGGGGACAACCATTAGCCCTTAAAACAGATAATACTGATAGAAGCACCTGGGTTTCTGGCTAACTCTGTGACAGGTCCTCTATGGCAGTTCTGTTTATGGAAGAGTACAGGGGACAAAGCTTTGCAGATGTTCCTCTCTGTTGGATGCACGGGGCACTGATATTTGAAAGTATCACTTGGACTCACTTTCAGGAGGAGCAGTGGCTTTGGCAAATGTCTCGCAGAAGTCTTGCTGCTTAGAAAAGGACTTGTTGGAATAACCATCAGAGTGACCCCAAGCAGGAGGACTTCTGAAACCTGTAGAGTGCATACCACACAACTCTGAAACCTCATCCACCCTTGGTTCCAACAGACTGGCTCCTTCCTCTAAGGTAAGCTACTTGTGGGAAGGGCAATGTACCACTTGATAAAACAAGAGGGGTCCATTAAAAAACAAATTCTCGTGTTTCTCCTTATCTGAAGATTGGGCTGCTGAAGAGGTTGCATTTAAAGATACTGAATGCTGACAGGGAGGAGGAAGTGGGCTCTACTCAAGGTGAGCCAAGGCCACCTTGTCAGTGAAAAGAAGGATTTCAAATGTGAGTCATCACCAGAAAACATCCAATTTAACAGGTCATTATGAGTTGTCATTAGAGAAAAAGCCCTGAAAAGCAGAGAAAGATAAAGTGATTTAATGTATTTTAGGACCACATGGAATTAAAACATATTAGAACTGTTCTGCCAATATTATGGGGTGTCAGGACCATGGAAGACTGTTACTGACTCCCTAATATTTTAATTTTGAAATCTCCTTAGTATTTCAGTCTTGAAGGTGGAATGCATACATTTTCTTTGTCCTCTCTTGGCCTGTTTCCACTGGTCTTGTTATTTAATCCTGGAGGAGACTGGCTTAGCATTTGTTGAGTACCAACCTTGTGGTTTGCTGCTTTAGCGGACCAGGTGGGGTGGGCTGGGTCCACACTGGACACAACAAAGCACAGAGAAGAACCCAGGAGCTTTGTGGGTAGCAGGTGATAGGAGGCCAACAGTGATCAACCCAACTGGAAGAGAGGAGGGGCCATGATGAGTGATTTCTACCTGTGTCCATCTCTCGGGGTACCTGAAATGTCTCTTTTAGCTTTCAGGTGCAGTTTTTACCTAAAATATCCAACTAAATTAATTTGAAGTTCTGTCTTTGTTTGAATAAAGAAGTTCAGTCTTCCAATGTATCTGAGAATTCTTGGAAGGGAAGCAGATGCCCAGAGATGTCGCAGTCTCCTGTGACCTCTTGCTTCCAGCTCTTACTCCAGGTGACCCCTTAGAGACATCTGACTTCCCAACTGTCCCTTCTCCCTGGAGCTTCATGCTTCTTGGTGTACTATGCCCAAATGTGGGTGCAGGCCTGGGTCTGTAGCATATTCCAGGGTTGGGGCTTATCTGTGCAGTTCATCACCCTTGACTGAAGGACCTTGCGAATTGGGAAGGGCGGAGAAAGGACACCAGAGAGGGGTACTGCAACTGAGGGTGAGAGGTCACGTTAAACGAGGAAGCGGTATTCCTTTCCTGGAGCCCGTTACAGGGAATGGGTTGGTTCTCTCTGGAGTCTGTTTAGCAGCCACTTCACTGAAGTCTCACTATTTGTTTCCATTTTCTCCTTCCTTCCTTTGTCTTAGGTCCCAACTTCTTCATCCCCAAGTCATGTAGCCTCCTAAGGAAAACTTAAAGTCCCTTACAGGGCACACACACACCTCAGTGGCCCAGATAGATATCCTTTTGCCTTATCATTAATACATTTAGCCTCTTTGTCTCTACCTCCCCCTCCCAAACCAGAATTGGAAATACTCAATAAATAAGAAAACCCATAGTAACCCTATGAATAAGAAAAAAAAAAGGTAAAAATGTTCCATATAAGATTAATCCAGCAGCAGCTATCTGTTAGATCAATCCTCACTCAACAGCTAGATTACAAAATAGTAAATCTAATGCTTTTTTCTCCACTAGATTAGAGGATTGGACAGAGAGCTTTCATTGGAAGTCCTTGGAATCAGTGTTCTTGACTCTGACTCTAACAAGTATGGTAACCTCAGGAGGGCCCCTGATCCTCAGGATGCTCATCCACAAATAGAAGAGACAGATTTGGATCAGCATTTTTCCAAACTGTGTTCCTCATACACCAGTTTTGCAGGTTGTTCTGAGGGAAAATATTTTTGGGGCTTGACTCTGGAGGACTCCACAGTTCAACAAAATTGAAAAGGTTTATTTTCCACAGGACTTCTCAGAAGTCTTAATAAGCTAGTGTGTGCTGTGACTACGTAAGGGAGAGATGCCGGATTTCCTAAATACATTTGCAAGATCTTCCTCCAGGTTTAAGAAAGAAACCTGTAAATATCATGAAGAAATGCCCAACCACTGTCATTCTGGAGAATAATCCAGATGAGACATTTTATGCTCTTCATGTTTATGGTCACTTGTAATTGTTTCCCCCTGATCAACTAGAGTGAAGCAACACTCAGTCAGCACAGAAGGAAGAAGGAAGACTGGTTCTTTCTTTCTTTTTTTTTTTGGTACTGGGGGTTGAACTCAGGGTCACTCAACCACTGAACCACATCCCCAGTCCTATTTTATATTTTATTTAGACACAGGATCTCCCTAAGTTGCTTAGCACCTTGCCATTGCTGAGACTGGCTTTGAACTCCTGATCCTTTTATCTCAGCCTCCTGAGCTGCTGGGATTCCAGGAGTGCACCACCACCACACCTGGCTAGGACTGGCTATTTCTTGATGGTTTTACCTCTCTCTATATCTTTTTGGTGAATTTTTAAAATATTGCTGAAAATATTTTCACCTTCCTAAAAATCGCAAACTCTGGGGAGGTTGATTATTGCTCTACTGTTCATTCAGGTGGCTCTGAGTTCTATGATATCCTACTTCTACCTTATTGAACTGCTCTACCTACCTGTTTCCTGCAGCTCAGGGTTTCCTTTAAGTATGGCTCTGATTAAGAGATGGAGGAGTCAGAGTACTAGAAAGATTAGATTACTCTCCTTGGCTCAGTGCCACTTTCCCACCTGGTAATTTAAACTATAAAACTTTATTTTTTCACAATGATTCAACATTTTATGAATGTTGAAATGGAAATCGCCTCTTTCTAGATTTTCCGATTGCCCAATTCTGAGTAAGTGCATCAAAGTCGAATTTTTTAGTGGGTGTGTGAATATAGGGTGTGTGTGCCTAGGGTGTGTGTCCATGGATTTTCCTGCAGGGCTGGTTCTCTAAGAACACAGTTGGTCTGCTAGTTTGGTAGCTACTGCACTAATTAGAAGTAAGGATCAAGGTGGATCCTGAAAAACATTTTGAAGCTGGAGAGGAAGGTGGTAGTTCTGTGTGGTACTGATTTCATACTAACAACCCCCAAAATGTTCTTTTTCCCAACTCTCTCTGTACCAAGTTGCTTTCAGAACTGTTCTTTAACTTTAGTGTTCCCTCATCAGCCAGCTCATCCCCAGTGTTCTCTTGCCACTAGATCTCTGGGCTCAAGAAGTCATTTAACATACTCGGTCTAAGAAGTGAAGGTCTTTGATGGATGCTGGGTTGTACCGCCAAGATTTCCCTTCAGGAATGAGAATGGATGTCTCCAGCAGCTGAAGTTCTGCTGGCAGACATCCCACAATTGTCAGCCCCATAAGTGAAATTCCTTGACTAAAGAGAGCTTTTAGCCCAAGATCGACTACATCCAATGCCTGGTGGATGGGGGATAAAGTACTTCATGGTTCAGCTTGGAGTCATCCTAAAGAGCCATCCCAGCCTCAGATCGCCTAGTGGCACTGGCTGTGACCTCCATTGAGAATGTACCATGGCCCAACTACTCCGTGTCCAATCCAGCTCCTTTTCCTTCCCTTGAGGTTGTTGATCCAAAAAGCTCTCCTTATGAAAATCCTGTATGCTACTACACATTGTCTTAGAGTCTGCTTCTCAGGGAACTAAACATACAGGGGAGACTGAATATGTTATCAATCCCTGGAGGAGAGTTGTGTTTCAAAGGAATCCCCTAGTGTTAGGGCTACCATGAACTCAAAAAGATCAGTTTGTAATGGTTCAATGGTTTGGTGGTGTGACATCTGGGAGGGAAAGGGAGAAGGGCTATTGATACATGTGGAGGGAAGGAGTTTTTATATTCGTTTTAAAATGCTGATGCTTTTTTTTTTAATACTAGGGATTAAATCCAGTATTGCTCAACCACTGAGCCACATCCCCAGCCCTTTCTATTTATTTTTTCTTATTTTGAGAAAGAATCTCACTAAGTTGTTTAGGGTCTTGTTACATTGCTGAGGCTGGCTTTGAACTTGCCTCAAAATCCCGAGCCACTGGGCTTACAGGCATGCACTACCATGTCCAGAAATACTAGTGCTTCTTGGGTCTTGTTTCAAACCTTCATTCCCGACTGGAAGACATGAAGATCATGTTCTTTATTATCTTTCAAACATTTTTATATTTTGCTATTGGTGATCCCAGTTAGAATTGATTTTGTGTGATTGATTTTCCATTTTGATAATGTAACAAAAGTCAGATAAAATGAAAAATACACTGTGGATGTAAGTATTTGTGACAAAACTATATTATAAAATAAAAAGGATGATTAACACAAACTTCAGGGTTGTTTTGCTTCTGTGGGTAGAGGCAGGGGTGCGATGGAGAATAATATACAGGTCAATTCAGTGGAATTGGTAGGGCTCTGATACTTAATGGAGTTGAGTGGGATGCCATGGAGTGTCCCCTTTCATCATCAAGCTGTATGACATACCCATACAGGGCATGGGCTCTTTTGTATATTAGTATATCGGGTCTTGTCTTGCTTCCATGTTTCGTTTTTCTAAGAGAGAAAGTGGGAAGAGGAGAAGTGGAGAAAACAAGAACTGACAACTAAATGTTTTGCTGTAAAGGACACCAGAGAAACAGGCAGTGGGAGGCATGGGAGGTTATTTTCAAAGATGCCAGATACGGTGACAAATTTGTATGCAGTTGAAAAATCCAGCCGAGCAAGAAGAAATTTAAATGCAGGAAAGAGCAGGGCCATTTGGAGGAGCAATGCCCTGTGTTCTTTCTTAAGGCACTTTTCCTAGGTGATAGCTTTCCTATCTGTGGCACCATCAGTCCCTCTGAATTGAAGGTCTTCTTCATTTATTCATTTGTGTTTTTCCCATATATTATTGAGCTCTTCCTAAGTGCTATGAGCTCATGCCTGAATCTAGTAGTGAAATTTGCTTTAGCAGGTGTTTTAGTCCGTTTTCTGTTGCCGATCACACACCACCACAGCCTGAGCAAGTTATAAAGAAAAGAGGTTTATTTGGCCCATGGTTGAGATCTGAGGTTCATGGCTGGCATCTGGTGAGGGCCTTCTTGCTCCAGAGTCCTGAGGCAGCATAGGGCATCACATGGCAAGAGGCAGGGAGTTACAACAGATTTGCCAACTGGCTCTAATAGCCAACCTATCCCTTGAGATAGCCCTTTCACCCATTAATCCATTAACTGCCTAAGGGGATTAATCTGTTCACCAGGGCAGAATCCCAATTACTTCTTAAAGGTCCCACCCTGATCTCATCTCTCATGTCAAAATGGGGAATCAATTTCAACAAGGGTTTTGGAAGGGACTAATCACAATGAAACCATATCAGCCACCTATGTTAAGGGGTTTCCTGCTAGGGTGTCCTGCCTTGTCATCCCTAAATTATAGAACAGCTGGTTGTGAAAAGCCTAGACTGGGTTCCATCCACCCCAGTTCCTCACTGACTGGCTACAGTCACACTAGCCTTTTCGTTGGCTCTTTGACTTTTAAAAGTACCTTCTGCCTCAGATCAATTGCTGTATGTAGTTGTTTCTGCCCGGGACTCTCTATCCCCTGATTAATTCTCGCTCTTCCTTTTCAAGTCTCAGCTTACCTATAATTCTCTCGAAGAAGTCATCTCTCCCGTTCCACCCTCTCCACCCTACCTCTATCATCTAAATTGTGTTATTCTTATTGTCTTACTTATAGGACCCTCATTCATAATATTTCACCACATTTATGGAAATTGCAATTGTATATTTATTTGCCTGTCTCCCTGATCAGACAAGCATGCTCCACAAGGTCAGGGGCCATGACGACTTTGTTTCCCTTGCTGTGATTTTTAAGATGGCCAGTGCTTCCCAGATGTGCACTGGTCTCTGTCCTCCTGCTGCTGCTGCTGTTGAAGACAAAGCCAAATTCTGCAAGAAGACAAAGTTGGACATAGATGAGAAAATACTCCTTAATCCGGTTTTGTTTCTATTGCAATTACAGGGTTTGGTAATAAGAAAATATGAACTAATTCTCAAATCAGAGCATGTTAAAGCTGGAAAGGACCCAGGAAGGCCTCACGGAAATATCTCTAGGGTATAGAATGACAGACAAGAGGAAAGGGAACAAACAACAAAAGCTAAAAACAACTATTTACGAAGTGCTTAATATGCATTAGCCTTGTGCTAAGAGCTTTACCTACATGACCTAATTTAATCTCTCTGAATTTCCTGAGAGAAGGTTCTATTAGCCTATTTTACTATTAAAGAAACTGAAACTCCTTGAGGTTGTGTACTTTTGTCTAAGATTATACACCTATTAAGTGATGGTGGCCAAGACTGCAAGCCAGGTCGGCCCCAACCTAAGACAGTGCTTTCCCCAACTTTAATGTGGGTGCAGCTCACCTGGGGATTCATTTAAGATGAAAATTCTCGATTCAGCCCATCTGAGGTTCTGTATTTGTGAACAAACTTGCTGGTCATGCTGTTGTTGCTGGTCCTGAAAACACACTCTGAGAAGCACTGGCCTATCTCAGCACTTTTCAGACTTGACTGTGCATTCGAATCAAGTGAGAACCTTGTAAAAACTGCAGATTATGAACCACTGGGTCTGGCTTGGGATTCTACATTTTTTTTTTTTTACAGGCTTCCAGGGGAGGTCAATTGTTCTCATCTGTGCACCGCATTTTGAGGGGCAAAGCTCTTATGCCCCCCAAATTCAAACTTCACGTTGGAGATGGAGGTTGGCCTAAATCTCAGAGCTTTCTAATAACCACTGACAGCCAGGCTAGCCACTGACAATGATCATGCCATCAAATGATAGCTGAAGCTCCCTTGAAAGAAGAAAAATATACCTGCTGCCTATGATTTGCCTCCTTTAAAATTCATGTTGAAATTTAATGTCCACTAGGAGACGGTAAGAGGTACGACCAGGTAGGATGTTTAAGAGGTGATCAGGTCTCTTCCTTTATGGATGGATTAATCCACTCATGGGATTAATGAATTTATGTGTTACTGGGTTGCCTTAAGAATATTAAAAATAGGTCTGCTAGTAAAAGCCAATGTGGCTGGGTGTCTCTCTCTCTCTCTCTCTCTCTCTCTCTCTCTCTCTCTCTCTCTCTCTCTCTCTTATTTATTTATTTTTGTCCATGTAATGACCTGTGTTATCCTGAGATTTGGACAGCCAGAAGGTCATCACCAGATGTGGCTTCTTGACACTGGGCCAATACTGTGAACCAAACTAAACCTCTTTACTTTTTAACATGCTGGGTCTGTGTTATTGTGTCATTCATCATAGAAAAAGACTGAGACACCACCCTTGGTTTTTAACCATCTCAAAGGGGGAGATGGGCAGATGTATGGGCTGGAAACCTAATGGTGCCTCAAGTGAGGACAAGGTTTTGAGTGATGTCAATGGGGAGGCCTGCAGCACCCACCAAGTGCACCTGAATATGGAGCAAGAAGCCAGCCCCCACCCTTCCCAACGTTTCAAAGCAATGTGACGTCATCAGTTCTAAAAACCCCCAGGTTCATAATGAAACTGGTAATCAGGTGAGTCTTGTTTTGTTTTGAGTCCATTCACACTCTTTCTCACAGTCCCCTCACTTGGTGACTGCTGGGGCACACTCTGGGGGTGAATTCTGGGAACTCTAACTGATCTTTCAGGTTTACATACAGTGGGTTTACTCCCCTCGGAGAACATCACTGGCTTTCTTGTAAGTCTTCTCTCTTGCTCAGAGGGGACAACCTGCTTTCATTCCTGATTGACCCTTTTAGGGCCTCCAGGTGTTGTGCATGCTAGAATCTTCTCTCCACCTCTCATCTTGTGTGAACGTAGAGAAAATGCTCCTGAGAGAACTGCCAGGACAGATACCAGGAAGCTGGACCTACCCTTGAACTCCTTTCTTTCCTCACTGTCCACCAAACTTGATTAGGAGAGTGAGCAGTCTGACCCTTGCCCAGTGGAAGCTAGCCTAGCTCTTCAATGGAGTCTACTTTTTAAATACGATGACTTTTCCTCTTTACAGTGAGACAGACAAGGTGAAGGGCACTCGCTGAAAGTCAGCTCCACTTCAGTATTTAGCAACCACCCCATGAAGAGCTTGTCTAATATCGGGATGCAAGAAAGGATTTTCCCCCTGATGTCCACCTGAGGTGGAAATAGAGGAAGTGAGAGAGGAAGGACCTTGGGAGATCTTGATTTGAGCTCTGACTTCTTCATTTATTTAGCAGTCCAGCCTTTGGCAGGTTCTTTCACCTCTGAAGATTTGGTTTCCCCATCTGTCCATGGGGATAATGCAATCAGCATCATATTGTGAGTCTCAGTATTAGATCTCAGGACAACCGAACCCTATTGCACCCAGAGTGTAGGATGTAGTTCATAAAAATCAGCCCTCTCCTCCCTTCTTACTTCCCCTCCCCACTCTAGATTCCAAGTGCGATGTGCAAAAATGATCAGGCTCTGCAAAATGGCAGTTCCAAAGTGTTTTGTGCCAAGGTCCATTTAGGTTCCAAAATACTCCCATTCCGCTGCTTATTTCTGTGTTCTCGCCGTCTGATGTGTATCTGTGTGTCTCTGTGATTACACACTGCTGTCACTCAGAGCGCCGGCAGATACCAACAGATTCTGTTACAACAGCTGATAGTTGCAGGCCCGCCTCAGCATTTGATCAGCAAAGATTCTTCCCAGACCCCGAAGGAACTGCTCATGCCCAACTTTATTTTAAGAAATTGGTTGCTTTATTTACAAAGAGACCCTTCCAAAAGGTTTCCCAGCAGGACCTAAATTGGTGATTTTGTGCAAAAGAATTAAAAACCAGGTTCCAACCGTGTCGTTTATGGAGGTCGGCCACATGTGCAATACAGACAACGCTAGGCCTTAATGCTTTATTAGATTGGAATCATTTCTGGCACTTAAACATTTTGATGAAATTTGTTCAATTTTCTGGGTGTGTTTTATATGAAAAAATTAAATGTTTCTTGGCAGTTCTATTAAATAGACACCGGCAACATCTCTGGATAGTTTAATGCTCAGAAATCAATGATACAACATTTCATTTAATCCACCAATTGAGAGCTGTACTGCAGCGATTCTCTTTTCTTCTGGGCCTCACATGATCATCACTTTGTAAACAAAGAGGGAAGGGGAACAGGGACATTTTCCTTTTAGTTAGGAAAACCAACATACACCATGAGATTGTATGAGTTAGGAATAGGCATCAAATCTGGGCAGATGTAGCCCATGGGCTCTCAGTTTGACTAGCAGAGTAAGTAGGATCTTGGTACTTATGCCTATTTAGCTAGTTCCTTTTTGCAGTGCACAGATTGAGCAACAATATGTAGTGTTCCCTAGTCAGGCCTGGGGTGCCCCTTCTTACCCAAATGAGAATCAGGTCTCTGCTTTCAGGTTCCTGATCATTCATAAAGCTTTAGCCTCTAATTGTTTTTTTTTTTTCCTTCTTCACGAACTACCCATAAGTACCTTGATCCTCAGAACAATATATGTCTTCCTGGTCCCTCGACTCATAATCCACGTGTATTTATTGGGTACCTCCTCTATGCCAGCATAGAGATGATCTTCAGTAAACATTTATTGAATGATTGTATATTTATGTTCTTCAGATGAATTGAAAGATCACAATAAAAATGAATACAATCCACTTTAGGCCCCGGGAATGACATTTGCCATGTCGTAGGGAGAAAGAGGTTCTTTGTTTCTTCCACCCTGTTCACATCTCCGTAATGTCTGAGAGGGGAGATATTTGTTGCCTTGCCTATGGCTTTGGGGGAACAATTCTCTGCTGGGGATAGAAATGCAATTCACATAAATGCTAGAAGGTGAATCAGCAAATTTGCTGAAGCGCTACGGAAAAGCACACAGGGTGAGGATTTGTAAAACCTTCAGAGGTTCCCTTTGCCCCAGAGAGTCTCTCCTTGGAGTTCCATTCTCAGATTCCTTCATTAGACGTGGTGGTTTGGGGATGCTGCCATGTTGAGCGAACCATGAGAAAGGTTTTTACCCTCGTATTTCTACCCTCTTTCTTTTGAATTAGAAAAAAAGACAGTCCTATTCCATGGTACACAGAAAAGGAGTGGGACCTGGAGAGAAGGCTGCAACTTTTTGAAAATAAGCATTTTAGCCTTGGGGACAGACACATCTGAGCCCAAATGACCAGATGGCCAAGGACCGAATGGTCTGTCCTTTTTCATTTTCATGGGGAAGAACTACCAAGGGTCAGAGTGCAGAGAAAAGCAGATGGCAGGACTTTACCAAACCTGAAAAACACTTGCCAAGTTAATACTGGATTTTCTTCACTGGGCTGGGGTGGAGTGGTGGGGCTGAGGGACTCTCTCTCAGGTTTCTGGTTGTGGTCTATGGATTTGGGAGTCACCCACCCACACTTTCTGTTTCTCCTCCGTTTTCAGCTTGCTGTCAGCTGCCTGTTGTCATCTTTGGCTCCGCCTTGCTCATTGCCCCATCCATTTTTCATGAGTCAGGACTCAGGGAGGAGTAAGGAGAGTGACCATAAAAACATACTGGGAGTATCTGTCATCGCTGGATCACAAACTTCTTTTAAATAAGAGTTAATTCTCACGACTTCCCGGTGAGGTTAGGAAGTGTATCAACACCTGAACATTCTGAAGGATATAGGGGTGAAGTGTCTTTTTGACTTCTCTTGTCATTCAGAGTCTCTCCCAAGGCTCCAGGTGCTCCCCTTGCCCTCCAACAGCACTCCTTCGAAGAGGAAAGCTGGTCCTTGCATCCTCAGCAGCTGGCACCAGGTAGGGTCACATGGGAGATAATATGCCAAGCCTCTTATTCTTTCCATAGAGACAGCTTCAGACTTGCAGCCACAATTTCCAAGTTCAAAGCCTGGCTCTGTCACTCACTACAGACAATATACTTCTGCTTTCTGAGCCTCGTTTTCCTCATCTACAAAATGGGAATAATAGATGCAATTGACAGACACACACAGGAAGAATTTTCAACAACTTTAGTGAAGGACTATTAATAGGTAGATTGTGCAGATTTGACAAACCCTGGGAAGGTAGCCCTCATCTCCAGGTTCTTCCAGAGCTTCACTTCCTGGAGACATTCTGAGGATTAAAGGAAACGACATCCAAGTAGGGGCTGACGTGCACATGCTAGGTGCCCAATTAAGAATCATTCTTGGGGAAAAAGAAGAGTAAACCATCTCAGAGGCAAGGCCAGCCTCTGTCATTGCTGGATCTCAAGCTTCTTTTAAACAAGAAGATTTTTCTAGGCACATTGAAGAAAATTGCTAACTGGAAATACTTTTAAATAGAAAGGAAGCCCTTCTAATATCAAAATACCTTCTTCTCCCTTCCCTCCTGTAATTAAAATGCTTTTAGTCTGTGTCAAAGCCTACCTTCCTCTCCCTCTACATCCCAATTTTAGAGAGGTAGCACCACCATAATGAATGAATGATAGCAGGGGCACTGCCAAGAAGAAAAATAGAAGATATAAGAATTAGACAAGGAGAGGAACACAGGAGAGAAAGGAACACAGGAAAGGGAGGCTGAGTGAAGGGTGGGCAATTTGGTAAAATCCAGTCCACTGCTTCACAATATGCCCTGGGATTGACAGGTGCAGTGGCTAGACATAGCTTTTATAATCTGACTTTACACCACTTCTGTACATAGCATGGAATCATGTGGCAAACCTTCACCCCGAGACCTTGTAATATCCACTAGGAATCATGCATTTATTTACAAGCACAGAAAAACAGGCAAAGCAGTTCAAATGAATCAAGATTTTATTTATTCCCATGATGCAGCTCCCCACAGGTTAGCATCCTACGATTAGTGCAATGGTTCAGGGAGGTTTTGAAGTCCCAGCCCCTTTCCAACTCCCTGCCCTGGCAGCTTAATGCATGGCATTTGCTCTCAAGTTGATTATTCCATGGGCAGTTGGTCATCGTACACCCAGACAGAAGGAAAGCAAAGCGGGCAAATAAGCAACCGGATTCCATATAAGAAGGGTCACCTTGCTCAGTGACCCTCAGCTCTCCTCTTATTGGCCAAAATTGCATCTAGCTGCAAGAGAGTCTGGGAATGAGAGGTCCAGTATGTACAGCGTAAACTCTTCCCTCCATTTATGCTCTATTTAAGCTTCAGTAAAATCTGCATTGTTCTCTTTAGAGCATCTTCCAGTTGGACAGTCAACTCCCACATGTAGTTATAAAAATTTAAACCTGCTGAAATTGTGGTGGAATACGCCTTTGGTCCCAACTACTTGGAAGACTGAGGCAGGAGAATTAATTGAGCCCATGAGTTCCAGTCCAGCCTGGACAACATAACAAGACTCCCATCTGAAAAAAAAATTCACAATAGCTATACTATAGGTAACCAACCTAGGTGTCCCTCAGTAGATGAATGGATAAAGAAAATGTGGTATATATACTCAATGGAATATTACTCAGCTTTAAAGAAGAGTGAAATTATGACATTTGCCAGTTAATAGTTAGAGATGGAGAATATCATGCTGAGCGAAATAAGCCAATCCCTCAAAACCAAAGACTGAATATTTTCTCTAATATGTGGATGCTAATTCACAATAAGGCTGGGGTGGGGCACTAGGGAAGAATAGTGTTACCTAAGATTAGGTACAGGGAAGTGATGGGAGGGTAGGGTAGAGTATATGGGGATAGGAAAAATAGTAGGATGAAATACACATTATTACTATATGTATATATGTGACCAAATGATCAATATGATTCTGCAACATGCACACTCAGAAATATGAGAAATTATATCCCATCTATGTATGATATATCAAAGGGCATAAATGCATTCTACTATCATGTGTAACTAAAACAAAAAAATTTTAAAATGAAAAATACATTTGAAGAACAAAAAAAATTGAATTAAAAATTCTTATCCTCAGCAGCATGAACTCTATGTAGCTACCATATAGGATGGTGTAGACATAGCACATTCATCATGGAAAATCTTGCTGGACAGCAGGACTTTAGATGAATGCAAGGATTCACAGGCTCTTGCATAAGAGTTGGCAGAAGCTGAAAACAGACAACGTGAAAGACAGCTAATATTCTTGGCAATGACCAAGGCTGTAACTGTTGATAGCACTGGAGGAATAAGGCTGAGGGACCTAGGGACTGATTCCAAAGTATTTGTGGTCAGTTGGCAGCAGAAGCACAGCTAGTATAACCTAAATAAGATAATGCACTGGTCTCTGGTCTTCCTCAAAAATATGTGGAGTTGCCCTCTGGGTTTGGCAAATCGAGTCTGGTTCTGTCTCTTTCCTCACATTATCGACAGGCAGAAGATCCCTCCCTTTTCTGAAATCATCATGAAGAATATATTTGGGTTTAATGGTCTGTATAGCTAGCTCAGTCCAGCCTTTAGAAGAGCTCAGAAGCTGAGGGGTGGAGAAATGGTCTGATTCCCAAGAATCTAACAGCATTATTTGCCTAAGCATTAGGGAGAATTATTTAGCTAAGTCCGGACGACTTGACTGCAAGTTTACCTCTGAGAGTCTATTTCCCTTTCTTTCATCACTTTAGCGTCATTGCTTGCATTACATCTTGTGCTCGGGTTGCACACATTGCTTATCTGGCCAAAGGCTTCTGACGTGGGCTCACTCTGAATGGCATTTTAACTCAACTTTGAACTTCTTGGTCTAACTCCTCTTGCTTTTCCTGGACCGCACGCACAATTAACTCTCATGCTTATTTCTGGCATCGGGCGCTGAAATAATGCTGTGAAATCCATGTTCCCTTTACTTCCCCCTCCTGGATCTTTGGGACATCCCAGTTCAGGTCTGTAAACCAGTGCCACCAGGGCTCTGACAGACAGAGGCTGTCCTGATAAATGCTGTGCGTGGTACCACAGCTGAAAGTTTTCCTCCTCCAGCTCTAGTTGAAATTAATTACACGTATTGCTTCCCTTCCCATTTATCTTTATGTCTAGAAAAGTGATAGAAAGTTCTGATCTTCCTTGTGTGGTTCCGCAGCAGTCTCGGTTGCCAGTAATTAAAGACGCAAGGCCCATTGTAGTCATGAAATCAGAATTGGATTGTGAACCCAGTGAACAGGGACCGTCTGCCTCTGCATGACGCTTTTATAACTTCCTTTCTGCAGTAGGAACCCAGTTGGCACCCAATAAGTAATAAATAATAATGATAAGTAGTCTCGAATCGTGCTTTCCAGAATGGTGCCTTGCCTTTTCTGATTTTGTAAAATGGCTTCCTGATGAAGTGGAATGTCCATGTCACCATCATAGGAAATATGGATTGTTCTTCAATGAAATATTAATGATGATCAAGTCACTAGGCTTTTCCTTGGTGAGGAGTGAACTTTTTTTTTTTAAAGTAGCTGAATTTCTTTAATAATAAGTTAAAATATTATTGCATCAATAGTAAGTGTGAGAATGCATGCTTTTTTTCTTTTCTTTTTTTTTTTTTTAAACTTCTCTCTCAACCTCATTCCATCTCTTTTCTGACTGCCCTCATTTGGGGTATTTTCATTCTTCAATAGAAACTTCAGGCAGATAATGACATGGTTTGAGAAACAGCGGGTATCACGCTTGAGTGGGTCAGAAGCAAAGTAAGGTCTCCACTACCAACTAATTTTCTTTTATTAACATTGGAAGAGTTCTCTGTATAATGGGAATAAAAATAACAACAATGTCTACTTCCTAATGTGATGAGGATTAATGAAAGAGTAGGTACAGAGGGAGTGTCTTAATGACTGACATGCCGAATGACCTCAAGGTGTTTAGCTCAACTGAACCACTCCACCACGTGTACACAGTTCAAAACAACACGTTGTACAGGATAAATATATATAGCAGTTAATTGCCAATTTAAAAAAGGAATCTCAAGAAATGTTAATTTTATTCATTGGTGGTGGTGAGGGAGGCAGAAATTAAAATTCAAGTCTCCCCATTTGCCCAAGTTAGCCGCTTAGGCAAGAGACTTTGGTGGAGGAACTTGTCACAAGGATTGGCTGTAGTGAGATTTGGGGATTATCTGTGGGTTTCAGCTTCCTGCCCTCTACTGCTTCCTGATACCATTTGAGGGTTCATTTTGCTGACTGTGGACCTGCTCAGGAGCTTTCACCCCACCTTGGCTGATGTGGTCAGGATTAGGCAGGAGAACAAGAGTCAGGCAGTCTTTCAGGACCCACAAGAAGAGGAGGCGTCTCCAGTATTAGAAGGGATGGGCGTTGGTTCTGGAAGAGGTCCCGCCTCTGGGCTTTTCTTCCCCAGCAACTGCCACCTGCAGCCACCAGCCCTGCTCCCTGGGGTGCTCCCTGCTCCCCATCCCCTCCTTGGGGCTGTCTGCAGCCTTATCTGGTGAGCCACAGAGGGCTGAGGTGAGATGGAGCGATAAGCAGGAAGTACAGTGGAATTTCATTCCTGGAAAAAAAAAAAAAGAAGAAGAGGGACCTTGGCATGAGTAGCAGAATGGAGGGTTCAGGATGTTAATCACTGCTCCTTTTATCAGACAGCTTTATTAAGATCAATGTTTTTTGTTGCCAAATTAGAGTGGACCTAGAGCGAACTTCCCAGCAGTTATTAACACAAGTCCACATTTGCTGGAAGGATTGGGTACCTCCACGTGCTCAGCCATAGCTGGAAGTTACACAATATCTATATCATTTTTCACAGCTTTGTCATTAGCTGGTAATGATTTGATTATTTTGCAGATGAATCACAGTATAAATCTCTTTCACAAACACTACCTCCAAGTATTAATCAAAACCATTAAGGCAAAGCAGTCGGTGCAAATTAAAAAATTTGCATGTCTAAATTAAAAATTACAGTAATACATCATAAATAAATCTTTTAAATTCTCTATGGCCTCTATGCACATCCTTTCTTTGGTGTGTGTATTCTATAATGAGACCATGAATACCAAGCTTTTCTTTCTCTCTATGTATTATATATATACATATGAACATTATTTTAATTTTAAAGGTGGAATTCAGATCCTTAGGTGCAGCCTGGTGTTAGAACATAGAAGGTAAAGGGTGGTTTTTCTTCTCTTTTTCCCCATTTATTTCGTACCCACCCCACCCCCACCCTGCAGAAGGCTCAAAGACGGCACAAAAAAAAGAATAGAAGCTGTTGCAGATAATTTGCAGTGTCTTCCGTTGTTGCAAAGTAAATATTTGTAAAAGGTGATGCTTCTTTTTCAAATAACTTTGAACTGTGAGGAAAATTACCAAGTTGTGTTTTAGGTAATATTTCATTTTGGAACTATTAACACATTACTTGCAATATGGGAGGAAATTAGAGGGTTTTGAGTGATGAAAGCCACCTTTGGCATTAAAAAACTATTATTATTCCCTTGAAACGCAGAAGCAAATTAAAACAGGAAAATGAAACTTTCAAGTGCCCTGGATTTGAAAAGGCATTTTTCCCCCCTTTCATTTGTCAAAAAAAAAAAAAAAAATTAAATGACTTGTTTCACTGGAAACCTGGAAGAAATCATTTATAAGGCAGAAAGTACTCTTTTCAAAATGCCTTTGCCAAAGAGTTTAGGCAAGTGATACTGCCTGTGTGAGTCCCCACCACGTACTGGGTGTAAATAGGCCTCTGTTGAGTGTTCCACAGACGAGTGTGTACTGGAGATTCATCACCGCTCCAGGTAATGGGATGGCAGCAGCAATTAGAAAGCACTTTCACTCTGCCCAGGATTTAACCCAATTAACCTATCTGTAACCTATTAACCTAATTAAATAGAAGAACTTCTCCGTGAGGGAGGTTTACAGGACTCTACCGGATTGTGGGTGGGAACTGGGAAAGAGGGCATGGATCAGGGAATATTATAATATGAAGTCCGATTTTTTTTTTTTTAATAATAGAATTGGGACATCAAAACACAATTCTAAGGTGCTTGGCGTTTCCCTAATAGGAGACTGTGGAATTAACTAGTAGGTGAGTTTTATACTCATGGATACCTCTTTGCCTTGTGGGGATTTTTACCTTAAATTATTTTTTAGTGATATTGAGAGACTGGTTTAGGGGCATGGAGAGCTATTCTGCTCCTGTCTCTTGTTCCTTATTTCAAACAGATTTAAAGAGTAAAGGGGGAAATCTGAATATTGTTTTCTTTAGTTTAAGTCAGTCCTGTACAATGGTTTTAGCACCATGGCTAAGCACCACAGCTGAACATTTATTTGAAGATGGGATGCACATCTGGCCCTCTGCTAGCCTGTGTGAGCTTAGTGAATTGCTTCGTCTTTCTGGGTCTCAGTTTACTCATCTGTGTAAAATGAGTAAAATGAGTGGGTCGAATGAGATGGTCTCAGAAAGGTTTTTTCCAGCTCTAAATGGTTTGTGATTTTTATATCGTTACTTCTCTCTCTACTTCCTCTCTTTTTGATAGCATTTTACTAAAAATAATTGCTTCTTGAATGACGCTGGCTAGAACTGCACTATTCAATATGGTAGCCCTGTGTCTGGAGATGAAGTAAAATAATGTCATATAAAAAGTTCAGTTCTGGGCTGAGGTTGTGGCTCAGTGGCAGAGCACTTGCCTAGCATGGGTGAGGCATTGGGTTGGATCCCCAGCACCACATTAAAAAAAAAAAAAAAAGTTCAGTTCTTTAGTATCCCTAGCCTCACACTAAATGCTGAGTAACTACCTATGGCTTACGACCACCTCCTGGACAGCACAAATTCATACCATCCCCATCAGTGCAGAAGGTGGATAAACCTGTAGCTGTTTTTTTAGATTTTCATATTTGCTTCATTTTGTCTTTTGTGTATGTTTAATGTTAGGGAAAGGCAAGCTAGTGACAAATTTGACTTTACTCAGTTTAACTTTAAAGATGTTCTATGTTATCTGTAGGGCACTGAACTAGGCACATAGGCACTTATTCGCAGTGTGATCTTATGCACAAGGTTCAGCTATTCTGAGCCCCGGTTTTCTCATCTGTCAGGGGTTTGGAGTTGCCTGATCTGTGGGTTGGTGTTAATGCATCCACCCTGAGAAACAGAAGATGCCTAATGACCATTATGATTGATAATCACTTAATGGCATACCAATGTCCATCATTGGACTGCTGAGAAATATTTTTTATTTGTTAAAAAAAAATATTGGATTGAGAAGGAGACATGGAGAAAATTATCACAAATACAGGTATTTTGCTTCTGATAAAAATCGTAGGTTAGAAAAATGGATATTGAAGGATGCAAAAACCTTATTAGCCATGTATCTACTGGGGCAGGGAAAGGAGAACTGAATGTTTGAATGAATGGAGCCGTTCTTCAGTTACATCCTTTAGTGCTTGTGATGTCTCCTTCCCACTCCCAACCCAGCATCAAGCGATAGGGCTTGCGTTCACTCTTCTTTACTTCTGCTTTTGATTTGACCTGAGGACAGAACAGGCCTAGTAAGCTGGTGTTCTGCACTGGTGACTTCTGTGAGGGAATAGCCCTCCCAGGAGGTTTCTAGAAGACCCTCCCTGTGCAGTTGGAGGAGGCTTCTACTTCCCAGCTCTAAGTTCAACCATAGTACTACCACCCTTTCAGAAGGGTATGGTAGATCAACACATGGCTTTTATATTTTAAGGGAATGATATTGGGGAAGGGCTCCATGGAAGCAGTGTCCCTCCTGGTTACCCAGGGCCAGGAATGAAGATGAGGTGGGATGACTGTTCTGAGGAATCTTTTGAGCATGCTGACATCTGTCACGGATATGTTTTCTGTTCCCATGCCCCTTATACTTATTTTTCTCATTTTCTTTCTAGAAAGCAATGGTATGCTTGCAACTTTAATATTATGATAAACTTTTGTGTGAATGGGTGGCTTCAATACAAAACACTTTGCAAAGCAAGCGATTTCTTCCAAACTCTTTCCTAGTCATCCATTTCAAAGTTCGGAATGTCTCTTGACTTGGGCTTCTCATTTTGTTTTCCCCACACATAACTGTCTCCACCTTTTATAATATTTATTACAATAATCCCACCACAGAGATAACCTCTGTTGACATTTTAAAAATTTATGATGAGAGCACGTGAACATATTTAGAAAATTCAAACAAGGCGGAAAGGTACAAAGTGGAATAAAGGCTCCCTGTATCCTCCTCCTTCACTGAATCCCTCTAACAAAGACAGCCCCTGGTAATGCTCTCTGCTGGGATCTTAAAAAGCCCATACATAATACTTATAAGTTGCTTCTTAGCAATGTGCAGAATAAAAACCACAACGTACACAATGTTCTGACTCTGCTTTTGTTTCTTCTTATTGACATCTGAGATTTTTTTTTCTCCAGATCAGAAAGCACAAAACTTCCTCAATTTTTCTTTTGTTAACTGTACAACATTCTACCCTATGAATATTCTCTAGTCCATAAAATAGTGAAATCCTTCCCTAATTGGTGGACATTTAGGTCATTTCCAGGGTTCTTTTTTTGTGATTGACCATGGTTTCTATTATATTGTTTTTACAATGTAGCCAACAAATCAATTTTTAGCTATGTAATTACTAGGTCAGAGATAATATGTGTTTTTATTTTAGTAGCTTTTGCCTAATGGCCTTTTTAAAAGTTTGAACCTGGTGGTATGCAGTATCCTCAGTGTTAAAAATGATTGTCTTCCTGCAGATTAACTAATATCAGGTATCATCACACTTAAACATTTGCCCAGCTACTAGATGAAAATGGTTTCTTGTTTTGATTTACATGTCTTTAATGATGAGTAAGACTGAGCTTCTTTTTGTATTTTTATCTGCCGTTGTAATTTGTATTCCGAGGCCCATCCACCCCCACCTCCTGCAAGCCCATGAACTACCTCCGCTGCTGTCTTTTGCTGACTTGGGGGAGATCCCTCTCTGCCTCATTGTTCTGTTTGAGCACTTTCTAATTTGACCAAGTTAGCCCTCTGCTTGTGTTTTGCAAATACAGTTTTTCTCCCATTTGTTGTTTGTTTGGGGACTTCAGTTATAGTATGTTTTCATTTTATGTAGCCCATTCCCAGTCATTTCCCTGGGACAATCTGGGCATGTGATCTTCTGAAAGCAGAAATGTAAAATAAGTTGTCCCAAAGCAATTGCTAATAGTGTTTCCTTTCACTTCCAAGAGTATCCTAGTTTGCTGAAAAATTAATGATCATCTTCAGCTTTGTTCCTTCCCCACCTCTACTTCAATCAGACTTTGTCTTTTTTTTTTTTTTTTAAAACCAGGAATTCAACCTGGTGCACTTAACCATGAGCCACATCCTTAGCCCCTTTTATTATTATTTTTTTTAATTTTGAGACAGGGTCTAGTTAAGTTGTGTAGGCCCTCACTAAATTGCTGAAGCTGGCTTTGAACTTGGGATCCTCCTGCCTCAGCCTCCCCAAATGCCGGGATTACAGGTGTGCACTACTCCACCTACAACTTCTTCTTTGACTTACCGAGAATATTGGAGGTTCATCATAAAACTTAAAATGCTTTTTGAGGCAAAGAAAAATTTTTAAAAACATGAAAACTCCCTGATAAGGAGGCTTTATTTACTTGTTCAGCAGGATTCATTTTCACGTATCGACTCTAAATCTCATGCTAGGCAACATAAGCAAGTCAAAGACAAGCTAAGAATCTAATAAAGACATGAAAACCTACAAAGTTAAAAGAAGAGCACACTTATCTGAAGGATGATTCTCAACTCCATCTACTTTTTTGGGTATATAAATGCAAGTTTTCCTGTTGTATAACTATCAAAAAAATAAGAAGGCCCCTTCCAGGGTATGCCAGGAAATAAAGGACTTGTTTATCAAATAGTTATGAGAAAGCACTACCTGTAAGTTATTTTTTCCAGGTGGGTATATAAATGAGCAGTCAGTTTTTCCTAAGAGAGAGCAGACAGAAGAATACCAGTTGGTGGTTCTTAAACAGAACCAAATATAAAAGATAATTGAGTGATTAAGCATTTGTTGTCTAAGAATAAATAATGAATCTTTTCATGTAACTATTTTAAAAAGAGAAGCCCTATTCAGTATTGTCTATTGTGTAATGCATCTGTACTCTCGGGGTTATCTTTAGTGTTTTGTCTGTGCCTGATAACCAGAACAAATGATGATCTTTGTAGAAATATTGGAACAGGTTAAATATTGTGAACAGATGAAAACCAATTTGTTTTTGAAAGTTCTTATGCCCAAGTGTTGATGGCTACAGAATATTCCTCTTCTGTGTAGTAGTCATTAATTTAAACCAGTTTTTGCTGGCTAGGTAGGTGTGTCCTTTTATATCTCATTTTTCTTTTGATTATAAACAAAAGCAAGACAAACATTTTCTTACATTAAGGCTTCCTCTGTATTGTCAAACGGTCCATTAGCAGAGATTCCTAAAAGAGAAATTATGGGGTGAAAAGGTCTAAGGTTCTCCCATCCAAGAGCCAGTTCTGAGAAGCAAATTGGCAATTCCTCCTGCTCAAACATTGGTGTTGTCTCGAACCACGGTGTTGCTCCACTACCAACGTTCCAGCACCAAAGACACAACCAAACCAATTTGGTGGCTTAAATAAGCAAATCAGCGCCCCCAGTGGCACTGAGGAGAACAGCTCTCACTTCTTTGTTCTGAGGTTGAAAATACTTGGCCCTGTGAAAAGGAGTTTCATTTTTGTCTTCCATATTGCAAATCTTCATCATATGGTAGAAACCAGAAAATGTATAGCTATGCTTTTTTGACCTATTCTTTGTGCATGGCTTGGATAATGCTTGCTTTCCTGATCTGGGTTCTGGGTCAATAAGGATAAAGTCATTCATGTCCATCCTTCCAAGTCTGGGCTTGAGAATCCCCATTTGCTGTCTCTGTGGTTTGCCCTCAATTTACTTTCTATTCTCCCCAACTCCCTGGAGGAAAATTTGGCCGCATCCTTTGTAGTAGTCAGAGAAATGAGAAGATACCACAGCCACTTGGTACAGCATCGTGTGTTCAGCACATATGGCGTTTTTAAGGGTGAGCCTAGACTTACTGAGTAAGTAAGATTTGTATTTAAACAGGAGTAAATGACGGAGTCACTTGGGATGAAAACCTGTTTGGCAATCCTCAAGAAGGGGCAGATTACTTCTGACAGGTCTAAACAGCCCAGGCAGATAGGATCATTTAACTATATTTAACGAACACTGACAAAGGAATGTTTGATTAATGTCTCCCACCCAAATATCCAGGGACTGGCAGGTCACCTTCTCAAACCAATAGGCAGTTGAAGAATTCTCTTTCATTATGCATGATTGCAACATGCTTTAAATGGTCTGACGAGGACACGCTCCACCAAGATCTCAGGATTTCCTGGAGTTTTCTGCAGTGAGAAGGACGCTCACTTCTATTTTGGGTAAGCATGGTGGGTTGGGGGGGGGGAGTCCGTTTAGTGGGACATGTATTTATGCTAAGCCAAAATTGCACTGATGATTTGAAAACAAAACAAAACAATAGAAACCTAAACATCCTCCCCCTCAAATTGTTAAGTGATGAAAATTCCAATGATTTTAGTTTTGCTTCAATTCCAATCATTGAAGTTTTATTATTTTTTTTGTAGGTGTTTATGCAGGATTTATGCCAAGCTCTCTTATGTGATCCTGTTTATTTTTATTATCTCTTCAACTATCTGTGAGTTTCTCACTTTTGAGATGTAAAATAAAATCTATTTTTAAGACTTACTACTGAAATTTCAGAAAGAAACTAAGAGTTGCACATCCAGAGGCCCATTCTGTATCCGACATTGCCAGTTCCTAAAAATGGGACCCGTGACTCTGTCTCTTGCTGAGGGTAACATTGTTTAAACATTCTGGCAAAGAACAGAAGATTTCAAAGTCAATGGAATCTTCTAGTATGTATATTAAATTGCTAGTATCTGAAATTTGTTCATGGGGGTTTCTGTTGAACTGAGTGCCTTGTTTCTTGGTGCTTTCTAAGACCACAGCACTTTTTAAGATGATACCAAGTTTTCCAGGAGTGATTCTAGTTTTCCAAAGAAATTATGATCAAGTGGAGTTAATCTTTTGTATAATGATGAACTCTATAGTGATTCTCCACCATTGGAGATGTTAACTTTCTCTTTTGTTCACTCACAGCACTTAGTACAGATCCTGGCACATAGTAAGTACTCATTAAATGTTTGTTGAAAGAAGGGAAGCATGTGCTGTTGAGATTCTGGTTAAAGAGGTCCCCAAAAGAGCTATCTAGTTCCAAGGAGTCTGTCTGGAGTATGACTTCCTGGACCAGGTACCTTAGGAAAACATATAGAAACTGCCTGTGAGGAAGTCATGGCCATTGGTGCTACTCTTAGGGTATGAAGTGAATAGGGAGGGACAGGGAGGTACTCTAATATCATCTTACCTGTTATGTCACAGTGAAATACCTCAAAGAAGCTTTCCCCAGTCCACTAAGTGTAGGCCGTATGAGTTTTTTATGGCTGCTATAACAAATTACCAAACTTGATGTCTCAAAATAACAGAAATTTATTGTCTTACCATATTGTAAGGCCAAAAGTCTGAAGCAGGCCTCACTGGTATAAAATAAAAATGTCAGCCTTCTGCTTTCCATTTTTGGAGGCTGTAAGAGAGTAATTTCTTGCCAGGCTACCCACATTTCTTGGCTTGTGGCTCTCTCCACCATCTTCAAAGTCAGCAATGGCTGGTTGAGTCTTCCTCATATCTTATCCCTCAAAACTCCCCTTTTGTCATCAAATCTTCCTTTATCTTTCCTTTCTCACTTTTAGGGTTCTTGTGATTAGACCCACCTGAAAATTCAAATAATCTTCCTATCTTCAGTCCTTAACTTAATCATATCTGCAAAATTCCTTCTACCACGTAAGGTAACATATTCACACATAGGGATCAGGACACTTACATTTTGGGGTGGTGTTATTTAACCTATTGCAGGAAGTCTTTATTATATACTCCCACAGAACTCTGTGCTTTATAGTATGCTTTATAACATCAACAAATGTTAATTACTTAGCTTGTCCTGTGACTATTCATTTAATGGTTTGTCTGCCTCTAAAGATCTATGAGAACATGGGCAGCATCTATTTCATTTATTCTTGTATCCCCAGTGCCTGTCACAATACTTGGTTTATACTACACATCAGCTAATATTTTGGCAAATGGAAAACCTTCCACCAACCATATTTCATTGATATTCCAATGCCCCCGTGAGACAGGGGTACCATGCCCATTTTGTAGGAGAAGATACTGAGGTTCAAAGAGCAAATAATGCTCTGGTTTTGTTTTTTTTTTTTCGGAATCAGTACGCTCCATTTCATATTTGAAGTTTTTCACGTTCTAGTATGTTGCAGGTGGTATTCACTGCCACACCCCAGGAGCATGTCAGAAGACAGAAAGTTTCCAAGAAGGGCAGGGGAGATAGTATCAAGTTTTGATATCACTGCCAGGGTCTGCTTGACTCTTTGACTGGAAATGGTTGACTGTTTGTGATTTGATAAGCAGGAGCATTCACTATCAAACAGGATTTCTTGGTTGAACAGGTTTAGTGTCAACTGCTCCAAGGAGAGGACAAATTATCTGTATGGTTAACAGTTTTAATCATAGCCTGGTGCCCTGATTCTCTTTCTACACATTAAAAAAAAAAAAAAAAAAAAAAAAAAACTAAGCGATTGGAAAAAAAAAATATTTCTTCTTCAACCTCTTCAAAACCCTGATTTGTTCAAGTTTATACTGGGTCCTTATCTATTGTGTTCAGCCACCAGGGCAGACTATGGTAAGAATCTTTTACAAAACCCATCAGGAATGGGTGGCTCAAGGTGGTGCTATAAAAATACCTGCTGAGTTCCCTGAATGATTAGTGACAGTAGCCGATGTTCCTTAGTGACTATATGGGAGTTAGGGAAGATAATAGAAATACTAGTTTATTTATGTTTTTCATCTCTACCTTATTCCAGTGCTATAGGTATGATGGTGAGTTTAGGAAATCTAAAACCAAGAATAACTTCTATTCTAAAGCAGATGCTTTTTATAATAATGCATCAGAGGCCTCAAGAATTACCCAGCCTACTAGCTGATTGGTGTGGAAAAAGGCAACTTGATACGACGGAATGAGATTAGACCTTAGAGGAAGGCGGATTTGAGTTTGTGTTCCTGAAATCACCACTTACTGGCTGTGAGAATTTGGACAAGTTACTTAATTTACCTGAGACTTCACTTTTCATTTAAGAAATAGGTATGTGTTTTGAACTTGAAAATAAATACTTCACGTGGAAAGTACCTAACAAAGTGACTGGCTTGAAACACGTTATTTCTCTTTCTCTTTCCTCCATCTTTCAAAGAGTTTAAAACCTTTCTGCTTTGCAAACATTTCTTCAAACAGCAACGATTATTCTAGACTGCTCCATGTCAGCATAATTTAAAAAGTACGCAATTGATACATGACAGCTTGGTGCTATGTCAAGTTATCCACCACCGGGACAAGGAAATGACTGAAAATGTTCAATCAACCCCCCCATGCGATATGCTTTACAAAGTCAAGTAGATGTGGTCAGCATGGCCGAAAGCTTTGCTACCAGTGCAGAGGCAGTCTAAAAGTTTTATTAGAGAGAAAGAGCTGTGCATTCTGAATCAAAGTCCATCAGGAAAGACACATTCAGTGTTATTTAGTGACTGTCACTTACCCAGCAGGATTTTGATGTGTTTATTGATGTGGTTACCTGTATAAATCAGGATTTGATAAGATTTTAGGGCCTGTAAATGAGCTCTTTGTCTACATTCCTGAATAGGTGAACAACTGCTTGTGGCACCAATTGAGTTCCTGAGGAAGTAATTACTCACCCAGTGAGGTGCATGACAATGAGAGGGCTGAACCCACTCTCAACTGGTATGAATGAAGAGCAGGGAATATGCCAGCAAGCACTCAGAACTGAACTCACAGACAGAGAAGCCCTTGAAAATTAAAAAAGAAAAGAGAGAGTTGAGCAGGATCTTGACCTAAAGACTTTGAATGGACCGCAGACTGTCTTGCCCAACTTTACTGAAGCCTTATGGAAGAAATTTCGGGTTTCCAAAGAATGTGTCCATGCCAAGGACAGGTGGCCAAATGGGAGAAGGAAGACTACAGAGGTAGATGTAGCAGTGCCCATCATGTTCTGTGGGGCAGCCTCATGGGGTCTGGAGCTCTGGCTCCACTGACAGATACCCCCAGTAAGATAAAAATGGCTGCTTTAAGCTCTTGCCAGCTGCTGCTATTTCAATTCAATTCAGGCTCTCTCTCTTTCTCTGAATATGTGCTTGTCAAACAACTTTTGATCCTGACTTGGACACTGATTGCCTTCAGGTGGATGGAGTTGGGATGGGTTAGTCCTGTGGTCAGGTAAACGTGTCACACTTTGCATACGTATCAACTTCATGATATTTAATCAACTTTCAGTTCAATCTTGGGTGATCTATTTCTAGGAGGCAGACTGAATTGGGAGATTCTGTCCTTTAAGGTGACCCGTGTACCTACCTACCTATCTACCTAATTGCCATTTTGTATTCTCTTGATGAGGTTGGCAGTTGCCAGTCTATTTTCTTGGGTAAATAATATCACTTGCATACTTTTTTCCCCCCATCCATTTCTGCCTATACAAAGTTACTCTATAGATCAAGAATTGGAGAATATTTTTTTCCCACTAAAATAGTCTTTGTGGGCCTTCCGTCTTTGTTTCAACTATTCAACAAAAATTGGTTTTGAACGAATATCTAACTGCCAGAAGAGCAGTGACCTTCCTTGTGGGAACATTCAGAACTTAGCTGAATCTCTTTAACTGAAAAAAAAGTTAGTACTATTTTTGCTTTGTATTTTATATGGTAGTGATAAAGGGACATGAGCCTCACTGTCAACCTCTTTGGGAAATAAGGCCTCCAAAGATCTTAACCTGGCCCTTCCTTGTGCACACTCATCTTCTGTTAGCAGGCAGCATTGCATGTTGGGACCCTAGAGCCCTTTATTATCATTCCTCCATAGAATTTTCATCAACTGACTCCCATCCACACCAATGAGACCTCTTGAATTTTATCTCATTTTACAGTTATTTATTTATTTTACTTGTCTCACTTAAGGAATAGATTCTAGTGCTGGGGGCGGTGGCACACACTGAAATTCCAGTGGCTCAGGAGGCTAAGGCAGGATGATTGGGAGTTCAAACTAGCCTCAGCAACTTATCTAGGCCCAAAGCAACTCAATGAGACTCTGTCTCTAAATAAACTATAAGAAAGGGCTAGGGATATAGCTCAGTGGCTAAATGCCCCTGGGTTCAATCCCTACTACAAAACAACAACAGCAAAAAAAAAAAGAGAGAGAGAGAGAGAGAACATTCTAGAAACACCACATTTCTTTATCTTTCTCATATTCAGTTTCCTCATATGTAAACTAGGACCAATGTATATAGGATATATACGTTACAGCTCTGGAGGGCATAGCTCACGTTCTGTCTTTCCACATCACTGCCCCATGATGCCAAGCATAACTCCTTGTATAGTAACTGCTTAATTAATACATTTTGGATGAATTAATGAATTTAATTTGAGGTTACTGATCTCTTTAGTTTTGAGCTTTGGCTTTCTCTCTCCTTTTTATTTTCCAGGTGAATGGCCATGTGTCTTTTCTCTCTGGATCCTAGAAGTTCTCAGTTTCTGAACTAAGCTTCTGCTATAGATTCCACTGGGTCCTTCCCTGTCCCTCTCCGAAACCTGAAGAGAATTTAGGAATTCTGCCAAAGCCCTGGGGTTATTTGAAAGTACAAGAAGAGTCTGCCTGGGATTCCCCTTTCTTACAGTTTCGTTTTGAGTGTAATATAATGTTAGAAAGATAATTTACAGAAAATACACTTAAAAAGGAAGATATGGGGGTGTTATTTATAAAAGAAGAATGATACGTGTATTGGCAAGATGTGTGACTCTTAATAAATCATTTTAACTCTGTGTGAGAGTTTGAGCATTATAGTGATGGAATATAAGCCTATGTTTATGAACTGTGTAGAAGTTGGCAAACAAAAACTGGACTACCGTTCCACCTGGGGTTACACACAGGGATGCCTTTTTTTCCCATAATTTTTATTGGTGCATTATAGTTGTAATAATGATGGGATTTGTTGTTACATAATCACAGATGCATGTAATATAACAATATAATTTGGTTAATATTATTCCCCAATATTTCCCCTTGGTCTCTTTCCTCTAAGAGTAGAGGATCGGGGATGCATAGTTTGCCTTTTTCCAAAGAATCACTCAAGCATTCACCTGGTCGTGTGTGTGTGTGTGTGTGTGTGTGTGTGTGTGTGTATACAAATACTTGTATATTTGTATACACACATGTGCATATATAAGTATATATCTATGTATTTTTCTATGGAGGGATGGAAAGAGAGATTGGAAGAGGGTTTATTTTAAGAATTTGCTAACATGATAATGGGGACTGAAAATCCATAGAACAGGTTGGCATGCTGGAGACTCAAGTGGAATTCTGTTTTGTAGTCTTCAGGCACAATTCTTTCTTCTCCAAGAAACTTCAGTTTTTGTTCCTGAGGCCTTTAACTAACTGTAGGAGGCCCACACACATTGAGGATAATCTTCTTTACTTAAGTCACTGATTGTTAATCACATCTACAAAATACATTTTTAGCAACAGCTACAATGATGTTTGACCAGACAACTGGGCACCATAGTTTAGCTAACTTGACACATGAAAGAAGCCATCACATCTATTAGGAGAAAAATCTCACAGTTACAAATTCTAGGAAAATGTATTTCCCTATTGTCAAGATTTTCTGGGATGGGGACTCTTGAAGGTGGTGTTCATCTTCCTTCCCATTTGTACCTTGGAGTGAAGTCGAGAGGACCTCTTCTGCCACTTCCGTTGTAACCACGTCTCAGCTAGCTGAAAACTTCTCCCTGACTTGCTTCCCACCACAGGGCACAAATTCAGCTACCACACAGGTTTGGCGGTTTTTAGAGTTTACACTCATGCTGGACCCAAAGCCCGAAAGCATTACTTCTATGCCTAAGGAGACTGCAGCTCCAGACAGATTTGCTGCATGAAAATCCATGAGACCCCCCAAATCCCATGCATTATGTTGACCCCCAGTCCTGTATCCCATGTCCCCAGCTTTTCCTTTTGCAGACCTCAGTTGTTACTAAGCTAATCACTTGCAGAGGTTTGTCAAATATCTAGCCTTCAAAGGGTAGGGATTGATTTCTTCCAATAAACTTCTTGTCCTTGAAGCTAGTAGACTCACTTCCTTCCTAATTCTGAGCTTAGTAGTCCCTGTCTTATATGGGGGGACAGCTCTAAAAGGATCTGTTACACCAGGGCAAAGAGTGACTCCCAAACACAGGTTTGAATAACGAACAAAGGTCATTTTGTATGTAGGGAATACTCAAAGAACTGCTTCCCTGTTAATTTTTGAGTGTAAAGCATGGCTGGTAGCTTCTCCTGTGAAGGTTTAAATTTCATCTCAACAGGAACTTGGCTGCATGCAGTCATATATATGTGTGCGCATAATAGGAACTGTTGATCTATTTTTGCATGATGAACCCTCCAATAGCATGGATTCCGTTCTGTAATCTCCAAACAATAAGCTTGGTAGGAAGAGTAGATGTTTTGATGCCATCTCATTATGAGGCATTTTACTACTCCAAGTTTCAATGTGGGATTGTGTATATAAATAATATATACAAGGACTTCATGCTTCTAAATGGCCCCAACAAAAATCTATAAATTTGATTCACCTCAGTTAATGGAGTCTCTTCCCTAGCCAGATTGTTCTTTGTGTGACACTGTTGGGAAGTTTGCTGAAGTCCTTATGCCTCATGTAAAAGCCATGACATTTCTAGCTTAGGTGGTTTGTCCTGTTGTCCTTGGCTAAATTTTCTTTGTAGCCTAGTTAAAACCTGGACACCTGGGAGCTTAAATTATCCCTGTAGGATATTAGTATATTAGCTACCTATAAAAATGAAATTTATATGAGGCATCTGTTTACATTGAGCATCCCATAAAACTGTGGCAGAGAATTCAAAGGAAAAGGCTTTCAAATGAAGGTTTCATAGCCAAGAGCAAAAGGCTCTTGAGAGTGGCATCTCGATAGCTAATTTCCATTTTAGATATTAAAAAGAATTTTTAATAGACAAAGGATCTCATTTTTCCCCACAAATGGCAGTCTAGAATATGCAAAAGAACTAAGAAATCCTTTAAAGTTCATATTAGGTATTGCAGTGTTATTTATTTAATCATTATTATTGCATCAAAGAGAAAATAAAAGGAACAGAGATTTTAGCATTAATTTGTTGACATGTAATCGAGGACTTGGGGAACAGGAGGAATAGTAATTTCTAATTGTTATCTAATAGGGATTCTATAAAGTCGGTGAGAGAAAGCGCTGGAAGGACCTAACGTGGCACACAGGGGCATATCTCTTCCTAGGAAACTGAATGTTAAAAGAAGTCATTTTAAAAGTCTACGGTAACAATCAGATTTGTGGACTAATCTAGTGCTAGCATTCTAAGGTTGCAGGACACGTAGATGTGCCTAACATAATACAAAAGTGGGGGAAAAAGAAAAAGGGGAACTCTTTTCCCTCCCTATGTTACTGCCTTCAAGATGGAAATTGATCAGTCCAACTTGAGCATTCTGCCTACAGCAAGGAGATCCACATTCCACCAGGCCTGTAGGCAATAATAGAGCGACAATTTTCAAGAGAAAAATCAAGGTGCTACTACCAGAAAATGGAGAACGGCCAAAGGTAGGCAAAATAAACACTCAACCAATTTGAGATTGACTTCAGTAATTGTAGTATAATTCACTCTGTCCTTCCCATTCCAATCAACCAGCCTCTATCACTTTGGATCAAGTTTTCTCTTATTCCTTTTATTCTTGGTCTAGCCCTTTTTCTTTTCTTTCTCTTACTTATTTTTCATAGTATTTCAAGGGTAGTATATGAATCGAATAGATTGAAGGAGCAGGGGAAGTCATCAGCTAAGATCTAAGCCTCTCTAGGGCATGGATTCTCTAAGAACATGTTTTCATGTTACCAAGAAGAAAATAAGGCATTCTGGGGAGAATGTATGCCTCTTGGTGTGAGTGTTCTGGATCCAAAATGGCTAGAAAGGGAAGTAGTAATTATCCTGGGTGTTTTTCCTTGAAATGGTGTGGTTGTCTGAAATGTTGGGGAAAGGCTATTCCTAAATGGGGGAAAGATTTTTTTTTTTTAATTTTCTTTCCATTTGAGCTCTCCCAGGCATAGGCCAACCTCCCCCTTATATCCACGGGTACTTATATATTGGGAATTATAAATACATAAACATTTTTTGACAAGTCAAGATTACAGAATGTAAGATTGGGCTCTTATGGAGTCTAGCTAATACCAGCTGCCAAGTGACAAGCCATTTTCCACGGGCTTGACACATCTAACATCAACACTGAATCATACTGTAATTTCTTTTCACATCAAAAAGCCTTCATTGGACTCCCTTTCGGGTAGCAGTTATTTTCCATTTCTTTTCTACCCTTTTCAGCAGAACTTCTTGGGAAAAACATCTATTCTCACTTTCTTCTATTACCTCTTAAAGCACAGAATGATTAGGCTTCCTCCACCTCCTCACCACTCCACCAAATCGCCTCGTGACAGATTAGCCAGATCTTCATGGAGTCAACTCTCAGTCCTCGCCTTACATGATCTAGGATCAGTTATCCCTAGTCAGTGCCTTCCTTTTTTTAAAACATAATTTTTATTTGTTCTAATTAGTTTTACGTGACCATAGAATGCATCTTGACACATCATACATAAAAGGAGTATAATTTCCCATTATTCTGGTTGTACATGAAGTAGAATCACACTGGTCATATAATCATATAGGCACATAGGGTAATAATGTCGGATTCATTTTGTTATCCTTCCTACCTCTAATTTCCCTTCCCCTCCCTTCACTCCCCTCTACCTAATCTAAAGTAACTCTATTCTTCCTTAGCCCCCCACCTCTTACTGTGGATTATCATCCTCCTATGGGAGAAAATGTTTGGCCTTTGGTTTTTTGAGATTGCTTATGTCACTTAACATGATATTCTCTAGCTCCATTCATTTACCATCAAATGCTGTCATTTCATTCTTCTTTGAGGATGAGTCATATTCCATGGTGTATATATGCCACATTTTCTTTATCCATTCATCCACTGAAGGACACTTACTTAGGTTGGTTCCATAGTTTAGCTATTTTTACCTTCCTTTACATATACTTTCTTGACTTGGCTCTCGGGCATCCCCCTCACCCCCAGAACTTCTCTTAGTTCAGTGGTCACTGCTCTGCTCTCTCTTCACTTTCTATCTTTACTTACTTTCCTGCTGATTTCATCCAGTCTCATATCTTAGATATTTCTAAATGTTGACAACTCTTGAATCAAAATGCTCAACCCAGATATGTCCCTTGAGCTCTAGCTTCACAGAACCAACTGCCCACTGGACATCTTTATTTGAATGTTTAATAGAAAATCTAAAACTTGTTATGCCTTAACTGAATTCCTAATCTCTCTGTCGTGAAACTTGCTCAACCCATAGACTTCCCTATCTCAGCTGATGGCAATTCTGTTCTCCCATTTGCCCCATCCCAGGCTCTACAGGACTTCATCAATGCTTGCCCATCTCTCATACTTAACATTCAGTTCGTGAGAGAATCTTATGAGCTTTACTTTCAACTTAGGTCCATATATTCACACTTGTCACCATTCTGCAATGATCACTTGCTTTTTTCTTCTCCTATACTCTGTTTCCTAACTGGTTGTCTTACTATTGCCCTGTGTCCCCACCGTTGAGAAATCTCAACACAGCTGCCAAAGGCTCCTTTCAAAACCATTAATTAAGTCATGTCACTGCCTTGCTTAAAACCTTACAAAAGGTCTCCATTTTCTTCAGAGTAAGATCCTAAGTCCTCACCACGGGCTGTAAGACTCTGTGATCTGATTCCTATTGAGCCTCTTGTGTTTCTCCTACCAGTTTCTCCATTGCTTACTTCTTTCCAACCACATCAGCCTGCTTACTGATAGGGCCTCTGTTTCTGATGCCTGCTTCGCTCTCCTGCTCTCATTACCACTGGATCAACTTATTGACTTTAAGCTTTTGCTCAAATGCCATATTCTCAATGAATCCTTCTCTGATCAACACATTGAACACTGTAGCCCACTCTCCAACCCCACAAAACCTCCTACCAAACTCCAAACCTCTTACTTCTTTTTCCTAGGACATTTGTAACCTTTAAGCATGCCATGTAAATTATTGATTACAGCTAATATTTATTGTCTTTCTTCTCTCACCACAGCTAAAACCACCAATATATTCTCAAGTGCTTGGAAGAGAAGTTGTTAAAAAAATTTCTTTTTTGCCAGGCACGTTTGAGCACTCCTATAATTCTAGCGATTCCAGAGACTGAGGCAGGAAGGTTTTTGAGAGTTCAAAGCCAGCCTCAGCAGCTTAGTGAGGCCCTCAGAAACTTAGCAAGACCCTGTCTCGAAATAAAAAGTAAAATGAACTGTGATGTGTGGCCCAGTGGTTGAGCACCCCTGGATTCAATCCCCATACCAAAAAAAAAAAAAAAAAATTCATGAGTGAAACAATACACAGAATAAATGATCTCACCTAAAACACAAAGAAATCCCAGTGTATAAACTGCTATTTTCCTTTTACAGGAGGGGAAACTGAAGCTCAGGTTAGGAAAGAACAAAGTCCACCCAGAGCTAGTTAGTAAGCATGCACCTGGGATTCTAAATAGCCTTATTTAACTTCTGAAGTCCTCACTTTTATTTGAGCTCATTGTGAATGCCGTGATGATGACAACAACAACTTCTTCTTTTTAAACTCAGGAAGATATTCTTTTTTCTCACAGATTTTTAGATACAGTCCTTCCTATCAGTGGGTTCAGGGGTCAAGACGGCCAACATTTTAATCTAGCATCTTTTCTGTAATGTAAATTTTCTCTTTCCCGTATGAGTTGGTACCTATTTACTGGTGATGTTTAAAAACATAACAAATTAACTGACTTGAATAACAGCACTCAGCAAATGGCACCGTGTTTGGAGTGCAGGATTTTGATGTCAGTGCTCCATGATGGATCACTTCAGCCATATACACCTGTGAAGTCCAGTTGTCAGAGAGGACATCCGGGAGGAAGGACCACCATAAAACCTTTTTCCTGAAACTTCCTCTGAGCCAGAGGGACAATGTGCACACTGGCTGGAGAATGGGCGTATGTTTGATAAAAACAAATCCAAAAAAAAAAAAATAAAAATATTGTGTTGGAATGTGTTGAGGATCAGAACTGAATGCAGACAAGGCTGTACAAGTCACAAGTCACTAATTTTCATTCAAATGAAACTGCAGCAAATTGTTCTACATAAAAGAAGGAACCAGGAATCCATGAAACCAAGGAGTTTTTATCCTTTCAACTACTTCCAATCAGGGCATCACAAACGGTGGGAGAGGAAAGAGCAGATCTCATTCAGACCTCAAGGAATGAAGTGGATTTCTCATTTGCATTGTGGCTTCCTTCCTTTCTCTCTTTCTTTCTCGTTCTCAGCTGTAGGTGACATTGTGGTGGCCGCGCTGCCAATCCTCACCTGCTCTGTCATCTCTGAATTTATGCTGCACTTTTTGGTATCAGCCCCAGTGATCTCTCTTTCTCTTTCTTGCCTTTGCACCTCTTTGCTCACTCACTTCCTGACAAAATAAAACTAATTTTCATTCTGAAACTGTATTTAACCCTGTTCACGATTGCCGGTAATTCAAAACCAATAATTCCCCAGACTGCTTAAATTCAAGGAACTTTATTAAATTTTCAGGTTACTATAATGATTTTCTTTGAGAAATCTAAAAGAAACCTTCTCACTGTGTTTTTGTATTTGGAACTGGCCCTTTATAGCAACTTCCACCATCTTAGAGAACTTTTTATCTCTCCATAGATCTCTCTACGGCAATCACAACTCTTGTTTCTTTTCCTGGCAATGAACTTAATAACCCCAAAACTCCCTCCATTGTGGAGGCTCAGGGAAACTTAAAAAAAAAAAAGTCACTTTGTTGAATGGAAATGATTTAAGTGTTGGACAAAACTAGGTTAAAATTGTATTTGAAAATTTGCCCTGTTTTTAAGTTGTAGTCATCCATCGTACTGATTCTGGTGGATTGAGATTTCAGTTATACAAAGGACATTTCCATATTGGAGATGTGAACATTGAATAAAGCTGGAGACGTCACTACATCTGATGTTAAGACCTTCTCCAGAGCCATAGTACCAAAACATCAAGCTACTGACCTGGAAACAGACATACAGACCAATGGAACAGACTCAGTGTTCCAAAAATAAGCCCAGGTGTCTGCAACCAACTGATTCTCAACCAAGGCACCAAGAACATAGATTGGACAATGGACAGACTCTGCAATATACTGCAATATACTGGATATTAGTAGGCAGAAGACTGAAACTTGACTCCTATCATTAACCCTGTTCAAAAATCAACTTGAAGTAGGTCAAACAGCTAAAGGTAAGAACTGAAAGCATGATAGTGTTAGGAGAAAAGAAAGGGTAAACACTTCAATGAAATTTTTGGATATGACCCGAGAAGCACAGGAAACAAAAGCAAAAATAGGTAAATGGGATGAGGTGAAGGTAAAAAGATTAAGGCATAAAAAAGGAAATAACAGGTGAAGAGATAAACTACGGAATAGAAGAAATACAAAAGGAGCCTAAAAACCTTAATGATATAAAAACAAGTAATCCAGTTTGAAAATGAGAAACTGATCTAGACACTCTCAAAAGAAGAAGTACAAATGGCCAAGAAATATATGAAAAAATGCTCGATACAATTAGCTATCAGGCAAACTCAAAACAATAATTACATAGTATCTCTCACCAGTTAGAACGGCTATTATTAAAAAAAAATGTTGGTGAGGATGTGGAGAAAAAAGAACTCTGATGCACTGTTGGCAGGAATGTAACTTGGTACAGCTATTATGAAGATCAATATGGAAATTTCTCAAAAACCTAAAACTAGATCTACATATGATCGAACTCTGCCTGTCCTGGGAATATATCCAGAGCAAATTAAATCAGCATATCAAAGGAATACCTGCATGCCCGTGTTTATCATAGCACTATTCACAGTAGCCAACATATGGAATCAATCTTGGTGCTCATCCATTGATGAATAGGATAAAGACAATATAGCATATAGACAAAATGGAATATTATTCAGCCACAAAGAAGAATAAAACCCTATCATTTGCAGAAAAATGAAGGGAAATGGAAGACATTATGTGAAATAAACCAGACACAGAAAAACATGTGAAAAAATTTAAAAACGTCAATGTGAAAATAGAATAATGATTACTAGAGTTTAGAAAGGGGTCAGGCACAGGGAAGGTGGATTAAGGGAAGTTGGATTTAAAGAGTCCACACCATATGCATGTGTTAAAATGTTCCATGGATCTCCATTAATACACATAAATTAAATATAAAATAAAGTATTTTTTTTAAAAGAATGATTAGAATAAAAAATGAGCCCTCATACATAGAAGTGGACAGCCCCCAATTCAAAAGTGTACAAAAAAATGTAAAATTAATAGTAAATTCCAATTTGAAATATTGTAGAATTCTAATGCTTCATGGAGTACAAAATCATTTAGAACAAAAATAAGCAGGGGAATAATAATTAGGATAAATATTAGTGACATCATGCTCTGAAATTTTAAAATATTTTTGCATAATTAATCTGCTTTGTTTTTACAATACCCTTGGGAAGTAAATTTGGCATGTTTTATCAGTGTTTATATTTTGCCAATGAGTAATTTAAAAACAAACAAGGAAAATAATGAATATAAGATCACACAGCCATAAGTAGCAAAGATGGACTTAAATATATGTTTTTGACTCAAAATTCAATGATCATATTAAACTAAAACTAGACTTAAAATAATTACTAGTTATAATAAATTGGAATAAATATTAATTATAATTATCTTTACCATTATTATTTTAAAGTCAAAAAATCAAAACATGAACATTAGCCTTTTGAAAGACTGACTTCAAAATAGACTTGGACAATCTTTTTTCTATAAATTAAGCACTAAAGTGTACAAAGCAATAAAGAATGGTCAGTCTTTTTTTTTTTTTTTTTTTGTAGATTGGAGAAAAGATGCAATCATGTTCCTTTGGCCTTTGGAGGAGGGAGAGAAAGAAATTGCATTTTTCCATGGCTAGCAAAACTGCTGGAAATGGATGAGTCGCCAATTTTGATAAGATCCATGACTGGTATCATAATTTGCAGTGATTCATCTGTGATTTTTTTCCTCTTCCAAAATAAGGTCTGAAACAAAACCAAAGCCTTAGGAAAAAAGATAACAACTGGCATTTTTATCTCTTTTGTGTGTTTGTATGTGTGTGAAATGGAACTTATGATAGATTTAGAATACATTTGATTCTGGCACAGTAAGCGATCTTAAAGATCATCTGGTCCACCCCCTCACTGCGCTTCCCCCAAAGTCTGGGGTGGGAGAAAATGAGGCCTGGAGGGGATGGTCCTTCGATTAGCTCCTGGTAAATCCAGGAGCAAAATTCCATTCTGCTAACATGACTTGTTCCTGGGGCACAATATTCCTTCTATATGACTAATTTTTTTTAAAAGCGTTGAATTATGAACTGTTTCTCTCTACCCTCTATCAGGTGACAGATCTTTCTTATTGTCCTTTAAATAGTATTAATACTCTAGTTTATATGTAGCTTGACATGATATACAACGGAATGGCTCCAAGCCCTATGAATTGTTCCATATCACAATGCTCTATTCTCTCTTTCCCTTGTGCTCACATTTCTTAGTAAAACTAAAACCCACATCCTCATGACAACCTCCAGTCCCAAGGCATTGAACAACACAATAGCACGCATGTCTGTTGGGTATATTTTAAAGGTCTCTTTATTAAATGTGCAGTTAAAGGTAAGTTCTGAATTCTCGAAATCTTTTAGATATGAGTTCTGAAGATTGGAAAGAGAAAAATCACAGTATATGATTCTGTCTGGCTTATCTTGTGTGTGTGTGTGTGTGTGTGTGTTTTCTTTTTTTTTTTGGTGGGGTATGTGGGGAGGAGGGTACTGGGATTGAACTCAGGGGCACTTGACCACTAAACCACATCCCCAGCCCTATTTTGTATATTATTTAGAGACAGAGTCTCACTGAGTTACTTAGCACCGTGCTCTGGCTGAGGCTGGCTTTGAACTTGTGATCCTCCTGCCTCGGCCTCCCCAGCATCTGGGATCCCAGGCATGTGTCATCGCTCCTGGCCTGTCTTGCTATCTTTTGGACACCATGCAGCAGCAGATCTATAGGAACTATTATGACTTCTGGTAATCATCGCCATAGCAAACTCTCTCAAGTGAATGTTTGTTGGGGTTTTCAAGTTACCCAGTTCAAGTGTGTTTCAGAACAGGATATTATCTGCTTTCGTCATATTTGGGTATATCATTTTAGTAGAAGGCACATTTCAATAGATGCTGTAGAATTATAGATATTTTGTATTTATGAGGCATGTGCTAGTTATTCGATCTCTGCCCACCACCTCACTCTTTCTAAAGAGAAAGGATGAAGAGAAATGAGAAAATCAACAGTGAATAGAATTTTTTCCTCCTTTTTTTCTTCTTTTAAAATAAAAGTTCTTGGTAATTAGACATGCCTTTCTAGACATTTCATTCAACATCAAAAACCTTTGGATTCTTGGCAATAATGTGATCATATATAATTCTTGGCAATAATACTATTAATTACTTCTATATAACTTTGCAACAAAGCAGATTCCCAAGCTCCATATTCGTATTGGTTAAAGTTTTGAACCCACGTTTGAAACTATTAATATTTATCTTGATTGGCTCACTCAAGTTTTTAAATTCTTTCTCTTCTGGCCCATGTGGAAAGGATTAGGGAAATTTTATCAATGCTTATTCATAACTACCATATGTGGTGCTAAATTATTATATGAAATTGAACTGATTATGGGCAGTGAATATTAATTTGTTGCCGAAAATCTCTTCATTTCTGGATCCGTGTTACCTTGAAAAGCACGTCTGTTCCTTCGGTGAAGGGCTGACAAGTTGGTGAAATAGAAAATGAGAGAAAATGGGGATTGGTGAGCTGGATGCTTCTTTGCCAAATAACATAAGAGAAATTTGCAAGCATAAAATACAGGCTCATAAAGGAAATTCAGGAGGCTTATGTGGACCTGTTCACAATCATAATCTTTAGCCAGTCATAGCTTCAGTCAGCACTTCTAGAAATTATGTGTGTGTATATAACTGTACATATATGTGTACGTATATATACACAAATATATACACATATATACACAAACAATATGCGTACATAAATATACATATATTACATTTGTATTTATAAAATAGTAGCATGAGAATAAATTGTTCTGCAATATCTAGGGTGGGAGGCAGCATTGTGTAACGGGTTATGCCAGTGAATACCTTGGACTTTCTTGCCTCTTCAAACTTGGGCCAAAGATTGAGCCTTAATCTCTGAGTGTCAAAAAGAGCCATGTTTCAGTCAAGGTCTGAGCATGAATGAAATCGTACACTCAAGCATGGGAATTGAAAAGCATGTAAACAAGAAACTCTACTCTGAGATACAAACCAGGGTTAAGGGAACCTAAGAAGACAGAGGACTCAGGGGTCAACAATACCAGGGAGACAATGCCATTCCTAGATATTAAGGGACTAGTGAAGGAAACATTAGAACCTAGAGAGAGCGCCTGAATCTGTGGAAAAGGGCCACGTGAGAGAACTGTGGGTTTTCAAAGAGGGATGCAAAAACTAGTGGTGACCCACAAGTCAAGGGACTCCAACCTTTTTGTCTGCCTTCCAGTCTCATAGTGGTGCCTCTTATTGGTCACCATGAACTGGAAGCTGAAGGACAAGTAAACCAGCTCATGGGGTGTGTACAGGTCAGCCACCTGGAGAAGAGCGTGCTAGAGAGTGTGTCCAGACCAGCTCAGGGCTGCTGTGAAGAAAAGGTGAGTTCCAGTGCAGGCAGGGTGTTTTGACATCTTAGGTCCTCCAAAGCTCCGAGCAATGGCAGAGCACTAGCCTCCATTTTTTGTAATGTAACTGAAGAAACGGGATCAATTAATCTTCAAAGCCTTCGGTGACCACTTTTCATGAAGACATGGCCCAGTTAAGACACTAGCTAGATAAGCAGGTGTGTTGTATAGGAGGGTGGTCCCCACATTTTAGTATTATATATTCCATTTATTTTTTTCTGTCACACATCCTGGTTCTTATGATAACAAAAGAAAAAAAAAGCAGCTCATTTATGCTACATTTACCAATATCTTGCTTTATATTGACCATTTATGGTGAATTTTAAGTTTAAATGTGTTCAGTACTATGGACAGTCAATTTTACTATTAGACTTAAAAACAAAACTAAACAGATTATTAGTTAAATTATTAGAAGACTGCTCAGGAATTTTAATTTTTATGATATTAAAACTCAAAGATGATAGATAAAACATAGGAATTGTTTTATTGATAAAAAATTTTTATTGCTAAATTAAATTCTAACAAAAAATGATTATTTGATACATGGGCTATAGATATTAAGTATGATAAAATTGATATAAAGACTATTCAAGAAACAGAGTTATCAGTAATATTTTAATAAACCAGATAGAAGACTCATCTAAATATTGAAAGTACTCTAGTGGATTCACCAATCATAGTATATAATAGCAATTATAGTAACAATTACAGTAACAATTACTTTTCATTCCTAATAATTAAATGAAGTTTAAATGAGTAGATTTCTTGGTTAGCACTAATATTTACTGGGTTTCAGTACCACATATTTGTAGTACCAGTTACTCAGGAGGCTGAGGTGGGAGGATCATTTGAGCCCAGAAATTTGAGTCTATCCTAGTTAATAGTGAATCCCTCCACTCAAAAAAAAAATATATTGGGTGAATTGATGCAGAATGGAAGATGGAAGTCATATATCCCAAAGTATGCATAATTTACATCTATTTCATACACTAAAATGTATATGTGAGGACATAGTTCAGAGCAGTCACTAATCTAGGGATGATTAGAGCATGGCTGTGGTGATCTTATATACAGGAAGAACTAGAATGCTTATACTTCTTATCTTCCAAGTTCTATTAACAGAGTTTTCTGAGGAGTCATTTGAGGTTCTGTGAGATGTTAAAGCTTGTCATTTGCCAAGTATGCACCACATTCCTGCCTCTATTTTTAGAACTATCCTGTCTTAGTTAAGGGGAACAACAAGGTAAGCTGTAGTTCAGGATACCACAGAGTCTCCGCTTTGACCTGGAGCTATCATGTGTGGGTCAATCAGCAAGCCTGCTGAAGATGGCCAGGATGTAATGATCAAGCCCACATTGGTGGAAGATGAAATGTCAGTGATGCTGGTAAACAGAGAGAATGGCAGAGAAGCACAAACTCAAAGGATGTAGAGGAAGTGGCATATCGAAGATGATTGTGGGTTGGCAAGAAAAGCAGTCACCCGGAGACCCTGAGCTTACTTATGTGTTTGTTTTCTGCTGATCAGCTGAAGTGGAAGATGGCTTATTCTTTGCAGGTAGATGGTGTTTAGATGACCATAGGAACTCAGAAAGAGGAATTCACCATTGTTATTAAAAGTGAAGAAAAAAAAAAGAACAAAATCGTATCACATTTTTGCAATTTCTCTGAATCAATGTCCTGATCTATCTCATTGACTCTGCCTACCTCTCATTTTCCCTTCCTTCCGTCTGCGTAGAGAACTCTTAGTCATTCTCTTTCTCTCCAAACTGTTTTTCCATAGTCGCCTTCCTTGATTCCCTAAGGCTAGAAGCCACTACTTTGAAATATATCCTTTTAGCATTTTATTCTAATACCCATCACATGCACTTATTTATTTCTGAGATTATTTCTTTGACTGTCTTCCCAACTTAATACCTCAGTGAGGACTGGGGCCACATCTTCTTAGTCTCACTGCTTTCTAATGCATAATGGTTGTTCCATACAGATTTGTTACACACTCAATTGAAGAATCAGAATGACTAATAATATTTTAATCCTGTGGTATTTTCTCTTGAACAGTATATCCAGTTGCCATTGGTATCCTTAACCCATATTCCCTCAATACATTTTGGTCATGTTTACCATCTAACATATAATGACCAATATCTTCAATGATTTCCTGTGTACTTTGTTTGGTGGAGACCACTCCAGTAGAATATTGGGTAGCTGGAAGTGACTGGGAATTGGCATCCCCTTGGGCATCCCTCAACAGATGCCTGGTAGGAGTTGATGGATAAGTACCTGGGTCCTTTGCACCTTGGATAAAATCGCTCTGAGGATATGTTTCACATTGATTCCCTGAGATGACCCTGCAGGGAATTGTTCCATAACCCTTTCTTGGCTTTCTACCTCTTTTCTCATGGCTCCATCCACCTTCTGGACTTTTCTGGAATCATCTCCCTAATAAATTACATATATTTGACCCTTCATCTCCAAATATGTTTCTGGGAAAATGAAAATTAAGATAAGAAAGAACTTAAATGAGTTCAAGCACATGTGTGTCCATGCATAAATACTGGGACTTCAATCTTACCTTCTGCCTTTTTAGTTTTGTAAATGTTTTTCTTTTAAATATTTCCAATAATAGTTTACTCTCAAAAGGCTGAAAGAGATACACAAAGCATCTTAAATCCAAGGAAAGATTAATAAATAGGGATTGTCCCAACAAAAGAATGTCCCCCTATCCCCAATTATATTATCCATGCTATAGCTCACCCCATGGTCCATCCCTAGTCTGAACAAGTTCCCACTAATTTTATTGCACTTATTGCTGAGAGGGCCAGAAAGTAGAGGGATTTCAATTTTGATGCTTTGGATGTACAAGTTATTGAATTACAGGGATGTCGAAATCCACAGTTACACTGCTAACTTCACATGACTGACTTGTATTCAGTTTTTCTGATATTGAGCAGTTTTCTAAAATCCCTGGCTTCCAGTTTTCTTCAGATCTTTGCTCAAATTTGATCTTGTCAGTGAAACATTCCTGTAAACACTTTGAAAATTTTAAACTCCATGCCCTCCCGGACTCCTTGCAAACCCCACTGCCCTACTTTATTTTCATTCATAGAATGTGTTATCAGCTGACATTCTATTTTTCTTATTTATTTTCTGATTGTCTGCCTTTCCAATTAAGAAGATGGGGTTTTTGTCTGCTTTATTCACAACTGTATTCATAAGGCACATAGGAGGTACTCAAATCAATAGGTGTTGAATACAATGAATGTGTTTGGATACTGAATATTATACATATGAAAATGACTGTACACATATAGGAAATGTGAAGGCTACTGATAGTCAGTTGTCCTTAAACCTTAGAATCCCAGATTCTGGTTGGAGATTATAGCCATTTTAGAAATTGAGAATCTTTTTAAACAGTCTAACATGACTATTAAAATTGGATAAATTGGTGAAGAAGCGTCTTCTCTGGTATATTAAATAGATGATGTTGTGTGTTGCTAGGGATCGAACCCAAGGACTTCCTCATGCTAGGCAAGAGCTCTGCCTCTGAACTACATCTCAGCTCTAGAGGGTGGTGATTTTTAAAGACTATAAACTTACTTGGACTTTCGTGTTTTCTAAGATCCCAGCAATTCTAAAGTGCTATAAACAAACAGCTGTATAATATATGCAGATACACTGTAATGTGTCTCTAAGTATGTTTTTTTTCCTTTCCTTAGTTTGTTGATGTACACTAACAACAGTAAAACCTCTTTCTGTTCACTTTTTTTCAGTGCGAGATTTCCTTTCATGTCTTTTATGTCACCTTTGAGTTCTGATCTGTGAATTCCCTCCAGCAACCTGTTGAATGTCTCATAATGAATAGTGGTGCAGTGAGGTCAAGCTGTGCAGGTTGTGGGGGAATAAGAGGGGACAGAGAAACCACTTAGTATTATCCACCATTTTCACAGTTTTACCATGGACAAATGCTGGTGTCAGAAACCTGCATAAGAGCTATCTTTTTGTATAAAATACTGGACAGTGAGAGATTAGCATTCCATTTGCATGCTACCACATCAATAATTTATCAAAATTTCTGGGGCTGGGGCTAGGGCTGGTTCTTAGTGGTAGAGCACTTCCGTTGCTGGAGGTATTGTGTCCATCTATAACTAAAATATATACCTATATGTACATATATATACACAGATATATAAATTTACCAAAATTTCTACTTGTTCTTTCTGATAACTTACTTTTTTATTCTTATATTTTACTAGGCCACCCTGCCTTTTACTAGGACCCCAGAACAAGGTCAAAGAAAAACAGGTGATAGCCCACATCCTTGTCTTGTTCAAAGTCTTAAATAAAATTATCTAGAATGGGTCTCCATTAAGTTAGATGTTCCTTGGAACTTGTCTAAACACATACTTATTTGTTTAAGAAAAAATGTCGTTTCTAGTCATAGTTTGCTAAAAATATGTTTTCTAAATATAAATGAGTGATAATTTTATTGTCTTTTCCAGAATTTATTGATATGCTTATATTTTTTCTTTTCTTTGGTTACTATATTAATTTGTACAACTAATTTTCTCATGCTAACACATTTTATTTATTTATTTTTATTATTTTAAAATAGTAAATACAGCAAACTGAATCATGAATCCATGAATTCATGTATATCACTGAAATTATTTATTCCTTGACTATTTAGTAGAATCCACCAATAAAATCATATGGGTCTGACTACTACCTATCTATTGAAATAGTTTTTTTTTTTTTAAATGACAGACTAAATGCTGGTAAAGATGTGAAGCCATGGGAATGCACTACTGCCACTTTGAGTACCACTCAAATTTGGCAATTTCTTACAAAGTTGAACATGCACTTCCCATGCAACCCAGTAATCCTACTCCTATGTATTTACCCAAGAGAAATGAAAACACATATTCACATGAAGATCTGTATAAGAATGTTTGTTGAAGATTTATTCAAATTGCTAAAAAAACCTGGAAATAATCCAATAGTTCATCAATGGGTGCATGGATAAACAAACTGTGTATATGTACAATGGCTTACTTTGTATTAAAAGGGAGTGGACCACTGATACCTGTCACAAGGAAGAACCTCCAGATCTTTATGCTGAATGAGAAAACATCACAATTGTCTTTCACAATAGCAATACTACATGATAAAGTTTTTTGGTAAAAGCAAAAAAAAAAGAGAGAGAGAAAACATCAGACAAAAGGCTACGCAGTGTTCTGAAAGAGACAAAGTTATAGGTTCAGAAATCAAGTTAGTGGTCTCCAGCAGCTGGCGTAAGGAGAGGGGAATGGACTAGAAAAGCATATAAGGAAATTTCAGGTGTTATGGAACGACTCTGTATGAATGAATTGTGGTGATGGCCACGTGACTGCATATGCTTGTCAAAACTCATTGAATTGAACACCTAAAATGCATGCATTTTACTCTGGGCAAATTATAGCTCAATAACAACAACCCTGCACCTTATGAGAATATTAACCTAATTAAATTTCTCTAATTATGAGATTATTCAGCTTTTCTAATCTCCTCTTTTATATTGGAATTTGACTTCTCTTTTAACTTCTTGCTTTAGATTGTCTTTTAAATATTTGTCCAATGTGTTGTTGTAGCTTCCTTTTCATTTTTGATAGTATTTATTTGAGCTTTTTATGAGTAAATTTGAACAGAGATTTTAACATTTTATTAATCTTTAAAAATAGCCACTTTGATTTGTTTTGTTATAGAATTAATTTGTTTTGTTTTGTTATTTTCCATTCATATCTTTTATTTCTTGTCTTTTAATTCATGAAGCTTTGTTAATTTCTTGAGATAGATCTTGATTTTATTAATTTTTAAGTTTTCTTTTTTTTAATTTAAAAATTTTAAATGATACATTTCCTTCTACTGCTTTTACTATGTTCCCCAAGTTTCAATATGTACCATTTTAAAATTCTTCATTTATACTGAGATTTCTTCTCTGACCCTTCGGTTACGTAGAAGTATGGTCCTTAACTTTCCAACTTAGGGTCATTTCATACTTATCTTTTGATTCCTGATTTCTAGTTTAATTGCATAATGATGAGAAGATGTATTCTGCTTTAATCCTTTGAGATTTGTTGATACATGCTTTATGATTCAGTATATGATCAAATTTTGTAACTGCCACGTAGACATAAAAAAATGTTGTGGTCTGTACAGATGTTGTCTGAAAAGCTTAATATATGTTCATTTCATCAAACTTGTGATTTGAATTCATGCTTTGCCTGTGTGGCCTCCCAATTACTGTGAGCTGTATGATCAAAGTTTCCCCCTATGAATGTGGACTTCTTTCCCATACATTTTTTATTAATATAATTTGAGACTGTTCTTACATGCTTTCAGCTTTAACATCCTATTCCTTACTGGTGAACAGAAACCTTTTAGCATCACGATGTGACCCTCTTTAAATGCTTTGAAGTCTGCCGTGTCTGATATTAATATAACTACACCATCTTTCTTTTTTAGGATTGACTTTTTTTCTACTTTAGTTTCAAACTTTTTATAGCTTTGTATTTTAAATGGATATTATAAATAGCAAAAAATGGATTTAAAAATATTTAACTTTAATAGAGGCACTTAGTCCATTTATACTTGTTATAATTATTGGTATGTTGGATTTTAAATTATATTGTCCTTATGCTGTTTAGTTTTATGTTTCATTTTCCTTGCTTTCTTGTCTTAGTTTGAATCGATTGGTTATATATATATATTTTTTTTCTTTACTAGTTTTATTCTTTTAACTGGACTTTATAGAAATTCTAACCTGAAAAATCAACTCATCAAATTCTAAAGTTAAATAATATTCTTAAACTCCAGAAAAATATAAGAATCTTAGAGTATTAAGATTCTAATTCCAATGTGATTATTAATATTTGTGCCACATACACCATCATCATATTATTTTAAAAGTCCACATTTCTTTAGATTTCATACATTTATACCTCTATTTGCTCTTCATTCTTTCTTCTTTCTGACTTTCTTTGGGGGATGACTTACTTTCTTTTCGAAATATAAACTTTAGAATTTTCTTTTATACAGGTGGGAGATGCTTATTTTACCTTAATATTTGACAAGTATAGAATTGTAGGTTGATGGTTATGTTCTCTGGGAAAACTGAACATACAGTTTCTTTAGCTTCTAGCTTTAATGATTCTTAGAAATTTGAGATGGTGATATGTCTCTCCAGTTTGGTTGCTTTTCAGGTCTTGTTGACATTCTTCAGATACACTGTATTTTGAAGTATGTATTTCTTTCTATCTTTCTGGAGTTTGTTGGGGTTTATTAATATGCAGATTGGTGACTATCATCAGTTTGGGGAAGTTTTCAGTCATTTTTTCTTTCAGATATTGCTTCTGTATCATTTTTTTTCTTTTCCTACACTCTAATTAGACATATATTAAATTTTCTCACTCTATTTTCCACTGTGCTAATCTACCTCCATGCCCTATGTTTTTTTTTTTATCTCTCTGGTTTGCATTCTGGATGACATATTTTGCCTTATCGTCATGTTTTTTCCCTACCCACTCCTGCTGGCTCTACTGGGTCTGCTATTAAGTGTATCCATTAAGAATATAATTCAATTTTATTTGTAACTTATTGAAGTACTGTTTGGCTCTTTATAACTCTACTTACTATTATATTCTCAAGCCTCTTTTATTCTTGAACTTCATAAAGTCTATTTGCTGCGTATTTTATGTCTGATTCTACACAACTATTTCTTCTCCTTCTCATACCATGGTGCCTAATTCCTTGTGGATTTAATAATTTTTGACTGAAATCTGCTCATTTCCCTTGACACTTTATCTTTGGAAACTTTTTGCAGCCTGTACTGAAAATAGTGTCTTATATAGAGAATTTGTATTTATCTTTGTTAGGTGCTTAAAACTACTATACCAATCCAAGACTATTTTAAACTGAATCTTCAAGGTTTTTAGATTATCCGGATAGTAGGAATTCAGGCTATAAACTTTTGGCAGCTGATTTGTGATTATGAATTCTCAGAAAACATATTTCACCTCTCCACTTAGCACCAAGATTTAAGACAAGCAATAATTTCAATGTTTTAATGTGGACGGAGTTTTGTTATTTCCAAATGTTTGAGCCTTTGTGAATGCAGCATGAGAATCAATCTCACCCTGGGCAGCCTCTGAGCTTTAGGTTGTGAAAATCCGATGTTTAGGTGTTTTGGTTTGGTAAGTGATTTCAAGATGAGAGGGGCCTAGGTGCTTTTCCTACCTCTCTAAACTCTCCCTTCTGTTGGCTATAAGCCTGCAATTTTCCACATTCTTTTACCAGATGCTTTTCTGTAGTTTGTCCATCGTACTTCCATTGTCTTGAGCAGGAGTGACAATCCATTTATCTAGTCTTCTATGAGTCTGGAAGAGGAAGTATCAAATACTTTCTTTTCAAAATCTGAATAAGTGATTGCGAGTAATTTTTATGAGGAGTGTTAACTCCAATTAACTAGATGCAGTTAGCTACAGTCTTGAGATGAGAAGGGTTCTGCGGCCATGGCCTGGCTAGGATGATAAGAGAGCTGTATTTTGTTTGTGATGCTTTTGGATTGGGCTAATGTGGGAAATTGGTAGGGGAGTGGCATATATGCTATGTTCTGTCCAACCATGACCTGTCTTCTGATTACTTTGAACATTTCCAGGAACCATCATTGAACTCTTCCTGTGTTGTTCTTGATTCCGAGTTCTAGAACTCAGTGAGTAACACAATCTTCCTCGCACATTTTTTTCATGGAGTTTTAAGGGTTGAAGTATCTAAATACACTTATGAAGGAATCAGAGCATCATCAGATCAAAGGTACAATCACACTGACACATTTTAGATAGTACTATGAATGGGTAGTGTGACTTGGTTCCATTTTTCTTCTATATTTTCTTCTTTTCTGTTCTTAAGATCTGCTATGAAAAATAAATAAAGATTTTGCGGCTATGCATAATTTTTTGCTTTTAACTTCCATAAAAATATTTTATGGTTGTATTTTTGTGAGATGACATTAACTGTGGAAGATTGAGGAATGGAAGATAGTGGTGATGGTGGTGGGTGATCAGAAAAAGAAAACTCTGAGTGGCATAGAGTTAAGTGGAGTCAATTTAATTATCTGTCATGGTAGAAATCAACTAGCATTAGGTGAGACTATGTCCACTTTATCTTTTCTGAAAAATTTTTTATCACATTTCAAAATAAAAGCCATCTGCAGATTTTAGTACAGATCAACTTCCTGACTCTGACTTTTTTTTTAAAGTCAGCCGTGTCATTAATAAACTTCTCATAATCTAACGACATTTGTAAGAACATAGTCCTTCTTTTTCTGTAGGGGATTCCCTGGTGAATGCCTGAAATCACAGATAGTACAAAGCCCTGTGTGTGTGTGTGCGTGTATGTGTGTGTGTGTGTACACTATGTATACTATGTTTATAGCGTGTTTTCTATCTATACATGATCTGTAATATGTCTAATTTATAAATCAGGAATAATAAGGGATTATAAATAATAATTAACCATAAATTTAAGCAACCTCAGCATATGATTCTTTCTTTCTTTATTAAATTGCGTATTTTTACCTTTCCACTAAAAGAAGCAATTTTTGCCTTCTCTTTGCTAGAGTCCCTACTCTTGTGTTTTGGAACCATTGGTAAGAAAAATAAAGGTTACCTGAATACAAATATTTTGATTCTACAACAGTTGGTCTGGTAACTGAGAGGGGTAGTACTGAGTGACTAACAGGAGGGTAGTACATGTAGTGTGGATACCAGAGAAAGGGATGATTCACATCCTAGATGATTATAGCACATAATGTACAAGGTTCATCATGCTACTTGGAATAGCATGCAATTTAAAATTTATAAATTCTTTATTTCTGTAATTTTCCATTTAATATTTTCAAACTATGGTGGATAGTGAGTATCTGAAAGGGTAGAAAATGAAACCATGGATAAACGGGGACTACTGCCCTAATGTATCATATGGAATTATTTTATAATCTGTGCTGATATTGTGGGAGAGAAAAGACAGGATTTCACCTTATAATATAAGCAATGACAAAAACAAATCAATAAAAAATTAAAAAAAGACTCTTTGTGTTTGTTTTTCTTTTAGGTGACCAAAATATCTAATATAAAAAACTTAACAAAGACTTTTTGTTTGTATGTTTCATAGTTTCAGAGTTTTCAGGCCATGGTACCTGCTTTGGGCCTATGGAACACAGAATATCATGGTGGAAGAGCATGATGGAGAAAATCTGCTCAGCTTATATGTTGTTTTATTTAGAGATTTGTCCTCCAAGAAAGAAATTAAGATGATATAAGGCCATATGGGTGGAGCCCAGATCCAACAGGATTAGTGTTCTTATAAGAGACACCAGAGTTCACACACTGGAGAAATGTCCACGAAGAAATACTGAGAAGATACTTACAAGTCAGGAAGAGAGTCCTCACCAGAAACCAAAATTTCCCTGGCCAGGTGTAAGTTTGAGAATTTTTCCATATATTTGAAGAGGTATTTTATGTCTTATTGTGTAAGTGGTTTGTACATATCTTTCCTCATTTACTTATCAGGTGGTTCATTCTGTTACTCAGACTTTAGGAGTTCTTTGCATACCAGAGATGTTGGCTCTTTGTGATATCAATGACACAGTGGTTTTTGTTTGGTATATTTACTGTTTTTATTTTGTGCTTTTAAATGTTTCATGTAATAAAATGCATCTATCTCTAGGTACTTTAGAATTGGAGTCATAGGAAGAATTTACACAGTCCCGAATTATAAAATTCTCTTCTATTGTTGGTATGGATTCAAAATTTTCTTCTAGCACTCTAGTCTAATGTAGAAATGGTTTATATATAAGATATACATCTACTCTCATATTTGCTTATTTTCAAAATGATTAGTTAAGCCAACACCACTTATTTAAAATTCTTGCACTGATTTATACTGACATTTCATTCCCACAATTACTTGTGACTTTTCGTCTATTTGTCTTTCAATTTATTTATGCAAAATATTTACTATACTGTTTTAAATGTGGAAAGTTTAAAAAATTTACTTTTACATTTTAATATCTGGTAGCTGATGATCCTATCTTGCTTCTTTAAAAAAAATTGTTCTAATTAGTTGTACATGACAGTAGAATGCACCTTGATACATCATACATAAATGGAGTATAACTTCTCATTCTTCTGGTTGTACATGATGTAGAATCACACTGGTCATGTAGTCATATATCCACAGAAGGCGATAATGTCAGGTTCATTCTACTATCCTTATTATTCCATGCCCCATCCTCTCTCTTCACTCTCCTTTGCTTAATCCAAAGTACCTCTATTCTTCCTTAGCCACTCCCATTATTGTTAATTAGCATCCACATATCAGAAAAACTATATTGCTTCTTTATTGTGCTAAAGAAGGATCTTTTGAATTGTATTTCAGTACATGTTCTATCAGGATTGATCCTTAAATTTTGACAAATACCTTTCCATAACTATAAAAATTATTGTATAATTTTTTAAAATTCTATCAATGTGATATATTATTTCATAGGCTTCCTAATTTTCAATAATCCTTGTGTTCCAAGAAAGATCCACCCTTGGTCATATGAATTATTATTTTTAATAATAATAGGAAAAAAATCATATTATTTAAGCATAGTGTGAGAAAAAACCTGCTGTATACCTTTGCTTATGATGCTTTGTTTAAGATTTTGCTATATTAGTTGTATAATTCTTTCTCTCTCCATAAACACAGGTACACACATGCATAGTCATACACATAGTTATGTATACCCAAACATAAGCAACCACACACACACACACACACACACACACACACACACACACATACTTAGGCAGTGTTTGGGCCTGTCCTTTTCTTTGTGGGAAGATTTTTGACTAATTCCAACTCCTTACTTGTTGGTGACATGTTCAAATGTTCTCTTTCATCTTGAATCACTTTCAGTAGTTTGTATTTTTTAGGAATCTTCCCATTTGACTCTAGATAACCTAGTGTATTGGTTGTAATGTACCTTTTCACCCATATTATTGTTAGAAAGTGAGCAGTGCTTCCCCTCTTTGGTTCTTGCTTTTGATAATTTTCATCTTTTTTTTTTCCTTTTGGACTTAACTCAAAGATTGTCAAATTTGTGCATTTTTTAAAAATTTGACTTCTTTGATTTTCTATTTTTTTCTGTTTTCTATTTCATTAATTTTCACCTAAGTCTCCATTATTTCCTTTCTTCTTCATGCATTCAGTTTTAATATGCTTTTCTTTTTCTAGTGTATTAAAGAGGAGTTTAGGTTATAATTAAAATTTTCCTTTTTAAAAATGTACTGTCATGGCATTTGCAGGTAAATGAATGGAGTTGGAGAATATAATGCTAAGTGAAGCAAGCCAATCCCCAAAAAACAAAGGCCAAATGTTTTCTTTGATATGAAGATGCTGACTCATAATGGCGATGGGGTCGGGGAGCATGGGAGGAATGGAGGAACTTTAGATAGGGCAAAGGGGAGGGAAGGGTAGAGAGAGGTCAAAGGGGTATGAATTACAGTGGAATGAGTTAGATAGACATCATTACCCTAAGTACAAGTATGAAGATATGAGTGGTGTGAAAATACTTTGTGTACAACAGTGACTTGAAAAATTGTGCTCTATATGAGTAATATGAAATGAATTACATTCCGCCATCATGTATAACAAATTAGAATAAATAATTTAATAAAAGCAAGAATAAAATTGTACTGTCTGCAGCTATCAGTTTCCTTCTAAGCACAACCTTAGCTGCAAACCCTAAGTTTTTTGTATATTGTGTCTTAATTTTTTATTTATCCCCAATATTTTCTAATTTTCCTTGTGATTTCTTCCCTGATCCATATATTTTTTTCTAAAAGAATGTGTTCAATTTTTACATATTCATGAATTTCTCAAATTTCTTTCTGTTATTGATCTATACTTCTCTACATTGAGATTGGGGAAAATACTTCACATGATTTCAATCATTTAAATTTGTAATAACTTTTTTATGGCATAGAACATGAATTATCTATTTCTCCTTTTAATTCTCTCAGTTTTGTTTCATGCATTTTAGGACTCTACTGTTAGTTGTATATATGTTTATAGTTGTTATTTCTTCCTGATGGATGAACTCTTTAATTATAATATGTCCTTTACTTAAAATAACATTTTTTTTGCTTTAAAAATCTGTTTTGTTTGATAATTAGGATAAACACTCCAGCTTTTTCATGTTTGCTTATTGCATGAGTTTTTTTTCAGCTGATATTCCTAAGTGAGATTGATCTATAAATTTTCTTTTATTGGGCAAGCCTCATTACCTGTAGTGTTAATGTTGTTCTTGCTTTGTATAACAAAATAGAATTTTTCTTTATTTTTTGATCTTTTGAAAAAAATAACAATTATGTATAAATTTTGAAACAATCATGGAAATTATATTGTGAGCATGAATGTTACATGATTCTAGAGAAAAATGATTAATTCTTTGATATAATTGCAAAAGAAAATATCTTAATTCTTGGAGCGGCATGTTGCAATATATAGGGACAAAATTATATAATATCTGGGCTTACTGCCTTAAATATTTCAGCAAAGCATAGATACATCAGATCTTTCTTTTCAGTGCTGAAGATCTGAGCACAGAGCCTCATACATGCTAGATGACTACTCTACCACTGAACTATATCCCTAGCCTCTCAAATATTGATAAATGTTAAATAATTTGGGTGGTGTCTATATGGGATGTTGTTGTACTGTATATTTTATTTTGCATTATAACTTTTTTCAAAATATAGAGTGACATAGATTCTAATTCATATTCAGTTTATCTGAATTTTCAAGTATGAGGCCCAGGAATCTGTATTTTTAAAAACCACCAAAGTCATTAAAAATACTCTCAAAGTTCATAAGAGTAAAGAGAAGGGGAAGGAGACATTATCAATTGAGAGATGCTAATAGAAATTCTTGAGACAGAATGCACATGTAAGTGTGGGAATTGACAAGGTAGAGAGAAGGAAAACACAGCCTAGAGTTTTCTGACATGTTTAGATGCATCAATATGGTGGCAGATTGGAGTGAAAGGTAGGGCTAAAGGCACCAGGAAACTGGATAAAATCTGTGTTTGGGAGAGCTGACATCCTGTCTCCCCTAGAGCAAGCAGACTCAGGCAGCCAGGTGTATACCCCCAGGTAGCCTTTTCCTCTGGAGTGACTCAGTGTCCCCAGATAAAAGATATCGAGGTCCAGATGCCTGTTCTGTGTCTAGCACTTCATCATTTACTCCCAGAAATGCAAACTTGCTTCAAGAGAAGTTTGTCTTTTAGGAGTATTCATAATGACTTTCATTAAACAATAAAGAACACTAACAGTATGTTCAACATGGAAAGAGTTGGTGGATTTGATGTCACTATGGTTATCTTTCCATACCTATGCCACCTTCCAGGGAAAGTTACCTGAAACCCACCATGTGTTTTGACCCAACACCTCAAAACTTGGAGAAGAAGTCTCTGAAGTAAGGTTGCTCAGGTTCCAATCCTGTCTCCACTGCTTACTAGACAGAATTCCCAAATTTTCTTATGGTTAAGTTTGGCCGATGGAAAATGAGTAGAGTTTGTGTGTACAACTTCAAGGCCACCTGTGGTGGTCTTTCCAGTGTTGAGCTGGCTGGAATGTAGTCAGTCCTCAGAGAGAGGTGAATTTGTTAGCTTCGAAATGGAAGGCACTTGAGTCCCTTGATCAGTCCTTGGAAGGAAGTTGTCTGCCCATTGGTAATACCCAGTTTAGACTTTGACGAGTGAGAAATAAACTTGGGAAGTCTGGAAACCTTTGAGCCTTGGGGGTTATTCTCTCACAGAAGCCAGCTTCACCCTAACTAATACACCATTCTTTTCTGTTTTCTTATTCATCTTAGCAAAGAAAAACACAAGACCAGCTGCACCAGAAGAAATACAGGGAACAGCAATGGCTTTACGTTTCCTCTTTGTTCCCATGTAGATAAGCAACTGGCTGTTCTGAACACTGCAGGGAAAGCACTGGAATGTTTCAAAAGACCACAGAATGCTCCTTCCAGTAAGCAATGGGTAATAACAACAATAACAGTAATACCATTAATGGCAATAATAATCAACATTAATCTTTCTTCAGCGGGGCCTGAATGTCTTTCAGTGGCCCAAGGGCCATTATGACTCCCGTGTGACTAGGCCCCGCTGTGGGTCTTTTCTAAGGCAAAGGGGGGTGGGGAGGGCACAAAACCTCTGAGCCTGGTACACAATAGAACATAACCTCCTTCTCAACATTGCTTTTCATAAGAAGCCAGTGGAGATCTGTCAGGGCAAAAGCTTTCTACAGAGGCTCCCAGAATGAGAACGCCTGGTGCCGAACGCTTTTACTGGAGAGCACCGGGCAAGCATAATAAAGTCAGTAATTTCTCCTGCCTGCAGCCTTGAATTAGGCCACATGGTAGAGCTTTTTAGGCTGATGAAAAAAATAAATAAATAAATAAACCCATAGAACTTTAGAAAAAACGGTAACGCCTTATTAAATTATTTGAAATCTCTGGAGTTGCATCTCTTTTACGGCTCCAAATTGGCATACCTGTTAACTTAGAGTGTTCAAATTTCTCTAAAATATTATTGTATTTAAGACATAGTGCCATCCCCAAACTGCACATGAATTACAGTGCGTCGGGGAAAGAGAGAGAGAGACTCACCATTTCCCGGCTTAAAAACCTTTACCACAATTAGTAGTTAGTAGCTTTCAGAAACATTTGCTGGATAAGTAACCACGGTCAAATCGCATAATTTTGCCCCCACCTCCTCCTCTCTCTCTTTTCTTTTTATTCCAGGGTTTTGAGTGCTGGTCTAAGAGCTATAATTTCATCTTTAGGCATATTTCTTCAGGCATTCTTAATGAGGCATTTGATTTGTCCAGTCCTGCCTTCTTGAATTCAGCCTTTTAGGGATTTGGGGTTGGGAGAGTGTGGGAAAAAGGGAGTGTGGAATACCACCATGCTACTGAGAAAATACAAGCTAAGGATCCGAAGAGATTATGAATGATCTCTTTTCCCCTTCAGGCAGGGCTATCTCTAAAAGTATTTGAGACAGATAATTTTCCATCCTCAAATATTTATTGCTTGCCTATTGTGTGCTGTGCATATTCCAGGCATAGAGATACAAAAACAAATTTATTTTTTAAAAAGCTTTCAAATATGTGGAAATTTTAATAGTTATGAACTTCTTTCTATGAACTCAGTGGAAGGGTACTAAATATTCTACTTTTATCATTTAGCAATCACAGACATGAAAATAGTAAAAGAAGTCGGGTATAAAAAAAAAATGGAGTTTTGCCCCCTTTCTTTAATTAGTTTTGGATACCTTTAATATGTCCTGAATCAGTATTTTCCCCATAACAGACTAATGGGAAAAGAAAGTCATTAAATGATTCTCTAATAATTGAAATAGAAGTGTGTTGCAGACATAAATAAAATATTTCCAGAAAAGTTAAATATTTCCACACTGGGAATGTGAATTGCTTTTATTGCCTGGCTTTGTATGTACAGAGCCATCAACGGGTGGCTTTGCTGAAGTTTCTTTCTACTTGGAACTGGGAGTTCAATGTGTCAGAGCAAAATGCAACAATGTTGGGGGGGTCCTAGGTCTATCCCACAAAGTTCTCTAAAAGGATTTTTCAATTAATTAAGTACATTTCTCTGGTGCAAAATATATATATATATATATGGTAAAATTATATACAAAAACATGTTCTTTTGCTTGACTGTTACTTAAGAGAAATTAGGAAGAATGTGAAAGATATAGATGTAGGTAGATTTGGCAGAAATTTGGAAATGATAGACTTTTCAGTTCTATCATTTCATATTGCTATTTATGAGGCAAATAATAATGATCGTCCTCTCAATGGGCAATAGGATAAATACTTAAAATGTATTTTTTTTCCTTTTTCTTATTTTATTGCATTGCCAGAAACACTTTGTTATTACTCGGGTAATATTTTGAGTTCACCAATAACATAAAGTGCAGAAAAAAAAGAAGAAAAAAAGAAAAAAACCTTTTGGGGAAGAATAGAAAATGATTGGAATTTAAAAATTAAGACACAGGAAGGAAACTAGAGGAAGTAAAAGTAGTTAGTGGTGAAATATTAAGATGTCAAGAGCCCAGTATTTGTTCTTTAAAGGAAAAAAATGGTGGTAAAGAAACTTCTAGAAATAATTTATAGAAATAGTCCAGACAAGTTCCATAGGAGAGTAGAATCAGCAGGCCCTAAGCCCAAAGAAGAAACTATATTAAGTGGGAGAAGATAACCTAAAACAGGTAGCATTTTACCAACTTGGCTATAAGCTCATTGGAAAAGAAGGAGAGATATTTTTGTTTTTCTTTAAAGGTTGTCAGAGATTTTTCTCCTGAATTTCAGATTTCTTTACCCTAGAAGAAAGTTAAGAAACCTTCAGGATGTTTCTTCTGCTAGTGGCTGACAACGAGATTGCCCTGATGGTGGAGGATTGGTGGGCTGAAAGAGCACAGGGGGGTCCAGCTGAAAAGAATTGAATTTCTCAGAGCTAGGAGGTTGGGAGCTGAGGTGGGTCTTTTGCCTTGTGCCCAGAAAATTGTGCAAGGTCTGAGAACTCTAATTAGGTGACTAGGTGGATTCTGTGCCTTAACGCAGTGTTGGTGGCCCTGGGAGCTCTGACCTGGGTACTAGAGGCAGGGTTGGCACAAGATAGTGCATACAACAAAGATTCAATATGCCTGCTTTTGAGGGATCTGTGTAGATTTGGGCAATGGGCATCTCAGATGTGACCCAAATGAGCTGAAAACTAGAGGTTCTCTTCAATGTGTTGGGTTGCCATAGCAGTAGGTTTTGAATAATATTTTAGGTGAGGAAATAAACCACTCTTTGAAATGACAGAGGTGTGATTTCTTGGAACCCCTGATGTGTGGGGATTATATTACATTTAATCTAAAGTAGAAAAACAAAAAAAAAATTCTGCTGTTGGCATGTTCTAACATACTTTTTTTTTAAATAAGTTTACTACATGTTCAGCAAACCATAAAAATACATAGATTGTTTTGAGTGTTTTAGAGTTTTGTATAAATAGCATCATATGGTTAAGCAGGATACGGTGAAGGAGTAGAGTTGTGTGTGTAGTGTGTTATTTATTTTTAAAAAGATCTAAAGTGAATATAGTAAAATGTTAACATTTGTTAAATCTGGATGGTGGAGATACAGGTGTCTTGTAAATTTTTTTATTCCTGTATTTTTCTGTATGTTTGAACAGTTGGTTATTTTTTAAAAATAAAGAAAAAGAAGAAGAGAGAGAAAGCCTACGAGATAGTTCTGAACTCCAAAAGTGATAGAATGTTTAATACTGGTTTTACTTGATCATATTTGCAAATTGGTCTGTTACAATTCTTGAGGTGAAGTCTTTTCTATTTGGTGTCAAACCAATATGACAAACAGAACATGTCAACTATTCCTGATTTCTACTCAACTTTAGTAAAAGTTACAATGACTCATTCAATTGCTCAGTCCATAAACCTAGCAATCACCCTTGATTTCTCTTTTTCCCTAACTTATCAACTTCAAGCCACTGATTTCTACCTCCAAAAGCACACATCATAGGTGGACTGTTATCCTCACTTCTGCTGTCACCTCCTTATTGGGAATCATCTTCTTTTCCCAGGAATTCCACAACAATCTTCCAGCTGATATCTCTGATCTGATTTTTTCCATGCCAGTTCCTTCATAGGCAAGTGATTTTATAATAAAAAAATAGAATTGTATTATTTTATTCCTCTGCTAAAAACTTGCAACGACTTCCCATTGTTCTTGGAATAAAACACAAATCTCTAACCACAACCTACAAGGCCCTGCACGATCTGACTCTATCTTCAGCCCCTCCACGTCCTTCATCTATGCTCCAATCCTTATCGGTTATGGGGACACACCAAGTTCCTCCCCACCCTTGGGGAGACTCTTGCCTTTTTTGTTTCTTCTGCGTATAGCCAGTCTGTGCATAGACAGATTCTTCTCTTCTTTGTGTCTCAGCCTGCACCCCTCATTGACCATGGTATTTTAAGTAGATTATTCTTCTTTTATTCTTTCTCAATTCCTATTTTTGTTTCTTTCATAGAACTTACTGCACATTCGTAACTTTACATTATTGACTGATGGCTTGCCATTTGTCATTCGTATTTGACTTCTCAGGATCTAAATTCCTACATATTTAGGAAATCTCCCACATGATAAATGGAAGCCTATCCTCAGCATGGAAGGTAAAAATGGCAAATACTCACTTTCCCAGAATCCCATGCATCCTGCACACATAACTTAAACTGTGCCATTTAGATCACATGCATCTGACCTTGACTTAGAAGCTGGTGCAGTGAATTGATTCTAGTGATTGTGGCAGTGACTCATTCAATTGTGGCAGAAGCAACAGAGGCTAAAATCCACTTTCTAGAAACAGTAGGGACCTGGTTATAGTGGAACTGGTTTGCTTTCCAGTTCTATTGTGGTGAGCATTCCCAGCTTGGATGTATCTGTCTGAAGTGAAAGCTGAGATGCTGTCACTGGACTGGTGGCACGACTCAGAGCTTGTTTCCCACTATAGCCTCCAAGCTCATTCTCGTAGCCCTTTTTGTGATTCTGAAAGTTGACCAAATTAAATGCCTTTTAAAAAATACCTTTTATGCTTAAATTCACTGAAGTTTCTGTTCACTCGTTAAGACTGGCACTATGACTGAAGTACACACAGCACAAAATTTAAGGAGGTGCTCACGACCATCTGGTTGTAAAGTGCTAGCCTTGTACTTGCCATATCCCTAAGAGTGAATGCCTCACTGGCTCTACTCTAGTGCCAGCCCTGGACTTGCAATGATAAGGAGATACAAAATCCAACTTTTCTAGAGACCCAGAGCTTCTGCTGTGATGAGTGGCCCATCTCATAAAGCTAAGTAGTAGAATATTTTACAGGACCAGCCGAGAGGGAGAGGCGACAGATTCAACACACCACTCTCCTCCAGCCTGTATAAGAGAAGGCAATGAATTAGATGGAATTTTGAGAGGCTTGAAGGGAGAATCTGTTTTCAGAAAATTGCCAGTGTGCTATAAATTACTCATTTCCCCAACCGATAGGAGAAGGGAGAGTTATACTTATCCTTCATCTCAAGGTGAGTGGAACTTCAAGAGAAAGATCTAATGTGTTTTACATCTTCTGTACAGATTGAAGGACACAGGAGCTGTATTTTGACGCCAATCGAAAGACTTGATTTGTTTGTCGCTCCTGGAGGGCAGAGGAGGTTAGGTGTCATTAGAAATAACCAGAACTTCCTGAGTTTGGCAAAACAATTGACAAATTGCTCTCCAGTCAGAGTTATGCTTTGTAAATACACAGCAGGCCTGTGTATTCTGTTTAGGGGAACAATATAGAAAAGCCAAGAGTCCAAACCAAAATACAAACCACCAGGGACAAGGAAGGAGTGGAAGAGTTCATACCTGACCTACTGAAGAGTCTTTGATTCTGTCATAGGTATGATGTCATCTGCAACAGAAGGTCTTAAAAAACTCCTGAAGGTGATTTAGGAGAGGAAAGAATCAACACATGACATCTACTGCACGCAGAGGGTATTTCTATGAGATGCCAACTTTATAGTTGTGCAAAATGTTTTTTGTCCTCTACCCCCAACAATATCTCCTCTTCTTTCTCCTTACCATGGGGTGTGAAATTGAGGGAGTTCACAACTCCAAACTAGCCAAACAACCATTACGTCTCCCCTAGATTTCTGCAGTTTCCTGATTGCTCTCCCTCTTGGATTTGCCCCTCTTCCATTCTCTGTAATCACAGCAGCCAAGTTATCTTGAGGTAACCCACACCAAATCTTGGCTTCCCATTGGCCCTCCAACTTCATGTCTTTCTGCTTTTCTCTCCCACCCCTACCCCAGCCTTCTTGCTGTTTTTCAATAAGTCAGATCATGTTCTGCTTTAGGTCTTTCAACATTCATTAATCTTTGGCCTGTCAAAACTTGTATCTATCCCATCTACCTCTATTTCTACTTAACTATCACCTTCTCTAGGACACCTCTACTTGAATAGTACTTCCTTGACACTTCCCATCCACCTTTTCCTACTATATTCATTACTCAACTTTATCATTATGATATTGCATATTTCATTAATTTCTCAAGTAGAATGTCCACTTTATAAAAGTAGAAAACATGTCTATTTTGTTCTTTGCCATATATGCAGCATCTAGATCAATGTGTGGTAGAGAAGTTGCTTAACAATTCTCTGTTCAAAGAATGGGTCAGAAATGTGTGTGGGACCAGAAGTAAATCCAGAAAGAGAAAAGGCTGAGCATGCCACCTACTCTCATATAAACTTGCCCCAGGAAGAATTCCAAATGTAGCATAAGACACAACTGGGTAAGTGCTTACATTATAAACTCTTGGAGTTCCAGTATCACACCAGACTGAACTATTTGCTACCATGAGATAGACTAGTTAATGACTTGATAATGGCCAGAGAAGTCATGGGAAAACCCAAGATGTCATGTTGGGTAAAGAGAAGTAGGAGGTTATTCATAATTGCAGTGTACCAGAGTTTGGGTCTGTGCTTTCTGGGCACAGAAAAGAATTGCATTTCTGCTCTCTCTCTTTTGGCATTAAGCGTGGCCTCATGACTTTCTTTGCCAATGAAATGTGGGTGGAAGTAAAAAGCCTCATTTCCAGACAGAAGCTTTCAAAGCTAGAGCACAGTTTGCCACATTCTCTATTGTTATGAGGATCATGAAAACTCACGTTGAGATAATGCCTTTGTTAGCTTGGGTCTTTGAGAGATGTCAAGGAGGAAAACGCTCATGCCAACTTACAATGGACTGGGAGGAGGAGTGAGAAATAAACCTCTCTTGTGATAACTCAATAAGATTTTCGGGTTGTTTGAATGGACTGAATATTTAGAGGACTATGGTTGTCATTGATGCTGTTAAAATATTTCTAGCTTCCTGAACTCCAGGCATGTGATGGGTGTGAATTTCCTGCCACCTACTTCCCATGGTTAAGTTGGGTCTTATGACTAGTTCTGGTCAATGACTGTGAGCAGAAGTGATGTGAATTCCCCACTGCCTGGAACGTTCAAATGTGGGATGCATAGCCAGAGATCTTATTCCTTCTGAAGCAGGGCCTAGAAGTTCTTTTTCCCATCTGAGAGACCTCTGAAATAGACGAATTATTTTCAAAGGATGGGCTTACCAAATGAGATGGCCAATTCTAGTTTGCTTTCCCTTCCTTCCTCCTGCTCTCCGTCCCTCCTCTATGCCTTGTCTTTTGTAATAATTAGTGTAGCTGGCCTCTCATTCCATCCCAAATTAATAGTTTTAGCCAGTTAGGGTAATCTCTCCCCACTTGCAATGGTTGGTTTATAAATGGTACATGTCCCAATCCTGTCAATGAAATGTGGCTAAAATCTTAGGAGGAATTTCAGTAAGAGGTTTCTTTCTCTAAAAGGAAAACACAAGAACAAACACTTTTTTCTTTCTTTCTTTGAACATTGTCATGCTCAATATGAGGACTGGACTTGCCACATATACTTTTTAAATTTTATTTTATTTTTGGTCCAAGGATAAAGCAAACACAGAGAAGAGCTCAGTTAAGAGAACTCCTAAAAAGCAAACATGGAGCACCCACCTCCTACCTCTGGACTTTGATTATGAGTTAATATATCCCTGTATTGTAATATTAGTTTAACTTAGAGCTTGCTACTGGTTGCAGCCCAAAGCATCTTATCCTGCTACACTTTTATGCTTGAATTTATCCCTTACTTTGTTCTGGAAAACAGATTTTCATCCAAATAAAAGGAAAATGAGAGAAATAAAGCCATAGAGTCAGTAGTCCTTACAAGGATATATCTTTCTAAGGTATTTCTAAGACTTTCTAAGTAAGAGAGAATACAGAATATATTAAGCAGAACAGAGTAGATGAAAAGAGTGTGTCAGGATTAAATATATGTGAATTTTAGAATTTTTGGCTACTTCTGGTTCCATTTCTCTCACCCAATTCACTCTTATAAACTCATGACCTTCTTCTTGAAAGTCTTAGAAAGCAGGCAGCAGCTTCGGAGGTAGGTATCCAAGAATGGGAGGAGAGAGAGAGGCCGGAAACACCTTAAGGAACTAATTTGGTGGTACAGATGAAAGATAAGGAGTACCTGAGAAGAATTAACAATGTCAGTGGGAGATTGAAAAGAAGGAAAATGTTCAGATGCCATTGAGGTAGAATCAATTGATTTGGAAGGGCCTGACCCATATTCTGGCAAGTGGAATATGGGTAGGAACAAGACATCACTGATAGGCTTGCTCCTTAAGACGTGACCTCCCAGCCCTCATTTCCCTTCTGAAATGAGTTTAGAAAGGTACCAGATGGTGTAGCCACACAGTGAAGGGAGCCCAGGTACTTGTCACGAGATGCCATGGAAAGTCACCTGTCTTCCATTGCACTAGGACACAAGGTTTTGGTTCATTTGTTATTGAAGTATAGCCAAGGAAACACTAACTTAACATTTATTGTTGAAGAAGTTCATTAGTTTGTTTTAGGTTTAATGAGCTTGTGAGGCTAGTCTTAGGCATTTACAGTACCTGCCAGGCAGTAGGAAAGGTATGTTTGAAGTTCAAGGGGTCATTGAGACGAGAGTTCCTATTTGCCCACATAAAAATTCCATATATGAAATAGTATACACAATTTAAAAAGACAAGGAGACTTTATTATCTTTTAATAACAAACACAAAGACTGCGGCTCAATTTAGCTCCAAAATTAGGATTCTTAAAAAAAAAATTCCAAAACATTTATTGTCTTGTTTTCTTTTCCCTCAACTTTATTGAGGAATACTTGACCAAAAAAATGTATTTAAGGTGTATAATGTGATGTTGTGATATAAATTCATTGCAAAATGATTGCCACAATCAAACTAATTGACATACCCATTATTTTTTCATTTATCTAAATGTACTTCCCCACCATTGCACTGAAGACCAAAACTTTAGAAAGAAAATCTACTCCATCTTTCCAACTCTGAGGCTGTAGGGCACAAGAGCAGGAGAAATCTATTTGTGTGATGCGGAGGTCACCAAGGAGGGCTAAAAGCTTCTAAAACCTCTCCATCAGAAGAGATTAAATTGGCATCTGAACGGAGTTTTATATCATCAGGCAAACCTGCCCCTTTAGGGATAAAAGCCTGTTCAATCAGATCTATGTTCACTCTTCTGACTAAGAGAAAAGAGCTTCTGAAGAGGAGATTCAAAGGAGAATGACGGATTCCTAAGGTCTTTGCTCTGGTATCACATGAATCTGACCTTTCTGCCCTGACCCTATAGGAACAACCTTGTACAATCAGGTCATACGATCGAGGGCTTTTTCACTCTCTTCAGGATGCTGTAACAATACACTGTGAACTAGATGACTTATGAGCAACAGAAATTTACTTCTCACAGTTCTTGGAAGTCTAAGAATAAAGTGCTGGCAGATTCTGTGTCTGGTGAGGGCCTATTTTCTTGTTCATAGATGGCACCTTTCCCTATGTCCTCACCTGGTAGGAGGCGGTAGTCAGATCTCTGAAACCTTCTTGTGTGTATGTGTGTGGGGAGCTGCAGATAAACCCAGGATCTTGTGCAAGCACTCTACTGTTGAGCTACACCCCAGCCTGTGAAGCCTCTTTTATAAAGGCATTAATCCCTTTTGTGAAAGACCCACCCTTATGATCTTATCACCAGAAGGCCCCCCTACCTCTAAACATTATCACACTGGGGCTTAGACTTTGACATATGAGTTCAAGGGGACCACAAACTTCAGTCTATACTAAGGGCTTTTCTAGGACCCATAATAATGACAATAGCAAACATTCATCAAGACCTCACTATACCCCAAGCCTCGGGCCTTGTTTATACTTGTCCTCTCACAATAACTTTCTGAGTTTTAGAGTCTTAATAGCACTATTTGCATCTGAAAACAGAGGCTTCTTGATTTGTTCATGGTCACAGGATATAGGATACCCCAGAACTCAAATCTAGGTAATCTGCATTCAACATTGAAGCTCTTAAATACTATCTTCTATTGATTCAAAACTTTACTGTTTTAATTTTTTTTTAAGATCTATGAATTGATGGCATGCTATGTTCTCATCAGAAATGTTCTTATTCCCTTTGTGGTACATATAATAATAACACATCTTACATTTTGTGATTTAGACTCTGTAAATACAATACAATGCTATTTGGCATCCCCTGGCTGCCCACACACACATAGTTAGGTGGGAGAGAGGGGACTGACTTAACAAGATGTCCTATGTGGAAAAGAGGCTTTCCAGATTTCTCACAAACCAGAATCCATTATGCAAACAAAATCTGACATAGAACTCCAATATGTTAAGCAGAGAAAAGTGCAATAAATGAATTTTATGTTAAAATATACACACTTCATTAAATGGTTAATTAGTGACACTACTAGTTAGCACATTAGAGACTTCTAGTGGATTCCATTGCTACTTGAATGTGTTGGTGTCTCTTTTAACTCAATGTTAAAATGTCAGAAGGCATATTTAAACTTTCATATTTATATTCAGATCAAATATGGAAAAAATCCAGGACACATCTTTGTGAATCCATAGTTTAAAAACCATTCTTCATGGTTTATAAATCACCACAGGATAATTATTTTTCTGAAATGAAAACATCATCTAGTTTCTTTGTGATACTGAACATTAGTGCATCAAACGTTATTTGGTATGACCTAGCCATTCAAGGAATTGCCCCGAGGAATCATAGAGTTTACATGAACCTAAAGACTTAAGTTCTCTGACTTCATCAACATCACTCCTAACACCGCTGGGCATTTTTAGTAGTATGACAGTATTTCCGGGGTGAGCCTTCCAGGTCTGAGTCCCAATTCCTCCGCTTGCTTATAAATTCCACAAGCTTCGACAAGTTGTTTAATCTTTCTGATCCTTGACTTCATCATCCATAAGTATAAATCAAAATACTTGTAGTCATTTTGTAATAGTGTCTTAAGAAGCAAATAAAATAATTTAAATAGGTGCTGGGGTCATAGCACAAAAGTGGAGCACTTACCTGTCATGTGTATGGCTCTGGGTTCGATTTTCAGCACCACAAATAAATAAATATTCATTAACATAAAAAATATTTTAAAAATAATTTAAATAAACCATCACCCAAAGAATGTCTGGCCTGCAGTAAGCAATTAATGAATTTCAGTTGTTATATTTATTATGGTGGCTCTACAGAGGAAAAATTACAGTGGTAGAACTGGGGACAGAAAGATTCTCGAGTGATGATTTCTGATCTCCAGAAGATCTCATATATTTGAGAAAATTGGAAATAAGCATGAAAAATAAATGCCAATAAATGTCAACACAAAGTCAGAGTTAGATAAATGATAAAGACAAGGGTGTAAAAAGTCACAAAAGTCACTCTGTTTGCAAATTATATTTATTAAGCAAGTTTGTAGACTTCATAGACATATCAAAATATATGACAGAAGTTTAATCCGGGGTCTGTGGAATACATCTGAGCTACTGTCATGTTGATATTGGACACAATATTCAGGAAGACTGAGCCAACTTTAAAGTATCTGAATATTTTACATAAAAATCTGAACATTTGGTATTTTTTCTTTTATTCTTTTCTTGCATACTACACCTCCAGCTCTGCATGACAACACTCACTTGGGACCAAGTAGTGGCTGTCTCTCTTACAAATGTAAATGGTTCCTCTGATTGACCAAAGACCTCATCACTTCCCTGATGCTTCCCTAATAATGTGGTTAATTACACATCTCTGTTAGCACTCCCTCATGCTGTTGTTTTTCTTTGGGTGAATAAATATTCTTTCTACCTCCTTTTTTTTGTATGTGGAAATAAAGAATATTATGACATGTTTTCCTTGCAAACAAATGTCTCATACCCGGTTTGCTTTACTTACTTACCACATCTGTCTGTCTCCTGTAAGCTTGTGATTCCTTATCCTGAATGATTTGCAAAGATTTGGATACGAAAGGACATTTAAAGAATGCTTCATTGGAAAAAAATGCATAAGGAGGTAAATGATTCAAGAACAAGAGCCAAATCCTATAGGGATGATTGGAGAGGGTTGGAATTTCATAGGGGAGGTGGGTCTTGAAGGAAACATGGGTCCTTTGGCTAATAATGTTTGGTCAGGTAAGTGTCTAAACTGGGCAAAATAAATAGTCGTCAAGAGACCCTGAACTTAACTATTTGATTCTCAAATGTTAACTCCATCACCCCCTGCTTAAAAACTTTCAGTGACTTCCCCTTGTTTTCAAGTGCTGGGGTTGTAGTTTTGTGGTAGGTGCATGTTTAGCACGCACAAGGCCCTGGGTTCAATCCCTGCTCAGCACTTCACACGCACTCAGAAACCTAAGCTCTTTAGATTCACTACAGAAACCTTTTTTTTTTTTTTGGTGCTAGGGATCCAACTCAAGGAAAGCACTCACCAAATGAGCTATATCCCCAGCCCAAGAAACCCTTTTTGATGTGGCCCCTTGGCTACCCTTCCAAGGCTTGTTTTGGGTAACCTAAATCTTCCACATTAGCTCCCATGAAGAAACCATGTCCAGTAGTTTGCTGTTCCCTCAGAGTCCTAGTCTTGTATTTTGAATATATTTTCTGTTCCGATTTACCCACAACTTCACTCCACACCTCTTCTGAGAAAACCTCTCATATTGCCTTCCTCCAAAGCTGAGTTTAGAGCTCCTTCTCTTGGTTTATTTAACACAGTGAGCAGGACAACATATTCCGGTTTGTGCTCCTTGAGTTATCACAAGTTTATTACTGTCTCCCTTAATGGATGTCCAAGTCCTTGTCCAAGGTTCTGGAGTCAATCCTTTTGAGGAAAGCATAGTAGGGCTTGCTATCCCTGAGAGAGGGAGTCTCTTCATGAGCCTGGAGAGTATAAGGGACTGTTCTTTCTTAGGCCACTAAGGGGACAGCAAAGGCTTTTATTTGCTCATGAATTGTCAACGCATTGCCAACTTCTCTGAAATTCCAGAGCTCTCCCCATAATTTTTTGCAAATTCCTGACAGCTTATGCCCTTGTGTATCTATCCCTTGACATTACAGCTGCTGTGTGATTGTCCTTGTTTCCATCTTACATGGTCCTAGGGGTACCTCTCCACCCCACCTTGCCACCAATTTCCATGAAAAAAGCCTCTAGAAGTTAGCTTTGGCTGGTTTACTTATTTTATTGAAAATCTGAGGGGTCACAGGAGAGGTCGCAACGTATAGGAAAATATTTTGTTCATACTTAAATTTCTCAAATACTCTTCTTTTTCTTAAGTGCTTGTCAGGGCATATCTGTAAGCAAATATTGTTTACTTTCCAAGGAAATAACATTTTTCCATCACCAACTCATACCGACCCTAAGTATCTCCCTTTTTATATTGCTATCCATCTGCCTTCCATTATACCTTATGGAATGATCCAAAATGAGTTTATGTTTCACAAGACAGATTTCCAAATCTAATCATAGTCATGAACTTGTACTGGTAGAACATCCCCAGGATTTTACCCAAGACGGGAACTCTGAGAAGGACAATCACAGATTTTTGTAGTAATATTTTCAGAATTTTTAATGCAAAAAGCTTTCTCCAAGGTTACCTTAAATTAATTCAATGAATTATGAGTTTTCTGTCACATCCAGGTGGATGAACACTTTAGGAAACAAGTGAAATGGACTATTATCCTAACTTATTTACATAAAGTAAGAAATGGGTCACAACCTTTTTATTTAAGCTGATCAACTTAATTATATCTCTTTGGATACAAGCATTTGCAATGTTTTCTGTGGTTTGGGTGTAATTTCCTGCCAGAGGGGGATGTGGAGGCGGAGGGAAGGGGAGGAGTTGCTGAATTTTGGCATCAAATTCTTCAGTCCAGCTGCTCTCTGTTAAGTGTCAATGACCTTACTCAACAGAATGCAGACTGGTCAAGGTCCCCGTAATGAGAAAACCAAATTACAGGTATGTAATTTTCACAGTTTTCTGCCAGGATCTCCAAGCTGGTGACAAATTGATATACTACTGTCTGTACAGAAGTCTGCTTTCAGAAAACAGGCCACTCTCAGTTGAAACCCTATACCTGAAACATTGCATAATTTCAAACCTCTGAGATATTAAAAAAACATCCTTCACCCAAGTCTCTTGTAGAATGTTGAACAGTACAGCATATTTGTTTAAGCTTGGAAAGCCCTGCCAGGACAACAGACTGTGAGAAACATCTTTAGTCACTAGGGACCTGGAGATTGTAGAAAAGCATCTGAAATGGGAGATCATGTAGGTCCTGGAAATTTGAACCTCAAATTGTGAATGTTATTATACATTCCCCTACAGGACTTTTAAGTATTGATAACTAAGCAGTAACTATTATAGTTACGTATGTTTCTAGAAGGTAATTTCTTCAAACAATAATTAAAAATAGTCTTAACAGTAATAGAAATGATGTTTACGAAGATTTTCATACACATTAAGTTCCATTCTAAAGGCTCCTCGTGCATTCATTCATTTGACCCTCACCATACCTCCATGAGGGAAGGCTTAATATTGTTCCCATTTTGAAAGTGAGCGAACTCAGGCACAATCATTTGACTAAGGCTGTACAGCCAGTGAATGGCAGGACCAGTAGTCAACACAGGCCACTTGTGTCTCCAGAGCACTCATGCTCAGCAACCAAACAGGTTTTTTTTTTTTTTTTAAGACACTATTATTTCCCATAGGACTAAAAGCATCATTGGATGGTATATTCCTGACAAGGGCTAAACCTTGGGTAAAATATAAATGATGGAATGAATCAAAAAAGTGAAGATATAGGGAAATAGATCTCTTCTCATTGAAAAGGTAAATAGTCAAGCTGAGATCTTGGCAATTTCTAAATGTGGTGGAAATGGGCCCTAACTCTGGGTTATTCAGTGGGTCTGAAGTCAAGCATGAGAATCTATGTTCCTAAAATTTCTCTAGGTGATTAGATCACTGAGCTAAATTTTCCTTACATCTGTTGGGCTTCAATATAGTTGCTGGATAGATAGAGGTTAAAAAGAGACATGACTTCAAGGTGCTAAAAAAAAAAATCAAGGTTTGATGAGTTGTAGGGAAATAGGTAGGTACCCACCTATAAGAAAGTATAATAAAAATCTCTCATAGAGCAGAGAAGTGATAACAATTCCAAGAAAGGAAAAAGAACAAGGAAAATCAGAAAATGCTGTGTAGAGGAGAGGGCAGCCAGACTGGATTGCCTGAAAAGACTAGACGGGAGAGGGCCTCTGGGAAGGGAGGTTGAAAGAAGAAGGGTAGGGATGACTTTTCTGAACAAAAGGAATATATTTATTCAACAGCAGTCATAGTTTACTGCCTGTTTTCCACCTGCTAGGTTTTGCATTATGTGATGGATGAAGAACATGTGCAAAAGAAGATGCATGTTCTTCTGTGGCAGTTCAAGAATCTGGGAGAAGTCAGTTTTGTTGACATGGGTTGCAAGATGAAAGTGGGAATGGTTTGAGAGGTTGCAAGTTATGCTCCCTGGAAACAGACTCTGAGGTGGTGACTAGTGAGCAGTGGGTTTATTAGGGACCACCCTTGGGAGAGACACCTGTGGAAAATGGAGTAGGCATGCAATTCAGGGCAAGGGAAGTTCACCTTCAATGCAGTCAATCCCTGCAAAGTCTCATCCAACCCCATAGGGAGCTCTGGGTCAGGAGTGGATAGGGAAGAGGAAGAAACTTAAAAAACATTGTGTTTAGAGCAGAAAAAAAAAGAATCCCTCTAAAAACAGTAACACGTTTTTGAAGTAGGCCATTTACTGCGTGCTTGGTTCTTTTCTAAATATATCTGTATGTATATAACCCTATATAGAAAATTTCATTTATTATAATTTTCTCATCAATTCCCATCTATTATTAAATGAGACACACACACACACACACACACACACAGCCTTATGGGATATTTTTATCACTGTTCTCGCTTCACAAATGAGGGATGAAGATACTGGTCCTAGATCCCCAGGATAGAGTGTTGAGAAGCCAAGCCTCATACCCAGGCAGTCCAGGTGGCTCCCGCCCCTAGGCTCTTAACAAACAACTGAAGTAGATTGAGAATTACCTTGATCTACCAGTGCATTTTTTTTCCCTTTTCTTTGTTCCTAGTGTCTACACAATGAAACGTAAGGCAAATTAGTCTTCATGCACAAGGGAAAGGGAATACAATTTGGGGAATGCAAGAGGTCTGCTCTGCATGGGCATGCGATACTAGCTCTTGATCCACACTGGGCCTTGCCATCCAGACTGTGGCACCCACCTCCCACAAACAGAGCAACATCTTGTTTCTTTAAATTCCTGTTACTCACTTAAATTCATTCCGTCTTCTTATGTTTCTCCCTCCCCCTTGACCCTTCATGCTTATGTATCTATATAAAACTAATAAAAACTTGAGCAGGAAATAGAAAATCACCATGAAACCAAACCAAACCTGCAGCAAGACCTCAGAGGGCTCCGTGCAATCAGAGCTGTGTGAAACTATTTTCTGGGAGTTGTAAACCTAATAGCTTGCTGGGTGTGAGGCACAGCTGCAAGGCTCCTGGGACAGATATGCCCCTTGTTGGAAAACAGAAGGGCTTGTAAAATTATTTTCACAAAAATTTTTTTCTTTAATATTTTCCCAGCTACCTTGGGCACTCCTTCGCCTCTGCCCTACTTAGCTAAGTAGCTAGGATCTGGGAGGAGTGGGTGGTGATGGAATAATGATATTTCTCCTTTATTTATTTATTCATTATTGAGGAATAATAAATTGTTCTTACAATATCTTCCTTTTTTTTCTTAAATCACTTAAAATGATTTTATTCATTGTACGTGGGTATGTATGTGGTTATGTAAAATCATCGTTAAGTCTGTGACCTTAGTTATGGCTCAGGAATACTCTCTTGCTTCCAGAGACATTGCTCATAGGCTTCCATCCAGGCCATCATGCTGCTGCTCTGTACAACGATGCCCCCTTGTCACCTCACACAATTATCCTGCTACCTAGACTCTTTTGCCCACACATTCAAAAGCCCATTCTTTTTCAAACCTACACTTCTGCACAGTTCTCTGTGTTTTTGGAGACTGGATTATCTTTCAGTGTCTGTGCCTAAGCCTGATGTCCTGCTTGAAGGGATTGAATGCTGATTTTGTTTGGCTTGAGTTTTCACTCCCTTAGGCTCTAAGCTTTGGAATTAGCTTCAGACAGGGTCACATCTTGCTTGGTTGATTACGGCATATATCAAGGAGCTTGAATACATCATTCAATCGTTCTCATACTTCCATCTTCTCAATGATAAAATATATTCAACAGTATACACCATGTTCACAAGTGTTTTCATGTGGTAAGTTTCTGCCCATGTATTAACCATTTAGTCCCTTAAGCGATATGCCATCAAAACCCTGTGTTAGGGATAAAGAGAGGATAGGGCAAAAATCATACCCCAGGTTGCAGACCCAGGAAGACCTGGATTTTACTCCTGGGTGTTATGACTCTGGAGTCCTGGCTTTTAGGAGCCTGTGATGATGCCATCCAAATCACAGGGTGGTGTGAAGGGTAAAGAAATGCTGCTTGCTTACGTCCATGAGCCAGCACTGAGAGAGCGTGCAAAGTGTTTTTTCTTTCATTTATGCGCACAGGTCTATAATCACTGATGCTTCTGCCTCCAACATTGAGACTTACGGCATTTTCTTGCCTCTGTACAAAGCAATATTCTGTAAATTTATGTTACCTTGAGTCCATAACCTTTATAATTTACATTGACTATTATGTACAATCGTGGTTATGTATGAATAGGTGTGAGTCTGGTCTAAGATGAGATTAAAACTTGTCTCATGTGTTATCTTCAAAAGAAGAAGAAGGGAAGGAACACGAAGGAATGGAGCAAGGCTCTAAGTCTGTGTTTAACACTCACATGAACTCTCCTTACCACTCCCCCATCTTTCCTTCGTTCCTGACCCTCACCCTAGCCCATCTAGAGTAAAACAAAGAGAAAGTAGAGATAAGAATTTTATTAAAATTCCCATTCTGGGATAATTTGGTCCACTAAAAATGTAGCAAATAGATGTAGCTCTTCAGAATGATGTTCTAGCCTATAACCAGAAACTTAAGTCCTATGTGCTTAAAGTAGTGGTTCTCAAAGTATGGGGCCCTGGTTCTAAAACCATCAGCATCCCTTGGGAAACTGGAGTGTGCTGATTCCTGGGTCCATCTTAGACCCACTGAGCTAGAAATTCTGGAACAGTGGCACAATAATCTGTTTTGATAAACCCTTTGGTGATTCTAATTTATGCTCATATTTGATAGTCATTACTGGGAAAGGTGGGGGGATAGTTAGCAAACTATATTTGCAAGTTAAATTTTGCATGTCACCTGTTTTTATAAAGTTTTATTGAAATACAGCCATACCCATTCATTTTTGTTTTGCTTTTATAATTGCTTTTGGGATATCAACGAAGGATTGAGTTATTCAAATAAAGCCTTTATGATTCACAGTAAATATTTAAAATATTTACTATCTTTAGCTCTTTACAGAAAAAAAAAATTCTGAGTCCTTGCTCATGAGAACTATAGGAACAGCAACTTCTAAGTCAACTGCTTGGAACTGCCTCTGCCGGCTCTACACTTTTTGACCTTACACAATTTCTTTGTGATCTTTAGGGTTTTTTTTTTTTCTTCTTCTAAGTTGTGACAATGAATTAATATATGCAAAGACAAGAGTAGAATTCCTAGCAATTAACCATGACTCAGTAGGTGAATGTTATTACTGAAATAATACTAAATAAAATTTTGTTAGTTTATACTCCAGACTGAACAAAAGTAGAAAAACATACCTGGTTTATCAATCATACTCATTAGTTTGGTGGAGACCAAAGAAAATGTTTAGTCTTACAATTCTTCAACTGAAAATATTCAAAGTAATGAAATGTGTGCTTAAGTTTACACTTCAATTTCAAAATGTATTTATGTATTTAATCTCTTTGGCCTTGAACACATCTGTTTAACAAGAAAAGTCCATTCATCTCTCAATGCTTCTGAATTTTCAAAGTCTTTATTAATTGATGCTGTTATTTATTTTGACTAAAATTATATAGAAAAATACTTTTGGAAAAGAGATGTTAATTGAAGAATAATTTACACTTGACAATTTTTCTTCCCCACTATGGATATTAAAGTTTGAACTTGATGTGAATATTAAAAACATCAAGAACCAACATTTTCAGCTGGGCATGGTGGTTCTTACCTGTAATCCCAGCAGGTCTGGAGGCTGAGTCAGGAGGATCACAAGCTCAAAGCCAGTCACAGCAAAAGCAAGGCACTAAGCAACTCAGTGCCCCTGTCTCTAAATAAAATACAAAACAAAAGGGCTGGGGATATGGCTCAGTAGCCGGAGTGCCCCTGAGTTCATTCTCTGGTACCCCAAAAAACAAAACAACAAAAACAAATAAACAAAAAAGAACCAACATTCACATCACAGTTTTTATATACATTATATTATTTGTTGTGATATGTATGCATTATATATCAACTGAAATAAACCTATATAATTAATGTTTCAGTTTCTGTTACTTTACTAAGAGATTCAAAATAATATTTATCGTTACTCATGATTCTGTATGTTGACTGGACACAACTGGGCTGTTTTGTATTCCACATGATATAGCCGAGAGCGCTCATGTAGCTTCATTTAGCTGAGGACTTCATTGAGGGATGTGACTTCCAAGACAATCTTTCTTCTTCCATGTGTACTCACATGGCTGAGAAATTGGACTGAATGTCTTTTAGCATACTGGCTTCCAAGATGGGACATTCCAAGAGGATACTCAATATGAACAATTTTCAAGCTTCTGCTTGCATCAGACTTATAAAATTTCCATTGGCCAAAGCAAGTCATATGTGCAAGCCTAGAGTCAATGTGTAAGCAACTTAAATATATAAATACATGAATTCTTGAATGCTTGCTCATCGGAGACTACCAATGCACCAGTCATTCATAACTTCTGAATAATGAGACTGTAGTAAATCCAGAGGATATGAGGATTGACTTGACTGCTTTAAGCTGGGTGGGTATTGGAGAAGGGCTATGCACACTTATTTATCTTAACATGTGCTTGGAGCTAATTATAGAAGACAAATTTGTTTCCGAATGTTTGTTTAAGGACCTAAGTTTTGAAGAACTGAGCACAGAAGAAGACCTTCTATTTTCCATTATTCTCTATCCTCTTTTAGAGATTTTGAGCACAAAGTGCAGGACAGATGTTTTGGATTAGCTTACACATGGCAGCCAGAGTTTGGAGTGCAGTCGTATAATACACAAATTATGCCAGATTTTTCTGACAGAGTCAAAAGTCAAACTGTGGCAATGAGAAACCCAGGTAGCATTTGGCTAGTATTATTGATACAGTTAAAACGAATCAAAATATTTCTTACCCATACCATCTAACAATAAAAGGACACTAACTACCATCAAACACTATAGTGACAGTTGATTTTCAATCCCTGGGTAAAACCCCTGACTCCTTAACACTTGTGTTAAATAACCCATGAAAAAAATTTTCCCCCAAATGATACAAGGCTCTATTAAGATCATATGTTATTTGAGATTATTTTTTAAAAAGAAAATAGGAAAGTAAATAGATGTCATCATTTCTTAGAAAGGATCTGTTTATTTGAATGGACTAGATATAAGTATAAAATCTAGAAATTTATACTGGACTTGCGTAGCTACTTCAGGGAATCTGCTTAGATACCATGAGTTTAAAAAATGTCCTAAAGTGGGGGGGGTTCCTCTTTGAATTAATATCAAACTTCATGAATGAGTGCATATCTGCCTGAACAGCTGAAGGAACCCTAGTGATTAGTGGAGTGGTTGACAGGCTTCTGGGTCATCCTCACTTCTGTTCAAACTTGATCCAGCTTCTCTAGAGTCTGAATCAGTCCTTAGAATTTAATCATATTACTACTTTGCAGATAATTTGCAATACATGCAGGTGAGTATTTAATGATCGATAAAGATGATTGGTGGTGAGAGGACTGCACTTGAGACATAATACATAGATCATGTGACAAAATAAATTCATTTGTTCCATCAAAGAGCATTTTGGGATATCTGTTACGTTCCCATCCTGGGTACTTCGAAGAATTTCTCCTTCTTACAGAGTAACAGGGGATGGGTTTCTGGAGCAGGGTGAGAAATCAATGTGAAAGGAGAAAGAAAACATCTGAGAATCCCTTGAATTGTTTCTTAAATCTCTGAAACATGATCATTATTTCCATGGCTTTCATTAGTTTCTGAGGGAACCCAGTAACTCCCCAAATATGGAAAGCCAGTACAGCATTTGGGATGGAAATAATCATGGCTCTTTACCTCAAGGCTCATTTTCTAGTCTAACCCCCTCATTTCTCAAGTGAGAAAATCCAGGCCCAGGAAACTGACATGAGTGCTTTGTTCAAAAATCACTCATGATTACTGTTGGAGCTCCATTTGAATCTCAATGGGTCTCACTACCTCTTGGGTGGTTCCACTTGAAATGATAACCATAGTTTATCCAAATGTCTTATTGATATAAGCATCCTAAAACAGAATGAATATTGCAGTTCCATCCATAAAGGGATATTATCCTAGTAGGAAATACATCTTTCCCATGGCTTCCCCATTCTCCACTCCATTATTCCCTGGCAAAGAACAGGGATTGGAAAGAGGACTTCTTGCATGGCTAAGGGCTGTGGAAACTGTGGGGGAAGAACAGCTTCAGTGAATCAAAGTTCCCGGAATCTTGGATATGTAAAGCAGGACAAGAAATTCTCCCTACTGACCTCCATAATATAGCAGCTCAGATTAAGACTGTATCTTCTCATTTCTAAGTTCCTCTTTCCTGATGTAATGTATTGGGTTTTGTTGATAAGAAAATGATTCATGCTATTAATATACTTAGTAGACACTGAACATGTGAAGTCAAGACAATTTAGGATGATGCTGGAGAACCTCATGAGATATAGACAAGATGAAGGGGAAGAAACTATAGATTTTATATATTCATAGAACCACAATGGTAAAGAAAGACAAGTTAGCGTTCAACCAAATGGAGTAAAGCGTTCAGTTGTGACTGAACTGCCAAGGCCTACTTCCGTTTACATAGTTTCAGGGCCCCTCCTCATACGAATGACATCATACAGGAAAAAGGTCATATACCAATTTAGTAAGTCGTAGATAGAGCAGCAAGTTACTAGCTTCACAATGAGTTTTAGTTGAGAAAGAGTTTGGGAGAGTTCCTTGTGGTTGAAAATGATACGATCTACTTAAGTTATCAACAAAAGAGTCATATTGATTTTGCACACACTGGAAATTCCTGGGTACTGCATAACATTTTTATTAATTGTTGACAACATGTGGCCTCTTCTTCCTGCCTTGTGGTCATTGCAAGGTGAGCAGATTCCATATGAGGAATTGGTAGGGCTCTTCTCCTCACATGGTGGCTTTTTTGGACTGGCTTCATCCATTTGTGTGGATTGTCTGGATTTCTTTCTGCCCCTTGTAACCATTAAGGGTGAAAAACGGTCTCAATTCTGTTCCTTAAATATTACACCATAAAGACATAAATATGTAGGACATCTCTTTCAAAACACTCATCTTCTTTTATCAGAGGTCCAGCTTCACCTGCTCTGGGCAGTTCCAGAGGGAGAGAAGGGTCACTTGCAGATTATATTCATGAATGTGAGACACAGCAAATTCATTTTCTTCAGCTTTCTGTGTTTTTACCACATAGAAAGATTTTCAAATGTTTAAAATAAAGATGGATGTTTCTTAGTGTTTTGAGGGCTTTAGTTGCAAATCTGCTTCTAGAAAATATTAAAGCTGTTGGCCTGCTTATTCTACATTCTCCTACACCAAGACTTTATAGACTCTTTTTTTAAAAAAGATTTCTTTAGTTGTTGATGGACCTTTATTTTTATGCAGTGCTGAGGATCGAACTCAGTGTGTCACAATGCTAGATAAGCACTCTACCAGAGCCACACCCCCAGCCCCTTTATAGACTCTTAAAAGCAGGAGGTTTCTATCATAGAAAAAGATTAATTACATTTTCTAGACCTTATTGCTCATGGAAATTTTTTCCCAGGAAGACTCCTGTAGGGTAGTTTTGTTAGCCCTGAGGTAGAACAATGGCAGAAGTATTTGGGCCAAATGGGTACCTTGCTCAGTGCTAGGACATCATGTTTGTCTGGCAAATTTGGCTACTCAGGAGCAAGGTCATTCCTGGGCACATACCAACTCCATTTTTCTTTCACAGAAGTAAATACCAGTCTTTCTAAAACACAAGTCTGAGTTTGTCATACCCTTGCTTAAAAGTCTTCAATGCATCTGTGTCAACTACGAAAACAAACAAAACAAAACACAACTGACCTACTGAAATGAAGTTCAGGCTCTCCTCTTTCTTATCCTAATCTAAGGTTTAAAGCTTTTTTCTCATTATCTTCAGTAACTTTTTGCAGCTATAAAATAATGTCTCTCTGAACTTACCACCTTTTTACACCTTACACTTCTCTAATTGGGATATCTGATGATCCATTACAATACACAAGTGTCTAATTCTTTTAGAAACTTGTCCTAGCCAGGATTTTCCCAAGTTACAATTATTACCATTATTTATCTCGCATCCTCAATTATTTACTCTTCTCTTCTTTTACACAGGTCTTAAGTGTGGGTTTCTCCTACTCCTGTGTTTGAACTTTCAGGAATAAAGTCGTTTTGTAGCAGCATGCCTAGCAATGGGCACAGTACCCAGGACAGAACCGGCATTCTCTAAGTGTGACAAGAGAGCAACCGGGTTCTATGATCAGACTTTCTATAGCCCTGCCTTTGAGGGTGTTTCGAGTGGCTCGCCCTTTGCCTGAGTAGGAGGAATGCAGGTTGAATCTTCTTTGATCTTCTTTGTCTATGGAGGGATGCAGAGAGAACTTCTTTTGCTCTCCCCACTTCAGGTTATCTTATTCCACCGCACCAACTCCTTTATAAGAAGGACACGGATGACATCCCTTGCCATTTAGAAAATCTCACCAAATTGAGCAACCCCAAAGAATAGTTATTTGCATTGACTCATAGGGTGCCAAGGACTAGTGCTGAAACTTTTTATGTTGAAAAACAACAGAGAATAGTGGCTGAGATCATGGAGTAAATTGAAATCTCAGCTTTGCCACCTACTACTGTGTGACCTCGGGCAAGTACCAGAACATCCCTCTGCCCTAGTTTCCCACAGCAATTGCACCCACCTCATAGATAACATAAGATAGAGATAAATTTGTTAAATTAAAAGCTTAAAATAACGCCTGGCCCGATACTCCAAGAAATAATGCAAAGTAATTTCTAACAGGCCATTTTAGGAAAGATATATCTGACTTTTTTTTTTTTTTTCCGTACCAGGGATTGAACCCAGGGGTACTTAACCATTGAACCACATCCCCAGCCCTTTTCATATTTTATTTAGAGACAAGGTCTCTCGGGCCTTGCTAAGTTGCTGAGGCTGGCTTTGAACTTGAGATCCTGCTGCCTCAGCCTCTTAAGCCATTGGGATTACAGATGTGTGCCACCAAACTGGCAATATATCTGACTTTAAGGATTTTTTCCTTCCTTTTTAAAAAAATATATGCATTATATTCATATCTAATGGTGGGCTTCATTCTAATATGTTCATAAATGTGCATAACATAATTTGATCAATTTCAATTGACTTTGAATTTTAGTTCCTCCATTCCTTGGCAGTGTGACCCTCTTTGAGTTGTTGGTTATTCCTATATGTTAGTTTGCCTCCTCTGTAAGTTAAAGTTAATATCCGTGGGCTGGGGATGTGGCTCAAGTGGTAACCCGCTCACCTGGCTCGTGTGGGGCACTGGGTTCGTTACTCAGCACCACATAAAATAAAATAAAGATGTTGTGTCCACTGAAAACTGAAAAATAAATATTAAAAAATTCTCTCTCTTTAAAAAAAAAAAGTCAATATCCGTGCTTCCTTCTACTCACTCAGATATCTCACTAAAGTCATGTAGTATGATAAGTGCTCAATAAATTCTACCTACTATTGTTACAGCTCTTGGTAAATATTTGGGGCAAAATTTTAACTGGGTTAATGATGAAACCTCTTTTGCCATTAACTCTTTAATTATTAACTCCTCTCATAAGTAAAAAAAAATGATTTGTTTACTGTTTTCTCCTTTTCCTTACTAGTATAAATTAAGGTTGAAAAGAAGAGGTCCCTTGTATCAACAAATTGGCTAAAGATCAAGAGCATTAGATTGTTATTCCCATGGAATTTTAAAAAAGAAAGCTGTCATAAAATTCAATCACTTTACTTTAGACTGATGGTGCTCAATAAGTCCTCAATTGCCACCCCTACTCCATAGGGAACATTTGACAATGTCTGGAGACTATCATAACCAATGATAGGTGCTGTATACATATATATATATATAGTGGGTAGAGGCCAGAAATGTTGCTGAATATTCTAGAGTATAGGGCAGCTCTCTACAATGAGAAATTAACCTGTCCCAAAATGTCAATAGTCATGAGAATTAAGAAATGGCTATTTTAGACTTTCAGAAACTAAGGCCTAGAGAAGCTAAACAGTTTTGGGATTTGATGACATTGTTTGCTGTAAAGATGACATTGCAGGGTTCATTGACATTTTATTTCATAATTCCATACCATGGAATCTCTACAGAATCCCAGGTGGCAGAAGACAGCCCAGTATTCAGACTCCTTTCTCAGTATTTCAAACCCCTGTACTGTCATGAGCATCTAGAATCCATTTTTCCCACGTACACCACATTTCATTCCCTTCTTTCCCATTCACCAATATATATGTGTTTACATATATGCAATTTCATTCCTAAAAAAGTGAAGCAGAGAACCCAGTGGCCAAGCAAATTCATTGCAATTCTCAGGTCCAAGAGAAGCCTAGGTCAAAAGCCCCGGTGCGCAGACCTTAGTTGCTGAAGGTCTAGGAACAGGTCAAGGCTCTCATGTATAATACCATGGCTCTGTGCTAAGTGGGGCCCATAGACAATTGCAGAGACGGGCGCTGTGACTACCAACTAAAGAACAAGAATAGAAACGAGGGTAAGTCTTGATGAGCAAGCCACACAAATTCACAGGAAGTAGACTTCATCAGTTCTAGTATCTGTGGTTTTCTTGAATTCTCTTCAGATCTTATTCTGGGAAAAGAAAGTTACCAGGTCAATAGTGTTAATGTGTTTTGCTTTGTTTTGTTTTTGCTCTGATCTACACCAGCAGAACACGAAGAGACAGAGAGACTTACAAAGGACTGGGAATAAGGGAGAAGGAGCCGTCCTGAGAGGGAATCCCTGAGGCAGTTCAGGAAGAAAACGAGGTGAAGAAGATGCATGGATTTTTGATACTGAAAGAATGACTGAAAATAGTTTGTTCTTCTTTAAATATCATTAATGAAACCACACAGTGATGTCACTTCTGATCACGCTGTCATTCGAGGCGTTGATCTGGAGATAACAGGCTTCCTTTCTGCGCATTCACAGCGTGTCTACAGTGGAAAAGACCTTCAGGTTAAGTGTGAGTGGGTGGGACTCGGCAAGAAAAATAACTTCTCCACCACAATAACAAACGATGGGAGAGACTGAAACTTTTTTGGGAGAGAAGAGGGAAAGAAAAAAAAAAGGCAAAAAAAAAAAAAAAAAAGCAAAGTCTAAGTATTATTAAGCATGTGAAAGAAGAGTCATTTATTTACTAGGAAGTCACTCATTCACACAAATGTAACTTTGTGGTCCCCAGAAGTACGTAAATACAGCCCATCATTCTACCACAGAGGATCATCAAAATTTCTTGGGAAATGCCTCATTAAAGAGTCTTTAAAGAAAAATATGAGTGTGCATAGGTCAAATAATTTCCAAAAGACATTAAACACGAGCTACTGTACTATAAATTTTCTGCTTTTCCATGAGTACTGCGTTTTTGCCAAATTTAGTATGAGTTTTGAATTGAGGCCAAACGCGAACCTTCTGAACCACGCTCATCTTTGCAGGAGGAAAGCAGCTTCCTGTTTCTAAGAGGAAGGCCTTAAATGGACGGAGGAAAATGGGTCTTTGGCATCAGGCAGCTGTTCCCAGAGTTCATCCATTACTTGATGGAATAATTCTATCTTATAAAACTTAATGAATAACAATTGGTGAAAAATACTTAAGGATTCCTCAATCCCAGACTCCCACCCCCCCCCCACCTTGGCATGCTCATTTTTCTCCACCGCTCTATACCTGGTTTTGTAAACTTATATCCATGGTGGTCACATCATGGTTTCAGTGAAACATTTAATTACAGAGATCCACGTGTGACATATTTGTAGTTGCTAATTAGTTCATTCTCTACTGTCTACTACTGAAGCTAATAGACCAATGGCCGATGAAGATGGTAAATGCCTTTTTTTTTTTTTTTTTTTTTTTAGGGCAGTGGGTTGCTTACGGTTGGAGTTCCCAGGCCACCTGTTGTCTAGGCCTGCAGATGTGCTTGTTGAAAAAAAAATGCATATTTCTGGGCTCAGTCCTAGACTTACTAAATCAGAATCTCTTCGAAAGTGGAACTCCAGAAACTACATTTTAACCTGTTTCTCAAGTGATTCTTTTCTGTCTAGGGGTGACTATTAAAGATTAAGAGTCAAGAAAAATGATACACATTATGTAAATTGGGAAGCAGAGAAAAAAGATGAAGGTCCCCTAAGGGGACATTATTGAGAATTAAATGTTTTGTTTTGTTTTGTTTTTTTGAGGAAGGAAAAATAATACTGTGAAACCATTTTTGTATATATGTAAGTTATTTTTACATTTTATTATTTATCTAGTCTCTCTTCACCCGTGGCCACTGTGCAAAACTGCAGCTGATAATCTTCACCTAGATGATTTCTCCTACTGATTTTCAAATTTTATTTTATTTTTACATTTAGTGTGTTTTAATACCTCTGCTGGCAAAGAAAGAGAAAATGGGGCCAAAAGAAGGAAACTTAGAAAGGTAATTTTTTTTTACCCCATACTGGGAATTGAACCCAGGGGCATTTTACCACTGAGCCACATCTCCTGCCTTCCACCTTTTTTTTTTTTTTTTTTTTTTAACCTTTTGAGACCAGGTCTCACTGAATTGCTGAGGTTACCCTTGAACTTTCAATCCTCCTGCCTCAGCCTCCCACATATCTGGGATTACAGGCATGTATCACCATACCTGGCTTGTCATATGATCTTTAAAATGACTTAACATTTAAAAAATGTATCTATCTTGACTTTTTAAATGCTATCTGGCATTATCCAGTTTGTGCGATCTATATTATCATATGTTGGAAAGTGAAAAAATAACTAAAATTATTTTTCAGACCTCAACATTATTTACCCCATTCAATTTATTTATTTATACTATTTATTTGTTGGTTTTTAAAAGACCACAAAGTATAGAATGCTTTTTTTAATCATACAAGAAAACCATCTAATATTAAAAGTGTACCTTATATTTAACTTTAATCACTGTTCAGTGATGTTAGTACATCCACTGTTTTCCATGCCATAATAGTAAAAAAAAAAAAAGAAAAAAAAAACTGTAGGAATTTTTAAAATTAACATTTCAATGGATCGAATCTTCTGGAAATTGCTTCTAATAAAAATAAGATAAAAAGAGTGGGAAAAAAAAAACAACTTCCACTGTCACTAAACTCCAGTCACAAGAACAATCCTGAATCTGCTCTCAATTTCCAACTCGAAGGACAAATAATGGTTTGGGGGGCCATTATGTAGATGATTCTTCCATTCCTTTGACTTCTGGGCCCACATTTAATTTCTAGCCTGTTAGGATTAAAACCTGAAATTATGCTGTTATTTCAGTTTAGAATTCTTAGTCTTCTCATAATCATCATTAGCAAGATTCTTGCTTTGTTCAGAGTTATTGTTATAATCAGCCGTAATGATAGCCATTATTATTAACAATGCGGGGCAGACAATAAAGTTTGGACTGAATCTGAGGCTCAGTATATGCACCACTGTGGCCACTGTGCAAAACTGCACCTGAAAACAGCAGGGGCAAGCAGTGCAGCCTGGTCACCCCTACCCCAGCCTTTGGGAGTCCTTGGCAAAGTGAATCAGGGACAGCAGCAGGGCAGGGAGACTTTGAGCCTGGTCCTCCAGCAAATTGAGAAGGAAGACCTGCTTGCCTGTAGAAGTGTTGATTCACTAGAAGATGAGAAATCAGGCAAGATTGAGGACATGCCTCAGAGTGTTGATAAAAAACCGGCCAAAATCCAGGCTGGGGATATCCAAGGTGAGGGGCTACAAAGAGTGACGAAGGTCTTGCGGTGTGTGCAGGTCAGCTGGCTGCTCAGGGATTCAAGTCTCAGGGCCACCTTTGTAGACACAACTTGCCTTTACCCCTACTGGTGCCACCTCTCCCAGCCTGATCCACAAAGCTCAGCAAAGCATGGTTTCACTATAATTTCCACATGATCCCCAATGCCTATCAGTTCCCCAGGGGTATGGCTCAGTGCCAGGAAGATACGACAGGGCAAGCTGGAGAGGACACTGCAGGAAGGGAGGTCCAAGCTTAGCTGCTTTAACTCGGCAGCCCATCCTGGGAGAGAGGCCCAGTGAGGGCCTTGCTTGTGCAAAACCAATCTCCAGCCTGTTGCCTGGAGCTCTGCTACCCTTTCTTTAAGTGATAAACTTTCCAAATTTATTTGAGGCTGTGTCTTTTGCCTTTAATAAAAATAAAAGCAACATTTCTGTCTTCCTATTGCTATTAAGTTCAATGGGAATTTAATAAAAGCACCCTTCTTTTTTGAAAATTTAGAAATGTCAGCTATCCTTTCAGATTTTGAACAAATAAATATTCTCATTCTCTCTCTTCCTCTCTCTCTCTCTCTCTTTCACACACACACACACACACACACAAACACACACACACACACACACACACACAGCCTTAATACTTATTTCATCATCTCTCCAAGAGCCTGTATTTATTCTGCTCTGTCCTGGGAAGAGAAGCAAGAGACTGGAGATTAGGAGCCAGGTGAGCAGAACCTGATTCACAGAATTGGAGCTGTGGAAACGGAGGAGAAAAGGACACACCTCAAAACAAACACTCCATACTGGACAAAAATAAGGGCCAACCAACTAATGATGAGTGATGTGAATTACCAGTATCAGGACACCGAGTTCTGGCTGCTCTGCACTGTAACCTTTGCTAGGGCCTTCTGTGTATCACTGTGCCAGTGGGTACTTTCAGTTTTCTCATCTGTAAAATGTGTTTAATCACATTGACTTGTTTCCTAGGGAAGTAAGGTGATATATTAATATTTGTGAAGCACTTTGAGATCTGACAATAAAAGATGCATTATTCTAAAGAGTGTCTTCTTTCTTTGCTCCTACCCCCAACAGGTAATCTATGCTTTTCTCATATAGGTGTATTGTTTTGCAAAGTTCATGTAAATGATTTCAGGCTGTTTTCTTTTAAAAAAAAAATGAATGCTTCTGCTATTTCTCAAGAACTTGAAAAAGTCATTAAGAATAAAAAAAATAAAATAAAAAAGAGTAACAGCAGCATACAATGAAGGTGAAGGTTTTTAAAATTTCATAAGAAAACAGATTTTAGTACTAGCGTCATACGGGGTTATTATAAGCAACAGTGAGTAATAATGATTACGAAAATGAGGAAAAACACATTGACAGTGTCATTTGAAAACAATTGTGTTAAGAGGCTTTTTACACACATTTTACGCAGTGTGGATATCCAAAATGGGTTTTAGAGAATATTAAGAGGATTGTTTTTCAAGGTATTAAATGCACAAAGAGCACGGATGAGAAAGATGGAGACTTGGCTGATCAGATCCAGCCCAGAGAAAAGATCCAGCTATGGAGGATATGGGAATAGTGTGACAGTCACTTCCTCTCTGGGCCTTTAGGAATTTAAATATCTTTAAGCAACAACTGATTTCCTTTGACATATATTCAGCCCTAAAATATTTTCTTTGCTTTTTCCTCTCTTGCAGTTTCTCTCTACATTTGTGGACTCCTAATATTAGAAGTGAACTACCATCCATTGCTATTGGTTTGACTGGACAAAAAGATAAACCAACACAGTTCCCCTTTTCCTAGTCTGAATGGCATCTCTCTGCCTCACGCTCACCCCCACTTCAAAACCAGTTCCTCATCTGATCTTCCGTATTTTAGTTAACGCAGCCATCGCTGTGCCAGCTGCCTAGTCTCAAAACCACAGCCTTCTCTGACCTCACCATTGCCAGCATGTCACACCAACATGCCCACAGACTCCTTAAATGGGCATGCACATCTCAGAACTCCACATGGCATACATGAGTTACCCGGGCATCTTGTACTCATGCAGATTCTAATTTGGAGGACTTGGTGGTGGTGGTGGTGGGGAGCTGAAATCCTGCTCCCTGGTGGTGTCCGTGTTGCTGGTGGGTGACCAGAGGCGCTAACCTTCACTTCCAGGCAAGAGGTTGGCTTTATGCTCATGTAACTCTCCCTTTCCCTTCCCTGTTTTAGAGAAATTCCCAGACCAGGCAGTACTGTATGCAGGTTATACTTTGAGATAAAAAAAAAATTTTAAAAGGAAAAAGACAAGGAACATCATGAGACCCAGCCCCCAAACAACCGGGGAGCCAACAAAGCTCTACCATCTATCACGTTCTGCTCTCTGACAGCTGTTTCCATTTCATTCCTTTACATACTGTTGTATGCTTTATTTTGTCATAATTTATTCCTTCAACCATATTTTGAGGGTCTACTATGTATGAGACTCTGAACTACTCTCAGGGAATAAAAAAATAAGATAAATGATATCATTTTCTACCATCAACAAGCTTACAACCCGACAGAGCAGGAGCCCAGTAAGCAGAGAAATTCAGTGACGTGTAATATTTTATTGTGCCTAAAATATGCTTCTCACTGTTCCTTTTCCCAACTCCAAATCCTCATGGCCACAGGCTCACTTTGTATCATAACAAGACTGAACTGTATCCTGCAATACTTCAGGTCATCACTGTGATCCCTAGAAATTTGGCATTATCAATGATACCGTTTCTATGCCTTATCAAAAATGTGGTATAGTAATTGTTATCATGAAAGGGCTTACAGTTGTGAGCTTGATCTTTTTTTCCTGGTTCCTAAGGACTGAAAATTCCAGCAACAGATATGACTGTAAAGAAATGGTCCAAAGCCTAAAATTCTTTCAAAAAAAACATGTGGCCGGTGAAATACTGAAGTGACTGCGAATACAAATTCAAATGTGGCCTGGTTGGTGAGTAACTTCCAGGTTTAATGCCTGTCCCTGTTCTCAAAAGATTCCTGGTAGCGGGTTGGAGCAGCCTCTGGGGTGGACTCAGGCAGCTCCATCTTGGGAAGTGCAGAGGCAGAAGGCAGGTCGCCAGGAGCCCTGTTCCTGTCAACTAGGTGCCTCCAGAGTAGGATCTGAAATTCCCATTTACTACCTGGAGGAGTCCAGGAATCTCTTTCTCTTCTAGATGTTTCTGGCAGCTTCACCACACCCATTGCTATTTCACTTTCCACTAGTTAGTACTGAAGGGAACCACGGCTCATGTGGACAGACCTAAGGTGCGCAGATTGCGCACATGATTCCTCTAACTCTGCGGTGATGCAACTCTAAGCTCTATGCCCCAGGAGTTTCCTGGGTTTGATTCCAGCGAGCCTTTAACCTCTGCTGATGGCATTTCTCTTTCTGCCTCATCAACCCAGGGCTCATTCCTTTTATTTCCTTTTCACCTAGGTTATAATAAAAAGCCCTAGGCCACTCACTAAAGTGGCTTGATCCGTGCTGATTCCTGATCAAGGCAGCCCAGCAGCAATCTACTAATGCAAATGTATTTCCTCACTAGCCTGTTTTAAATCGTAATAAAATATAAAACATAGTGTTTATAACGTGTCAGACATTATCCTAAGTGTCTTCAGGAATTGACTTGTTTAATCCTCTTAGCAACCTTATGAACTATTTACTACCATCATTCCCATATTACAAATGATGGACTTTAGCCACAGAGAGGTTAAACAACTTACCCAAGGCCACACAGAAGGGGTCATATTTGAACCTAGACAGTTCTGCTTTAGATTTCATACTTTATACATGAGCTTGGGCCCTTGAATCAGACAAGTCATAGAAAAACTTCCTATTAATAACAGTAATTATTTTAATGAGTGTTACTGAGGCTCCATGAATTTTACATGGTTATAGCTTTTAATCTTCATAATTGTTATGCTTTAGATGTGAGGTGTCCCCCAAAAGCTCATGTATGAGGAAATGCAAGAATGTTCAGAGGTGAGATGATTAGATTATAAGAGTTGTGACCTAGACAGTGAATTAATCCATTGGTCATGGCTGTGGGCAGGTAGGATGTGACTGGAGGAGGTAGGTCACTGGGGACATGTCTTTGAGGGTTATATTTTATCTCTGGTGAGAGGAGCTCTCTTTGCTTCCTGATTGCCATGTCCTGAACTGCTGTCCTTTTCCACATATTCCACCATGATGTTCTCCCTCATCTTGAGCCCAGAGCAATGGAATTGGCCAACATGGACTGAACCTCTGAACCCATGAGCCCAAATAAACTTTTCCTCCTCTAATTTTTCTTGTCAATTCTCTTGGTCACAGGGACACAAAGATGATGAACACAATAATCTTGAGAGAGAAATTGTTACTCTCCCATTTGTCATAGGCAAAAGCTGAGTTTTAAGATTGCTTTAAAAGCCAGGCACAGTGGTGCATGCCTGTGATCCCAGAAGCTTGGGAGGCTGAGGCAGGAAGATTGCAAGTTCAAAGCCAGCCTCAGCAAAAGAGAGGTGCAGAGCAACTCAGTGAGACCTTGTCTCTAAATAAAATACAAAGTTGGGCTGGGGATGTGGCTCAGTGGTTGAGTGCTCCTGTGTTCAATCCCTGGTATACCCTCGCTCCCCCAAAAAGATTTGTTTAAAAGATGTCTGGGATTATTCCACTTGTATAGGACAGAGGCTAAAAAACTATTTATCTAGTTTTCAGATAACTGTTGGGTGACCTATTATAATACAGATTGCTGGCTATTTGGCATTTTATAAAATTGTTTCTTCTTTTCTATTCATCTGAAAACAGAATTATCATTACCTCACTCATAGCCAGGTAACAGGGGAAAATCAACAATAACAACAAAACAAAAACAAAACAAAAAACTGGTATACACTTAGCAAAGATAAACTTAACAAATAAAGATTTTCTTAAAAACGTCGCAAATAAAGATATTCTTAATGTTTTACTTTCTCAATAGATAGGAAGGCTTTTGCTCTTTTGAATGGAAACTGATCCCTTTTGTTCTTAAATATACAGCCCAGGGCTCCTTTCAGATATGTAGCTTACCTTATTTCTACAAATAAGTCAATATAGAATTGCTTTCTGATGTTTTGTATCAATCCTTTGTTATATGATTTTTTTGTAAGTTCAAAAGTTGACCTTTCCAGTTGATCCCCAAATAAATTCTGGAACAGCTGTGTTTTGGAGATTTTAAGTTTTACTCATTATAAAAGCAAATTGGTAAAAATCATTGTGTAAACTGAAGTGTGATAGCCTTATGCTTTTGATTGGTGGTCCATGTTCCTCATTTCTTCCTGGATTCAAAGTTTATGCAGGGCTGGGTTGTAGCACCGTGGTAGAGCTCTTGTCTGGCATGTGTAAGGCACTGGGCTCAATTCTCACCATCACAAAATAAAGATCCATCAACAACTAAAAACAACAACAACAAAAATAAAGCTTATGTAAACAAAAAAAAATCTAAATTTCTCAGTCTGTAGTCTTATTTCCATAATTGTTAAGATAATTAAGTGTAATCATATCAGAAAATCATTTCCACATTATGAGTTTTCACTATTAGCTTGCTAGTGTTCATACTAGTAATAATAATAGTAGTAACAGTATTCCTGCTATTAGTAATGCTAACCTTGTTACTGATCAGATTGTAGCACTAATGATCAAACTCTCAGAAAGAAAAAGACTGAGATTCCAAGGAGTGGAATAAGCTTCTCACAGTCCAGAGAGAAGATAAGACTCTGCCACAGCCAGGTTAAACATGGATGAACTGGAGCCTGACCCCCGCTTTCCATTTATTAAACAATGAATTCTCATAAAAGAACTTTTAATCTTTGCCTGCATAATGACATCCTCAACAATACAGTTAATTGCAAAGCAACTAACGTGTGTTTGCACATAGCTGTTCATACAAATGGTGAGGTTGACGCTCTATCTTTCAGCTTTAAGTTCTTAACGTCAGAGTAGGTGACTTCATTCATTCATAGAGCATATAATTCCCAAGCCTGTTTCAGGCACTGAGTTAAGGAATGAAAACAAAACAAAACAAAAATGAATAGGTCATTCTCACCCAAGGAAATCAACATCTTCAATGTTTGTTTCACATGATCTTTTTCTCAGTCTCCATTTTCTCTTATTGCCATCCACTTAAAGTAGCCCCCAGCATTGATAAGGACAGACCCACTCCATTCACTTATTTATCTTATTCACTTATTCATTCAGTAAATAGCTATAGACGGCTCATGGTACACCATGGGACAAAGAGAAGAAGGAAATAGACACGGTTCCTCCCTCTGATCATGTTCCTTAAAATTTCCAATAGAATTGACAGATTAGAAACAAATATATAAGTAAAATAATTATGGACCTCGACAAACACTATGGAATAAAGATGAGGGAGATGATAACAAGAGGACAGGGTTAGAGAGAATGGCTAGTAAAGGCCTTTGGGGGAAGTGACATTTATTCTGGAATTTGGAAAATGAGCAGAAACTAGCCATGTGAAGGGTGTAAAATAACTTCAGTAAAGCAGCAGAGCATAAATAGCTAAAGAGAGGAAAAGAGCAGGGAGATTTTCTGAGCAGAAAAGGACATGGTCTGCCTTGAGTTTTCAGAGTATGGATATGGCTTCTGTGGTAGAATGAGTTAGTAGGGGCCAGGAATTAAAATTGGGGAAACACTGCATAGTTACCAGCTGATTTTGACAGGGTTAGACGGTGGCCATGGAGCAGGAAAAGAGCTGGAAGATGAAAAACGTTTTAGGAAGAATGGATAGACTTGCTGATAAATTAGAAACAGCAGTATGGTAAACTTGGGAGTCCAGAAAGATTTTCAAATTTCCCAGTTTGAGAAGTTGGATGATCATTATTGTCACTGAGTGAGATGGGGAGTTTGGATGGTGGGATGTGGGTTTTGTGGGGAGAATATACGAGTTGAATACAAAGGAAGAAAACATCTTACAAGAATCCCTTATACCAGTCCCCAAAACCAAAGGCCAAATGTCCTCTCTGAAAGGTGAATGCTTACACACAACAAGGGAGGGAAAGGAGGGAAGAATAGAAGTTCACTGGATTAGACAAATAGGAATGAAGGGAAGGGAGGGAGGATAGGAATAGGAAAGACACTAGAATGAATCGGACATCAGAGCTTTCCTATACTCATATATAAATACACAACCAGTGAAACTTCACATCATGTACAACCACAAGAATGGGAAGTTGTACTCTATGCATGCATAACATGTCAAAATACACTCTTCTGTCATGTATATCTAAAAACAACAAATAAAGAAGATATATTCATAGAATGTTCTTATATTCATAGATTAGTCATTGATTTTCTGATAAAAGATCATTTTGAGCAAGAAAAAAAAGTATCCTTTATATTCATAATTCAGAAACTTGATCTCATATATGGAATGGGAAGAGCAGGATCTGTGAAAGAATATTGTGACCTCATTTAACAAGTTAAGAGGCTTCTGCATAGCAGCAATGAGTCTTTGGTATGCCAGGATTACCTTGTCACAGAATATCTGGTTGGCATATTACTGATTCCACTCATCTGATGCTTGAATCTGCTGGGTTATACCCAATCAAGGAATCACATAGATTGGTTGAAGAGCCACAGTTAGAGAGGGTGCAGATAATAACAGCATCTCATTCTTATATATGCTCATGTAAGGGGTTAATGAAAACAAGATCTACTTGTCAAGTATTTTTTCAAATACTCAGTAGTCTGTTTCCCAATCTACCCATTCATTAAATTAATCTTCGGGGGTTCTATCCAGAAAAGCAAAGCAGAAGCAAATCCTTGGTGCTGAGACCACTCATGGGAGGACCTGTATGGTTAAGTTTCTTGGTTCTCTTTGTAGGTCACTTATCACCTTAGTGTTGTGGGTTTTTTTTCTCAGTGGCCAGTGCTGAGGTTAGATGAGATAACCTTTGAATACTTTTATACCTGTAGGTCTCCACATTTCCAGGATTTATACCTTCACTTTAACATGTCCAGGGGAATATGCATAAACTACAAAGAGAATAAATCTGGTAAAGAACTAAAATTGTCCAATCCTGCATTTCTTATGTATGGAATTTATATTTAAGCAACAAATAAAATCGTTAAAGAACATAATCACCATTCATTTTCATACTATTTTAAAATTTGAGGTGCCAAATCCAGGCTGACTAGACTGTCTACTATTACATAAAGTATTTATTTTTCAGAAATTCATGTGCTTAAAACCTTCTAGAGTTCTAAGAAACTACAGATAAAAAATATATATACTTTCCACACCTCTCACAAATGCCATATGCTAGTTGAGGGAGAACCACTGATGGAGAAGGCAGAGGATAGAAACTAGGTCAGGACATCTCAGGGTGAAGGTAAGAGAAACCAGTGTTATTCTACTTGCCCACCCTTCCACCCCATCTCCTGCTTCAGCAAGAACAAAGGAAACGTGATAAGTGGAACCCGTGAAGATAGCCCAGTGTGTGGACACATCTTAACATGAAGCTCCCGACTAATCCCATCAGCTAGCAGAGTAACTCCACAGCCCCTCCCTCCATATACCATCTCCTGGGAGTGAGGACAAGTGAAACTTACCTTCAAACTCAGGTTTCCTTGGCCTAGGAACAGGCTACAGCTGAGCCTGCAGGAGGCTCTTTACGCCATGGGTCAATGGAATGGCAGTACAACAGTAACAGAGCAGGTCCCTCTCCCACTTTATTGCTGGGGCACTAGAGGCCCAACCCTTGCAACAAGTCACCTCAGCTTCCCAGTGACATTTATGCCTTTCATCGTAATTGTCCTGTTTTTATTCATAATTATTTTGCAATGAATACTAACAATGTCTCAAGTCTACAGCATTAGTTGGTGTTCTCCCCTCTGGAAAAAAAAATGCTGAGGGATGTCCTCTCTGGCAGGTTTGCCTTTTTATGCTCCCATCAATTTAAACTGGATGTTTTCAAGGAGGCAGTTGTGTTGGATCCTGTGCTAGTTTATACCACTTGTGTTATAGTAATGATTATAATACAAGTTCTAATTAAATATTCTGTAATCTTTGGAATTGTAATGCAACAAGAAATAGAATTGTTTCTGTGAAAACAAAGTTGTATGCTTTGGAATGATTCAATAAAGTGAAAGTTGCTAAATATAAAGACACTGAATTAGGAATGAGCAAGACAAGTGGAAAAACTTCCTGAGGCGGGGGGGGGGGGGAGAATCAGTTAACTAAGAGAATTCCACATTCTGATCACTTTGAAAATGTCTATAAGTTCTTCCTTCATTTTAAGAAAACCAAACCTTAACATTGCAACAGTGCCACATCATGAGTGTGGCCATGAAAGGATTTTGATTCCATATCCAAATATTGAATGAATGTGTATTTGTTTAAGGTAAAATGAAATGATTAAGGTATCTTTTGTTCTAATTTCCTTCTTTAGCTGACTTTTTTCAATTATCCAACTAATGACTATGTTGGATAGGGGAATAACTTCTATAAAAGTCAATCCCAATTAGTTTGTGAGTAGGAGAGATATAAATCTAAAAATACATAGAAAGGAATCAAAATTAACTAGTCTGTGATTGTCGAATTCAAGATCATTATTTCAATTTGACCAAATTATCTTGGTATGAGCATGATGAGATGTGAATGTGAGGGACACACTCACCTGCATCTCAGGATACCTGGAACTGCTGGTAGATGCACACAATACCAAGAGCAGCAGCAGTTCCAGGTATCCTCTGACAGTTTTCAGTAGCTTAACATGGTAACATAGGGATCCCAGGATTTGGAGTCACCTGGATGCCATTTTCAGGGCCCAACCCCACCCCTGGCCACCTGAAATCTTTAGCCGAATGGACCCTGGGTTTTCTCATTTACAGAAAGACAAATACATCATCTCATGCATATCTGAAGAGGCAATTAAATATAACAAACCTTATGCAAGCATCTAACTTGAGAGCAGTCTTCAAATACTCAACAAAAGAGCCCTTTTTCTCTTTCTTGTTTTTTTTCAAATGCAAAAATTTAGCTTTTGGGTCTTTGAATAGATCCACAAATATACAGGCCTCCACTCTCTCCCTTTTGCTCTCTATGTTAATTCAACACTGATGCTTGCATTAGGTAATTCTCTGCGCATAAGCATTATTCTAAAGAAATGTATTGGTTATCGATCCTTTTGTATATCACATTATTTATAATTCCTAAGTCTTTGGAATGGCACAAATATATCTTTTGACAACTGTTGCTTTTGATTCACTCACATAATGTTGCAGAGACTCTTGGCTTACAACCATTTCAGAAAAGAAATGGGAAATGTCCCCTGTCTTTATTGATTAAGTCTACATGGATAGATGTGGTAAACTGAGGCACGAGCATCCTTTAGGGGCTTACGCTCAGCCTAATTACTGGGCAATAAGGGTTGAATGTCCTGATATTTAAATTTCTACAAATGTCATATTCATCCATCACTTTTAAAATGCATCTGGAATTGTTTAAGTGGAGAATCTGTGTTTGTTAAAACTCATAGACAGGCCATCGTGAGCACGCTGTGCGGAACAGCCGTGGTAAATCTAGGCCACTATACCGCTCCAAGTAGTTGACAAATTCCACTGTTGCTTGCTTTTTTTTTTCCTTCTATGAAGTTTAAAATAAACAATTAACCTATTTCCAACACAGTGTTTGGTATTGATTTAATTTAGCATGTGTTATTCATCTGCATGCCTCACAACGGTTGCTTAATTGTCTAAATCTTCCCGTGTAGAGTGCTGCCTATGGAATCTCTTCCCACAGAACACTCTTAGCGGAGTGTGGCTTACTATTTCCATAACATCTGTCTTTCCTACTAAAGAGCAGATTAACAATTATGCTTCTTTTAAAGGTGTGTGTGTGTGTGTGTGTGTGTGTGTGTGTGTGTGTGTGTGTGTGTGTGAGTGCGCATGTGTATTTAGGAAGGGATGGGCAAGATAATTTGCTCTCTGGTACAATAGTTTGCAGTCCTATCACCAGGTCAGATATTTTGCTTGTACCCATATTGCAGCTGGCAAGGTTGTCCTTCCCTTTTGCCCTATTGTGCCACAGAACACCACATTGTTCTGCACAGAGACAACATACGCAACCCCTCCTCCGGCTACCACTCCCAGTCTCTTTCTCTTTCACACACACACACACACAGGCACACATACAAATGTATGCGCCTGTATACCCAAAGCTCCTTTCAATTGTGTTAAACAGTAAAGCAGAAGGATTTTTTAAACTAGTGTTTTGTTTTGCAATGGTTGCTGATGGTGTTCGTGTAATACAGTTTTAATCAAATCCCCAAAGCTGAAGACCTTTCAGCATATCTTAGGCTGTACCGTGCAGGGTTTATTCCACTTGAAGTGGCCACCAGGGAGGTACAATTAGCTGTTCCCATGGAAAAGTTTGTTATAGTAATAAATAATAAGTAGCATAGGTAGCGATGGAATCAATTAAAGATATTTTTGACCATCTAATGGTTTATGGGAATGCTAAATAATTGACAACAAGTTTTTGACTATGTTTTCCATCTGCATGTCTCCTTGTAACTAAACATTGACTGTGCACACAGGATGGTATCTGAGGTCACTCCTTTTTCTTTCTTAAAGCCACATTGTCAAGGGTACTGTATGAAAGACAGTGGCAGCCCTTACATAACTGAGCTGATTTTGAGAGGGTTAAAACTCTGCTGTAAATATTTGCTGCAGGCGGAAATCTAACATATGAAGCAGGAGAACAAATTGTGTTATCAGTTTCAAAAACAATCTGTTTCGCCATTCATTTATTTATTTTTTTAACCAGTGTAAAAACAGAACAATAGGAGTTGACTGGCTGAGAGGGCTTTGTGCTTTGTCTCTGGGTTCCAACAGCTTTGATGTTAAAATGGAAATTTGGCAAGTGGGGTGTGTTGGTAAAGTGCTCTAAATGCTTTTGGCATCTTGACAGGGAAAAGAATCAAAATGGTCAAGCTACCTTGGTTCAAAATTGGTGCGTGTATGTTCATGAATTGCTTTCTAAATAAAATCTCAGAAGGAAATAGGATGAATGGGTTTATTGTGTGTATTCAGGGGTGAATTGATATGCTACACATCACCTACAGCAGGTCAGTGATCCATGAGCTTAGTGAGATTTACATGAAAAGACACAGTTGTTCCTTCGAAGTGATTGGATAAGTGACATATGGTTGCAGTGCCAATGTAGGTATCAATGGGAATTAGTTAGATGAAAATTTGGGCTAAATAAAGCTTAAATTGTGATGATCATCGTTTGATTAGGAGAAGTAGTCCTATCTGATGATCTATTTTACAAACATTATCATTGTGAAAAACCCACTCTGTGGATTGGTTTACCTAAATGCAGAATGCATCCATTCTTTCCTGAGGGTCCTTATGAACTCAATGTTAGCCATGCATTACATACAAGCAACAGAAACGATGGCTGCTGGGTTGTGCAATTTCTAAGTGCCTATTAATTATATCTCTAGTCAAAGGTATTTAATGCCATATTACCTTGTATTGAGTAGGGGTGAGCAAACTATGGACCAAAAGCCAAATCTTGCCCACTGTGTATCTTTGTAAATAAAGTTTTATTAAACACTGTGACATGCATTCATTTATGTATTATTTATGACTGCTTTATGCTAGGATGACAGAATTAAAGAGTTGCATCAGAGATTGTATGTACGACCTGCAAAGCTGAAAATATCTGCTATCTGACTCTTTCTAGAAATGTATCCCTGCCCTGAACTTAGAGGATCCCTTAATCTGAAGATTTAAAATGTACCTGTTATTTTCACCATATTCCTTTGGATTCATTCGTTCATTCCTGTTTCTCAGTTCTGAATTTTGAAGATCAAGGAATCTGAGAATGATCAGATGATCAAATAGAACAGTGAGAGAATTCATACTCCCCCCCGCCCACCATCCCTCTTAATCTAGAGTTCCAGAAGTTATTGAACAGAGTAACCTGATCAACTGAGAGACACCCCCTTTTGGAGGGGTTTGGCCAGCTGCCTCAAATCAGTAGCTGAAACACAGGTGGTAGGATCTCTTGGAAGTTTATCAGGATGGTGAAAATTTCCAGAGGTAGGAAGTGGAGGTAAAAATAGGAGAAAAAGTAATAAGAGAAAAGTAGATTGGCTCTATAATTCTAAGTGAGTGAGAAAATATATATGAATAAAGCAAAAGACTTTAAAGGAATTGCGTGAGTGAGGAGGAATGGCTGGGACTTCTTTTCCTTAGATGATGGCTCCTTAATCGTCATCCTACAGGGGGTGGACAAGTTCTGCATTTCAACAGTAGCTGTAGTCTGTAGAAAAATGTAGGCTATTTCTTTTCTCCCCTACCACATACAGGATGAGCTGCAGAGAGCTAATAGAAAATGATGGAGAGTAGGAGACAAAACAGGGTGGTCTTTGCCCTGAATTAGGAAACCCTTGAGCTCTCACCTCTGACACCACTGATATTTCTTTTGAGTGTATGGGCCTAGAGTCATATGTACCTAAGAGGGTACATATTCTAGAACTGTCATACTTGACACTTCCTATTATCTCTTCTAATTAGGTAGGAATGAATAAACATGCAAAAGAGGCACTATTTTGTTACTGATTTTTAGCATTGATAGTTGTCTGATACAAAGAAAAAAAAGTAAATTGAATGAAGAGAAGGGATTGAGTGGCTCGATGCTTACCTTATTTCGGTGCAAAAGGCTGAGGACACCTGCTAGTGGTGCTGCAATATCTCTGGATTACTTTTAGCCTTTCAAACTCAGTGTCTCTCCTTTCTCCCCTCTATCCCAAGATTGTCTCCAATTTTTGCCCAAATGATTATTTTTTAAAGTTTTTTTTAGCTTCACACCTCTTTCTTCATCTATCCCTTTTATTTTTCTTTATTTTTACTTTTTTTTCCTGAGACCTGTCAAAAGTACTCATTACATTTTTTTTTTTTTTTTTTTTTTTGTTGTTGTTGTTCTGCCCCTAGAAGTTCCTGACTTCTGTTTTATTTCTTGGAAATCATTTATTTCTCATTCTACTTCTTCACAGTCAAAACCATACATTTTCAGCTGCCTGAAATGCCTGTACTCATAATTAGGCTTTGTGTAAACATCAAGGGTTTTGTTTTCCTTCTAGAAAGGGCGGTTAAATGAGATTTGGGTGGGGATTTCGGCCCAGCCGGTCTCTATTTTTTTCAAGTTACTTATTAAGACTTGACAACCCACACATTTTATGGAACACAAATAGGGGTCATCTTTCCTACCCAATGTTCTATGAAACTATTAGAAGAGTCAATAGAATTATTGTTAGTCAAGGAAATTAAAGTGAGAAAAAGCAAAATTGACATTCAAAGTGGTTTTGCCTTCCTTGTTATCTAAAGGACTCAGATGTGTGTCAAAAAACTCTTTCCAGGTCTTTGCCTGAGTTAGGTCCTTTAGGGTGCCATGTTTTCACTTATATTTCCATTGTCTACCAGTCTTTTTTCTGACACTCTTATCAGCAGGTCTGTCAAGCATAGAGCTGAGTTACCATCTGATTTGGAGCCTAAATTACCATCTAACTTGGAACAGTCACTTTGTCAATAAGAAGCCCTGCCCTCCTGGTTTACTCTTCAGTTGGTTCCCATTCCTGCTCTGTGGATCTCCACTCCTGTCCCGTGCCAGACCCTTGACTTCATCTCATGTGACTCCCTCTTCACATTAGTGCCAGTGACATTAATAAAGGAGAATTACTCAAATACATTGTTCTCTTTATGCCTTTTTACATTCTGCTTCATTTTAACCAAAACCCTTTCTCTCTTTTAGGTTATGCTTTAAAGCCTGGTTTAGGCATTAACCTCTCTTTATAAAATATACCTCAATGCCCTACTTCAGATAAAGTTAATTACTTTTTCGTACCTCCTTCATATTTCCTGTGTTTCATGAATCACATTGTCAAGAAATTATTTGTTAAATGTCTGTCTACCTAAATTTCAGTTTCCAAAACCTTCCTTTATCCCTGCTACTTAACTTATGAGTGGATATATATAGTAGAGATCCCAGGAATGTGTTGAACTGAGCTGATGAATAGGTAAATAATTAGTTATCTGCCTCCTGGGAGATCAGACACAAGGCCTGGACCTTCTAACAAATGTGGATTAACCTAGGATGAATGTTTAAAAAACTCAATATAGTTTGTCATTAGGTCTATACAAATTCCTATTGAGCTATGATTATTGGGAGTAAAGATTAGGAGATGAAAGTGTAGTATTTTAAATGGCTAAACTCCAGATCACCAATGTTTGGAACCATAGGATATCTATCTATCTAACTATCTATCTATCTAATATGTATATATATATATTTTTTCTCCAGTATCTGCAAAACTCCAAAATACACACAAGTCCCTCCTTCTAATGAGTCAGTTGAATGCAAAATCAACTGTAATTCAAGAAATCAAAAGCACTAAGAGGGGTGAGCTTTGTCAGACTGGACCAACTTGTTCTACCTGTTATGGACAAAGGAAGGTCTGATGAAGTCCCAGGGTACAGGGAGTGGTAGCTTGGGTTGCAAGAAGCATCCTGTGTCTCCCCCTACTGGTTGGTGGAATAACTAAATGAACAACCCCAGGAGTCCCATTGGCCATGACCTCACAGCTTTGTCCCATCTGGTCACCTGGCTTCTGTGAACTTTTAATAAGGAGGGTTGATATAGAGTTCATGTCAGGATATTTTCTCTCATCCAAGCTTTCTAAATCTAGTTAATTAGCATTCTGCATTTCTTAACAATTCTAACTTCACATCCCATTGAAATAAACCATTAAGAAACCCACTTCTGGCATATTTTAATTCCAGGCTATCACTACATTTTGATTAGATTAAAATTGTTTTAAAAAGGTCGTGTTTGAAAATAATCAGAAGGGTTACCACAAGGGATATCATTTCCTCTAGCCTTCCAAGGATGTGTTCAGCATCCCAGTAAATCCAGAAATATGAAAAAAGTATAGTTCTCATAAAAAGCAATACCATCTATGGTAAATCCACAGAACATTTGGGGGAGGGTGGAAAGAATTACCCCAAATTAATTTGCATTATCCAATTATCTTTATTCTATGATTATATATCAGACAGATTCAAATTCCAAAAGAATTAGAAAAGGCTTTTATTGTGTGTATTCATAACAAGAGCCGAGTCTAGCCAAGAACCTACAAAGAAGATATTGTAGGATAGATATGGTTAGATATGAGAACCAGAAATTAAGCACCACGAAGTCAGTGCAATAGAGAGCAAAGAAAAGTAACATCAGGAAAAAAAGGATGAAAGAAATCACCCCAGGAGAGTGGATTTTGAAAAGACTAAAGGTTCATTGCAAACGTCTTCATAGGTCTAGTTGTACATTATAGCTGTCAATTATTTTGGCTAGATGGTGTTCATTATATTTTGTTTACTGTATTGGGGTCTTCCCCAATATCATAACTTTTAGAGACAGTTCTGTTAAAACAGTATAAAAATTATTTATTCACAAATCTGTATTGAGTGCTGTATTATTTTGGATATGCTAATTACTTAAATAATTCTAAAAGATCAGTATAGTCGCTGGATGCAAGGATGGGTTTCTTGTGTGTATCACTGCCTGCTGCTGGCTATTTAGGGACCAGGTTTCTTCTACCCTAAGGTGCTACAGTCTTTAACAGATAGCCTCCAGGTTTACTGAACAGGAAGTGAGAAGAACATCACCCATGAAAGGTTTTCATGGACCAGACCTGGAGATGGCTTACAATTATACACATTCCACATTGCATTGACCAGAAATCAGTCACCCAATGCGAAACTGCAAAGGGGCTCTGACAATGCTGCCCTCCTACCTGGGCAAGAAAACAAATATGGATATTGGTTTTGACATTAGCAATGACAATTTTCTATTTGGGAGTCTAGAGATTTGGCAGTGGGTGGTTGAGGGAATGGACAAAAATACTGCCTTCAAAAACTGGAAATAGACAACAAATGAAATCATCGTTAAGTCAAATGCACGGTCTATTAAAGGGTAAAATGCCCTAAGAAGAAAACTAAAACACCCACAGGTAAAGAGGGTAGAGAGTCAGTTGCCATTTAAATAAAGCAGCTGAGGAAATGCCTCATCAAAGAGATATTTGACAAAGGATCTGAAGGAGGCATGGGAGTTAGTGAATAACCAGGAGAAGAAGATTTTGATTAGAGAACACTGCAAGTCCATGATCCCTGAGGGGCAAGCATAGATGGCATGTTAGAGGAACAGCAAGCCAGATGCCCAGTGTGGATGGAGTAGAGTGAGCTGGTGGTGGGGGGTGCTATTAGGAGATGAAGTCACTGAGGTAAGAGAGGAGGTGGGCTTTGTATTGTTTATTGACTACTGTAAGAAATTCAGATCTCGCTCTTGCCTTAGCCCTTTCTTTCTTTCTCTCTCTCTCTCTCTCTGAAACTGGAAACATTGGAGGCTTTTGAGAAGAGAATTGACCAACCTGCATGGACCCATTTTTAATGACATCCCTCTAGTTGCTGGAATAAGAATAAAAAGTAGGAGGCAAGAGTAGATTAAGAGGAATCCTTTGGAGATCATTCTAATAACCAAGTTGAGAGACTATCAAATCCAATTAGTTGCAGTAAAAGTGGAAAGATGTAATTGGATTATAGGCATATTCTGAAGGTAGGGTCAAAAAGATTTGGTGATTGGTCAGATGTATGGTGGAGAGAAAAGAAATCAAGTGTGACTCCAAGGTGTTGTGTCTTAGCAAACAGAGCAATAGGAGAATGTGCAGATTTTTAAGATGGTCCAACCAAGATCTAAGTTCTTGAAATATTAAAGTTGAGATGGTTATTAGCAATTCCAAAGAAAATGCTGAAAAGGTCCTTATTTTATAAGTGTGCCTGGATTTCGGCGAAGTGGCCTGGCTGAAGAGAAATGTTTGTTAGTTATCAGACTCTAGTCAGATGGGATCCCTAAAGCAATGAGGAAAGAAATCCAGGGCGGCACTTTGAGCCACTGTGATATTCCAGAGTGGAGATGTAAAAGATGAGGAAGGTTGGAGATGAGGAAGATTAACCAAAGGGGCCAGAGAGTAAGTGGCTAGTGAGATAGAATGAAAACCAGGTAGAGACTAACGGAAGAAATGCTTCAAGAAGGAGGGAGAGAGCAAATGTAATAAATGCAGCTGGTAGGTCAAGTGGGACAAGGAATGAGATGCAATCTCTGGATGTAGAACGAGGATGTCATTTGTGTCCTTGACAAAAGCTTTGTTTCCATCAAGTGGTAAAAACAAAACTCAACTAGAGTTAGTTCAAAGAGGATGCAGGGAGAGGAATTGGGGTTTATGAGTGTCAATTAAATACTTAATATTATGCTGAAAAGGGAAGGGAAGAATTAAGGGTTATATTAGCAATAAGTATATTAGCAATTAGAAATTAGGTTATTAATTAGCAATTAGCAATTAGAAATAAGAGTTTGGCAAGAGTGGGAAGTGGGTGTAAAGAAGGAATTTTCTTTAGATATTTGTAGACTAATGAGAAAGATTCAATAGGCAGGAGTCATTGTAGAAGAAAGGAAACTACTAGAGCAATATTTTAGAAAAATTGACAAATGCGCAAGAAAAGGGACTGGCTTTTCCTGGCAGAGGTGACAGCCATTCAGTAACCGGGCACAAAGCAGAGTTCTATGACACAAAGCAAATAGGGGCTGGGTGGGGTGGGAACTGGTGGAGCTTCTCATCCAATTGCCACTGTTTCTTCAGCAAAATGAGAGCAGGCACAAAGTAGGATTGGAAGAGAGGAAAAAAGTACAAAATGGTCACCTGGGAAAGTGGGAGAGGGAACGAACTGGGGAAAAGGGATGTGATTGGCCACATGAAGGGCTCTCTGTGGAGAGTGAGCAGGAATTTAAAGCGAGGCGAGTCAGCAATCTTGTGTTTATTTCCAGCTTCATTTAGCTCCACGGGTGCAGGTGAGGATAAGAGCAGAGTTGGATTTGACCAGAGTTGCATTTTTCAAGTGAGTAAGCTGAACAGAAAGCCAAGCAGATGAAGGCATAGGCAAAGAAAGGATCATCATGATGGACTGCAGAACTTCAGCTGGCTAGAAGTGAGCTAAGCTGGGAAGAGTTTTAAAAGGCTGTTACAGAGAGAAGGTTAATGGTTTGCAGATGCCTGTACTGAGTTGGGGTATCCCATGGTGGAAACTGCAAAGATTGAAGATGGTGAACAGAGGGGAGATTTAAAAAGAGGTTTCAGTTGTGAGGAACAAAATCTAAGGCATGATTATAGACAGGGAGGAGGGTTCCCTGAACTCTTCAGGCAACTTAGCAAGCAGAGTTTGGGATTCATTTGCATGGACGTGGAAATCACCGGAAATTAAGATAGAAGTAACTTTATAGAAGATGACACAGTGTCAGGAACAAAAACCTTCCAAGAATTAGAAAGGGATGACCACTAGGTACACAGGGAGGAAGGGATGATGTGGGGTGTAACTCGATGTCAAGGGATTGGAGGTGGAGATTGTTGGGACAGGGAAAGAGTGCATCTTGGTAACAGAGCTAAAGAGAACACTTGCCTCACACCCAACCTGGTGGTATATAGAGATGGGTAAGAAAAAAGTATGGGGGAGATAGTGTCCTCATGAGACAGCCTGGTTTCAGTTCATAAAACCAGATAAATAAGAAGAGGTTGAGGATGTTGGAGGTTTTCATAAAGCCTAACAGTGAGTTCCAAAGGGCTCTAACTGGAAAGGATTGAGGCCATCAAGAGAAGTGAGAGTTGTGTTTAGAAAACATTTTACACAGAGCTGGATGCAGATTGGTGTGTGGGGTGTGAGGGCCTGCAGCTCAGCTTGAACTTCAGATAAATGATGGGACTCGTTTTTATTTGAACCTATCCCCCACCATCACCAACCTCCTCCTTCATCCCTTGCCTTGGCAACTACTATCTGTTCTTCATCTCTGTAGTTTTGTCAGTTTGAGAATATTGCATGAATTGCATCGTACAATAGGCTACCAGTTTTGCCTGACATTTTTCACTAACTGTGAGGCGCTGAAGTCTATCCAAGTTGTTGCTGGTATCAACCATCCATTCTCCTTCATTGCTGTAGTACATTCTGTTGTATTAAAAGCCAGAGTTTGTCCAACCATTTGCTCATTTAAGGACATTTGAGTTATTTTGACTTTTTTTGCTCCATGAATAAATCTGCCCGGAACATTTCATATATAGGATTGCTACTCTTTTTTTAAGATTAGTTTTATCCTAAGTTTCCTTTAAATTGTGTATTTGATATTCTTGTGGTATTCTTCTACCTAACCCCAAAAATAAATAAATCCATAAATTAAAAGAGTAAAAAACAAACAAAAAAACCCATTCATCAGTGGAAATGACATTGGGACACAGCATACAGAATGATACACACACATACACAAATACACACACACACACAGCACTGTGGATGATTCTTGCAAACATAATGATGACTGCCACAGAAGTTTGACTCCTTTTACATAAAACACAAACAGCAAAGTTAATCAATATTATCAGAAGCCTAGAGAGAAGTTATCCTTGAGGAGAGGTTCTGACTGTCTGAGGTGCTGATAACATGATTGAATTGATGCCTTTCTTGGTCTGCTAATTGGGTGAAATGGGTAAAGCTCTACCCACACTGGAGGTGCGCTTTTCTGAATGTGTATGGACTCCCAGAAAGAATTTAAAAAGGATCTTTAGCATGTTCTCTAATATGTTCCTTTTCTTTATTGCTCACAGTAGGCATGAATCCCCAATTCCATTTCAGTTTCGATCATGGATAACATTTTATATGAGATGCTCTCAAAGAAAAAGGGGGAGAAGCATTTCAAGCTAGGTGGTTTGAACAAACTCTCACTAATTTACTTATAGTGGTAGCATTGATTTCATCTGTAATTCTTTTTTTTCTTCCTGTAATTCATCTCACTGTCAACACCCAACCTGAGAACAATGGAATGGGTAAGTAGAATTTTTATTTATTAAAAGGGCAACATCTTAGAAATGAAATTACAATTTAGTTGGGATAAATTGTCTTATAACTTCATTTTTTTACATTAAAGCTATAATTGAGGGGCATTATATGCTGTTTATCACTGCAATGAAAATGCAGTCAGAATGAACTTCTTGAGGCTGTTAAACTGCCTCTTATTAGCATTGAAACTATACTCACAGCCCATTATCTTGGGCTATATTTTTTTGGTATAAGGGAATTGCTATCAAAGTGTACTTAATCTGAAAGGAATTGGATTATAATTGGAGTCTTTCTGAAAGGGGAATTAAAATTATTTGGTATTGTGGTAAGGTAACAATGTGCTGTTAGAATGTTAAAGGAACGTAGCATGACATTGAAAGGGCACATTGATTATTATCACTTGACGTCAAGTGATTCTCCGTGGTTTTACTCCTAATCAATCTGGGTAGCTAAAGAGAAAATATTTATCAATTCATCTGAGAGAGCTGGGTTTTCACAGAGTGTTGAAAAGTTTTCGTCATATTCTGTCATCCATCCATAGACATCACTTGGTGTTTCTTTACAGGGAGTGCTAGAACCTGAGTACTAGTGGAAACAGAATGGAGATGAGGAGAGGGCAAGGAGATGTCCAGAGGGCAGGAGGAAGAGAGAAGAAGGGGAGGAGCTCCACGTATTGCTGTATGAGTATATGAATATGCCCCAGGGAATCCCATATTTATGTATAATTATAACATACTAATAAAACTATACATATACCTGTAAAAAAGTAGAAGGAAGACAAGAAGAACAGAAGGAGGGATGAGAAAAGGGAAAGGGGAAGTGCTAAGGCATAAAATAGAGGAAATTAGGTTATGGGCACATATGCCTATGCTACAATGAATCCCACTAATATGTATAATTATAACATACTAATAAAAGCATGAAAAAAGGAATTTCTGTGCCTTGGAATAAAGTGGGAATTTTATAAAGGTGAGTTAAATTAAATCATATTGCCAAAAGATCTAAGTAAAGGGGAACTGAAAATTCCTTCTAATGGATTATTTTAAATGCAGCAAGATAATGGGCATGGGATTATTATTGTCATTTCCATATTGTGATATGCCAATATAATTGCTGCCAGACATGCCTTTTGACAGAAAATAAATAAATAAATAGACACTGTCACATGATCTAGGTCAGAGGTTGACAACTATAGCCAAATAGTATTTTTAGCGTTGCAGGCCATATGTTGTGTCACAACTATGTCACCGTAGCATGAAAGCACTCATAGCAGGCAGAGGGATCTAACTGTTTTTCAGTATAACTACATAAAACAGACCACTGGAAGGATTTAGCCTGCAGACCATAATTTGCAAAAACCAACCTAGGTGATTGCCTGCTAACTTTGGTGATTATAAAAGGGAAAGCAAACCGCACACTGGAATTTCAGGGCTGTGTAGGTCATAAGTTGGCCATCCAAATGCAAAATATGACTTTATTTGTTGTAATGATGATTATATTATTAAAATATAAGGTAATTTTAATATAACTGTTTTAATTATAATATACGTATAACACTTATTGCTATCATTAAAAACAAATAGCACTTTATTCTTTTCTCTTTGGAGACATTGAAATACAGCATCTCCTACTCTTAAGTAGAAACATAAAAAACAACTCAGTATAATTTCTAAACAAAGAAGGGATTTGAAAGTCCATTTTTAACCTTGCTCTTTCTCCTTTCCTAATAGAAAGGAAAAGAAAACCGTGTGTGTGTGTGTGTGTGTGTGTGTGTGTGTGTGTGTGTGTGTGAAGCTTTGATCAGAATGCATGGCCCCAGCTGGGAGTGTTCTTCCACTCTCCAATGCTTTTCCAATGCCTTTAAAGAAGGCAACCTGAGAGTAGGTTGGCCCCTCTCCTGACTTATGAGTAATTTGTTGCATTACTGAAACAGCCGTCACGACAGGATCCTGCCTACGCTTTGAAGTATTAGATATATCCAGAAACAACTAGGGCAACTTCTTCCACCAGAGAGGGACATTTGAGGTATCACTGCTGACCGGCAAGCTAGAGTTGAGAGTTCACTCTGATATAAGCCATAAAGAGTGTACTCATGCCATCATTTTCAGAATGGCACAAAGTCACCCTGTGGCCAATCATTTGACCTGTGCAAGTGCCAGTTTCCATATTTGCAGAACTGCACTTTCCAGGGTTGGAGTGAGCACTGCATACAAAGGAGTAAAAGTGCTTGGTACCCTCCATCTAGAGCTGCCTCACTCCTCACGTGTGTTCCCTCAGTCCTCCGTGGGCTGTCACTGCTTCCTTTGTTTATGACGATGAGTACTGGGTAAATTGCAGGAAGTGATAAACAATCACCGACTTATGTTCCTACCTCCTGATTTGTATTCTTCTCAGAAATCTAACAGACTGACATCAGAACGCCAAGTTTGAACTGTGGGGTGGTGGCACCCTCATCTCCTTCAACTGCACATGCCATCCAGGGCAGCAGTACCAGCGCATTTCCCAATACTTATATTTCCAGTATTTTTTGACATTTAACACCATTAGAACATACAGCGGAATCCAAGTACAGTTTCTTTGAGGTAAAAATGTGAGTGTTTTTTTTCATATCTCAGTGTGTGGAATAACCTTTAGATGCAAAGTTAGCACAGCAAACATTGACATGATGCAGGCGGCTCGGAGCACAGTTCCTAAAAATAAATATAAGAAGTTCATATGCTATAAAAAAAAAGTTAAGAATTTTAATGAAAAAAAAAACAGCTTTGAGGCTTACAGACTCATGAAATCCCACTATTGTCTTTGATCTCATGAATACAATCGATTGGAAGATACTAAATATAGTTGTGCCAAATATATAAATGTATACATATACATAAAATTGGTTAAACCTATCAATTTGCTTTTCAGCTTATTGTTTTCAAAGTTTTCCTTCTGCTGTGAAGTTTAGTTATTTCCACTGGGGTCTCAATTCATTTGACTACGTAAGGTTACACACTTTTGGAATTAGAAGTTCTGGAAAGGAGTTCAGAAGTTAGTTTTTTTTTTTTTTTTTTTAGGGCAAATTGATTGACACTTTAGCTCCTTAGCTGTTGTCTTTGTAGGATTGTTAGGATGTCTTTTAAGGATGATCTAGAAGTCTGTTGTTCCTGCAAGATGACACTCACCCTCACCCACATGGCTACTGGGTGTGGTCCTTGGAGGAAGCACTAAACCCAAGATTCATCTTCCTTAAAGATGAGGTCTTTTGCCAGGATGCTCCCTGATCCTTCAAGCACGTTATCTTTTGGCTCCCATTCCTTTCCTTTAAAGGTAATAATATGTTCAAGGACTTTGGAAAAACCTTCCTTCCCTTTTTCTCAGCTTTGCAGTTTAATGAGATTGACCTTGATTTCAGTTTCCCTGATAAGTCCAGATTAGTTTAAGCAAATCAGTGTATCCTGCATCCATGATAACAGTCATTGACCAAAGGACATTCACATGTCCCAGAATCTACTCTTACTGGTGCAGCTGAGCAATGTATCCTTTGCTTAAGCCACAAGAGTGTCTATAAGGACTTGGGCTTAAGTGTTCAGATAGAGACTTCCTCTTTCCTATTGAACACAAAGGCAAATGCAATATCCTTGAAAGCTTCTGGCAGTCTTTTTTAGAGTTAGGTATGAATGTAACTGGGCTCTTGGTGGCTTTCCAGAGTCATGGGTTAACAATTTGCTTGAAGCCAGTGATACCTCCATACTGTAGTTACATGAGCAAATAAATTTATTTCAGTACTTAAATCTGTATGCATAGCTCTTTTGTCGCAAGCCCCAAATAATCTAAACCAAAGTCCATAGGATTTTCAGATAGACCTATATGTGTGTGAATATAAGCATGAATATGGAATAAACTCAAATGAGAATTTAATTGCATAATGAAGGTTAGTATCAATTTAGCACAATATTAAACTTAAAATCAGCATACTATAGTGATGTAGCCACCTCAATGTTTACAGCAGTTCAGCTCACAATAGATAAACTAGGGAACCAATCTAGGTATTCTTCAATAGATGAATGGATGAAGAAAATATGGTATATATACACAATATAATATTACTCAGCCTTAAAGAAGAATGAAATGATGGCATTTGCTGATAAATGGATGGAGCTGGAGAATATTGTGCTAAGTGAAATAAGCCAATCCCCCAAATGGGAAGGCCGAATGTTTTCTCTGATGTACAGATGCTAATTCACAATAAGCAGGGTGTGGGTAGGGAAGAATAGAGGTACTACTTTGGATTAGGTACAGGAGAGTGATGGGAGGGGAGGAGTATGGGGGTAGGAAGGATAGTAGAATGAATCAGACATTATTACCCTATGTACATATATGACTACATGACCAATGTGATTCTACATCATGCACCCAGAAGAATGAGAAATTATACTCCATTTGTGTATGATGTGTCAAAATGCATCCTACTGTTATACATAACTAATTAGAACAAATAAGAAAAAAAAAAAAGAAGCTACGCAAGCCGGGTGTGAAGGTGCATACCTGTAATCACTGTAATGTAGGAGTTTAGGGCAAGAGGTTTGAGGTCAGTCTCTGCAAGTAAGCAAGTCCCTGTCTCAAAATACAAAATAAAATGGTCTGGAGATGTAGCCCAGTGGTAAGCACCCCTGGGTTCAATCCCCAAAATCACAAAAAGAAAAAAGAAAAAAGTTATACTGACTTTAGGTTGTTACTCCTGTGCATTCCCATTACATCCACCTTCCTAAATTTTTTTCCTTCTGTCTCTTAAACTCCAATACTTTCTTATTACCTATAAATGCCCTATTAAATTTTAAAGTTATCCTTTATATAACATTTACTAAACCATATATTACATCATTTGATTTATAAGGATGCCAAATCTATAACAACCCTATTATTAGAGTGTCAGTATTCTTGTTTTAAGATGAGGAACCTGAGACTTAGGATGACCAAGGAACTTGTGAAAGGTCATATAACTGGTAAGTGGTACAAATAGGAATCAAGTTGAGGTTTACTGGAACCAGAGTTTGTGCTCTAACGCTGTGTTCAAGGATAGCTTATGGGCTTGTCCTCAGGACATAAAGTACATTGTTGTGGCCTTCCATGTTTATTCAGTTCAACAAATATTTATTGAATGTCTAATATGTGCCAAATACTTTTCTGTGTGATGGATAGCTACAACTGTAAGCTAGCTAGGCACAGACTCTATTTTCCTGGAACTTAAGGTCTAGTGGGGAATATACATGAGACAGACTGGAATTATCAACCCAGTGTGGGAAAAGCTGCTATATGGGAAACTTTTTTTTTTTCAGTTGTATGTGGACACAATATCTTTTATTTGTTTATTTATTTATTTATTTTATGTGGTACTGAGGATTGAACCCAGGGCCCCATGCATGTGAGCCAAGCACTTGTACCACTGAGCCACAATTCCATCCCTAGGAGGAATTTTAAAGTAACTAGTAAATGTCACCTAAGCCATCATATGGTATCAGGGGAAACTTTCAGGATAAAGAGAAACCTATACCATGACTCAGTAGGCATTGGCCAGGTGTCAGGTGCTTAAATAGATGGAGCAGGAAGTGTCTTAGAGAAAGGGAATAATGTGAACAAAAACCTGGCAGTGAATGGTGGGTTCAGAGAACTAAAAGAACTTTGTAGCAGAAAATGTCAACAAAGAGAGACTGGATAGGTAATCAGAAGCCAGGGTACAGAATTCAATCTTTATTTTAAGAATGATAATGAGAATTGAATATTTCTGTAAGTGTCTTGATCAGAACTGTTCTTTAGAAAAATTACTTTTGCTGTTTGCAAAATGGATTACAGAAAGCAGGAGAGGGAATTGTGAGACTAGATAGGGGACTAGTAATATGGGTGAAAGCTGAAATGGTCTTAAACAGAGGTAGGAATGGAGAGAGGGGAGAGAGAGAGAGAGAGAGAGAGAGAGAGAGAGAGAGAGAGAGAGAGAGAGAGAGAGAGAGAGAGAAGAGGATGATGAATATAAGACCGCTTTAGAAAATGGAATTGGTGGAAATGAAACTGATCAAATTATGTTATGTGCATGAACAAATATACTATAATATTTTGTTAAGTATAATTATAATACACCAGTTAAAAAATAGATGTGGCCCAATTTGGTGAGATTTGAGGAAGAAGTGACATTAAAAATGACTCTGCATTATATGTAGGATCTGGGAGAAGAGCAGGTTTGGAGGGACAGGGAGATCGAGTTGTCCCCTTACCAGGTCTGTGGTTTCTAAACTTAGGTGTTACAGAGCGCTCTTGATTTAACTTTTTCTTCTGCTCTTTCCCCCCATGATGAAAACTATACTATTGCATGAGGTCAAATGCATGTCTAACTTTCTCAGAAAACAAAAACTTAGGAGAGCTGCTGCCACCTAGCATATATGAAGCCAGTATAGTAAGGTATCAGTAGTTCTTCTAGACCAAAAGCCCAGTATTCCCCAATTAAACATATTTTAGACAGACTTTAAAACAAATAAAACAAACAACTTGATGGTGCTTGAAGGTTTAAATGAATTTGGGAAGTGAGCAATAGATGGCATGTGGGTGTCCAATAACCGTGCAATAGGAAAGAGGTTTAAGCCAACACTTCTATGCCAGTCATTTTCTTGGGCTTTTAAGCAAATTATCAACAAACCTTAATAAGGAGCTCACATAGGAGAAATCCTTTGATGAACCTAAATAATAGAAGAAAAACAATGAACCTTTTTGAAGTTAATTCCAGATTTAGCCTGCAAAACATTAAACTCCCTCAGCCAACATTTGTATGCAGAGTCTCCCCACCCCCACCTTATGCCACATTTATATTTTCCTCAGGATTCTCAGTTCTTAGACAGGAGACATGCTGGAACATGTACAGTCAATGGTCTTCAACCCAGTCTCTGAAAAAGTGAAAAGACAGACAAATAAGAGATAGGATATAAATCTGTGACCAGTGGTGCTTCCTGAGCTCTGAGATTGTTGACAAATAGTTACTCTCTTAACTGCCTTCATCTGGTTTTGATTTTTTCTCTTCAGTTTTCATTTTTGTCACATACCATAGGTTATAACAACCATGGAAAATTACTTATGGCTCTCTGTTTCAAGTCAGTTTGGGCTACTATAAGAAAATACCTTAGGCTGGTAATTATAATCAGCATAAATTTATCTCGCACAGTTCTGGAGGTCAGGAATTCCCAGATCAATGGACCAATAGATTCTGTGTCTGATGAGGATTTGTTCTCTACTTCAAAGACATGCCTTCCACACATGGCAGAAAGGGCACAAAAGCTCCCTTGAGATTCTTTTTTTTTTAAGAGAGAGAGAGAGAGAGAGAGAGAGAGAGAGAGAGAGAGAGAATTTTTTAATATTTATTTTTTAGTTCTCGGCGGACACAACATCTTTGTTTGTATGTGGTGTGGAGGATCAAACCCAGGCTGCACACATGCCAGGCGAGAGCACTACCGCTTGAACCACATCCCCAGCCCCCCTTGATATTCTTATAGGGACACTAATCGAATTCACAAAAACAGAGCCCCACAGCCTAATCATCTCTGAAAGGCCCTACCTCTTGACACAGTCATCTTTGGGTTGAGTTTCATCCTATGAATTTTGGAGGAGAACAAACATTCAGACCATAGCACCCACTTTTCGATGAGGGCAGTTGAAATTTCAGAACCTTCCTCAATACAATGTTTCAGGGGGTTACAGATATTTAGTAGAAATTGGTCAATGCAGTGTTTTGAGTTATTGGTGCTCATTTCCTCCGTCCTCTTGCCAAACGAGTTTGTATTTCCTCCCACTTCTCTTTTTCTTGATTCTAGGTTTGACCATGGAACTTGCTTTGGCTAGTAGAATGTTAGTGGACTGATGCAAACCAAGGCTTAAAATGTGGTTTTGTTATACTTCTGCCTCATCCTAGGAACCAAAGTAAGTCACAAGAACCAAGTGGGAAGAGACTAGAACCCTAGATAGAAAAGAACATAGATACAGGGCAGGGTGAAGAACTGAGGTCAAGAATAAAATCCAGGCTGGGTGTGGTGGTGCACACCTGTAATCCCAAAGACTCAGGAGGCTGAGTCAAGAGGATCATAAGGTCAAAGCCAGCCTCAGCAACTCAGCAAGACCCTATCTCTAAAAAATATATATAAAAAAGAGCTGAGTATGTAGCTTAGTGGCTAAGAGGATTCAATCCCTGGTAACACACACACACCCACACACACACACACACACCCACACACGAATAAAATCTGCTATAACCTTAATTACTGCTTTGTTTTACTTTTTACTAGGTTGTATTTCCATCCCCGTTGGTTGAGTTGTCCCAGATAAGGGGACAGAAAGGGAGGTCCCGAGATTATGAGAACTATCCGAAAGCCACCATGGTTTACAAGCATGATTAACTTGGAATAATTATTTATAATCAAATAGTCATTGATTATTTCATTGATTATATGATAAAGATTAATCCTAAGGGCACTACAAACATCTGGGTTTGCTAGACAAGTATGTGTCACTGCCTGAGTAGGAGGTATTTAAATTTGAAGTGTTAAAAATCACCACCCATTAATCAGTCAGCAATAAAGTCAAAGAGCCTTTGAAATAAAAACGTACATGCATGAGAAAATATAACTTATATTTTAAGGATTGCATATGTTGTTTTAAAAATGCATCTATATGGTAAGGTGAGTCATGACTCAAGTAGAGACAAGACAGAAAACTATTTTTGTGAATCAAACACTTAAAATGAAATGGGAAGAAAATGAACTCTTGGTGTGGTTTTCATGATCACAAGAACCATTTCTTCATGCGGGAACATGGGATGAAGGTGGATTAGCAAGGTTGGATCACAGTTCATCCCATTCCATGAAATGTCCTTGAAAGAACCTTTGTTGTCCCTAAACCTGGATAGAACCTGCTGGCCGTCCCTTCTCTTTTAGAAATGCTCATCTCTGTGTCATACTAGAAGCAGAGGACTGGGGTTAAAGGAAAGAAGAAAGTTATATGATCTTTGTAAGAAGAACCTCAAATCTTGGTCCATGGGTTGATGGGGGACTCAGAGACTGTGGCAATGATTCCTGATTTATGGAAGAGATGGAGGAGAGGGAAACCAAGAGAACAAACATTTGGAGGGGTGAGGGAGTTGAAGTTGAGCATTCTGCAGTGACTGAGCAAGCAGCTGGTGTGTGGCTGGACAGCTTGAATTCTCTGCGGGTAGATTGGATATTTGGATGGAAGGACATGAGTTGCTTGGCTTGGGCTTTCATTGTGAGCAGCAGGTGTTATAATGGGCAGCCTGGATGATTTTTTTTTTTTTTGAGAGGCTGGAGAGGGAACCAGACTTTTGCCATTGCTACTTCTGTAGCAAAACATTTTTTGCTATTGTTTCTAGTACATCTATTCTGAATCTCATCTGATGGGATTGGACGGAATTAAACCATTTAACAAAATTGGGCAGAGTTGGATATTTTAGGAGGGTCACGTTTGCCCATTTGAACACTTGGATTCTATTTCATCTTAGAGCCAGAGGCTTTAAAACAAGCAGCATTCTTTTTTCAAAATACTATCATGTAAAAATATCTTTATGGTTTTTGCCTTAAGAGAGGGAGATCCTATGTTTACCTATATTGTTACTCCTGCATTTGGCAGATTTTGGAGCAGGCTCCATTGGCTTGGAAAGTATGCAACTCAGGGCAACTGTTACTTCATTACATTTATCTGGTTTTTGTTGTTTTAAGTTTTCCTGAGATTCATATACACTGATACTACTCCCAAATTGCATAAAACAAACAAACAAACAAAAGAAACTAACAGTTTCAGAATTAAATGCAAAGAAAAAAAAAAGAAAGATGGAAGTCTCTTTCCCAGGCTCCCCCTCCCTGGAGGCCAGTTGTCCGCCTGGTGACCTCCACTGGGAAGCACATTAAGCTTTTCATAGTCCAGCTGGCCTTCTGTGGGATTTGCAAGAAGGTTCTTTGCACATCTCACTCTTGCTGTCTGTAAGTGACTGTTCTGCTGTGCTGACATTTCCTCCCAGAATCAGGTGGGAAGGGCTTCCTTAGTCACCCACTCCCTTTTGAACAGAATGCCCTTTGCAATGGTTGATGCCATTGCCCATCCACAGCACAAGCCAGGCAAATCAGCAGAGCATTGCTCAAGCACTGGACGGAATGTCTCACTGGTTGGGTAATGGTGACAATCTGGGAACAGGCAGTGACTTATGTTGATCAGGATCTCTCCTGCTCAAACTGATGGCTGGGAAGCAGGCCCCTTGGCCTGCAGAGAGGACAGTGTGTTCCCTCTCTGGCTGGCTACAGGGTGGGAAGCACTGCTAATCTGAGCAAAGAGAGCCCGTTAATCTTGGAATTATCTAAGAAAAGGCAATTGCCTGGCACCTCCTCAGCACACAAAGCAGGGGCTGCTATCACAACTGCCATCAACAAGGTCTAATCGGACAGAGGCTTCAGAACAGCTGAATAATGTACACTCAGATATCTCCTGGTCCCTGAGATGCCCGCTATCTGAGCTCCAGAGGAAACTAAAAACACAGAAACACTTGAAGGCTGTTGCGTAGATTAAAAACTTTACACAAGTTATTCTCAAACTTTAGTTGGAGAGATTGTTAAAACACACATTCCTTAGCCTTTCTATAAGAATTCTGAAGGAGTTGGTCTGGACCAGGGCCCAAGCCTCTGAATTTCTATCAAACTTCACGCAGCTCATGTTGTGAATCCAGGGCCTGCAGATTGAGTTGTCCTGCCCTATTTATTCTCTCTAGATTGCAGAGTTAGTTTGGGGGAAGTTTTTGCTCTGACCCTAAATGTCCTGAACTCTGGAATTTCTGACCACAGGTCTTTGAGCTATGATTAGCCCATGGCTTCATAAATGTTCCAGTAATTATTAGATTCAAAGCCAAAGAAATTTGATAAAAATACAGCCATTTGGTACCTACTATTTTTGTTAATGAGGAGCTTTGTCTAGACTAGCAAAAGGAGTTTTAAAAAGTTCTCCCTCTGCTTCTCAGAGAAGTCTGTTGGTTTAAACTAAATTGATGTGATCATTCTACTCAAGTTCCCGAGGGGCTAGAATGAGACTGTTTTGCTTTAACATCCTTCATAAAGGTCTATGATTTTGAGATTATCCCTCGATATTGATAACAGAGGTGTGCATTGATTCCTGCTGGGACCAGTCTGCTGGAACATTTGACTGACACAATAGTAATTATCCCAATGTTGTTCTCAGGTAACCACTACAGAGTCGCTGGCTACACACTCCGTTCTCCCTCCCTCGATTAGTTTTACTCTCAATATTATGCAAGCTGATTTTAAAAGAAATAATCACATTTGTCATCAAAATCACATATTAATGAGCAATGTTATATATGTAACTACAATCCAGATAAAGAATTATCTGGAGTCGAGCTGGATTTCCAGAAGTACACAATAAAATCATTAGAGGAGTAAATAAGTTTGTTTGTGCTTTCATTCAGACACAGAGAAAATAAGTCAGACTTATATTTTGCCTGAAAATGTATCACTCAAAACATTTCTTTGTCTTCCAGATTGTGAATGTGTATGTGTGTTCTCGAGTCTTCTGATATAGCAGAGAAGCTTGATTGGATCAAATATTGTTCTATTAGTTGGATTAGATCCACTAGTTTTGCTTTAATAAATGGTGTCCCAAATCTCTGTGGCTCACCTTAGATGCCCAACACTGGTCAGCTGTGCTTATTTTAGTTATCGACAGACCATGTTGAATGGTTGGTCTATTTTGATTTGTGCTGTCTTTTCTTATAGGGAAGGCAGAAAAAGGGCAAGGTGCGGGGCTTTAAATTAACAATTAAATGATCTAGCCCAAATGTGACACATGTCATTTTTAACCACAATCAATAAGCCCTTTGACCAGGAAGTAGTTATGACCTTGATCATCATCAGAGATAATGAAGCACAATCTGCCGTGAGGGAAACTGGGTATTGGTAAACAATAGAAGGGTCTGCCTCAGGTGAACTCTGTACAACATTTGAATATGGAAGGAAAGAAGAGAGAGATTCTTTATTGGTCTATAAACTACAAATGCATGTCAGTTTGTGGCATGAATCCAGGCCTGACTAGAGCCTTCTTAGAGAAGGTCAGATCTCTTTTTGGAAAATGGTGTAATTAAGAGTCTGATCAATCACTTTAAGGTAAAATATTTAGACCACCAGGTTAAACCTCCTTTGCTATTAGTCTATAAGTGGGAAGCATACCACATTGGAATGAGATCATGATTCTGCCTTGTATCTACTATTCCATAACTTCAGACAGATTGTCTTACCAACTCGTACATGAAATGGTTAAATGAAATCATCTTTTAGCTTCCTTTCAGCTCCAAGATTCTGTGATTCTATGAATTATAATCTTCACTTGGATTTATATAATACTGACCAGAATATGGTGTGGTAGAAAAAAGATACTCGGAAGTATTAATGATAATAGTGCTGGCCTTCTAATGGAACATACATAAGTTATGTAATGAGTTCCCCTTAATATCATATATCTCTCTCTTTGGTGCCAGAGTTGAGTTATCACTTTTAAGCCATCTAAAATTCCAGGGCTTTAGTCTGGATAGAAGTCCTGCATGTGGCGCTGAGAAGGAGCACACCAGTAATGACTGATTGTAAAGGACAGACTCTGGCTCTTCACCTGCTTGATCTCTGTAGCTTTCAGGGTCCTGTCTATTTGGATCAATGGTTTGCTAATTACAAACTGTCTTTGGAAGGCTCCAGCATACTCTCTGGTGATTCATGCTTTTGCATTGATTTTCACATAAGCTAAGATGCAGTTGCACCATTTAAGCACTTTGAAATTGGTCATCAATGAACTATTTTGGACTTAATAGATTTGATAACACTTGAAGACTCATGTTTTGATTTTTGGATTATACTACCTAATACAGTGGGAGCTAAGGCTTATGTCCTATTTATCTGCTTTTTAAGAGAATCCCAGTAACGATAGGTTCTGATTTATGGGTGGACTTCTATACAGGAAGCCTGAGATGGAATGAAATCTGAAAATTAGTTCTACTGGCCCCAGGATACCAGAGAACATTTATCTTACTTAGACTTGAAGTTTCTCCCGCTAGTGAAGTGATCTTCATTTTAAGCAGTGAGTTCTTTCCCTTTGCACAGAGATTGGACCTCAATTGCTGAACTATAGATTTAGAACCACACTGAGTCCTTTGGATTCTAAGTACTAGTTTTAAGAAACATTGCAATCACTATATGTTCTAGCTGAGACTTAGAATGAGTGATATAAACCATGATTTTTATAATTTTTTAATCACTGGAAAAATATATAGAAGATAAATATAGTGCTTGCTTCAGATGATTTAAAGTGCCTGGCTTAGCCCTCCAACCCCACAGCCCTCTTCTGATTTTCCCAGGTTGTCCCTAAGGTCACTCAGTGGCATGCTAAGGTGCCAAGGGACTCATCAGGGATCTCTTCCAGGTTTGGAACTTCACTTAGTCAAGAATGTGGACAAGAGTGTGGACATTGAGAGCTCTATCTTGAAACTCGGATGCACTTAGAATAGTTCCAGTTATCATTTGTGTCATGTCTAACTTCTTTAATCCTGTTTTATATGACAATTACACCTAACTTAAAGAACACCTATGAGGGGAAATTGAGCAAAAGGAAAAGAGTAAGATGTCTTTGGATATAAGAAGCACATGGTGATTGTTAGCTCAACCCTTTTTAAATTTTTTTTTTTTTGTACTGGGGATTGAACCCAGGGGTACTTAACCACTGAGCCACATCTCCAGCCCTTTTTACTTTTTATTTTGAGAGAGGTTCTCACTGAGTTGCTTAGGGCCTCACTGAATTGCTTAGAGCCTCACTAAGTTGCTGAGGCTGGCCTTAAATTTGCAATCCTCCTGCCTCAGTCTCCTGAGCCACTGGGATTACAGGCATACACCACCATTCCCAGCCCTCCTTCTTCTCTTAACAGGAAACATGCCTTACTTAGTGCCACAAAGTTTGAGAAATTAATAGGAAAACTGACACAGGTTTGGATCAGTCATTGATTGGTGATATCTTGTTTTACATCCTAAATTTAAGAATTAATTCATTTGCAAAGAGGCACAAAAGTATCAAATTTAACAGATAGAAGGAATATTTTTTTATTCATCAAATTCACTTTTTCTAGGTAGCCGTAAGTATCACTTCCCTGCGTGTTCCCAAATCTTTTAGTGTTGTAGGGTCATTCTTTCTTGAATACCTAAATAAAAATGCAAATGGTGTGAACTTGTACTGTTAATACTTAAGCCTCCCTGTGTGTCTTTCTTTCTGTGATTGATCTCTTCTCTCTAAGTAGACTGAATCCAAACCTCTTTTTGTGGGTATTCCTAAAGTATCACTATACTAAATGGACAGGTGAAGGCATAAGGATAGTACTACACAGAAACCAATCAAAACTGTTCCCAGCACATCTTTACTTTGGTCTTGCAATGTTCAATTTCATATATCAACTTGGCAAGTTTATGGCATCCAATTAATCAATCAAATATTGGGCATTGCCATGAGAGACTTTGTAGAGATGGTTAACATCTACAGTCAGTTGCCTAGGAAAGGAAATTTTTCCCTCCATGATATAGATGAACCTCTTCCACTCAGTTGAAGTCTTAAGAACAAAACAGGTTTTCCTAAGAATTTCTGACAAGACTAGAATATCAATTGTTGCCTGAGAGTTTCAGCTCGTCTACCTGCCCTACCTCACAATTGTATAAGCCAGTTCCTTGATATCTATCCAACCATCCATTCACCTAACCATTCATCTACCCATCTTTCCTTCCCTTCTTCCTTTCTGATGATTTTGTTTCTCTGGAGAACTTGGACAACTTATACCGACCAGGTCCCCACTGGATATTTCCCATCCATCTTATTTTCTCTCATAATGGAGATTTGGGGGGCAAAAACTCTAATGGCAAGAATTTGTTTCATTCCAATATTATGAACAGTGCTGGCTGCCATTTAATCGGCACTGATATGTGTCAGGTGCAGGCAAGGCTATTATATGCTAGAGCCTGCTTCTCTTCAATGGCCTCTGTATGGTCTTGCAGTACATCAAAGTCCTGTTGATTTCAACCAGGTGGTATAATTTTGTAAGGACCCTCCCAGGATCCCCTACTCTGCTCCAGCCTCAGGAATTCCATTAGTTCCTTTGAGCCAAAGTTTTTGTTACAGAGAATCCTTTGTTTGGAGGAAATAACCAGGGAGAGGAGGGCAATAACAACCCAGCTGCTAGAAGACCCAATGCTAGATCAGAATTTTCTTGACTGCTAGGTAGGTAACAAACAATGGCCCAAATTTTTAATAAGCACAGCCTTGAGAATTATCCCCAGGGAGCAGACCTGGATGCAGTTCCCCAGTGGGGGGCCACTGGGCACCTGCAGGATGTGGTAGAAAGGAGAGGGAGAAGAAAGGTGGGAGACTGCCAAAGGAAACGTCAACTCCTTCACACTTGAATTGGTTCCAATCACACCTGCTCCCTTTAGGGGAAGCCTTTCCATTAACAGTGATTGTGACAACTTGGCAGGCAGACTAAGTTTGGATGCAGGTAGATTATCAAAAGGATTTTTTCCCCCCTAATAATTATATTCTTTATTTCACTGCAAAATATGTTCTTTGCGACTGCTTTCTTTTCCAAGGTCTCATAGGGAATAAAAAGCAATTGCCCTGTGATCTAGTGATAGTTCTTTCTATTGTTCCTTAGCTCTCATATTGTGCTCCTGCTTTCTGAAGAACCTTGTTCCATTGATCTTTCCTCCTTCTACTTTTCCCCTCCATCTTGGGTTTTCCTTTTTCAGTCTACCTAACATTTCTTTATCTTGCCAGGAAACTTTCTCCACATCTTGATGCCATTTCTCTTAGCTCCTTATAAAAGTGCGCCTCTTTTCTATGTCCATTTCTTCACTGTTCTAACTCAAATCAATGTGGTTTCTGGACATGTCATTGTATCAGAAATCTTCGAGAATCCTTTAGGCTGGTTTTGAGAGGCAATAGTCTTTTCTCAGACCTGTCTTCCTGGGTCTCCTTTTAGCCCTCAGCACTTCTAGCCACAAAGTGCTTGCTTGGCCTCATTTCTGAATTTGGCTTTCTTGACACGGCTGATTTTTTTTATGTCTTCTCTTTATTCATTACACTTGTCATCCATTCCCTAAATGTTGATTTACTCCAAGGTTTCAATCATATTTTTCAATAATTTCATTTATTTAAATTTCTTTTTTTCTCCATCAGGACTTTGTCCCCTCTAGATGGTTAAAGCTGCAACTACTAGTATATACCATTCTCCTGAATTTTACTTGCATGAAAACTTACTAGGACACTTCTACTTTGAAGTTTTTATGTCTTTTCTCTCCTGGAGTATTTGCAAACATAAGGCTTACCCTGCATTCACAAACTAGTATCCCTGTATGCATCCTAGTCACTGAGGTTATGATCTTTGGAGTCCCTGTATGCATACTCACAATTTTTCTTTTTTTGTACCAGGGATTGAATCCAGGGGTGCCTAGCCACTGAGCCACATTCATGTCCCTTTTAATATTTTAGAGACAGAATATCCCTGCCTGGTTTAGGACCTTGCTAAGTTACTGAGGCTGGCTTTGAACTTGCCATCCTCCTGTCTCTGCCTCCCAAGCTGCTGGGATTACAGGTGTGCCCTACTGTGCCTGGTGACCCAGAAAATCTTATTGAACCTTCATGATGATGTTTTCAGTGATCCCTTAATTTCATGACCCCAACATCAATCTTGTTCACAGCCTCTTTCCTGTTCTTATCCACCCCACCAATTGGTGCCAGAAACTCATGTTTTAAAGACATTTTTTTTTTTGGTTGGTCGGTTATTCTATCCTCTTTAAACAGTGGTTAGAGACTAAAGTCCAATTTCCTTCCTGTGATTTTCAGGACTCTACTACCACACCCTAATCTTACTTTTTAAACCCCATGTAACAGTGACCTGTAATATTGGGTGACACATGATTATCTTGTATTTCCATCCTGAGCGTAACATCTTTTACTTCTTCAGAAGGTTTTCCTGCTGCTCCCTGCTCCCACCCATCCTTTGGTGCCCACCTAAGATTCTGACACCTATTTGTCTGCTTTAGTTGTCAGTTGAGTCCTGCCTTTTCTGAACTCCTGGAACATTTTTAAGCCTCAGTGCATCTTTATATAAATATATTCATGTCACTGTCCTCCAGTCTTGCTGAGCAGGCCCTAAACTCTTTTGAAGTAAGGGACTAGTTCTCTGATTGGCTTATCCCAAATGTCTAAAAAAGTATTTGTTTCTGTTGAGGCCAAGAGTTGCTTTATTTCTACAAAAAAAATTAACAACAACAACAACAAAAAAGGATAGAAGAAAAAGCAGAATTTCACAGTGATTTAGCAGTGCCAGTGAGGGACTTTGGTTTTTACTTCAATTTTGCCATGTATTGGCTGTGTGACCTTAGTCACATTATCTCAATTCTCTAAACCTTACCTGAAAAAAGCAGATAATAACAGTACCTGTCTCAAATGGTTGTAAGAATGAGAGATAATATATGTAAAGTGGTCAGCATATTTCCTGGCACATATTAAGAAGCCAATAAATGTTAGCTATTACATAGTGGGTACTCAATTCACCTGTGATAAAGGACTGAATTAGTACCTTGCTGCTGAATTAGAAAATTATACACTTTATAATTTTAACATGTTCTTCAAGTCCTATTTCTGCACGAGTTTATCAAAACTTGAATGACTGAAATGAATTAAATGTGTATTGCCAAATTACCTTTTACCAGGCCGGGGTTAGGAAAAGTGAGTCATGTTTATTAAGTGACTGTTACATATACAATGCTTTAGAAACCTGATGGTACTTTGGGGTATAGATTAGACTTAATCCATATTTCAAGAGAAAAGGCAGATTAGGAAAATTTTGGTTTTGACCCCATTAGTAAGCAGTTCTCTAGTTTAGAGTGGGTTATTTTACCTCTGCGAGTTTTAGTTATTTGAGCCTTTCTGAGATACAGTAAGAATTAAATTAAAAAATTATATTTAAAATACTCAAATAGTATATTCTGTCAACAAAAATGCTACTTGATCTTTGTCTTTGACTATTTTAACATTAAAGGGTGGTCATGTAATTTTTAGTAAGGTTCAAACTCTTTTCATTCATTCATTATGTGAAAAATATATTTCGTCTGTTTTCAGAAACTCTGGGCTTTTGTTTGATTGGAGCCCTTTTTTTTTTGACTAGTGAAATAAAAATGTATTGATTGTTTACTATGTGCTAATACTCATGGCAGAATTATATACCTACATACACACATAGGCAGGACAATAATACTTAACAAAATATTTTTAAAGTGCTAAGTGAACAGACAAAAGGGAGTAACTAATTCTTCCCAGATGGGGTGGCAAAAGCGTGAATGAAGATTGGTCAGGTCTCCTGGGCCTTGGAGGTAAAGTAGAAGTTTGCCAGGCATTCACATGGATGGGGACGCCTGCAGTAATAACAGCATCAACAATGGCAGGGAAGCTTCAAAGTGCTATTGCATTTCAGAAATCATGGATATTGTGCTGTGATTACAGTGGTGGTGTGTGTATGTGTGTTGGAGACAGTGGTGTGCTCATGTCAGATCTTACCAATGCACTCATGAGGACCATTTTGTCTATATCTCCCTGTGTTTGCATCCCTGATATATCCTTGAGATTTGGAGATTGACCAATGATGGGTATTTTCACCTGGAAAATTGGCAAACACAACTAATCAGGGTTTTGTTGTGGGTGGTGGTTTTATTTTTCTTCAGATGGAAGATTTTTATACATTCATCAGTACACCTCTTGTAAGATGTGGCAGTTTTGACAAGGTTAGTTTCAAAAGTTAAATAAGGTGAGATCGTGAATGGCTTAGTAAGATGAGCTAAGGAGTTTGAATTGTAAATAAACTCCATTTATGATTTATACTGACATGTGACATTTTGTGGGCAAAATAGCTATAGAAAAATGATCCTTTGAGAATGGGTAACACATATGTATACAGAAACTTGATTTTGAGGGCAAATGATTATAAACTGGGTAAGCATATCAGCATTGGCAATGCTCAGGGTAAGAAATGAAAGCATTTGGAAATAACTTGGTAGTCTTGGCAGCAAAAATAAAATGTTCTCTCAGTTGTAAGAATTCTAAGAAGCATTTCTACTATGTAAACATTTTTTGGTAATGCTAACATTTCTTCCTGACATTTCATCTTTCAAGCAATGGCAGGTAAACATTGAGCCTATACAATTATTTTTTTAAAGAAACACTTTCTCTTCGTGTTCCTTTCAGAAAACAAATGACCAGTGAAGTCCTTAATGTAATAGGAAGTACACTAAAGGGTAGAAGAGGCAAATTAGGTAACTTCCTTTAAATAGATGATCAATGACAATTATATAGAGCTTGGTTGTTCTTAAAATGAAATAGTCAATGAGAGAAAGCTATTTACTGAACTAATCTTGCAGATATTTTAACTGTATGATACAATCTGAAAGAAGAAAGCAGGAAAAAAAGGTTTAAGTCCTATGGAGGGAAGTGACTCAAATGTCTACACTTTACATCATTGATTTTTATTAATAAATAACATCTTTTAATGCTTAGGTTAGGGTAAACAGTTTGCCAATGAGGACAGCTGCACTTACTGAATGCTTGTTCTCTGCCAAGAATCATCCTACAAGCTTTACCTGTGCTTTTTTTGTTTGATGTTCTCAAAAGCTGTATAACAGGCTAATCTTATTATCCCTGTTTGACTGATGAAGTAGTTGAGACATAATATCAAAAGAATAGTAAGTGGCAGAGGTAGGATTCAATTCCAGGAGGTCAGCAGAGAAGCAACCTTAGTTACCACTGAAAACACAGTAGTTTTCCAAAGTGGGGGCTCCAGAGCAGCAGCAGTAGCTGCTGCCTCTGGGAGCTGGTTAGAAGTGCACATTTTTGGGTACACTCCAGAACTATTGAGTCTATTCATCCGGGGTAGGGTCACAATCTGGGTTTTAGTAAGCCTGCTAGGTGATTCAGATACATGCTAAAGTTTGAAAGCCACTGATTTGCACCGTACTCTCTTTTCAATCATTTCTATGAATACCCATGTCTACTTTTCTTTTTTTTTTTCCCTGGAGATTGAACATAGGGTCTCACACATTCTAAGGATGTGCTCTGCACCTGAGCTATACCTCCAGTCTATAAATATCTAATGTTCAAATGAAAATTACCTTATAATATTGAACAACATGGGGATGCACACTACATACAACAAGGAATGATCAAGAAAGTCTTCATGCATGTCAGAAAAGCAAAAACTGACACTGTCTTATACTTCCCATATGGCTATACCCTTCTAACTTGCCACAACCCACACAGCACCAACAAAGGATCTGGAGTAGGGGCAACTGACTGGAGATGGAGGAAAATACAGAGACAAAGAAAATAGAGACATTTTTAAGCAAAGCTGGGGCCAGGGGAGACAATGTACTGTGATGGAGGAACAGTGACTCAGAACTACCTTTGCAAGTTTATAATCTAGTGTCTTATAATCAGGAAGTTTAACTATAGGGGCATTGTAAATTGTTCAAGTCTTGTGAGTTATCAAGAGGCTTCTTTGTGCACTAAAAAGTTACAGAGCTAGAAACATTTTTGCAGCTATCCTTCTGCACCCAGGAAGCCCATCATATTGGAACATCTGATAACTATTAGCATCAGAGTGGGGTATCAAGGCTGTTAACAATGTTAACAATGTTTCCCAGGCTTGGCATCTGCCTACACCACAGGATCAGCTGATGATGGAGGCTCATCTGCTCTCCACAATACCTTAAAGTCTGAAAAAATTTGTACCCTGAAATACATTAAAATGAGCAGGGTCACCCTGACCAGTATATAATAAAACCTTTAATATTTCTCATAAACTTGTACTCCCTAACTAAAAACCTGAACTGGGCTGGATCACCAAGAAGGTTCACTAACATGGATGATAATTAATACAGGCTGGGAGCTGAGAGTATTGACCAGAACTGCTTATACGTAGCCTCTCCATGTAGCTTAGATTTCTTGCATCATGGTTTGAGTGACGAAAGGATTGTCCCAAAAGCAAGTTTCTAAAGCACCCTGGTGGAAGCTCACGGGCTTTTAATCATCTACTTTTGAAAGTATGTATATTTTTTGTTACACTAAAGGGAGCCAGGTCCAAAGAGATAGGGATGCAACTCAATTTCTTGATGTGAGGAGCAATGTGTAAGAACAGTAGGGAAAGGAATGGATGGGACCCACTTTGAAGACCACCAAACACTCTCCTGTATTTTCTTAATTCATTTTTCTTGGTGTTTTAATTTGACAATATCCTCCAGTTAAGTCTTAAAGCTAAGCAAGTATTTGCTGTTATTAAGGACTACGTAGACTTTAGGACTTTACCTTTCTGCCAGGCTAACAAATCATTCTACCACAGTGTCATGCATGATGGTAGAAAACATAAGACACCCGAATCAGAGACAAATGACAACTTAATACCCATGGCAATAGAAGTAGCCAGCATTTCAGCATATTTTTTGCTCTGGCCACCTGAACCTCTTTTCCCCTAGGGAGACATGACAAGAGCCAAAACACACAGTGGGTTGTATCACAAGAGAGAAATACTGAGCTGAGGGCACACTAATCTTTTATAAAGGGCAATAAGCAAACCTGCTTTTTGCTCCAGAGGGAAATATCTTCTCTCTTTTCCAAGGTTACTAGAAATAAATATCCTAGAAAAAAACAGTTCAGAAGAAAAATACACACATCTAAGAGATATGAAAACCAAAGACATCCATGAAGAATTGTCTTCCAACAGCCACGTGATGATGATCGTGGTATGTGTGGAAATGAGGGGAAAAGGTGGACCTCTCAAACAGAAAAGAAGTGGAAAAAGGTTTCTATATTTTGGAAATTTCAAGGAGTTCAGTTTAAAATGTGTGACTAAAGGAGTAAATAAGGATACAGCAAATTTAAAGAATGTCCATAGCATGTTTTACATTTTTTATTTATTCTGTAGGCAATAACAAACTTCTATGTGGGAAAAGATATGGTTACTGCTGGAGTATTATAAGCTTATTTTATAGGATCTATAGAGAATTTAAGTGCCTAGAGGAGGAACACTCCTTAAGAAAGAAAGAAGAGCCCGAGTTGAGATGGTGGCAACTGGAGGGAAGAATAAATAGAAGATACAGAAAGTTAGTAGGTAGACTCTGTAGACAAAGACCACTGCTAATGTCCCTTAATGCAGTGTATTGTCATTGTCTAACTATATATTTCTTCTGTTAGTCTCTTAACTTTTCCAGGGGAAGGACCACATCATCTATTTCCTTATATCCAGATGTATGACTTCATTTTTTTGGGGGGGGGGTGAAACTGGGGATTGAACTCAGGGGCACTAGACCATTGAGCCACATCCGCAGCCCTATTTTGTATTTTATTTAAAGACAGGGTCTCACTGAGTTGCTTAGCATCTCACTTTTGTTGAGTCTGGCTTTTAACTCGTGATCCTACTGCCTCAATCTCCTGAGCTGCTGGGATTATAGGAGTGTGCCACCATGCCTGGCTGACATCATTTTAAAAAATGGATTTGTTGATGAAGGACAGAGTTTAAACTGCATCAACAATGTAGAAATTAGCTGCAAATAAATAATGATCCAGTCCAATGGAAGTTATATTCTCATGGAAAAGACAAATAATAACGTAATCAAAAACTAAACATCAAGTATTGTGCCAGGCGGTTAAAGATGCCATGATAAAAGTAAAGGACCGGGGATGGTGGTGGTGGGACACTATGTTAGGTAGGATGGTCAGAAAAAGCTTCATTGAGAATAACTTCATAGCTTCTGTCACTTTGCTAAGGATATGTAGTAGGAGCTCATAGATATGTGGGCCAGGCAGAGGGAGTCCCAGGCCAGGCTGAGGTGCTCGTAACTATAATTAAGGAATCTACATAGTTGTGTTCAATAATATTCTGGTTTGGGTTCCTCCAGAAGCTTATTCAGAAACAAAGGTTTATTTTGGAGGTGGTCTCTAGAAACACTAGTAGCCAAAGTGAAGAAATGAGGCAAGGATGTGGAGGTACCAAATAAATGTGGGTAAGTGGAGATGCATCCCCATTGCGGAACTCTCGGAGCCAGAGTGCACTGGTCAGTGTTTGGCTCTCTGGAAATAAAAACAATCTGCCTCATAGAATTTACCAAATTCTTTGTTGTAGATACTTCCATCAGAGTCTTTTTCAAACTACCAATGTGTCATCCCTAAACATGGAGTTTGGAAGAACACATGATAGCACACCGTGAATCACACACTATTTCCACCATCCAGATACAGTAGATGTAAATGACCACAAGAGCTCAGAGAGTAGTAAGATCATTAGGAAGTGATGCATCTGGGTATTTATTACCTTTGTTTTCAATATAATTTATTTAAGTGACATGGATGTAATTATGTCTTCAGTAATGACTACTTAACAACCAACTGGCCAAATTCCTGAAAATTTAACATCAGCCCTTGCAGTGGAGTGAGCTGGCTCCAGCACACCACTGCAGTGTCCCTTTGAGAGGCAAGGGGTCTCGGGTATTATTCCATAATGGTTGGAGGCTGTTCCTGGAGAATGGGGAGGTGGCAGGACTTAATCCTCAAGCACCTCAGCATTGTGTTCTTTGAGAGCAGAGCCAATCGTCATCATCATCATCACCCAGAAGAAACCCTTAGAAAACGGCACTGGCAAAACTTGAGGATTAGAGTGAAGGACTGGCACGATCTTCTACAAGTAGGTAGAAAAGATCCTGTATTCTGTGAAAGTTGAAGCAAGTAAGCTTAAAAAAAAAAATGGTCGCCCCTGTGTTTGTGCTGGTAGACTTCTGAAGAGTTTGATGTTCATTTTTATGTTGTGTTTTTTGGAGGACAATCACGTATTACGTTTGTAGTAAAAGTCCAACATGCACAGCGACACTGGCATCTTTGAGGAAATAAAAGGGAAAGTGGCAGCTTCCTAGAGATACCAAGACAGTTGCAGGGATAAAGTCAGGAGTGGAGAGGGGATACAAGGGCATGTGACTTTGAAGCAGCCATAGCACCCCTTTACTCCAATCACTCAGTGACAATGTAACCCTTAAAAGGGGTTTGGTGAGATCCCACTATTCCATAGATCAATCAAGGTGGTGGAATCTTGGACCACATGTGCATTTTTGAAAGATGGAGAATTGGAAATCCTTTGGTTAGCTTTTTCCTTTTTACATATTTAAATATTCTAATTATCATTGATATTTAAAATCTATTATTTATTCAACAAATATTTATGGAGCCCTACCTATACACCAGCCATACAACAATGCCTGGCATTGTTGCTCTGTCAAGGAAATCAGTACAATTACTTTACCAATTAATGATATTGCCCCTTAGCTAACTGTTGATTGACAGAAGGCCTTCATTGGTTCAAAGCCTGCTTCTGTCCTATTTGCTTGTCTGTCCCAGGAGATACAGTGTACTAGTAGTTCTGCAGAACTGATCAGGTTTTGCCCTAAGATAGAGTTCAGCTTTGAAAATATGCCCCAGCCCTAAGCCAAACCATGGAATGTAAGTCTTATATAATGCCAGCATCCTTTTCCCTCTTAGGAGCAGGTTTCTGCCTCCTCTTCATATAACAAAAGAATTCAGGGGCACACAGAGTCACAGAACTGGAAGGAAGTTCAGAAAACACCGATTCAAACCCTTATCTGAATTTCTTCTATGTCTCTAATGTCTTCTCAGAAGATTAAGACACCACCATGGTGGAAAATGTCCAGGATCTGAACAGGAACAAGGGATAATTGCAGAAATGCTTTTGCATAAACATATTTTAAAAACAAATATTTATTGATCATTTGCTCTCCTAGACCTTACTCAAAGAGATGAAGCTAGAGTGGTGTCCATGATAGGAAAAGTTTCTGACATCACAGAGCCCAGCTTAATTTCTGATGATGTGCTAATGACATTTGGGCTAAGCCCCGCCTTGTTAAAATCTAGGGAAGAGAATTTCAGGCAGTGGGTCACAGCAGATGCAAACACCCTGAAACAGAAAGGGTTATAACATGTTAGTGGAATAGACAGAAGGCCCACATGACTATGGAACTTAGTAACAGGAAGACAGTTTTGAGATGAGAGAATTAAACAGAAATGAGACTGTAGAATCAACTAGTACATGGAAAAGACCTTGGATCTTATCTCAAGTATGATGGGAATTCATTTGTGTTTTAAAATGGGTAGGGACATGCAATAGGGATCAATGTTAAAACAAAAACAAAAAAAAAACTGACTTCTGAGTGGAGAACAGGTTATTAAAGGCAGAACTAGAATGAAAACTAGAATGAAATTTGCTTATAGGGTAGAACTCAAACCCTTTCCCAGTTTCTGTAAGTTCCTCTGTGGTCTGTTTCTGATTCCATCTTCATTGCTCACCATAATTCCTCATTCTTCACAAGACATGGTCAACTTTTTCCTTTTCTGCTCTTTCTTCTCTGAGGCCTTCACATGTTTTACTTATTGCCTGGAGCATGTTTCTGCACAGCTCTTTCTTTTTCTATACCTACCTAGCACTAATGAACTGCTCCCTATCCCCATTATTAGTTTCAATCATTTTGATTCACTTTTAGATCTGCGATTACACCATAGCATCTTCTACCTCTGGGTCTTTGCACATGATATTTTACTCTATTTTGATCTTATTAGTTCCTATTCATCACTCTAATTTTAGCTAAGCTGGCAATTCATTTAAGAAGAAAAACTTCTAAATATGGTCAAGCCATTATACTTAATGCACCCAGAAGCCTGTGGGTATTTGAGGTTTATGCTGTGTTATAATTGCCTCTTTTGGAGTATAAACCCAATCAGCAATCTTTGTTTCTATGGTGTCTGCCACATAACCAGACGTTCAACAAATAGTGGTTGAATGAACATATAAAACCAATACTAAGTCCAAAGAACTTCCTCAAAGCTATAAATGAGAAAAGGAGCTATGACTCAGAAGCTGAGAAGAAGTTCAGTTGAAGGAGGATAAGGTCAAGAAAGAATGAAGAAGGACCAACATCAATAGCCTCCCATGGCAAGGGACAACCTTATTAGTTATTGGCATAAGAATATACGTGGCACACTTCAAAGTAAAGAGTTGGGCTCACTACTGTATCAAAAAGAGGATGAGTTGTTTTTTTTTAAATTAGAAAGCAATAAAAAAATTAAATGGTATTTTAATGATTTATAAATTTATTATTATTATTATTATTGGCACTTTTGATGGACTCATTTTTCACTCTGACAGAGAAAAACAGCTTGGGAATTTTCTTAAATATGTAAGCATTCTTGTCTGGAAAACGTTTGGTGATAAAGGTCACTGTGAACTTACCAAGGAGCTCAGTGGGACAGAAATGGCATTTATTTATGTGTATTTATGTGCTTATTCACTGATGGCTTTGCTGAGGAAAGCTATATTGTCAAGTGTTCTAATTAAGAAATAATAATGTAATTGATTTTTTATGGATTATCTTCAATTGAGTCCCTTTACAACAGCAAACTCTCATTGACTACTCGGGATAATTGATGGCTTCTCAGCACAATGCCCTTGGCTGATTGCAGAGCAGTTGATTCTGCGTCTCACAATGATCATGAGCAAGCTTGGTTCTCACAATGGGGACCCCTAGAAGGGGAGCAAGCTGCTGCGAAGAGGATGCCATTAATTCAGTGAGTGACATGGGTCAAGTTACTTTCAATTTTGCAAAATGAGGGAGGTGATTGGACTAAATCCACATCTTGAAAACTAAAACTAAAAATTCAACAGAACCCTATAATCACACAAATTTTATGTAGAAGACAGTTATGTAAAACAGGCCCAAGAGGTAACTCCAGTTAAAGTGAGTTTGAGAAATACAGAATTGGATCCAGCTTCTCGCCTCCAACTAACAGAGCGAATGCTGAAGAATTTCCGGATTCACAGTTTGAAACAGCTTGGAGATGATCTCCAAGTACACCTCTAGTGCTAAAACTCTAGGATTCTGTGGAAAGACTTCAAGGACTCCAGGGCAAACCAAAACAGCCATTAGTCTCTGCTTTGGAACACATGCCTCTTGAAGCATGTGCTATCACACCCAAATCAGAGTAGCAAACTTGACTCAAAATATCCAGGCTGTGGTTTAAGCAAGGTGGAACAGTTAGTCCTCTGATTTGGGTGATTTCATGTAAGAGTGTGTGTGTGTGTGTGTGTGTGTGTGTGTGTGTGTGTGTGCCTGTGCCCACACATGTGTGAGTTAGTCTACAATCCTATGAAACTTGGAGTTTTCTATTTCAGTAGACTTTAGGGGTTGTCATTGAGGAGAGCTGTTGAGGACCAGTGAACACTCTGCTGGGAATTTATAAAAGGAGATCTATTAGTTGCATTCATTCATGAGGTAATTAAAATTCAGAAATGCCAACCAATGTCACAATAATTCTTTATGACTCCAAAGCTCATACTTTTTTTTTAACCCCATGGTGATTTATTCTTATGTCCTGTTATATTGTTTGGGGAAGGTTGTTCCAATCTTTTTTTGCTGCTGTGACTAACGGATCTGACCAGTACAATTTTATGAGGAAAAGTTTATTTAAGGGTTCACAGTTTCAGACATCTTAGTCCATAGAAGGTGGGCTTTAGTCCTTGGGGCTCAAGGTGAGGCAGAACATGATGGTGGAAGAGTGTGGCATATGGAAGCAGCTCACAGCATGATCGAGAGAGAGAGAGAGAGAGAGAGAGAGAGAGAGAGAGAGAGAGAGAGAGAGAGGGAGAGAGAGATATTCCACTGGCCAGATACAAATATATACCCCAAAGCCACACCTCCAATGCCCCACCCCCTCCTGCCACACCCTCCCTTCCTTCAGTCAGAATTCAATTAATCCCATCAGGTGGTTAATTCCTTGATTGGGTTAAGGCTCTCATAACCCAATGATTTCTCCCCCAAACCCTTCTGCGTTGCCTCACACATGAGTTTTTGAGGGACACCTCACAACCAAACCATAACAAAGGTAATACACAAAATTATTATGCAAAACTCCAGCCAATATAAAACTTTGCATTTTTTACTCCAAGAGGGTTGAAGGAATGAGATAACTGAGTCAGGTTCCACGTCAATTGGGATATGTTCATATGGTCTTAACTAGAAAAGTGATTCTCAGCAGAAGTGATTTTATCTCCTACCCAAAAGGTGCATTTGAAAATGTCTGGAGACATTTTTGGTTGTCACAGTTAGGGGAGGAGGTGTTTTGTTATTGGCATCCACTGGACAGAAGATGCTGTCATGCATCCTGCAATGACAGGGCACGCTTCCGTGATAAAGAATTATTGGGCTCAAAATGTCAACAGTGCCAAGATTGAAAAATTCTGAACTAGAGCTTCAGCTAGCATTAGAAGAGGTATTAAAAGACAAGGGGGTCAAAAGGTCAGTGTGAGAACCCAGATATAATTTTAATGTATTTGATTTTTTGGGAATATTTTAGTAAGTCTGCTCCAAAGTTTCTTAGCTAGCTAATGATGCCCTGATTAATAAATCTGCTGGGAATGAAGAATAAGCCCTGTTCAGATACACTCATATATACAAGGCACATTTTCATAAATCATCTGGAGCAGAAGTTACTATTATTAGGGTTCCGGAAACACCATTTTCTGAACTTATGATTGACCTTGGGCTGTTCAGAAGAACATCCTCACCTCATAAACCAGAATGACATGTTTTACCCATCAAATTACTAAGGCTGATATATTCCCATGCAGACACTCTTCCTATCAAAACATACAAAATGTTAAAACATGCATTTATTTAGGTTAAGTGAAGTTTTATATGTATGGGAAGCACAAGAATGTTTCACCTCTCCTCCTCAAAGATGTCTGTGTCTAATTCTGGGAACTTGTGGCAAACCAGACTTTACAGATATGCTTAAGTTAAAGACCTTGAGATGACATTGTCCTGCATTATCTGAGTGAGCCAATGTAATCACAAGTGTCCTTAAAAGTAACAAAAGAAGTCAGAGTAATGTGATATGAGAAGGACTTGCCTCATTGCTGACTTTGATGATGCAGGAAGAGGCTGTAAGTCCAGGAACATAGATGGCTAGTGAAAACTGGAAAATGCAATGCAATGGATCCTACCTGGGGACCTACAAAAAGGACCACAGCCAGGTCAATGCCTTTAGTTTAGCTGGAAGAGACCCATTTAAATCTTCAGACCTACAGAACTGTAAGATAAGAAGTTAGTCAATAAGTGTGTGTTGATTTCCTAAGGCAACACCAAAAAGTTAATACAGTATACCACCTGTACCAGGTCTGCTTAAGATTTAATTAACTTTGAAGGCATTAGGACAATGGTAAGGGTCCTACCCTCAGGCATCTGTTTTGATTTTTGGATATTCATGGAGAAATCAGATTTGTGCATGAAGTTGGAGGAGGAGGAAGCCAGAATTTCTGGGGCCCAGCACTGGTCACCAACATTACATAGAGAGCCATCCACTAAGGGAGGTGAGTGATTGACCAGGGGGAGTGCTTGGGACAGAGAAGAGGAAGAGAAAATATTAAAAACATAGGTATTTGACCAATCACTTCCAAGGTCTTGATTTGATATCCTAAAACAATAGTATTCAATACAATTTTAATGTAAGCCATACAGGTAATTTTAATTTTATTAGTCCAAAAATAGTAAGAAACAGGTGAAATTAGTTTTCATAATATACTGAATTGAATGCATTTAACATTATTATATTAACGTGTAACCAATATAAAAATTACTGATAAAGTATTTTATATAATGTTTCATACTAAATATTTGAAATCTAGTGTGTGTCTCATATTTAGAGAACATCTCAATTTGGACAAGCCACATTTCAAGTGTTTTATAGCCATATTAATAGCTACCATGTAGTAGCTAACCTATTGGATGGTGTGGCTCTAGACTAGACATATAAGAGATTCAGATGAAGCCTGAAGAAGTAATTTTGACAAAGAAACTTGGGAAATTTAAGGCATTTGAAAGGCTGCCTTAGAAGCCAGATGGCACAGATGCTTCAGGTGGTTAGAGAATAGTTCTCCCAAATTTTGCATAGTCACGGCAGCAGATCTGATGGGAATTTTGTGGAGAATAGAACAGTCTTGAAAAGATCACTGTAGCAGCCCCGTGATCACAAGCAGCCCAAGGTCACCCCTCAGATGAACAAAAGGCTCTGTGCTTCATTTGCAGGGGTTCAGCACAAAAAGTGAATTCCAGAGCTTTGTTTCTATGCACCTGTCTTTGCTCCCATTTTAGCTGGTAAGTTTTAATAGGAGAAGATCTTTGAGTTTTCTAGAACATCATTCTTCTCATGGTAGTGGTCTATAAGTCTCTTGAATAAATTAATCATTGAACAGATGTATTTATTTAAGCAGACTAAGAGAATTTGTTCATTTTCTTATCACAAAAACTAGCAAATTGTCAAAGGAAGAATATTTTGAGGGCTTTTTCATTATTTTGTATTACAATGCCTGGAGCATATTAGGTGATTTTTTTTTTTTTTTGCTTGTGGAATGAAATATCTGGCTTTTTTTCAGAAAATATTGTATTGCTAAAACTAGTCGAGCAACTTATTGTATGTTTGACTAATGGACTATCATGATAGCATTTTTTTTTCCTTTTTTGAATGAGAAAGGAAATGACTCTATTACCCCCATGGAAAAACACATGAAAACAAGGGGAAAAAATCTAATTCAACATAACTCTGTAGATTTTCTATTAATAGCCCCAGTGAGTGCTGAAAAATGTTTGAAATTCACCACAATACCCAAATCAAAACCCTCAGATGATATTACCACAAAGGCTATGAACTCTCAAGCCAGTAAGCTAATGGATGAGATGCTAAATAGCAACCGAGGACCAAGATATATTTTTAATTACTGTTGGTATTTTGCTTCTGCTAATCCATTACATAGGAGCCAAGATCCTGCTTTTTTTTTTTTTTTTTTGCCAATTTCTGACTTCATCCATTTCTGGAGCTCAGCCCTGGTCAGCAACATTAGGTAGGAGGTCAACCACTAAGGGAGGTGAGTGATTGACCAGGATGACACATCTATACCACAGGTAAAACCAAGTGAACCCAAAGATGCACACTGACAATGTCCTCAGATAATCATGCTAATGTTTTGCAGCATATTATGATTCTTAGGCGAGATGCTATGTTGAATTCCAGATTAGAATAAAACCTTTGCTTTTGGGCTGGAGTTGTACCTCAGTAGTAGAGCACTTGCTGTGCATGTGTGAGGCACAGGGTTAGATCCTCAGCACCACCAAAAAAAATAAATAAATAAATAAAATAAAGGTATTGTTCCCATCTACAACTAAAATTATTTTAAAACAAAAAAGACCTTTACTTTTACTTTTCTTTCCCTGATAAAAACAAGATGAAAAGCATTTTATACAAAAGTCCAGTACTGGGAGACAAAAGACATAGTCATATCTTTTCACTGGATGATAAAATTTGAGGCATTTTAGTCTTTTTAAGCTTTAGTTGTCTAGTTTATTGAAATGATTAAAAACTACCTTCCCTCTTTTTTTTTTCCAACTGCATTCTGTGAGGTTCAAATGACAAAAAGTATTGTATACAAGATTTTTTTTTGTTGTCATCATTAAAGGGTAATAGAAAGATTTAAATGATTATTTTATGATCCACATCATATCAGTGAGGTAGACTAGGACTCTGTCGATTTGTTCATGTTCATTTTCCTTTTGTCTTTTTGAACTCATTTGCCCTTTTCCTAACATTGGTCCCATAACTTTTTTCCCCCTATCGGATGTTTTTTAACAATTTCCCTTTGTATTTTCTTTCTGTGTTTCTTTCTTTCTCCTTCCTAATTAAAAAAAATAGTTTAAAAAATATAAATAGTTTAGGTATAAAATACTTGGTATAAAGTAGTCTCTCTCTTATTTGGGTTTCCTTTGCATCTTGTGCCCATTTCCCAAAATATCTGTGTTTATTGTTTTTAATGGAAATATACAATGCAATGCCTTATTTAAAAAATACAAAAGACAGTGGAGTAATTCTGACATAACTTTCCTGTGTACCTATATAAATACACCACAGTGAAATCTCTCTATTGTGTACAACTCTAAGACTGGGATCCTAATTAGAATAAAATGCACTCCATATTTGTATAAATATGTCAAAATATAGTCTACTGTCATGTATAACTAAAAAGAACACCTAAAAAATAAAAAAACTCTTATTTTGTATAATTTCTCTTTCAATTAAAAATACATGTATTCTACATTTATATATGTCATACACATCATCTGTGTAGATTATCTATTGCTATATTATGAACCACCTCAACTCACAGTAGCTTAAACCAATCTGTAATTCTCACTATCCTGTGGGTGAGGCATCTGGCAGGGCTTTTCTTGGCAGCCCTTCTGCTGCATGGGGTCAGTTATGGCCATTCATTTAGCGGTATTGAGCTACTGACAAGGATGAGCTGGAAGATCTGAGGAAGCTCCACTTCTGTATCTAGCACCACCATAATCCTCAGGTGGCTTCTTTCTCCCTAAGTGACTTGGGCTTCCTTGAAACATGGAAAGTGGATGGTGTAAGGGCTTGGGCATCTTCCAGTGAGGAGAGGCTTCCAAGAGGAGTGTTTGAAGAGGTAAATATGAAAGTCCTGGGGTTATAAATTCTTATGTCATAGTAGTCAAGGGTTCCAGCAACCACCAATGCAGAGATTTGAAATTTAATAATTTTTTATGATTTTTTTTCTATTGATCAGCCTATTTTAAGACTACCTTTGGGCTAGCATCTTAAGGTTTAGCCACAAGAATCTGTCCCATTATAAGTCACAGAGTCACCCTAGATTCAGGAGGAGGGAAAAAGATTCTACTCCTCAGTGGATGAGTGGTATTAAAAAAAATCACAGCCATCTTCGATTGATGACAATATCTGTTTCATTTTATATATTTTATTTTTTCATCCAATTTGTGATAGAAGGAGACCTGCCAAAGAGTACAGAGAATTTTATTTTTGCTTCTTAAAATAATAATTAAGATTCTGAGAAATACTGAGGTAAGAAGCAGTTCTTTTAGAAATAAAGGTAGTTTTCTATTTTTAAAGAATAAGCCCTTCATCATGAGCACATGGGTTTGCTTTAAAGCCCATATTTTTATAGCACAATGTTTTGTTAATTAAAAAAAAAACCTCCCCAAAGTATTTTTAATCACTTGGACACATCTTGACTGCCAATTTGTGGACAGGCTAGTTTCTTCATGCATGCTTTGACATATACATTAAACCTTCCCTTACTATTCTCTTGATGAATCTAATTCCCATCAAACCTGTGACATAACCTATAACTATCACCAGCTTCTTTGTGGGAGTTTACGATCTTCATGATATATGCCTTTTGAAATATACGTCTGTAGGCTTATGGTAAAATTAATAAAACCGAAATTAAAACTGACAGCTCTGAAATGATATGCTACCCTTAGCATATGGAATAACTACCGTGAACACTTATGGGGTTTGTTGCAAGATTATAGACAGTTACCCAATGGGGGATAACTTCTGAACTGTGTTGCTAAATCTCATTTGACAGGTTTTGGATTTGGTATAATTTTTCTATAGCATTTTAGTGTTGGGTGAGCAATATGTTAGCTATGATTCAGATGACATTTTATTTCTAAGCCCTTTAGTCTTTCCCCTCTGAGTTCTCCCTCACTTCCCTGTCACACCCTTCCTTTTCCTCCCCTTTCCTCCCTCTATATATACTCCATCTTATCTAAATATTTTAGCAGGTTCATGGCTAGGGGATTTTTTTATGAAATATGATCATAAAAAATCCTTTTGTCTGGCTGCAAATCTGAATGTATACATCTGCAAATCTGAGAAGGCACATAAGTTTCACTCATCTGTCTATTGATTTATTAATGTTTTTCTTTTCTATACTCAAATGTTTACATTTATTTCTCCTGTGATGGTACAATTGAAAAATGTAAGAATTTAGTCCTGTATACTTGTGTTCAGTGATCCAGTCTTATAAAATCTACCTCAGCTCCATTTCATGCATGAACACATGCAGGTGCATACACACACACACACACACACACACACACACAGAGAGAGAGAGAGAGAGAGAGAGAGAGAGAGAGAGAGAGAGCAGAGCGAGCGAGCGAGCGCTAGTATTATTTGTTTTTGCTTTAATAGTTCTATTTATCTCTTTTTCTGGTGGGCTGCCAGATAGAAGTTGACTTAGTGAAGAACATCAATATCTCTACAAAAGAAAGACTTCTGTAGTTTGGGGGGGGGATAGTTAACCGTGGGTTGCTACAATAGCTAAGAAATACTCCTATATTATAATAATGTAAAATCTTTAGGATTCCATATTCTAGAATCTCATCTTGTGAGATTATTCAAAACATGAAAATAGCCAGGAATTAAAGCCAAAAGGAATTTTGAAGTGGTTTTGGGTAGCTCTATCAATCCCATGTAAGGTCATGGACATGAACTTCTCCAAAATTTTTCCAATGTAAGGTGTTCTGAGATGAGTTAATATAGGGTTATCCTTAGCAGCTTTTAAATAATTACTCTTAAATTATTTCTGTTTCTGCCGTCTGGATCATTCTTCACTGTAAAAAATAAGATGCTACTTAAGTGCTGTAGACATTCATGATTATCTACTCAACATCCAATTCACTCTTTTTTCTTGGCCATTAGGATGCAATGAACCCTACTAAATGTTCATGTTCCAAGTCTTTCTTTCAGTTAAAAGTGAACTTGGTTTAAACAATGTGTTTTGTGAACAGAGATCCATGAGTATTTTCTTGGGAAGATTTTTTTCCTTTCTTTACAAATAGTATGGTTATATTCTTTCCCCACTGTTCCCTTCTTGTGCCTAGAATGATGATGCAATGGTTAGATTCACAGGAGCCATTTTGTGACCACGTAGGAAAAAGGTAATCTATTTCATAGACTTTGACCCTGACAATGTACAACTGCTAAGCCTATGCAAGCAACTGTCTCCCTCCATGACTTATTATAAACTAAAACAAAAACAACAACAAAAAACACATTCTACCTCTTTCAACTATCATGTCAAGCATTTTGTAACTGTCAGCCAATTCTAATTACTGTAACTTGTAAATAGATGTGAAAGATTCATTTGTGATGCTAAGTTTATAATTTTAATGTTGCTTTCTGTTGTTGTTATTATTGTTGTTTTGACATGTAATTTTTTTTTTCTGTTCTTCAAATTGGTTCCAGTCTCTGCTTTGATGCCTGAGAATATTTGCAATATAATTTCTGAAGTTTTTACTTAAAAGTGTTATATTCATGGAGGAGTTTGGAGTGGGGGTAGATTAGAGAAATTTGTGTGTCTAATGAACACTGAGTACCTAATTGTTTTAAGTATGTGGCTATGTAGAATATTAGGTAGCTGGATCTGGTCCAGGAACTCCAAGCCTACCTATGGATTCCATGTCCTAAGAGTAGGGAAGAAACAGCTGAGAGAGAGCATCTGCTAGGCTGAAATCCTCAGTGCAGGTGTCAATCATTTTCAGGGTTCCCAGATACAATCTCCCTTCTGAGCTCTCCCTGCTGCTTTTCCCACTCTTAACCACACGTACCCTTCAGGTCTGCTGTCTCTTGGAATGACATCCTGGCTGCACAGGATGTCACTTGGCTGCCCTTTCATGACCAGAGATGGCACAAATGGCCTCTGCAGGGCTGCTCAGACCTCTCCACCCAGGAAAACAGTGCAAATGCCCTCTGTAAACTCCATTAATGGTAAGAAGAAGACATTCTGGTGAGATGTGATATTGCCTAGACAATTAGAGCAACATAACACCCATGAATCCTCTGTTCTTAGAGGCACAAAATTATTATTATTATTATTTTTTACTTTTGAGTTTTTCAATTTATTTTTTTAATCATAAATCCCATGCATGTTCCCAAAGTACTTAATTAAAAAAATCTCTCAATTTTATGTGGTAAATAATTTTAGGAGACACGTTTTTCTGTGTTTTAACTTATGGCACAATAGGCTCTGCTTTTTCAATGTCTTTATGGTTTATTTATCATGTCCACAATCCTTGCCGTTGTCAGATTCCTTCAGGCATATGCTGGTGGCAAAAGATTAGTTCATAACATTTAATTTCTATCATGCACCTGATGTGGAAAGTTTTGAAAGACTTAATAAGCCCACCAAGTGGGTTCTTTAGCTATTTCAGAAAACCAGATACAGTTTGTGGTCCTTATGCTGAACTTGAAACTCTGAGCTCCCCAGAATACCTGCTTATGGGACATTTTTATATATCTTCCCAAGAAAATGATTCTTCTCCAAAAAAAAAAAATGCCCATGGTCCTCCTGATCTTATATTTAGTTCTATTTTAAGGTTGTTATAAGTGGCTGTTTTTGGAAATGGAAAAAAGAAAGGTCCTCATCAAAAACATGATGACTGCAGATGCCACCTCACGTAGTATGTGGATCCTTCATTTGCTCATTTTGATGCAATCTGGGCAGTTATCTGCTGATGACAAGATGAACATAAAATTGAATAGAAATGTCCTTCATTTTAAAACTTTTTTCTTATGACACCTTTATTTTCCCTTTGACTCAAAGAACAAAGTGGCTTACCCAGGATAAAAATTGAAAACCAACCCATATATTTCTGCTTGTGAACACTATGGGGACTAGCTCTTAGCTCTTCACTTTCCTTTTGTAATGTTCAAGTTTTAAGTAAGGTTAAAAGCATGTGTCTGTGATGATAAACTATGAAAGTCAATTCTTTTGACATGGTAGCAAACATTGGTTTTTGCATTACCTAAATAATAATACCATGTTATCCAAATTTTAAAAAAAGTATTAATAAAATAACTTTGTCACTGAAAGTCTATTATTTATATGATAATTTAGACCTAGATACAAAAAATAGTATAATAGTTGACTTAGTATAACTAAGTCAACTCAGTCCTTTAGAAGGGATCAACTAATAAAAACATTTATTGACAATTTCTCAGTCACCAAGTGACCAAGCAAAAATGGGTATTATATAAACTGCAAGTGCCAAGAGCTATTACATCCAAAGAAACATCAAAAACTCTGGCAAAAAGTGTCAGACTCAACTTTTTAGATCTCTGAAAAACAGTTAATAGTTTATAAAACCAAAATAACACTGAATTAAGAAAGGAAGGACTTAACGTGGCAGAAAGTCTTCCAGATATTGTTTTGAATTGGTTCTATTTTCTTTTTCTAGTTAGCAATGTCTTCTTTTTTTTCATTTTTTATTTTTATTTTTTTATTTTTTTTAAATTTTATTGTTGGTTGTTCAAAACATTACATAGTTCTTGATATATCATATTTCACACTTTGATTCAAATGGGTTATAAATTTTGCAGGCAGTTCTGTTATTCCTCCTCTTTCTAGAAAATGGGGAGGGTTCATAAGCCAAGGGATTTTTAACCTTGTTAAAAACATTGGTTTATTTTGTATTATTAACTATAACCCCTTTTTAAAAAAAAGTGCATAAAATAAATATAAATTCTGTGAATCATCACAAAGTGAATACTTATGTAACTTCTTCCAATTTAAGAAGTAAAACCTTGCCAGTTCCCGAACACCTTTCTCAGGAACTCTCTCAATATCATTCTATTACTATTTCCCAAAGAAAATCCTGATTTTTTTTGAATAATATTCTTCTTGCTTTAATTCACTGTTTAATTGCTTACATGTGAAATACTGAAAACTACTTTTGTCTCTAAATTTTACATTAAAAACCATATAGCATATGTTTGTTAGTGATATTTTCAGTCAAAATTATGTTCATGAGATTTACAGATATTATATTTACCATTCAGTCATTTTTATTGCTTTATAGTATTCCATCCATTACATCATAATAATTCTTTATTTATTAAGCCATGCTATTGTTAAAGGGAACTTAAGAATAAGAATTCAGATGACTTTAGTAGAGCAGGCAGACTCATAGGTAACCCTCCACACCCTACATTCTCACCATCAACTCCCATACTAGAGCCCTGAAGTTGGTTCTCCGACATAAAGAGGCAGTCACAATACCTGCCCTCAAGAAAACGTTTCTGTTTGGCCAGAATCGATTGGCTTAGAAATCTACTTGATGTCAAGTTTCTCCAAGAAATGCCTTCCTGAGAATATTGAATTGGAACAGAGGAAGAGTATAAGTTTCTGATTTTCTAGAATGCCACTTACCAATCTAGGCATGACCAACAGTCATGTTTTCCAAACGGATGAGAGAAAAGATTAGAAGTATCTACAGAGGAAGCAAAGAAGGAAGGAGACGCCCAGAGATGCACTGTTTTCAGACTGTCAGGAATTCTAATGATCACATTCCCGAGGTCAGTTTCTTCTGAAGCTTTTAAATCTTATAATAAATTTCATTTTGGCTTATGACAATTTAAACTGAGCATCTATACACAAAAGCACATGGTCCCTCCACTGTAGGTATTTTTGACTATTCAACTTAGGCAATGTAGCATAATATTAACTAATGACATTTTCAATAATTTTGTGTTTGGGGATTCAAGTATCTGGAAGGTGACACTAACTTGTTGGATCAACTTAGACAAGTAAAAATAACTTCTCTGTGACACAGGTTTCTCATCAGTAACATATGGGGGTTTGCAAAATACAATCTCTAAGACTCACTCCATATCTATTATTCTTTCTGAGTGGCAATAGGAAAACTTAGAATTCATCATTTGTACTTGGCTTCTTAGAGGAAACAGGAGGATTCTAGCAAAAATATATTCTAGGGCTGGGATTGTAGCTCAGTACAGCCTCTGGGACTGAATCATCTTTCAAAGATTATTAGTGTATTTGCTGTAAATGGGAGTACCCATAGGAACCTGGTACACACAAGGCCCTCAGTTTGATCCTCAGCACCACATAAAAATAAATTAAAAAAATATATGTATATATCTGTATATATACATATATTTTTTTCTAAAAAAATTTAAAACCAAAATATTTCAGAACTCCTTTACTTCTTGGTAAATGATGATGCATTCTCCATTATAATATTTCCTGGTGCATAGCAGGCACTCAATAATTATTTGTCAAATTGAAGACTGAATGAATGACTATCAGTTTGGATTATTTTATATCCCATGATCTAAAACATTAAGCACATGTGTTAATGATGTCAGTTTTTACTGTACCCTTACCATAAATCCATAGTCTTTTACAAAAGCCAAATGCAATCTCTAAAACATGTGGGCTTCTGCATCTGGGTGATTCAGAACTGAAGGGGTTAATGAAGAGTCAGATGTCTCCATAGGATTTCTGTGAAGCACAAAAAGTACAGTGCCAATAAAATCCCCTGAAGAGTAAACAAAACTTGGAACTGTTGCAAACAATAAATTGTCAATACCTTATAGAAGAAATGGATAATGAAAACTTATCATGCCTATAGTTAGTATCCTCTTTAAAAGAATTTACAGAGCCTATGAAATTAAATTCTGTGCACAGTTCTCTTAATTTGTCCTTAATTAAACAATACTCCATAAATGGTGCATTCAGTGACCAAATGTTCAGAGACAGCAAAATGGTGGGTCCCAAGCCATTAGGAATGAAATAAAGGCAGTCCCTGGAGAGTCTGCAAGAATCTGGTCTCTCTAAGTGACAACTGATGGTTTAGGAAAGATAATTAACTTTGCAATTACAAACTGCAGCTTTCACCAATGCTGTTTTTCTCCCAGTATAATCTTTTAAATGTTGGATTATTTCCTATAACATAAAATAGTTTGCTTGGAAAAGGAAAAAGCAAACAAATACCCCACCTTAGGCTGCTGAGTTCATCAGGAATTAAGGTCTTATTGATTAATTTAATGGGTATTGTTTTTTATTTCTAATGTTAGATCAATATCCATTTAATGTGCAACAGCTATGCAGATCCTCAACACTAAAATTTCAGTAGTAAATTTATACAAATAACAAAACAATATTTGTATTTTGCACCAAACTAGAAAAAATAAATATTCTATTTATCAGAAATTAACTGTGAAATTCCTGTTCAATAAATGAAGAGCTAAAACTTTAAAAAAAAAAAAAGCCTTTATTCTGCTATAGACCTAGTAACTTTATGGCATTTTTTTTTTCTGCTTAAGTGATTCTCTGAAAATCTCATTACTTTATTTATTATGGATTTTTAAATTACCTTAGTGCCGGAATAATCCAGTTTTCCTCCTCCTCCCCCAATGAATTCAGTCTACCCTAACTCTACCTGACCAACTTTTCTTAATGTCAACAGACACTGTGCATTAGGTAAATGTTAATGGCAAATAAGAATTGCTTTTTTTAAAAAAAAAAAATCTGATTGCGGGAAGGACACTTCATTGTGTCCATGTTGATTGAACTGTGAGCTGAACAAATATCCTAGACTCATTTTTAATTTAAAAAATACCCATTTTCTCCTGAACAATGTTCAACTCATTGGATAACCATGCCCTTCTCTACTCTGCTTCATACTTTGGTTATTTCTGTTTCTAAATAGATGTGCCTATGTGTGCCAGGTTCATACGAGTGCTCCCATTCACAGCAAATACACTAATAGTCTTTGAAAGATGACTCAGTCCCATAGACAGCAAATGGCCTTTTTGGTTTGTTTGTTTGTTTTTTACACTGCACAATTTAGGTGAAGAATTAGAAGGAGCTGAAATACATACTGATTTTGCTTTGGTAGTTCCAAAAAGTCAGAGAAAATTTGTCAGATTTGGTCCTATGTCATTAGGCTTTTACATCATGAACTTAGGTTTCATCAGAGGCCCTGAGGTTAAATAATCTATGTATGTTTTCTGAACTTGAGCAGAACCACCCTTCCTCCTTTCCTTCTTTCATCCCTTTCATACATCAAGTATTTATTAAACACTTACTACATGCTAATAATAAAAATCCTGTGGGTATGGAAATACATGCAACACACCCAAGAAAGTCACTATTAAATGGAACCTGAAGTCCTCTGTTTGAGGATCTCATACCCATACAGTTACCGGGCCCTTTAGGTAAATATAAGAAATGGGTGGCTTTCCTTCCCAGAGCCTCCCTTCTACATTGCCATGAAAACCCCAGACAACTTTCCAAGTTTATTTTCAAGTCTACTTAGCAAAATTTTAATCTTTCTGTAAAGAAAAGAGTAATGAACACAAATTATCTACCAGGTCACTTGACAAAAGCCCAATTTCCCTGCAAGGTTGTATCTGTTTCCACCTTTATCAATTCATAAGGATGTTACTTCAATGCTTTTGACTTCTGTTCCTGTCATTGGCACCTTTAAATTAACCTGAATTTGATCTCTGCACTGGAGAGACCAGTCCTAATGGCATCTGTATATATCTCCTGGGCTCCAGAGATTTTCTCACACTTCTCTAGCCTGTGACTTCTCATTCTTCTCCTCATTTCTCTGACCTGCTTTTAATTTTGGATTGGACTTCATCTTGCACCTAAGTTTTCTCTTTTAGCTCTCTCACATGATCACCTGGTTTGCATTTACTCTCCCATTTCTAACTGGAAAATGCCCTTATGTCTCAAAAAATATCTAGCAAATATGACCTCACCCTGCCTCTAGGTCTCATGAGGTTTCCTAGCTCATGGAAAAAGAAATGAAGCAGGGATTGAACTCGTAACCCTTAATCCAAACTTCATCCCCTTATTTTTGGACAGTTACAGAAGTTTCATAACTGGTCTCTGTGTATTTATTCCTCTAATACTCAAGTTCATTATATGCCATTTTAAGAAGAGTATATCTTTGAGCTTATTTTGATTGTATTGTTTTCTGCCTTTAAAATATTCAATAAGCCCTGTGGTTTATCCATGGCACAGTCCCACATTACTCATGGTAGGAAATGGAAAATATTCATCTTTCCCTGACAATTACCATAGGACCATGGTAAAGTGCTTCTTAAAATGTATCCAATGGATGCTAATTCAGTGTGAATTTTGCATGGAAAACTTTCTTTCAGCAAACACGAATGCTAAACAGAATGAAATAAATTACTTGGGACTTTCCCTAAACCTAAAATATGGTAGTGTGTTTGGAGTATTCCAAAGGGAAATAATGGATATAATACCAGACATGGGTCTCCATTTTTACCTCTAGAGCATCTTGAGTAGCTAGTGCTAGTGTTCTGTGGAGAACGTATTTAGAGAAATACTGTTCAACAAAGTATTTAGAGTAATTACAAGGCTTCTGTACTTCTCACTTCCTATCCTATGTGTCTTCTAAAACTTTAAAGTTGTAAATAACTTTATTTTCCAGGCCAAAAAAAGGCCATTTATTATTTCAGTGTAACCTATGATTAGCTAAATACTTGCCTTTACTCCTCTTTCCCCTGCCCTATATCTCTCATCTAACATTCTCCAGTTAAAATTTTACCCATAATTTAAGAACCCCAAGAAATGTCTATCTAATCCATGAAATCTTGATTCATTGCTTAATTACATGTATTCTCAAATTCTATGTCATTATCATAATCTGTTGGGTATGGTATCTAATAGATATTTCCATTACCAATTTACCAACTTTGCTTTTTTAATTTTAATTAATTAATTATTATTATTATTATTATTTGGTGCTGAGAATTGAACTCAAGGCTACACTACCCAGCTCTAGTTTACAAATTCTTAAAATAATACTATTGAATTTTAAGTTCTCACCATGAGCTAGCCATGCTTCTAAACATTTTATTTAGTAATTCAGTCATTTCTCCATATTGGGATGGCTTTGATTGTCTAAACTAGATGGCTTCCATTCATCCAGCCAGCCAGCCAGCCATCATATTTGGTAAGTGCCAAATCATGTTCTAGGGCTAAGCATTGGGGATACAGCAGTAAACAAGCTAGACAATACACCATCCCTCATAGAGTTTACATACTAGTTGGAGAACACAGACGGTGAATATGTAATCAAAAGAATAAATCATATGACTTGGAGGGTGGTAAGTGATAGGTAGGAAATAAAGTAGAATAGTGATACAGAGAAGAGTTACAGGCTTGGGATAACTACATTAAGTTATTCTGGTTAGGGAATTTAATATGTGTTAGCAAAAAGAAGTATTTAAGTTTGATATAAAACAAAGAAGTGAAGTTCTATAGGTGGAACAAAGTCACTTCGGTCATAAAGATTAAAATGGGGCTGGTGTACATAGTGACACATGCTGTGCATTGCAAGACTCCTAAGAGCAGTATTCATATCCTTGTCTATGTGAATGGTGCCTCTATTAGGCAGATTTTTATAGAGAAGCAGAAACACTAAGAGTGATAATGGAATAAGGGATTGGTGGTAGAGATTATGCCTTAAATAATTGTTTTCTATGGAAAGCCATTGCCTCTTTAGTGTGGCATGGGAGTCACTGTAGGTAATAAGGGTTACTAGTTGCTAAGGAAAGATTATATAGCTGGGCACAGTGGCACATGCCTGTAAACCCAGTGGCTTGGAAGGCTGAGTCAGGAGGATCACAAGTTCAAAGCCAGACTCAGCAAAAGTGAGATGCTAAGCAACTCAGAGAGACCCTATCTCTAAATAAAATACAAAATAAGGCTGGGGTGTGGCTTCATTGTTGAGGGCCCCTGAGTTCAATCCCTACTAGAAAGAAAGAAAGAAAGAGAGAGAGAGAGAGAAAGTGGAGGGGGGAGGGAGGAAGGAAGGAAGAGATTATGTAAAAAGGGGATTGGGGGGAGAATAAACTGGAATTCCAAGGACAAATCAAAGGGTATATCTGTCTCTTGCCTCCAGTCCAAATAAAGGGGAACAATGTGCACAAGGACCTGGTAGCTTTCAACATGTAGCTGTACAAAGCACATGGCCTAATTCTTGGAAAAACTCCAGTGGAAATGGAAGGAGCTTCAGCTTCACTGCTGCCTATGCCTCCACAGTGAGCCACAAGATCAGTGACAAAGTGCACAAGCTGCAACAGTACATGCTGGTCTACACTGAACCTGGGGTGTAATGAATGCTGCTTCCAAATCTTACACAGATTTCTCCTCTGACCAACTCTAACCAAAATCATACAAAGAATGAAAATTGGCACTGTGATCCAGTTTGGCTAAAATGGCAGACAATATGGCCCTGGGTTGTGCAATGCATGCTTTAACTACATAATATTGCCTCTTTCATGGAAGTTGCATCTCATATTATAATATCTCACATTGAAGTACCTTGCCTTTAGGAGAGTAGGACTCAGGGTCTCATTGCTAAAAATAGACATCTATATGCTGGCATCACTAGACCAGCATCACCTGGAAACTTGTTAGATGTGAAAATTCTCCAGCTTCACTGGATTGGAACTCTGGGGGTGGGTCCCAGCAATCTATAATTGAATAACTCCTCCAGGTAATTCAGAGGCATACTTAAATTCCAGAGTTACCAATCCAGATGTTGAATTCCTTAGCAAATAAATAAAAGGAGAAGCTGAAGTAGGTATCAGTTGGTGAATCTGCAAATTTGATAAGTAGGAGTAATGACATAGTCACCACTGAATTTCAATGTTAGACAATTCAAGGTAGCCGGAAAACAGGAAATGGCCGCAAGCTTTTATTGGTAACATGTCCTGTTTAAACTGCTAATCACTAGGGAGCGTTGTTGTTGTTTTGTCGTTTGCTTTTTGTTTTTTAATCCTTTATTTCCTCCTTGCTCCTTTGCCTCTATACTCAAAGCTGAAATTCTATCTCTGGTTTTTCTGGCCTACCATCTTAAGACTGTAGGGAATCTTACCAGAAATATCAAACGGTTGAAGAAGGAGGACTGAGCTACAGACAAAATGTCTTACGGGGAAAAAAACACAAAGAGAGAAGAGGTTTCCTTTGATGGATGGAGATTAAAAAGGGAAGAGCGAAGGAAGACTGCAATAGAACTTCCATATATCCTGATGGCAAAGAAAGGTTTCAGAAATAAAATAGTTTATCACGTGTATCTAGGCCTATAGGAAGGAAGAAGCTTCAGAATAGGAATCGAGGGTCCCATACCTCAAGTAGAAAGAGCTGAGAACTTCTGGGATGGCAGAGGTCTCATCTGAAACTCTGTGGACATAATGACCTGTAGCTTCTTCCACATCACACCCCACCAAAGGACAAACACTTTGCTACTGTATAGAATTCTAGAAATGGACCATGGAAAATGACTAGTGGTTAAATTTTCCTCTGAACCTAAGAAGTGATTTAAAGAAAAGAGAGTAGTATTTTTGCAGATCTCAGTATGTGATCAGAAGTTAATACTTCCTCTCTTTTCTGGCTAAAATTGTGTCTTCTCACTTTATTTTGTTAAATAATGTCCAGTAGAAGACCAATTATTCTTAAGTGGCTGCTTTTAGAATTTGATTGCCAGAAACAGGGAAAAAGAGGAAGAGGGAGGCAAATTTAATCAGATTCCAGATTTAGTTATTATAAATGATGTATGAATTTTGATTTGCTGGGATTGGATATCATTGCTACTAACAGTGCTCCGACAATAGTTCAGCTTGATGCTTTGTTCCTGTTGGCCTAGAAGGAGAGTCAGTATATTAAGTCTAATGCACTGAAAGGATAGAAGGAGTGATTACATTTGGGCACAGGGGAATGCATGAGTCAGGGTCCCAATTCAAAACAGATGGAACTTTAACATTTAAAATAGAGTAATTCTAGAATTTTTTTTTCCTTTAACAAAAGCATGGATGTAAAGGAACAACACAGGGCAAAGAGCTCTCATCCAGGGTTTATCAGAAGCAGAGCTATTAGCATCCAAGTTTCAAAAAGAAGAGAAAGATACCAGGGAAGGGAAAGGTACTAGGGCTTAGAAAATCATGCAGTATCAGAGACCTTGAAAGAAACAGTGATCTTCATTTGGGAGACAAAGCCAGAGATGAGTTCATGAGAAGGATCCAGGGCACATATCTCCAGAGCTTACCTTCCTCTTTCCAGTCTCCCCCAGGAGTCCACATAGTCTGAGCTCACTGTCAAGCCAGAGTCTTGAGAGCCCAGTTGATACAGTCCATGAATCCAAGCTCTGCAGGCAGAGGGCAGGGTGGGAAAAGGTGGGGGACACTAACGAAGGGCAAATGAGTTAGAAATGATGCCTTACAGAAAGTAGTGCCTGAATATTATGGAGGTGTTGACCAGGTATCTATTAGAAGGATTTAGCTTAGGTTCACTTTTTTTCCCCCCAGTCCTGGGGATTGAACCCAGGAGCACTCTACCACAGAGCTACACTCCCAGCCCTTTAATTTTTTTTTTTTTTTTTTTTTTTTTTTTTTATAACCTGAGATACATTCTCACTAAGTTGCCCAGGCTGGTCTAGAACTTGTGATCTTCCTGCCTCAGTCTTCCAAGTTGTGGGGTTGAAGGTGTGTGTTACCATGTCAAGACTTTGATTAACTTTTTGTTAAAAAATATTTATTTCTTAGTTGTAGGCGGACCCAACACCTTTATTTTATTTTTATGTGGTGCTGAGGATCAAACCCAGTGCCTCACACATGCTAGGTAAGTGCTCTAACTCTAAGCCACAATCCCAGCCCGACTTTGAATCACTTTCTAAGTTGGTGTTATGTTGACAAATTCTGGCATTTTATAAACAAAATTCTACCCTATTGGAATAAGATGTAGAAAGGATATACTAGAACATTTTCACCCAGGGATGCTGGATTTCTTAAAATAGTGTGTGTACCAATATCCAATCACCTGCTGTTATAGTTTGCATTGTTTTCCTCAAACAGATGTTGAATTCTTAAGCCCCAATACCTGTGAATGTGACTATATTTAGAAAAAGGGTCTTTGTAGATAAATGGGTTAAAATAAAGTGATCATGACATTAAAAAAAAAAAGAAAAGAAATTTGGGCATAGTGAGAGAATACTAGGTGAAGAGGCAGAGGTCATGGGAATATATTTCCAAGCAAAGGTGGGCCCAGGGTGCCAGCAAACCATCTGGAACTAGGCAAGAGACATAAAACTCAGTCCTGCTGACAACTTGATCTTAATGCCTGGCTTCTAGAACCATGAGACAATAAATTTTTCTTTTCTAAAAATTTTTAATTGATTTTAAGAAAATAAATGACAGCAGAATCACATTACAATTCTTATTACACTTACACAGCACAATTTTTTTATATCTCTAGTTGTATATGTTGACACCAATTCGTGTCTTCATACCTATACTTTGGATAATAATGTCCATCACATTCCACCATCCTTGCTAACCCCTTGCCCCCTCCCTTTCACTCCCACCCCTCTGCCCTATCTAGAGTTCGTCTATTCCTCCCATGCTCCCCCTCCTTACCCCATTATGAATAGGCCTTCTTATATCAGAGAAAACATTCCGCATTTGTTTTTTGGGGGATTGGCTAACTTCACTTAGCATTATCTTCTCCAATGCCATCCATTTACCTGCAAATGCCATGATTTTATTGTCTTTTATTGCTGTGTAAAATTCCATTGTATATATATGTCACATTTTTTTTAATCTATTCATCTACTGAAGGACGTCTAGGTTGACTCCACAGTTTAGCTATTTTGAATTGTGCTGCTGTAAACATGAATGTGGCTATATCCCTGTAGTATGCTGTTTTTAAATCCTTTGGGTATAGACTGAGGAGAGGGATAGCTGGGTCAAATGGAAGTTCCATTCCCAATTTTCCAAGGAATCTCCATACTGTTTTCCATATTGGCTGCACCAATTTGCAGATAAATTTCTTTTGTTTAAGTCACCCAGTTTGTGGTATTTTGTTGTGGCAGCACTCGAAAACTAATACACCAGTTACTCAGGTAGCTTCTTATTCTTTATAATGCTTTTCCTCTGCTACAATGTAATATGTCAATGATGGGGAAAGTCTGGCTCATCTTTCATAAAATATAAATTAACAGGCTATACACTGATGTCAATTTTCTATGAAACCCAGGAAAATGAAGTTTTGAGACTCCTCAATAATACTGGCCCCTTTTAAGGCCTAGTATCTAGTTTTATATTTTTAGTTTGAATTTTTCCTGAAAGGCAGTAGCCTCCCTGTCCCCCATTACCTAATGGGTCCTCCCTTTAACTTAACCTTTGTTGTTTTAACTTCCAGTCCCAGCTAGCAATTCAACACAGTTGCATATATCTTTTTATACTAATTCACTCCTAACATGCTTTCAAATTCATTGTTCTTATAAGCAACGATCATTAAAAATAAACTCCAAGAGAGGAATAACAAACAAAAAAGAACAAACCACCTTGAGAGTCCTTGAATGGAGAGTATTCTAGGCCCAGTGGGATTCCAAAATGAGGACAAGAAGCCTTCTCTAGTAGGCACCAAATGGTGATTTTAATTTTTTATTTATTTATTTATTTTTGCCTGAGGATTTCTGTTTCAGGTGAATTTCCTCAGGGAGAAAGCCCATTTCTGATACTTCTAGTTTCCCACCATTTTTTCCAGGTTGTGAAATCTCAATTGCTTTGGAGAGAAGATGGATTAAAATTAAAATTGCTCTCATTAGCATATCTAAATGGAAGCATCTTGTCTTCCTGTATGCACTCATTAAGGGTAAGCCCAACAGCATTCCAGAATTTGCCTCATTAATTACACGGTGGAATCATGCACATCCCCAGTATTCCTGAACAGGATGGGTGGAGCAAGGGTGTCTGATTTGACCTGGCCATGACTCTTGGGACTTTCTGTATCTGTGATTTATAAACACCCTCCAACATGGGCCCTACTCCCATCTGTCACTACAATAGCTATCCTCAGGTTTCACAAGCATGTCCTCAAATTTAAATCCTATTTTAGAAGGAGAACAGTTTTCTCTTAAATTACATGGAGTTGGCAAGTTGACTGGAGTATTGCTGAAATCATCTCAGCAAAAGAAACTCCATTTATTTTTTTTACATTTGCCCCGGACAGTAACATCCTGGCACTTTCCCAAGCCATGCTGACTAATGGGAATTGTAGAGTCCACACACACCTCTTGATATTTTATTTTGCAAACATTGTGCATGACTTGGACCTGGTGTGATGGTGGGTTGCTGATTCCTCAGTCTTCATGCTTCCATATGGAAGGCACTGTGTGAGAGAAACACTTTAGTCTCCTCTCCACATCCTTACTCATCCCTATCTCAGGGGAGGAGAGCTCATCTCATTGGTGAGTTTGGGAAAAGGAACTGGGAGCTCTTGAAACAGTGCCTACCTGGTTCTCCTGGAGGGCACCTGTACTGCCTGTTTTCTGCCATGCAGTCAGTATCCCTGGGTCACAGACATCAGATGTTTTCAGCTATACCCATGATTAGGTGTATACATAGGCCTGTTTTGGATCATTCCTCCAAATAGGCTGCCATATTATCTTCTCTTCCTATTCTCCTGTCAAGAGTTGGAATCTATTTTCCTACCCCTTGAATCTAGGCTCACCTTCTGATATACTTACAACAATAAAGTGCAGTGGACACAGTGCTTCACAAATTCTAGACCCACTTCTTGAAGAGCCTGGAAGCCTCTATTTCCTCCCTCTTGGAATCTAGTTGCCATATTATATGGAAGTCCAGGTGGTCTTGCAGAGAAGAAGTGGGATGTGTGCCGAGACAAAGTACCACAGGATAAGGGACCATGTGGGGAACAACTCAAGTACCAGTTCCCAGTGCTACTGCTTCAGACATGTGTGACCACCCTCCTAGGCCATCTAGCCCAGCCTGTGTGCCACTTAAATATAGCCAACATGAAGGGCCCCAAACAATATCACACAGAGTAAAACTTGTCCAGTCAATCCACAGAATCACTAGAAGCAATAAGACAATTTAACACTGTAAGGTTGGGATTTGTTACATAGAAATCATCTTTCTTGTGACTACATATAATTTTAGAGGTGAAGACTTAGCAAGTCCATTTAGACACACACACAAATCATGTTCTCCAAATACCTTTATCATTGGTCATTAAAATGATGTTTTAATCCCCATGTTCTATTTCTAGATCTGCTTAACCACTGAGCTGATCCTCTGGAGAGTAAAAAAATTAAAAAAAAAATGCCTGTAGTATGAATTGAATAGTTAAGACTCTGAAACTGCAAACCACCTTTTAAACAAATCTTTGTGTCCTCTTAAAATCAGCCAAATGTCTCCTCCAAAATATCTTTCTTGATTCAAACCCCTCTTTTCCATTTTTTCCCAGAGAATAACTTGATCTGATACATATTTGTATTTTTCATTCTACATTATTCATGCTCCTTAGAGTTAGAGGATATGTTTTATTTGAAATCATATTAATACATGCACAAAAAGCCCAACATAAAGTTATATGCAGTGCTTCTTGAATATGTTTGAGAAATCTGTTTCACTTCAATAAATAGTATGAAATGGCCTAATTTTCTAATCATTTTTTTTCTTCTAAAAAGTTTTTATTTCAGTGCTTTGTTCTAATTGGGTGATATCGAAAGAGCATTAACTTTTGACCAAGACTGAGTTGAGTTTCAAATTTATCTCTGGTGGTTTTGGTTTATGTAGCCCTGAAAAGTCACTGCCCATTTCTGAGCTTTAATCTTGTTATGAGATAGCAATAATAATAGACTTTCTGTAATGATGGATTTTTAAATAATTTAATTGAGATATAATTCATATAAGATACAATTCATTCATTGAAAGTATACAACAACCACAATATAATTTTGGAATATTCCCATCAATCTCATACCCATGAGAAGTCACTCCCAATTTCCTCCTTCTTCTGAGCACTAAGTGAACATCCATCTACTTTCTGTCTCTGTGGAATTGTCTATTCTGGAATAGACATTGGAATCTTATGTAATATTTTGTGATCACATTCTTTCACTGAACATAATGTGTTCAAGTTTCATCATATTGTAGCATGTATCAGTACTTTTTTTCACTACTGAATATTGAATACAAGGCTTTACACATGGTAGGCAAGCACTCTATCATTGAGCTCTATGCCCAACCCTATTCCTTTTAATTGTTGTATAATATTCCATTGTAAGGCTTTACCAGGTTTTTTCCTGTCAATTCATTAGTTGGTGGACATTTGAGTGATTCTATTTTTTGGTTCTTATGAATCATTCTACTTCATATGAACATTGGTGTACAAATTTTTGTATTGACATATTTTCATTTATCTTAGGTAGATATGAATAAGCATACATGCAATGCATAAGTGTTTTAGTCCCTCCACATCATCACCAACACTCCCTTTTTAACTTCAGTCATCTTGCTGGATGTAAAATGGTATAGCATAGTGATTTTGGTTTGTATTTCCCTAATGAGCAATTATGCTGTGCATCTTTTCATATACTTATTTATCCTTTGTATACCTTCTTTGGAGAAATAGCTCTTCATATCCACTGCTCATTTTAAAAATTGAGTTATTCACCTTTTTATTTTTGAGTCATAAGATTTATTTATTGTAAATATAATTCTCTTATCAGATACATGTTTTGCAAACATTTCTTCCATGTCTACCAGTTGTGGTTACACTTTACACTTTCGCTGAGTCGCAAAACTTTTTTCATTTGGGTGAAATCCATTTTATCTACTTTTTCGTTTAGCTACTTTTATCTTCAGTGTTGAGGCTAAGAAGACTTTGCCTGACCTAAAGTCACAACAATTGATTCCTTTATTTTCTTCTGAGGTTTATGTTTCAGCACTTATAATTCTCTTGAGTTAATTTTTGTGTATTGAGTGAACAAAGGATCCAACTTCATCTTAAACATGAATATCCAGTTGAAACAGGACATTAGTAATGGTTTCTTTTTATTTCTACTTGTATATTGTCAGGATATAAAATACTCAATCATCAGGAACAGAGATTGACCAATGAAAAATTGGTGGAATATTCAAAGATATATAGAAGGAAAAAAACATTATGCCCACAAAAATGAAGATTCATTTTTTATTGCTAAATTAAACCACAAAAAGGAGTAAATCTGTAGTCCAGTCTAGACTTGAGATACACTTTAAAAATTAGCATAACATTTAATTTGAAATGCATTATACATCTTTTTTTAAGTCTCTTGTAAATGTGGAAGGAGGATTTAATTTGATGTCATCATACTTTTAAGTGCCTATACCTTCACAGTCCTTTCTTTCATGTAAGTTAAGTCCTGAGTCTTACTCTACTTTTTTCACAAACTCAATTCCCCCCACCCCTCTCTGCAACCAAATCTACATTGGCTTTTGTCTTCTTCCTTCCTTCCTTCCTTCCTTCCTTCCTTCCTTCCTTCCTTCCTTCCTTCCTTCCTTCCTTCCTTCCTTCCTTCCCCTCTGTTTCTCTCTCCTTCACTATTTCAATCTGATTCTTTCTTTTCTGTCTCCAACCCTTTGCTTTTCCCCAATGTCAATCACTCTAATAATTGTCAGTAACTTAATATTCTCTCCCTCAACTCTTTTTGTGATTTTATATAAGAGAAACTCGGGAGCCCAGCTGGCGGGAGTGTTGAATACTTAGACATTAATTTTTTTTTGTTTCCTATTCACTAGATAAAAAAAAATATTTCCAGTGTTAAAAATCTTCTGGAGTGGTAAAGATGGCAATCACGGAATCGTGGGCTGGTACCCTTATATAGAACATTGCAAAAAACGTTATCCTTGTTTTAACCTTTGTACCTATTCCATTCTCTCTCTTTTGGAACAGTGAGATAACTTAGCAGACACTTCAATAACATCTATTTTGTAAAAGTTAAATTAGATAACTAGCATAAAAGCTGCTCCTTTCGTAGCTGCTCAATAAATGTGACATTCCTTTCTATTCTCTGCCCACCATTGGGCAACAGAGCCTGTGTAATCCAAGAACAGGAGAGTGTCACATTCCTTCTGAAGGCTTCTGCTGGCTCCTGCAGATTTTCTTGAACATATGAAAATGCATCTAGGAAGCTGGCAATGATTTTTTAGGATTTAACCGTTAAGAAAAGACTCTTTTGACAGTGGCTTAGGGTTATTCACTAACATATTTACTGTACAGATGTACCTTGGTAGATTTTGAGTAAAAACTGGTACAGTGTTCTACATTTGCATTAATTAACAAAACACTGGCAAGTGACATTGTGCATAATTTAAAAAATATTTTTAACTCACTATTGTTTATGTTGACCTCTTCAAAATATAAAATGAAAATATTTTCTTACCAAAATAGTTTTTCTTCTGCCTTATTAGCATTCTGTTTTCTCAATGGAGATTTTATTGTATTTTCTGTCTCATCAAGTGAAAAATTAAATACAAATAATGATTATAAATAAATAGATAAATATACAGACAAATTTATTTTGAGATACCAAAACACTAGGTTCATATAAATGCTAGAAATAAGAGAATTTGTTCCTAATATGTGTGTAGAATAGTATCTACCAAGAAAGTAGTAGTCTCTATAGGGCTATAAAAATATACTACTCTCTGTAGACATGCCCTGCAGAACCATCACCACTGCCATATCCAGTACTATCATTTCCACTGCCACTACCCTGAATCTGTATTTTCCAACAGGATAAAGGGTAAAGAGAACTTAGGCAAACCCTCCTGCAAAATGCATAGTCTGTATCCGTCTAGCTCAGCTAACATGGAGCAATAGCAATTACCTGGCTAAAGTCAATGAAAGCAGTCAAATAGGTATCAATTATAAGTCTGAAGTGTCCTTCTTGCCTTCTTGGCTTTGATAATTGACACATCTCTATTGCAACATAATATAATGTGTCATAAAATTATTTTCATACATTTCTCCAAAAGATATGAAGAGAATGTTGGAAAGTTTATCAAAAGAAGTCTGGGTTAAACATGATATATTCTAAGCAACTAGAAGATTAATAATAGCAGGAAAGAAAATAAGAATCTCAGATACAAGAAATGCAAGAGGATGGTCCTATGAAAGATGGGGAAAAGAAAGAATCACAAGAATGCAGCAGAAATTCATAGACCAAAGGTACCTCAAGCATAATCTTCAAATTTTCACATCACCCTGAGCAGCAAAAAAAAAAAAAAAAAAACCAAAAACAAACAAACAAAAAAACCCCGAAGGTGTGCAAGTAAGTGGCGATGAAACAGAAACCACATCTCACCTAATATCAGTGAGCATGGATAACCTGTGTCATACAGAAGAATTTCAAGACTTACATTTCTGTCTTCTGCTGAGATGGCTGATTGGTTTTATGAGTCACACGCCAAATTTCTTTAGTAAGTGGTTGTCTAGCCACATCCTTGGCATTCTCTTTAAGCAAGCTTTCTAATTTTTTGCAATATGGGCAGTTTGAGAATTTTCCAAATTTTCAAGTACTTGTTCCTTTTTTTGCTTAAAAATCCTGTGTTCAATATATTTCCACCTTTTTGCATTTTACTATAAGCAACAAGGAGAAACCAGGCCACAGTGAGAACACTCTGCTTAGAAATCTCCTTGGCTAAAAATCCAAGTTCATCATTTACAAGACTTACAAGCTGCTTTCCACAAATGTAAGAACATAATTCCGTATAGTTCCCTACCTCATTTATAACATGGATAATCTTCTATCCAGTTTCCAGTAACATGTTCTTTTTTGTTGTTGTTGTTGACAGACATGATAAATAAATAAATATATGAGATGTTTTAAGTCATATAAATATAAGCATAGTTACAATCAAACTCTACAAATGAAGATGTATTCAGTGGAATCTAACATTCTTACCACTTCACTATTTCTTTCCTCTGCTACCATCTTTATTTCCACCTGAGACCTTACCAGAAGTACATTTAAGGTTTATTTTTGAACCAATAGTGTCTCTGAAGCAATCTAGATTTTTTTCTATCATGCATATCCAAACTTTCCATCTTCTACCCATGATGCAAACTCAAAGTCATTTCTATGTTTTTAGATACTTGTTCCAGCCATACTGTTCTCCCAGTAGAGAGATTTGTATTCATTTGCTAAGGACTCCATAACAAAGTACTTCAAATTGACTGGCTTACATACCATAAATACAGAAACTCATTGTCTCATTGTACTGGAAACCAGAAGTCCAAAACCAAGGTGCTATTATCAGGGTTGGTTCCTTCCAAAGGCTGTGAGAGAAGGATCTTTCCCAGACATCTTTGTTTGGCTTATAGATAGCCCTCTTCATTCTCACACGACAATGTCCCTGTATGTGTGCTTGTGTCTAAATTTTCCTCTTTGATAGGAAGGTGACACCAATTATATCATCTATGGGGCCCATTGCTTCAGCAAGACCTCATTTTAACTAATTACATCTGCAAAGATACCATCTCCAAATACAACCATTTTGAGATAGAAAGTCAATGTATGAATTTTGCGAAAGATAATTCTAATAATAACAATGCTAATGACTGAAACCTGTTTTAGTCATTTGTGAAGATCACCAGATAATTCTGACTATCCTGTTCTGGATATACGACAGGATGATACTTTGTACCTTTTGAATAGAAGGCTATGACTAGTTACAGTCTTTGAATTGTACCCAGGAGGGGATTTGTGTAACTCCTGGACTCAGTGTATAACTGCCAGTGCAGAAATTTCGAAAAACTCTCTTGCCCTTTGGATCAAGCAACCCACAATACTCCAGATGATAGCTACTTGTCTGCTTGAGTTCTGAGTAACTATTATGAGCAGAGGCCTTCTGCTCACATATGACTGATACATAGGATAATATAAAATAAACGGTTAATTTTTAACTACTGGGATTTCTCGTTGAAGTATAAATTTCTTATTGTAGTATGAATTGGCCTATCTTGACTAATGTAAATGCTTTACATCCTATCATGACTTGTACAGTGCAGAGTAGGTGTTTACTTAAATCAACAAGCTCAGACTCTTTTTTTCTGAGTGCCTACTATGGGTGAGAAACCATAAAGCACTGGTGATACACAGATGAATACCTACCGTTTCCGCTCTCCAAGAACTCAAAAATGATAAGAGAGAGAGACATACGAACAGGTAAAGGTAATATGCTCAGATAGAGACAAGCACAGAATGATATATTAGAAAATGTCATACATTGGTGGAGGCTGAAAAGGGAATGAGCAGCTGCTTAACACTTCTAATAGTGATGAATTCGCAGGAAAGGATGAAGAAGGAACACCATGAACAGTTGAAACAATGTCAAGGAAAACTGCAGTGTGTTTGGGTTTAGATAGAAGATAGGGCATGACCAGGAGACAGTTGACAGATGAGGCTAAGGCCAGAGCATGATGGGCCATGTGTTTGGGTTTTATCTTAAAGACAATGGGAAATTGCTTAAAGTCTCTGAATTGAAGAGGATGTAGCAGGTTTTCAGTTTAGATAGACCACATTGGTTGTGTAGTAGTTGCTTTAGGGCCCCGCACCGCATCCCCTCAGCCCACTTGGTTTTAGTGCAGTTGGGATACCAGTTCTGAGCATTTCTTCTGGTATAATGCATCAAGTACAAACAACAGTGTTCCTTCACTTTTCTGCCTCATAACTTTTTCTAAAGCCATGGAATGCACAGATAGAAAGTACCAGTTAATACCTCTAGCATAACCCTGAATCCGTAAGGAGACAGCACTGGTGTATGGATGTTTCCCCAGAAAGATCTCTGCAGAGTTGGGTTCCCATCATGGTAACTAGCTCAGTAACACATTCTTGACTGATTTTTCCTTCTTGCTTTCCCCACATCATTATTTCAGGTTTTAGGGTCTCCTCTCACTGTAGTTTGGCTCCGTAGATCATTAAATATTCAGTAAACAGCATGGTGCTATTGGCAACTGGTAGAAACTTTAAAAGGTAGGGTCCAGTGGTAGGCTTTGGATAATCAGGTGCATGCCCTCAAAGAAGATTGTGGGATCCTGTCCCTTCCTTTGGCCTCCTCACTTCCTGTCACAGGGTAATCAGCTTCTTCTACTACATGCTCCTGCCAGGATGTCCTGTCTCATCACAGGCCCAAAAGCAATGGGCCAACCAATCATGGACTGATACCTCCAACACTCTGACCACAAATAAATCTTTTCCCTTTATACTTTGATTTTTTTTTCAAGTATTGTTAACAGTACCAGACTATTGACTAACACCACCTCCTGATAAATATTTGCAACCAAATATTCAGCCTCTACTTCAGACTCTGCTTTCTGGGAATCTGAGTTAAGATAAATTACAATGTCAAGAACAGATGTATTAAAGATTTTTAAATGTAAAAGCCACAGCTCTCAAACAAATATAAAATGAACACACGTCAAAGATTTTGTTTAACTTATTAATGAGGGAACCAGTAAGATATTACAACTGGTTCAAAGGAAAATTCAAAGCACTACACAAAAATAACTGCAAAGAATAGTGAAATGAATTTACAATTGGTATTCAATTGACTTTTTTTTTTTGAGAGGGAAGAAGACAATCCTTCACCAAGTGGTATTCATTTGTGTATGTATAGAATGCACCCATTTGTATTGCTTGTAGTTATCTATAATTTACAAAGTTGTAAGTAGGTCAAAGATAATGGGAAGCAGAAATAACCTGGGAGGGTGTTCTACAGGACACTCAGCGATTTATTTGTTTTTTGGTTTGATACTTTTCAAAGTCTTTCACTACCTCTCATAGATGATGTGGGGAAGATCAGCCAAGAAACTATGTTAAGAACTAGCGCAACACCCATGTGGCAGATATCAAGCTCTGAATTTATCAGGGTGGAGGGACAAATGACAGATACTTTTGGAAGATAGAAAAATACTTATTAGCTGGGGCTGGAGCTCAGTGGTGGAGTGCTTGCCCAGTATGTGTGAGGCACTGAGTTCGATCCTCAGCACCACATAAAAATAAACAAAAAATAAAACAAAGGCATTCTGTCCATCTACAACAACAAAAATATTAAAAAAGAAAAAGAAAAAAGTACTTGTCAACTGATGGGATGTGGGGCATGGGACATGAAGGACTGAGGATGATTCCAAGTGTGTAAGGACATTTGAATACTTCCCTATCTGAACTGAGCTGAATAAATACAAAATCATGGGAGTAGAAAGTTTGAAATCACTGGCAATGGGGGAAAGGGTTGTCAGTGACCATATTTCATATTATAAGCATCTTATTGCTTTCATCTAAGTGTAAACATTATGAAGTGGGAGGCAGAGTAGCTCAGGAGTTGAAAGCACAGGTCTTGGAGTCCATCAAGCAAGAGGTGCACCATGTTTTACCACTTCCTGGCTATAGAATGTTGAGAAGTTATATAGCCGTTCTGAAAAGTAGGGTTCTTTTCCCCACCCCACCCCACCCCCCGAAAGGTGATGGGAGTGTTAACTGACCTATTGTAAAGATCTTTTGCTGGCAAAAACGTAGAACTAGAACTCTGAAACCAGAACTGGAGAAGCATTTGGGGCTCTGCCTTGAAGGATGAATGGTTACTGCTGCAGGAAGAACAACAGTAAACCCTCTGGGAAGATTTATCTGTCTATTAAACAGTGCCACCTTTATAACCTGTACTGATGTGTTTTATTTCTCAATTAATTAAATGAGATTTATAGAAAGTGAGCATTTGCCTGATAGTAGGGGAGAAGACCCAGCAACATGGTGCCTACTTCAGTATGGACTGCTACCTGCCCCCAGCTCACCAAGAGAAGCTACCAACGATCTAGAATGTCATCTGAAAGGTCAGTGGAGAGCTGCCACCAAATCACTGCCAATGATGCCCTCACACCTCTCCACTGGGGCAGTTTACACTTTTGTGGTGGAAAGAGATTAGCTTGGTACTAGGTACCAAGGCCTTGATCAAAAGTGAATGTCTTGGAGGCTTAGAGTTTTGCATGGTTGGTCCTAAATATATCTCTGTCTTCACACGAATATGAAAAACTATGAACATACACTCACCTTTCGAAAGAATGAGGAATAACACCTAGAAACAGGGGAGTGGGAAAATATGTGTGCCTATAAACACTGCAATGATTCTTTGCCCATAATCTATACCACCATTGCCATCAGCATTAGCATCATCCATGCCACTATCACCAGGAATGCCTTTCCTAGAGTCATGACACTGCGGTTCTCAGAAGGGGACAGATTTTATTAAAGTCCTGGGTATTTTGAGATGGGACAGTAGGAGAAGCAGGAAACTGAGGGCAAAAGAGGAGAGGAGGAGGGAGGAGGGGAGAGGAGAAAGGGGGCAGAGAAGAGAGGGGGAAGGAGACGTGGAAACTTCTTCCCAACCTGGAAACAGGTGACAGTTGACAGGCTTAGATGTGATGATGTGACTGCTTATTACTGAGTGGACACTCTGATCTTAAAGTACCTGATGTACTTTAATCAGAAGAGCTCTCATTCTCACAAAAACATCTTGTGACCTGAGTGTGACCCAAGAAATAGCAGAGTCATAGGACCTAAAAGATACCAGAGAAACTGAAACAACCAGTAACCATTACTGAGCAATGACAGAAGGATTTTCCCAATGCTGTAGTACTGGAGAGATCCCGACCTTCAGACTTTTCAGACTTCAGTGTGCAACTTTAGACGCACGTGTGTGTGTGTGTTTGGGAACACAATAAATAAAATAGAATTTTGAGTTAATTTATATAAAATAGAGAAGGAAGACATTTCTTGTAGCCTTGAGGTTTGTACTGAGAATCGAACAGCCATATGTGATGATGATAATACTAATAAAAAGAAGTGTGATTTGTTTCAGAGGCTTTTAGCTCCAAAAAAGCTCCACTTTATTATTTATTTATTTATTTATTTATTTGGAGGCAAAGGTTGAACCCAGGGTACATAACCACTGAGCTACATCCCCAGCCCCTTTAATCTTTTGAGACAGAGTCTCCCTAAGTTGCTTAGGGCTTTGCTAAATTGCTGAGTCTGGCCTTGAACTTGCAGTCCTCCTGTCTCAGCCTCCTGAACAGCTGGGATTACAAGTGTGCAATCCTTGAAATAACTTCAAGACAGATATTATTTATAAACACCGGAAATTGGGTAAGTCAATAGGTCGCACAAGGCAGAGAAGCCAAGCAGTGCCACCGGGACTAAAGTGTGGGTCTGCTTGACCCCAAAGCTCAATTTTTAATGACCGTAGCAGAGACTTTGGCATCTGACATCAAAGCTGGCTTTCTAGGGCAGACAAGTCAGATCACTGGCATGGCAATGGGAATTCAAAAGCTGAGAAAAGATGTCCCTGAAGAAAAGTATTTTTTCCAAGGCTTATTATTTCAGGTAATAAAGATATTTGAGGGAGGAGGAAGTGAAGTGCTTTTTTCTAATTAGCAACAATCCAAGTGGAGATGGACATCCTCAGGGATGTGGATGAGGTTTTTATATCTCTGATCAGAGACGTGGGCTGTGAGACATGGAGGAAAGGGCTGCGGTGAGGAGGGAGCCCAAGGCAGGGAGTTGATACAAGAAACTCTGGGGATTGAGTAGGTTGTTGGAGTGAAGAATCCCCCAAGATGGGCAAGGTTGTCTCTCTAGAGATGGCAGAGACAGAGGACTATATGATGGCTTTATAGTTTTCAGAAAGCTTACTGTGCCCTATAACCACCTTGAAATTTTCTAATGCCTCAGGCAGCCTGACAGATGGCAAACTAAGATTTGGAAAAGGTGACAATATCATGACAGAATATAAGAGCTAGAAGAAATCTTGGGACCATCTTGTCCAGTGATGTGCTGAACTGTTTTTTATGAGGAAGCCTCTTTAGCTAACCAAATACTATCTGCAAACTAGATGTGTGAAAGAGATCTGGTTAAGCTGTGTTAGGAGGCTAGCGTCTGGTTCATTTTTTCCCTCCTTTTCCCTTCTCCTTCTAAAGGGTAGGGCTGTTTGACCTCAAAGTATACATGTGCTAGAAGACAGAACTTAAAAAGAATAACACCAAGTCTCAACATCTCATTTTATTGAAGAGTCAACTGAATACTAAAAAGACAAGGTGGCCAGCTGGAAGTCTGGACCCTGCTTCTCTTGATCTTCAAATTAATATTCTAATTTACCTTCCTGCAAGGTAGGTTTCCTGTGCACTTAGGTATTCTCATATATCTCATGAGCCTCTCAGAAGACAAGGTAAGTTGATGTTACTAGTTCTATGGTAACAACAGTAATCTATTTAGTGTCTCCTATGTTCTAGAGTATAGCAAGTAATCTATTAAAACCTTTATTGTAAACTCACAACCAAGTTAAGAGTTAAGTCTTATTTCCATTTCATTGATGAGGAATCTGGAGCTCAGATAAAACGAGTAGTTGAAGATTACAAAAGACATAAGTTCAGAGGCCAGAATTTGAATGCAATGTGTCTTTTTTTTTAAAAGTTATTTCTCCTACTTTACTTAGATACTCATAGAGTGCTTTATTTTGTGTGTGTTCCTTAAAAACAACAACTAGGGCTGGGGCTGGGGCTCAGTGGCAGAGCACTTGCCTAGAAAGTGTGAAGCACTGGTTTCGATCCTTAGCACCACATACAAAAATAAGCAAATAAAATAAAGGCATGCTGTCCATCTACAACTACAAAAATATCCAAGGGGGTGGGGCTAAACACACACACAGTAATCATACAGATGTGTTGATGTATCTATCTGTAAATGTATATATATATATATATATAATAAATGTGAAGGGTTTTCATTTCATTAACCAAATTCACTAGACAACTGTGTCAAATAGTTCTACATCCCCATGAAAGCACAGCTTCTGTTCATGGGTGGACTGGTGAACTCAGTCTCATTGGAGACGAGGGACAAAGCGGAGGTAAAGGAGAAAGGACACCGCCTTTGAAAACACTGCAGTTCTGAGCTCAGAGCTTACTCCACAGGGGTGCCGAGCAAGATGAGAAACTGACCCTATATGTTCAGTGGGAAAATCAAAAAGTAGGCCAAGTGCACATTAGTTAATATTAAAGTGAGAGTCTCTGGAATTGTTTCTGCAAATCCCTCACTCACTGGTCTAATTAGGGAAAATGGAGGATCCCAATGTATCAGTAATTTCACACCAGTGGAGAGCGTTGGAGTTACATAAATGTTTACCTCAATAATCCAGGCTCCAGGTTATGCCTGTCTCTGAGCAGTTTGTGAAGGAGGAGGGGACATGAGTGACATCGCTGCCAAAATAAGAAAATAAAATCTGGCTATTGGTCATTGGTCATTTTTGTGGTATGAATTAACGTGACTCCCATCAATTCCATTTTCTGGTTGCTACTTAGCAGGCTGCTTCTCTCCCATATGGAATGCACTCTCATATTGGGCAGGGGAGTGGATATATAGAGCATCTATCATTTCTGGCAAGACAGCCCAAGATGGAAGAAATGAATTGTCCTCTTTGTCTCTTTTTCTTCTGGTTTATATTTTATTGTCTTAGAATACTAGTGGAAACACAGGGAATGAATGACTACAGAAAAACAGCATCACTCATCATCCTAATTTTTTTTTTTTTTGTCACCGCTTTGTGTAATAGTCACCCGTATTTGTATAGCCCTCTACAGGTTACACAACTCACTCACTGGCATCCATTAATTACCTTCTCATGAATACTGCTGAGATGACCAGGGATTTTCAGTTGGAAATGAAGAAATCAACTCTCAGACAAATTTAGCAACTTTCCCAAGATCTTCCAATTAAGGGGTTGTGAAGCCAGAGTTAGAACCCAAGGTCTTTTGGCTTCTAACTTAGTGTGTTTCCCTCCCCATTCTAATTCTTTTGTCACTGTAAATTAGTGCTGTTGGTTGCCCTCTTAATAGTATCTTTCCCAGCTGGGGCTGTATTCCAGAGGTAGTACACTTGCCTGGCATGTGTGAGGCACTGGGTTCAATTTTCAGCACCACATAAAAATAAATAAAATAAAGGTCTATCAACAACTAAAAAAATATTTTAAAAACATTGTGTCTTTCCTCATGAATATCCTCTTCCAGCCAATGATAATGTAGTACAATTTTTAAAAATCCTCATTGAGTGATTTTTCAATAATTTTTAAATACCCATCAGTAAAACATTTCTACAAGGTTATTAAGTCCTCCACAAGCCCATTAGAGGGCCACTTTACCAGCAGCCAAAAAATGCATTAATACATCTTATGTATGAAGTAGGTTAAAAATAATATGTGCACTGGAGATAATGGAAACATGTTGACATTATTAAGATTATAACACATTTGAAGTTACCTTAATTGTAATATTGAGCAAATTAAAGATTATCAAGTACAGTGTCCCTGAACATCCTGGAGCAGCATCATTCCCCATTTGACTAATTGCTATGACACTTGAGATCTCAGTGTGATGTTTTCCTCCACACAAGTGCACAAGTGGAGGCCACCGCACCTCTTTAAATAAACAGGCAGATGTGCTTAAATAATAAATTAATTTATTGAGAGAAGTCAGAGTCTCAGCCTTGATCCTTGGGCTCAGCTACAAATGTCCTCTGCCAGCTGAGCAAAAGAGAGGGACCTGCGAGTTTCGCTCCCCTGACACATGTGAAAGGGAGAGATTGTAGTGAATGCTTTACCTATGAGTGAGCCTAGGAGAGTGTGGTGTCCCAATGCCACTATGACGTAACGCAGGGGTTGGCAAAGGTAAGTATCCTAGGCTTTGTGAACTGAATGATCTCTGATGCAGCTACTCAGCTCTGCCAAGGAAATGAGGAAATCGTAAAGGAATGAGCGTGGCCGTGTTCCAATTAAACTTTATTTTCCAAAACCGAGAGCTGCTGGATTTGGCAAGTGGAAGTGCTATAGATCACCTGTTCTAGAGGTTGAGGATTGAACCATGGATTCAGGGTCAGGAGAGGAAGACTTGAACATCTTTGAAACAATCATGCTGTGTGGCTTCAAGTGATGCACTTGTGATCCTTAATCCTCCACTGCCTTGAGACTGAAGTTTTCTCTCAAAGATCAGTTAGAACTCAGAAGATGGGCAAAATAACTGATGACAGACTTAGCTGGTCACAGGTCCTGTCTTAGTTTGACACCGCCTCCCCAAACAGATACCAAGAGGAGGATTTAGCAACAAGTAGTTTATTTTGGAGATGATCCCAGAAAGCATAGAGGGAACAGAAAGTGAGTCAGAAAAGTGAAAGTAGTTAGTAATGCATGAGGGGGTGACCAAGTAGACAACTGAGATTTAATCCTGCTGGGAACTCTGAGAGACTGCGTGGAAACACCCTGGAATTGTCTCGCTGGGGTGCTAAGGGAGCTGGGGTTTTCATACAAGTCTCATTTCTCATTGGCTGATGGTTAGTGGGCAGGGAGCCGGGTAAGTCACACCTCTGGCTTGGTCCACACATGTGCCAGGTGCACATTAGGGAAAAAAGAACACCTGCAGACAGAACTACAGGAAACCCTTGGAATGGTCTGAAGGCAACCTCTAGGCCTGGCCAAGGATAGGGCTTAGAGAGCACTTGCTCTATACAGGTCTCATACAAGAAACAAGAATGCATGAAACAGGCCTGTGAAGGAGATGTAGGGAATGGTAGGGATTGTCCCAAATGTCTTATTTAAGGGACTGTTGATTTGGTTGGGATGCACTGGATGGTATTTTAATTTTTCAGTAATAGTCTACAAACCAGATTTTTATATAAAGCACTTATTTTTTGGGGGAGGGTACCAAGGATTGAACTGAGGGTCACTTAACCACTGAGCCACATCCCCAACCCTATTTTGTATTTATGTAGAGACAGGGTCTCACTGAGTTGCTTAGTGTCTTGCTTTTGCTATGTCTGGCTTTGAACTTGTGATCCTCCTGCCTCAGCCTCCCAGCTGCTGGAATTACAGGCATGTGCCACCATGCCCGGCAACACTTCTTAATTTTAAATCTTGGCACCTAATTAAAAAATCTAAGCACATAGTCCTGGCTGAAGAAAAAAAAGGTCAGGGCTAGCAGGACTACCATGATGAGAAGAAGACCCATCTTATATCAATAAAAAAGCAAAGGATGAAGCCTCTAAAATGAATGAATGAGTGAATATAGGTACAGCTATTTCTGAACCATTTATTTTCTCTGTGCTTTATCTACAAACATTCTGTTCCTTATTTATTTGAACTATTAGCCCAATCCTCATCCATCAAGAGATATTTTGGGCTGGGCACCATGGTAGTAATCCCAATGGCTCCAGAGGCTGAGGCAGGAGGATCTAGGGTTCAAAGCCAGCCTTAGCAATGGCGACATGCTAAGCAACTCAGTGAGACCCTGTTTCTAAATAAAATACAACATAGGGCTGGGGATGTGGCTCAGTGATTTAGTGCTCCTGAGTTCAATCCCCAGTACAGGAAAAAGGGGAGAGAGAGAGAGAGAGAGAGAGAGAGAGAGAGAGAGAGAGAGAGAGAGAGAGAGAGAGATTGATTTTGGATTTTTTCCCAATTTCTTCTTACCACCAAGTACTCTTCATTTTGTTTTCTGGGGACCCTTAAATTCTTTTCTATCATTTCCATTCCCAATGCTTCTGTTACCTTAATTCAGGACCTTGCCAATTCCCACCACTATTTTATCACCGCATTACTTTATAAACTATGAGCAGACCCCCTGCCCTGTAGCTAATACTGTTGACCTCAAACTGTTATAGCTAATACTGTTGTTTCAAACTGCTAGAAAGTTGTTCTCTCTAAAACATAGATCTGATTGTTTTGCTTCCCAAATTAAAAAATGAAGAAGAAATCTCCATTTTGTAGTGATTAGTAAAAATGTACATATTTGGCATGGTAATGTGCATCATCACATTTGGTTCCCTTTGCTGTCCTTCTGCCATTGCACAAGATGACATTAAGGAACTTGCTATTCTCCATGATCTTTTGCCTACTAGTCTGCAAATTATTCTTAGAACCAGGACATCCCTCATCCTCACTCCACCCAAAGCCATGTGTACACACTTTGTTCATCTCCCAGTAACCCTGAGCTACCTGGGGTAATCTTGATGCCAGAGAAGAGAAAGTCTGCCATATAGAATTTGAAGAAATATGATGTTAACCTTCCCATAGGTTTCAGGAATAGAATATCCCAAGATAACTCAAAATCATAAACTTTCCTTGGTGTGTGTGTGTTTTCCAGGCACCTTTTTCACACTCCACTGTCTCTGTCTCTGTGCCCCTCCCACTCCCATCACCATGGCAATCTACTTTTCATACTAAACAAATAGGACAAGGATACCCTGGAACGTTTCTCTTTGGGGGTCTTTTAAAGAGAGACGTGGTTATTCCTTGAAGCTTGGGAGACCTTTGTCCTTGCAATGTATAACACCTGACAATTAGCTCTGTAACAGTCCCCAGATGCACCCAGGTGCTCAGACTTTGAGGCACCAAGTGTATCACTTGAATCTATGCCTGTCCTCCCCCATGTCAAGCATCCACACATCAAATTAAGAAGAGCATTACTGTTACATAAATCTGACATAATAAATGTGGACAGAGAAAGATCTCTCTATCTGACTATATTCTAATCACAAAGAGGACTATTTGAACAAACCAAAGAAATGCAGAATGCTGCCAGTTATTTAAATACCAAGTTTCTTAAAGTTTTAAGAGAGTTATGATCCCTTATAAAGGTCTTACCCAGGGGACCCAACCCAGGGGACCCAAGGTTCAGAATGCAATCTAAAATATAAGGCAGCTACAGAGGTTTTGTTGTTGTTGTTGTTTTGATGATTTTTTTTTTGTACTGGAGATTGAACCCAGGGGTATTTAACCACTGAGCCACATCCCCAACCCTTTTTTAATATTTTATTTAGAGATGGTCTCACCAAGTTGCTTAGTGCCTCCACTAAGTTACTGAAACTGGCTTTAAACTTGCAATTCTCCTCCCTCAGCCTCCCAAGCTGCTGGGATTAAAGGCTTTTGTGGTAGAGTTCTTTTGGCCTTTTTTAAAAAAAGTGTATATGAATGTGAGAATGAATATAAATGGACCAAATCTGTGAGAAAGGGACATGGAGGAAGGATGAAGCCAGTCAAAGTGGGCCTGAAATCTTCGCCAATGAGGTTGGGACCTGTAGAGTTCCCCTAGTTCCACTGGAGTGTCCCTTTTATATATATATATATATATATATATATATATATATATATATATATATATATATACACACATGTATATATATATATATTTATAGTTGTAGTTGGACACAATATCTTTATTTATTTATTTTTATGTGGTGCTGAGGATCAAACCCAATGCCTCACACGTTCAAGGCAAATACTCTACCACTGAGCTTCAACCCCAGCCCTGGAGTGTCCCTTTTTATACAAGACCTAATGTAATATCATATATAATAGTCCCTCATCTGCAGTTTTGCTTTTCAATTTTTTTTTCTTATCTGTGGTCAACTGTGGTCCAAAAATATTAAACAGAAAATTCCGGAAGTGAATAATTTATAACTTTTACATTATGTACCATTCTAAGTAGCATGATGGAACCTCATGCAGTCACACTCCACCCTACCCAGGACGTGAACCATCCCTTTGTCCAGCTTTTTATGTTGCCTGCCCATGAATCACATAGTCGTAGCCTTAGGTTTTATCAGATCAGCTGTGGAAGTATCACAGGACTTCTGTTCAAGTAACTTTATTTTACTTAATAATGCCCCCCAAATGCAAGGTTCCAGATGCTGGCAATTTGGATATGCAAAAAGAGGCTTTATAAAGTACGTCTTTTTAAGAGGAAAGAAGAAAGTTGAATAAGATATTTCAAAAGAGAGACATCATATTATATTGTTAAAATTACATAATCACAGTATATTGTTAAAATTACTCTATTTTATTAGTAGTATCCAGCCTATCATGGCTGGATAATCCAGTTGGAAAGCCAGCACATGGTTAGGATCTCAACAAAGCAGAAGCACCAAAAAAAAAAAATACAAACATTCAGAAAGATTTTATTTTATGATATTATTTCAAAAATACCATGAGAAAAATCTTGAAGTTATTAGATTTCTTTACTCTTATTTTACAGTTCAAAATTGCTCTTATTTTTAATTAAAAAGGGAGGTCTACCATCTTTTCAAAGCTTAGGGTCTTCAAAATCTAAATTCATCCCTGAATCTCTCTCTCTTTTTTTTTTAACAGTTTAACTCATCCACAAATATTAAGCAACTGCTTTGTGCCAGACTTTATGCTAAACTTTGGAAATCTAAACAAGAAAAAATTATTTACCACTTTTGTTAACCTCTGCTTCAATACTGGACTTCAGGTCATATTTCCAAGAAGACCCTCAATGTGGTTTGTTTGGAGTTTCAGTCCTTCAAGGGTAGGTTCTTACTCTGTAGTTTTGCCTTGTAAAGCATCCAGCCCTATCCAAACAGGCATTGAAAAAATTTTAATGTATCTGATGGGTTTCCCAACCTTTCTCTAGATCTGCGAATACAGCTGTCATAATAAGAGCTCTTAGGAACTCAGTTTGGCTCTCTGAAATATTTATAGCAACAAACCCAAACTTGTCTAAATTTTTACTTTTAATTTTGCTTCCCAAGAAGCGTAACCGTTGATTATTATTGCTGAGGAGAAAGACTGTGATGCAGAGATATCAATAGAAGGGACTTGTTTCCTTAGGTGCCTCCAGCGATGAAGGGAAAATAAGAGATAGTAATCTATGACCACAGTGCTCTTCAGGGAGCATGTGAAGAATTTTAACACTATTGTCAGCTTCAGTTGATTAATGGACCAACAACCCCTTTTGGTTGGTATGCTTTCTTAAAAATGTGCAGGTGTTTTGGTATGGGAAAGTGTTTTGTTTTGGTGCAGGAGATAGCTCAGAAAAGTTTTTTTAAAAATATTTTTATCAATGTGCCTGAAGCCTTATTCAAAAAAAAAAGAAAAGGAGAGTACTCAACCCTATTCTTTCTTCCTAATAAAAAGACCTGGAAGTGTGAGGCTATAGTATCAGCCCTGTCAATCATGGCTCCCTAAAGGTGGACTTCAGTGTAGAAATCTGGGTTTGCCAAATAGCTGCATGCATCTTCAGCTTAGCTCAGTTTCAACTGATTCATTTCAAAAAGTTTTGCTTGCTTGCTTGTTTTCTTTCTTTTCTTTTCTTTTGGTACTAGATACTGAAGTCAGGGGCACTCAACCACTAAGCCACATCCTCAGCCCTATTTTGTGTTTTATTTAGAGACAGAGTCTCACTGAGTTGCTTAGTGCCTCACTTTTGCTGAGACTGGCTTTGAACTCACTATTCTACTGCTTCAGCCTCTCGAGCTGCTGCTGGGATTACAGGTGCCACCACACACAGTTCATTTTAAA